>NC_135726.1:30602406-31202406 GCF_964656455.1 Halichoerus grypus
TTCATTTTATTCTCATAACAACCATACGTTATTGCTGATACTGTGCTCATTTTCTGTATGAGAAAACCAAGGCACAAAGGGTTTAAGTAGTTTTCTCACAGTCACACTGCCACAAAGTTGCAGACTTGAGATTCCAACCCCAGATTAAGCAGAGTGCTTAATCCCAGCCTCAACAAGAGTACTTGCTCAGTCCAGAGCAGTGGTCATTTATGGCAGAAAAGAAGAAAACGTTGCAGGATCCAAGGTAGGTGCCTTTGGCAAAATAGTCATTTTTTCCCCCCGATGTATATGTATGTATGCAGCCACCCTCCTTCCTCTCTTGAATGCAATGTTTGGTCTGTTGGAAGTGGGGGCATGGTTCTATAAATATATATTTATTTGGAGGGGCTGCTCCAGGGTTGAGGGGCAGAGTAGCTGGGGAATCAAACTGGCGTGACCTTGTTCCAGGTCCAGATACAGAACCTGATCGGTCAGACCATAAATGGTGCTTTGTTGACAGAAGGAAACATTTAGCAACATTTTTTTTCTTTTCATTTTAATATGCAAGTAACATTTGATTCCCTGGGCATTTTTATTTCTAACTCAAGCTCTGAAATGCAACCTAATTAGCAGCATTGCCTGGAAAGTGGAGCTTTCCTCTCCCAGGGAATGGGGGGCCTTTAGAGAGTACTTCTTGTCTGTTGTCCTCACTTGCTGTACACTGATTTCAGTTTGTTCAACTTGTCCCTCCTTGCCCCAAATAGCCCAGTGGAACAAAGAGAATATAATCTTATTTCTTGCCACACCTTGCGTTTTGCTCCTTTTTTTTCCTTCTTGGGAAGGTTGAAAAACAAAGCATTTCAATGTGGCTATTCTCTCCTGTGGTTGGAGGCCAGCCGTGAGATTTCAAAGAAACCTCCTTTGTTCAAGATTTAAGAAAATAATCACTGCACAGCAAACATTGATATGACTTTTAATGGCCATTTACCTGATTAATATCCTTTCATGCTACAAGGCAGCATGAGACACAGTGCTTTAATGAAAGCCAACAACAAAGCGTGGACCAGGTGTGTTACTAAGAAACAATCTCTTGTGTGATTTAATTAGTCAAAGCATTGCATGGAGCAATTATAAGCAACCTTGCAGAAGTGGCAGCAGTATGGAGCCCTCTGTTATAAATTGGTCTTTTAAAGAAAGACATAATGATTTAATAACTGTGCATCTCTAGTGAAAGAAGAAACCCCTCTTTAATTGGAAGCAAGAGGGAAAAAAAATAATACGCTAATCACAATTTTTAGATCTTCCCCCACTTCCCCTTGTCTCTAATTGGGTACAAAAAAACTTCCAACAATTTATAGGAGGACTTGAATGTGATTATTTCTGTTATTCTCTTATTTTGTTTGCCCTGTTCCTTGAGCTACTCAGTACCGTCTTTGAGATTGGCACTCTGATTCATGTGACATCTTTGGAGAAAGCCTGGCAAAACTTGAGCTGGTCAGGCCAAATGCAGGACATCTTGTAATTTTAAAGTTGCTGTTATTTTATTGTTACATATAAAAGAAATGGGAGTTGTGATGGTTTGATGGGGCCTTTTTTTTTTTTTTTTAATCCTCATGCCTTGGTTTAATGATGTGTCAACCTGCCACAGAAAGATTGACTGGCATAATGCTTATTACTTAAGATAAAGATAGATTTCTTGTGTGATGTGGGAGCTTTACAATAGATAGGGTCTTATCAGGGAAAGTCTGCCTAACCCAGGTAGGATTTGTGACTGACTTCTACATTTCACTTCTCTATACTTCTACTTAAATTAAAGAGACAAGCATTCAGTGCAGAGAAGGGAAATGCCGATTTGAGAACCAAAATTGAAACTTCCCTTTTCCATCGGGCTCCTGTGCATTTCCTCGGTTATGGGTCTGGAGTGAACTTGTTCTCCCTGAGTACCTGAATTTCCTTGAGCATGAGAAGTTGAACATCACACACCCTGACAGAGTCCTTTATCTTTGGGTCACTGGGCAGGGTTGGGATGCAATTGCTTTGGGGCCTTTTACTCTGCACAGATCTCCTAATCTGTGAGGTCTCATCTAGGACTCAGAATCTGATACTGAAGGCCAGTGATGAGCTAGCAAGAGATCAAGTATTGGCCACACCAGTTGTCATCCTCCAGAGTTTGTGAACCGTGGCCTGCCACGGGCCTCCTTTTGTAAAAGATGTTTTATTGGAACATAGCCATGCCAGCTCACTGTATTGCACCACAATGGCAGAGTCCACTGATTTCCATAGAGACCATCTGGCCTGCAAAGCCAAAAATACTTAATATCTGGCCCTTTATGAGAAAGTGTGCTGACCCCAGCAAGTTGTCGGAGTTGAGTTCTGCTGAGCAGTCCTTGCCTTTGTAGCCCGTTAGGTGGGAATGACCCTAGAGGGATTCTCTGGCCCTGTTTCTCAGTATCCAAGTGGCTCAGGCTGAAGGGGGAGATTGGGTCTGGGATTTGAACAATAGGGAGTTAGTCCACTTCCGTGTTCTGAGAGGCTATTCCCAGGCTGGTGTGAGGGGTTTCCCTGTGCATTTCGAGTCCAGCTGAATGTGTTGAGGAAACATCCTTTAGCTGTTGGAAAATATGTATTATGGATCAGTGGATCATAGTCTGTGGACAACACGGCCAATATTCATCAAGCTCTTTGTGGATAAAATACATGAACTTTGTACATAGAATTTTTTCTTACATATACATTCTTTTTTTATTTATTTTATTTTATTTAAAGGTTTTTATTTATTTATTTGAGAGAGAGAGAATGAGAGAGAGCACATGAGAGGGGTTAGGGTCAGAGAGAGAAGCAGACTCCCCGCCGAGCAGGGAGCCCGATGTGGGACTCGATCCAGGGACTCCAGGATCATGACCTGAGCCGAAGGCAGTCGCCCAACCAACTGAGCCACCCAGGTGCCCTTTACATATACATTCTTAATTTCAGAAGAAATATGTGAATTCATTTGCTAAAAATATTTGAATGGTAAAGATAAGGCTAATGACTAGGGGTGATATTCACAATACCTAACAACAGTTGGGTGTGGGCACTGACCAGTCAGGTTGATGCCAGTCATTAGCAAGAAGTGCCACCTCATAGTCCATCCCAGCACAGTGTGCATTCTGCTAATGACCCCTTTGACCACCCACCCCTGATTCTCATCCATTTTGTTCCCTTTCCCATTGTTCTTGGTCTGGCATGTGACTTCCCAGAGAGTGTTATATACTTTTATGTAGGCACTCAGTGAATATGGAGTATTTTGGGGACAGTTTTTATATAAATGGTATCAAAGTATAAATAATTATTGCCAAACACTTCTTTTTAGTAGATCTTTTCATGCTGATACAGATTGATCTACTTCATTCCTTTTAGCTGCTATGTGATACGATGTAGTATAGGTGTTTTTAATCTATAAAAATAATTTTTCAAATGAATGCAGATGTAATTAATAAAGCACTAGTTCATTTAAAATGTTACTAAATTTGCTATCTAAGCATCTGGAAGCAAAAATATAGCAGCTATCATGATGATCTGAGAAATATTTCCTGTGAAAAAGAAATACAGAAAATAAAACCAAACAAAAATTGTATATATTCATATGTTTGCCTGCTTGGGCCAGAAAAAAAAAGTCTTTGGAAGGACCCAAAAAGCAAACCTAGAAACTGGTAAACTCATCTTTAAGGAATGAATAGGTGATGAATAGAAAGTAATTATTTAGTGGATTTAGAATTTTGAATCGTGTATGTTATATGTTGACAAGAATAAAATAAAATGATACCAAAAGCAGAAGGATGTGTCTCAGTGGTTGACATAAGGATCTCCCGGTCAGGCTTGTGACCTCTAACAATTGTCCTCATATCAGACCAAATAATTGAGTACTTAAATTACTATCAACAACCTCTAGGGAGGTCTGGGGCTAGATTGAAAATCTTTTCTTGAAAAAACTAAACATATAACACAGAACCACTAAATTAAAATCGTTTCATTGAAACTTAAACAAATAATCCCCAGGGGACTCAGCCAGGCAAACACCAGCTGCTACTCCCTGGGGCCCTCCCCTTCTCAGCCTGTGTTTGACCTGTGAGCCCCTGGGGTCATCTGTTCAGATCCCCTTCCCCTAACCCTTCCAGCCTGTGAGTGGCAGGGGAGAGAGGAGCAGCTGTTCCTGAGAGCCAGTGGGCCCAGATGCCAAGGTTGGGACCTCGGGCCTCAACTCCCCACCCCCTTCCCAGACAGCAGGGTTGAGGAAGAAGGAACCTTTGTCTCTTCTGCTATCTCTAGGGCCCCACAAAACCTCATACCTAGGATGAGATTTTTTTTAATGTACTACTCATCATAGGGAATATGCTCATACCAGCAGCTAGATTCTTCTTTTTATTATCTTGTATAATAACAACAAATATTTATTGAACACTTACTATGTGCCAGGCATTTTGCCAAGAGATGGATTATTCAGTTATTATTGAGATATATGTTGGTATTATACTCATTTTGCAGATGAGGAAGCTCAAAGTGGTGGAAAAATTAATCATCCAGCTACTGGGGGTTGAGTTGGGATCTGGACTCCAGAGCTAGTGCTTCTAACCACCCTATAGTCATGCCTTTCTTTGTGTCCCAAAGGCTGACTCTCATGTTTAGATGCCAGAATCAATACTCCCATAAGGGATTAGATGCCCCAGAAAACCTGCATTGGGAGCTGTCAAATGTAATCCTTAACCTCTGAAATGATTTGCTTAAGAGTCAGTAGTAGCCATCAGGACTGAGAAATGTATTCATGGTCTTCTTTATATAGGTAGCTGGGAGGGATAAAGAAGTATAATAATATCCAGTATGTATTGAGCACTTAGTGCCAGGTCCTGTTCTAAGATCCCCACTTATCACATTTACTACAGTAATCCCACGGGAAGAGATTTATTATTTTCCCCATTTTACAGAGGAGGAAACTGAGGCCTGTATTCAGTTCCAAAGGTACTAAATGATAGAGCTGGGATTCAAACCCAAGTCTATTATATCATATCATATATTGTATCATAGGGTATATATTATCAACACGACTTACAACTGGTGGTAATAGTGTTGGCCACATGGCTAAGGCAGCGTCTGCCAGCTTTCTCCACTACACAGTTACTGTCTTTCCCTCTCCATGCTCTGTTCTTTGCCGGCAAGTCATTAAATTCAGTTCAAGTCCAAAGGGAGGGGAATTAAAGCTTTACCTTCTGGGTGGGGAAGATTTCTTCCTTTTCCCCATCTACTTATTTATTCAAGCATCTATTTATATCTGTATGGACTCATACATTCTTATTTTATACTTTCTTTATAATCTAATATTACATTATGTATTTTGTTGTTCAGATTGCTCCAGCTTGGGCCATTGAGAGATCTTTCAGGTTGGCTCTTGTGTCCTTTTGCCCTCATCCTTTATTTTATTTTTATTTTTTTTTAGTACTTTCTTACTGTCTGGCACGATAAGATGATCAAGCTCATCTTGTATTTTCTGTGCTCTATCCCTGAATCAAACATTTCTCTGAGGAACCCAGATTCTTTCTAATGAAGAGTGGTATTTAGAAACCAAGATATGGTCACTGGGTGTGCTCATCGTTCACTGGTGTGTCCCTGCTTCTAGGCCCTCTCAATGGACAGAACTAGGAAATATACGCATGTATACTAACCAACTAACCAATGTAGACACTTATAATTATTTCTCTAGCTAGTTATATATAAATTAAATTTACATGAATTTATACTTTTGTCTCTGACTCTAATTCAGCACCACAGATTTATTTCTAGTTTTCTAGTTTTTAATTCTAGTTTGCTTATTTGCACATTTCTTTCTCTGGTAGTGAGAAATCTGGCTCCCATTATCTACCACTTACTTACATATTTGTTCAACTCTAGCTCCAGATGGTCTCCCTGAAGCCTATCTAGATCACATGGCTCATCTCATGTGGGCAGCTGCTGTTGATCTTCACTGCCAGCTGCAATGTGGGACTGTGAGCTCAGTGTTCAGGATGAGAGTGTTTGGTAGTAAGGTTCAGGTTGATCCCTGAAGGTGGAGGCTGCCTGAGACCACATCTTGGAGAACGTGTCCTCAGGCTGAATCTTTAAGGAAAGGCAGAAGAGAGTGGGAATCAAATTTTAGGTGGATGTCATATAGGCAGGAAGTGGCAGAAGAAGTTTACAAACCCAGGGCTATCTTACTCCAGATCCCACCATTTTACCCTCTACGTAGGGGCAGTGCTGGCCCCATGGAATCTCTTTTTACTGTTTCAGGGAGGCAAGAAGGAAACCTGGCGTGGTAACCAGGGCCACCATGTACATACAATTGGGTAGGTTGTGCTCTAGCTGAGGTCCTAAAACAGGTCTAATCACATGTAGGAATGCCTTTTTCCTAATTCATACACAGGTGCACGTGGGGCTGCAGAAGCCCTGATTGGGTTATATCCAGCCTGCAGGCCTCCAGTTTGAAGGCTCTGGTTTGGGAGAACCTTGCTTTCTCTGTTCCCAGCAAGACTTTCTGTAAGCTAGTGTGAACAGCTTACAAAGCACACCCAGTTCAAGTGCAGTCAGCCCTCTCACCTGTGTGTGAAGCCCCAGTTCCCCTATGGCTGGTATCCAGGCCCACAGGGTGAGGGAGGTGTTGGTAGGCATTTTAAATTCTGGCTGCTGGGCACTTGTAAACAGGTGCTGTTTTCCTGGTGCCTGTTTTCATGAACTACAGCATTACCTGATTTTACAGGCAGCCATGTGAAATAGAATAGCACGATTCTTGTCCACCTGAAGGATGGAATAAAAGCAAAAGCAGGGTAAAATTACACATTATGAACACTCACTACACTGCATGCATTAAACTAGTAATTTGGAAGGGAGCAAGTGTCTAAGCTATCATTAGAGGCACTAATATATTTCTCTAGTAGTTTCACATAGCAGTTATTTCCTGAACCACTCTTTGCTGTAGTTTTCTGTTTTTCTTTCCTTCTCTTGGACTGTATAGCTTCCAAGGCAACAAAGGAGGTGGATATTTTGGGTTTCCCTACCAGAACAATAGGCTTCCTTCCATTCTCCCTGCCGGGCTTCTGAGAAATATAGTCGAACCAGGCTTTCAGGGTGAGTGGTAAACTCTGAAGTATGCTCTGCCCCATGGAAAAGAGGAAGGAACTCACTGGACTGAAGGGTATGATGATGGTCGCAGATTTGTTTCACGGCCTCGTGGGGCCCCAAGACTCCACTTGAGGCAGTTAGTATCCACTGGCTTTTGCCAGCTGGTCGTGACAGGCCAAACAAAGCACGTACTGAGTAGAGTTGGGGCCGGTGGCTTAGATATAATTCAGGCATTCCAAGGGTGCACAAGCCATAGTCTGCTGTATCCACAGAGCACGCAGAGAAGGAATGTGAAGAGGTAAGGCTGCTATTTTAAAGAAATCTTTTCTAGTACATTATTGATAAGGCTTTCCTCTTTTTTTTTCCTTCTCTTTTTGTTTTTGCTTCTCTTAATTTTCTTTTGCTGCCATTAGGTTCTGCCGTTGCAGTCCCAACATTACTCTTCACACTTGCCCCACAGGAGTTATTCTGAGTTACGATATGCCTCAAGGGGGCCGATCTCCAAAAAGAAGAGAAAAAGAAAAAAAAAAACCTATTAGAAACCTAATGAGCCTCTTTGGTTTCTGATTTTTTTTTTTCCTTCCTGGCGTTGTACGTAATCAGGAGAAGAGAGAAGGAATTTGTGTACATTGTTGTTAGGGGGCCTGCTCTGTGGCGTGTAGGTGGGGGACTTTAAGGGATTAGCACCTACAGCCAGAGTTCAGTGGACATTCAGTAATGTAGTGGTTCTCAACTTTATCTGTGTATTGGAAGCTCTCTGAAGATTTTGATTCAGTAGCTCTTGGTCTAGGCCTCTGTAGTTTTTTAAATCTTCAAAGGAAATTTTGACAGATAGCCAAAGAAGGAAATGTATATTTGTTAGATGGAGCGATAATTGAATTAAGGAAGGAATAAAAATGCAGCTAGGCCAAGAAGCAGTTGTATTAAAGTTGAGACAAGAATTCCTTAACATCACAATGTGAGCCTGAATTTAAAGATTGCCCCTCCACTGGCATGTTATCAGTTTAGCTGTGCTACAGTTCATGATGTTCTAGGCTTGATGAAGGATTAATAAGGTGGATTGTAAATGGGTGTATGTTGCACCACTCATTTACTCATTTCATAAATATGTATTGTGATTCCCTTGAGCAGCCATAGAAAGCACACGCACACACACACAGATTAAAAATCCATAGAGAAGAAAAAATGAAATCCTAAAACGTACTCAATGAGTATAAAAGAAGACAGGAAAAGAGGATCAAGGATCAGAGAACAGAAGAGGAAAAATAGAAAAAAAAAATCACAAAATGATAGATTTCAACCCAGTCTTTACCAATAAGTATATTATATTTAAATGGGAGTAAGTACTCCAATTACTAAGCCAAGATTATCAGGATGGCTAAACAACTAAACGCTATCTGCAGTTGATGCACCTTAAATATAAAAATGCAGGTAAATGGAAAGTCAAAAGAGGAAAAAGATGTACCATGCAAACACTGCTCATAGAAAGCTGGTATGTCCCTGTTAATCAGACAGAAAACCTCAGACAAGACATAAGAGAGACATTTCATAATCATAGAGCCAATTCATCAAGAAGACATAATCCTAAATATATGTGCATCTAACAGTGAATCAAACTACATGCAACAAAAATTGACAAAACTAAAGGGAGAAATAGATCAGTCCACAGTCAGAGTGGGAGACCTTGACATTCCTTTCTCCAAAACTGATAGAAAAGGAGACAGAAAATCAGGAAGGGTATAGATGATCTGAACAACACTGTCAACCAACATAACTTAATAGACATTATAAAATTCTTATAATCAACAGATACAGAATATTCTTATCAAGGACACATTAAAGATGAACCAAATGGTCCAGATTCTGGACTATAAAACAAGCCCCCCAGAATTTTAAGGATTGAATAATATAAAATATGTTCTCTGACCAAAGGAAAATTAAAGTAGAAATCAATAATAAAATTGTATCTATAAATTCCCCAAATATTTGGAATTAAACAACACATGCTTCAAAGAAGAATTTATAAGGGAAATTAGAAAATATTTAGAAATATTTAGAAATAAATGATAGTTAAAATACAAGCATCAAAATTTGTAATCTAAGTGATGCTGAGAGAGAAAATCCTGTCTTTAAATGCTTATTATTAGCAAAGAAGAAAGATCCAAAATAAATTACCTTAAGAAATTGGGAAAAATAGAGCAACTATGGTCAAAGTAAGTAAAAAGAAGGAAATAATAAATAGAAGAATGGAAAACAGTAGGGGCACCTGGGTGGCTCAGTCAATTAAGTGTCCAGCTCTTGATTTTGGCTCAGGTCATGATCTCAGGGTCATGAGATCAAGCCCTGCATCAGGCTCCTCACTGAGCATGGAGCCTGCTTAAGCCTCTTCCTCTGCTCCTCCTCACCCCGCCTGCCCCCATGTGAGCACTCTCTCTCTCTCTCTCTAAGAAGCAAAAAGAATGGAAGACAGTAGATAAATATCAAGTCCAAAAGTTGATTATCATTTAACAAATATTAGTAACACTGATAAACTACTAACACTGATCAAGAAAGAGGAGAGAAAACACAGAACCAACATTAAGGATGAAAGAGGTTATTACTGTAGATCTTTTATGCCACCAAATTTTACAACTTTTATAAAAATACAGCTTATCAAAACTGATTAAAAGAGATAGATGACCTGAATAGCTCTAAATATTCATTAAAAATTAAACTCATAATTAAAATCCTTTCTACAAAGGAAAAAAAACTTCAGTGGTGAATTCTATTAAATGCTTAAGGAAGAAATCGAATCTTATACAAACTCATTAAAAAAAAAAAAGATGAGGAGTGACTTTCTAATTCGTTTTATAAAGCCAGCATAACAAAACCTGAGAAGGGTTTTGCAAGAGAAGAAAACTTCAGGTCATAATCACTCATTAAATAGACTAAAAAATCCTTACTGTATCATTAGCAATTTGTGTAGCAATATATAAAAAATACAATACATCATGACCAAGTGTGTTTAATTCCAGGAATGTAAGGTTGTATTAACATTCAAAAACCAATATAATTCACCACATGACGGAGTAAAAGAGAAAAATTATATGATAATCTCGAGAGGTACAGAAAAAGCATTTAGGCAAAATCCAGCACACATTTATGATGACAAAAGAGGAAGAGGAACCTCTGAGAAAATTAGGAATAGAAAAGAGTACCTTTAATTTAATAAAGGGCATCTCTGAAAAAGATGTCACCATTCTTAATGGTAAAATATTGAAAACATTAACATCATTTGTTAACATCACTCTTAGTGGTGAAATATTGAAAACATTCATTCTAAAATTGAGAACAGGCAAATATTTCTACTCTAAACCATTTCTCCTCAATGTTTTAGTGGAGTTCAATGCAATGAAACATTGATAATGATGAAGTAAAACTAGTCACAATGACATGATTGCATATATAAAGGAATCCTAAAATATTAATAGATCTGATATGTGAATTCAGTGAGGTCTTAGTATAAAAAGTCAATGTACAAAAACCAATTTTACATCTGTATATTAGCAACAATCAGAAAATAGAATTTTAAAAATACCACTAATAGCATAAACCAATAATTGTGTAGAAATAAATTTAACAAAAGCTATAAAATACCTCTTCACTGAAACCCATAAAATACTGTTGAGGAAAAAGTAAAGACCTAACTAAATATGGTTTTACTATGCTTATGGAGTTGGAAGAAAGTCCAGAAATAGACCCACACATGTACAGTCAATTGATTTTTCCAAGAAAACACCAATGCAATTCAAGGGAAGAGGAAAGTCTTTTCAACAAATGATGCCAGGATATCTGTATGAAAAAAATTAAATGAACTGCAAGTCATACCTCACACCATACACAAAATTAACTGGAAGTAGATTACAGCTCAAAATGTAAAAGTTGAAACTATGAATCTCTTCCATGAAAAAATAGGCAAATAGCTTTGTGACCTGGGCATAGGCAAAGATTTTTTAGATCCAAAGCAAAATGCAAAGATCATAAAAGAAAGAGATAGTAACTTCACTGCATTAAAAATAATTTCTCTTCCTTAATAGTCACAATTACAGAAATGAAAAGGTGAACCACAGAATGGGGAAAGCATTCACAATATTTTCCATAAAGTATTCCACATATATCCATAAGAACTTCTTGTTAGTTCACAACCTTCTTGGGAGCTTCCTGAGTGTAATCTGAAACTGGTCCCTTTTGTACTCAAGAGGGCAGAGAGAGAAGAAAAGAGGCCACTCCAGGTTGGTAGATGGCAGTTTTAATAAATAAAGGGAACTTACATATGTCTCGGGTGGCACCAAGATGAATGGATCCCCGTACTGGCCCGCCAAGTCTTAAAATTTCATAAAGAGGCCTTGCCTGGGTCCAGTCGTGTATACCAGGCAGGTGTTTTCAAAACCACATCATTATCTCAAAGGCTATGTCCTTGGAGCAGCCTCTGGGAGCAGGAAAGGCAAGTGGAACCCACATTCCAAGAACAGCGGAGAGGGTGAGGAGACTCTGAGTGCTTGGGGTGACAGGTCAATTGGTGGTCATGTCTTTGATGACATTCCCCATCACTTGTATCCAGAATATGTAAAGAACTCTTAGAAATAAATAACAAGAAGAGAAACAAACCAATACAAAATGGTCAAAGGACTTAGACAATTCACAAAAGAGGATATATGAAAGCCCACTAAGTACACGAAAAGATGCTCCACACTATAAGCCTGCCGGGAAATACAAATTAAAACCATAATAAGAAACTGTGATTTATTCACTAAAATCTGTAACATTTAAAAGGACTAACAATGCTGTATCTAATGCTGTAAAGGATGTAGAGCAACTGGACTGCTCATGTATTGTTACTGGAGGTGTAAAATTATAGAACTGCTTTGAAAATTGGCAGCGTCTTATAAAATTAAACATGCACCTGTCCTATGATCCAGCAATTCAACTTCCACCTATTTACCCAAGAAAAATGGGAGCATATTTCTACAAAATGACTTGTGTAAAAATGTTCATTGCAGCTTTATTCATGATAGTAAAAAATCCAAAACATGTTTAAATTTTCTTGTTGCCCATTAACAAGAAAATGGATAAATAAATTGTGGTAAATTCATGCAGTGGCATAGTGTGCAGCAAAAATGGAACAGATTACTCATTTATACAACATATGGGTAAATCTCAAAAACATGATGAGTGAATCAATCAAGATACAAAAGAGTTCATACTGTGTGTTTCCATTTACGTAAAGTTAAAGGACAGACAGAACTAATCTATGAGGATAGAAATCAAAATAGTGGTTGTCTCTAGTGAGAAGACGGGTAAAACTGGAAAGGGACACAAGGATGATGGCAATGCTCTATACCTTGATTGAGGTATTACTTAAATTGGTGCATATGCTTGCCAAAAATTGCCGAAATGTACACTTAGGATTTGTGCGTTTTACTCTATGGAGTTAAATCAGGAAACCCCAACACACTTTGTAGCTGCAGAAGAGCAACTGACCTCAGAGACAGGCCCGCCCCCACCCCCAGATATGAGTAACATTGTACCCCAGCCAACTCTTACTACCACATATTTCTGCAACTTGGGACATGTGATCATTTTCCCATTTGATTTGAAGTAGTTAGGTGAAATGGCTGGAGAAATAAAAGTAATTTAGGTTATAAATGAGAATGCTAACCATATGATAGGTTGCTGTAAAGGAAGACCAACATTAATGTACTGTAATATGCAATTTGAACTTGCAGAGGAGTGAATTATGTACTGCAATAATAAGGAGGCAAAAAAGTTATAGGAGTACTTACTGTGGGGATCGCTCTTTCGACAATGAGGCTTTTACAATCCGGGTGCATGTCTGTGCATAATTTCCATATGCTTCCCGGGTATCATATGTTATATCTAAAGACAGAAAGAGGTTAGTGTCCAAAGGAGGAAAAATCTGCTATTAAACTCATTAATTTGAGAGTTCTGGTTGTAGAATGATTATGAAAGACAATCACTTCTTGGCTTGAATGTGGTCTTTGCTGTAATTCTAAGTGTGAACGTGTGAAAATATTGAGGGCATCTGCTAAGTGAAGCAAAATGTAGAGTGAAACTTTATTTATTTAACCTTGTCTTGTCAGTAATAAGGATGGGGAATCTATGAAGAAGGGAAGAGTCCTTCTTAAAATAGAAGCTGAAAGTGGGAATAAAATGGAGCCATGTACTTAAAATACTGAATAGAATCTGTTTTAATTTCTGTTTTCTAGCACCTCCAAGTACTTTAGAAGCACAAATTTACATATCAGTTATAAATCAGTAGCTTATTCCAAAAGTATTTTTATTAGGCAGTAGTTTGAACTTGTTATCATAGTTTGAATGTCTATATGTTCCTAAAAGTAACACAGCCAGCTGCATTTCTTTAAATATACTCTAGAATTTTTCCCTAACTCAGAATGAATGTCCTACTTTCCTAAGCAGTTCTGCCCACTGAAGCTTTGGTTGAAGTGGGAGAATTTCAACCTGGCATCGTTGGCTGGCAGATCCTAATGACCGCAGAGAGCCAGAAGGCTGGGCCCCTGGGCCAGTAGAATAGCATTGTGCCAGGCGTGAGAGCACTGCGATTTTATTGTACCGATGTCACTGAAAGGAGAGTAATTGGGCCACACAGCACCATCGCAGACCTTTGGTGTCTACCTTCTGCTGAGCTCCATATCACTGCTGAGCTCCAAATCACTGCTTTGTCGCTGAGGGCTCCATTTCTTCATCAGTAGGACTGTTCCAGCTTTTCACATTTGCCTTTGTCCAGGCCTGGGTGCTTCATCAGATCTTACAGAGGTCAGGGGAGGTATAAGGGGGAAGCTCCCTTGTAGACCCCCTTACTTGAGGTCTTTTGTAAATGCTGTGTTGTCTCTCCTTCCATTTATGAGTGGCTCACTCTCCCCCTTACCCATCCTTTTCCCTCTCATGTATTTTCAGTATTTCCTCATTTACTTTTCCCTACTCTGCTCTCCTCACAATTTCTCTCCTACACTGAAAAAAACTCTTGCTCTGCAGGATTTACAAATTCACCTTCTGGCTGTTGCCATCTTCCTCATTTTGCAAATTTACATCTTTTGTTGTGTATCAGAATAGGTAGGGAAGTACCCATTCAGGCTGGGACCTGGGGCAGAGTTTCGGAGACCGTTTCTCCCCTCCAACTTTCCTTACTGGACAGATGCCCAGCTGCCCTCTATTAATGCATCGCTGTCCACCGTAAATCTTTTTTTTTCCTTTCTGATTTTTATTTGGTATTGTCAAAGGTTTTGCCATTCCTTAAAAATATACCAACTTTCAAAAACTATGTGTCACATATGCTCATTATAGAAAACATATTTTTTAGCAAAGGGTACAAAGTAAAACTTCTCTTTTATCCTTTCAGACATTTTATGTGCACAAACATACCTCAGTAGTGTGGTGCAGCAGTTAAGAGCATGGGCTATAGGCCAGAGTGTGTGAATTTAAAAGCCAAGCTCTGCCATTTATTGGCTCTGTGACCTCAAGCACATTAGTAACTTCTCTATGTCCTGGTGGTTTCATCTTTTTTTTCCCCCCTTTTATTGAAGTCTAGTTGACACACGATGCTACATTAGTTGCAAGTGGACGACAGAGTGATTGGACAAGTCTATATGCTGTGCTCACCCCAAGTGTAGCTACCACCCGTCACCATACAGCATTGTTATGATACCATTGTAGAATGGTATTATATCCTATCCTGTACCTTTCATCCTTGTGGCTTATTCATTCCAAATCTAGAAGCCTGTACCTCGCATTCCCCTTCACCCATTTTGCCCATCTCCCCCAACTTCCTCCCCTTTGGCAACAACCGGTGTGTTCTCTGTATTTACTGTGGTTTCAACTTTAAAATGGGGTAACAATAGTAATTTTGTAAGGGTAAATGAGTTAATATTTATAACGTGTTTAGAACCATACCTAGAATGAAGGAAGCCCTCAATAAATGTGCTACTATTATATCATTTATAAAGAAATGAGATCATGCTACATGTGTAACTTTACAACTTGCTTTTTCATTTACCATATATTTTGAACATTTTTCATATCATACATTTCATGTCAAGGAATGACTAATCTGCTAGCCATATTCTATCCTAAGCATACTGTTTTAAATGTTTGTATAATGCTCCATTGTGTAGCTGAACTTGAATTTATTTAATGTTCCTTAGATGAATTGTTTCGAATTTTGTGAAACAAACAACACAGCAATTAACATCCTAGCCCATGCCTACCTCTTTGTACATAGCCGCGGTTTCTAGAAATGCGATTTAGGGGTCAACAGATATGCATATTTTAAAGACTTGATTTAAATTGCTAAAATGATCTCCAGATAAAGTCAGTTTTTAAAAAAACATTAATTCCTTCAAAGACCCACAGGAATTTTACATTCACTGTATTCCACTGTGTCTGATATGGCTAACTCTTCTGCACACATGGCTTTCGAATAGATACTACGCTGTATACCGATCTTCAGATTGTCATAGCGAGGCATGGTCATGACTATAAGATTTCAGGAAGGGGGTCCCTAGATCAGCTAAAGACCTTAGGAAGGCCTTGAGAATATAACTGAACCGTATAGGTTGTTCTTAATGAAGAGAGTCTCAGATATAGTTACATATTAGAATCTCCTGGGAGAACTTTAAAAAAAAAACCACACTCAACAAAGAACAATGCTTGGGTCTAGACTCAGTGGGTCTGGGGTAGGGCCCAGGCGTTGAATGATTTAAAAAGCCTTCCAGATGATACTAATATGCAAGTCTGGGTTGAAGACATTAATGGATTGAATTTCTTTAATTACAGATGAGATTACCTGAATTCATCACATCTCTTTTCTTACACCTGCTGTAGGTATCATCTTGGTACTACATTCAGTCATTACTTCTTTTTTTTTGTGAATGTAAAAAAAAAGAACTATTTCAAAAAATTGGCAGTATCTGAAAACTCAGGTAAAATATATTCTTGCTATTCACTTTTCTCTTTCAGTTATGCTGCAGACAGCATCCTAACATTAATCTTACTGCTAACCCATCAATCATCTCTCTTTGATCAGACTCTTCTTCAAGACACTAAATATCTCTTTTCAGGTGATTCCACCTACTATTGTGCTTCATAAGTTGAGTGTGATGTAAATGTCATTGGTTCTATTTTGTTGCTTTTATAAGACAACCTCAGCACTAGCCATATTTGTTGGAAATGTGAATTCTTGATGGAGCACTGAACCAGAGATTTGACTCTTTTGGAAATTTACAAGCTATAGGAAATCTCTTAGGTAATGATTCTCAGTGTAAAACTAGGGAAGGCATTTAATAAAAATACTTTGCAATAGCATGTTCCTGAGTTTTCACAAGTTAATTCAGGAAGAAAGAAAAAGGGCTAATCTTCCTGCCATAAGAATATTTAATCATCCTGTATAGTTAAGCAAATAAAATTGACAGTGGCATATAGTCATTAATAATTCATTAATAGGTCAGATAGTAAGTCAGGGGGTGCCTGGGTTGTTAAGCATCTGACGCTTGGTTTCTGTTTGGGTCATGATCTCAAGGTTGTGGGATCGAGCCCCGTGTCGGGCTCTACGCTCAGCATGGAGTCTGCTTCAGATTCTTTCTCCCTCTCCTTTTGCTTCTCCCCTGACTCACACTCTCTCTCTATTCTTAGAGAATCTTTTTTTTTTTTTTTTAAAGATTTTATTTATTTGACAGAGTCACAGTGAGAGAGGGAACACAAGCAGAGGGGGTGGGAGAGGGAGAAGCAGGCTTCCCGCCGAGCAGGGAGCTCAATGCGGGGCTCGATCCCAGGACCCAGGGATCATGACCTGAGCTGAAGGCAGACGCTTAATGACTGAGCCACCCAGGCGTCCCTATTCTTAGAGAATCTTAAAATCTTAAAAAAAAATAAGTCATATAGTAAGTTAGATTTATAGGTCAGCATAATAAGGAAATAAAAGAATATGTACTCTTACAACTTCAGGTGAAAATGTAAATTGGTAAGATCGTTTTGAAGAACAGTCTGGCAATATTTACTAACATTAAAAATGAATGTCTCCTTGACCCTAAAATTTCATATTTAGGAAATTACTTTATGGATATTATTATAAACCTATACCAACACATATGCATGAGGTTATTTGAGCATTGAATGCAATACCAAAGCATTGGTAACAACCTAATGTCCATCAGCAGGAGACTGGCTGTATGAACATGGTACATCCATCCAGCTGTTACAAATATGTGTTAGGGTGGTATATATAGACATAGAATTGCTCCTGTGATGCATAAATGATCTCCAGGATTGCATTTATGTAAATTTAGAAATAACATTATAAATGTGGTTTTTTGTCCTTTTTATCTAGGAAGATAAATGAGAAGCTGTTAATAATAGCTATCTTTGAAAAATAAATAATAGCTATCTTTGAAATGCAAAGGGTTGGGGAAGAAGAGAGACTTGTGCATTTTAATTTTATACCTTTGTATACTTTTTGGATTTTAAATCACATTTATGTATTATTTCTCTTTCAAAAATTAGGTTAAAAAATTATGACGATGGTAGGATCTGCTGAATCACTTTGAAATTTAAAAAAAATGATAGAACATTTACAGAAAATGCTTTACAAATATTTTTGAGGGGTTAATGAGAAAGAACACCAAATTTGATGTTAAGTGGCCTGGCACAGTGTTCCCTCTGAACTCATTGTTCTCCAAAGCATATGTTTCAAAAGTGATCCTTTGGTGGTATACAAAAACTGATTATGTTATTCTCTCTATCTTTGTGTGTGTGTGTGTGTGTGTGTGTGTGTGTGTATCTGAAATATTTCCTTGAAAAATGTTACCCTCCTATGGCATTTAGCGATTTGGAAAAGGAAGTTAGGATTGATGAACAGATTTTTCTCTTCTATCCTTTGTTCTCTTGCACTCAGTATATTGTTTAAGTTTAGTTTTAAATAGAGTGGTTTAGCATTTGTGTCATTCTCATTGTTTTAATTGCAGTCTGAATCATAAACATCTAGATATTTAGAGAAAAAAAAAACCCAGATCTTTAAGTGAATGTCCTGATGACTCTTGAAAGGTAGTATTTCAAAAAACACACCAACCAAGCTTTTCATCTCTATTGTCAACCTTGTTCTTCTCCCTCTCTCTCTCCTCCCTGACCCTGTTCCTTCCTGTACCATGACCTTCTCATCAAGTGTTAGCTATACCCACGTTTCCCTTCTGCCCAACTACCTCTGCCTTGGCCCTGTATGATCCCATGCCTGGATTAAAGAACAGTAAGTTTTGTTGTTTCCTACTAGTCTATCCTGCAAAACCTACTAGAATCATTTCCCTAAAAGGTCATTTTATCCTGGTGCCTCTGATTCTGCATCACTAGAGGTTGTCTGTGAGGTTGAGCCCACATTTCTTAGTTTGTATTCACACTCATTCTAGATCCAGGAAGGCTTTCTTGGTTGAACCCAGAACACCCATCCCCTGCATTCTCTCACTAGTGAACTGAATTTCATCGTATCTTGAATTTAGTGATAAGCTGCTTTTGATGGTTATCTAAATGATGTGACGTAGATTTATATACACACATGTACCCATGAGTGCACAAAGACGTTCCTAAGATCTGTTTACCAAAAGCAGACTTACCCAAAGAGGACAATTTGAATCTGATGACACCGAAATGCCAAAAAAAAGGCACATCAAAATCCTCTCCCTCCCTTTTTTGACTAGGCTTAAGATGTCATCAAGAAGGTGAGGTCAGCTACAGAAAATGGAGCAGCTGAATTTCTGTACCTAACTTCAGAGTTCTGTGTAAATTTTCTGTCTTGTTACATAGGACTGCTCTTGATAGATTCCTTAAGTGGAGTGGCTGTACCTTGTTTCTTTGGAATCCCCTGGTACCCTATCTACTTCTGAGAACAGTTGCCAGGACATCCAGTGTCAGAACCCAGGCCTTATAGGTTCTGACAGGTTCTTATGTAGTCATACAGCTTACCCCAAGGAGGAAGTGCGGATTTGCAGGGTCCCGGGCCAGTGGACAGAGTTATTGGTAGCTTATAAGACTGTGATCCTTTCCCTATAGAAAATACATACTTATAGAATTGCCTTTGCAGACCAAGTCAGTACCCTCTGCTTCTTGGCCATATCCACCATCTTTGGAATCAATCTCAGTCATCACTGGTATTAGGGAAGGCATCATTTCTTTCTTTCTTTTTTTTTTTTAAAGATTTCATTTATTTATTTGAGAGAGAGAATGAGAGAGAGAGAGAGAGCACATGAGAGGGGGGAGGGTCAGAGGGAGAAGCAGACTCCCTGCCGAGCCAGGGAGCCGATGCGGGACTCGATCCCAGGACTCCAGGATCATGACCTGAGCCGAAGGCAGTCGCTTAACCAACTGAGCCACCCAGGCGCCCCAGGCATCATTTCTTAACCATAGAAAAAAGATTAGATTAAGGTGTGAACAGTAGCAGCAGGCTCCAAAAGCTATTTTTAGTACTGCAAAAAGCCTAATAGAAATTGTATACTTGCCTCCAATGGTCCCACATTGTTTATTACAGAGTAAATGCAGTTTGTTAGACAAAATTTTGGCAAATGTGGAGTTTGTAAAGGGAAATTAATGAAAGCGGTCCATGGTGGAGTCTAGTTGGTCTCTGTGTCCTTTCCAAGCCCCCTTGACATTCTTTAATTCAACCCAACTGGTCCAGGAACTTGATGGTCTGGGCAAGATGCTCTCACTCCACCAGCCATTTTTTTCTTAAGAGCCTGAACACAGTCTCAGCATTTGGGCAGTGACTCTGTTTTGAGCAGATATCCTGACCTGAGTTTGACAGCATCACCCATCTGTCTTGAATCTTCATACCTCTGTCTGAACCTAGAAGATTGGAAACCAAACAAACCACCCACCCACCCTCCCTCCCTCCCTCCCTTCCTTCCTCTTTCTCGCCTCCCCCCTTCTTCTTTTGCTCCTCTCTCTTTCAGCTTGGACCTGTCAGTATAGTTTTGTTTTTATTTCCTAGGTCCCCTCTCTGTTCTATGTATGCATCTTCTGGTGTCTTTCCCTGAAGCTATGCATGTTTTGCTCCTGCCCTTTTCTGGATTCAACTTTATCAACACAGTAGTCATAAAATCCACTTGTTTTCTTCTTTTAAAATGCTGACAGTTATTTGGATATAGAATTTCAGCGATGCACTGGTCACTGTAGGGTGGCATTATTAAGCTGTGCTTCTTACAGCCCTCCTTATGATTGTTCCCGGTAATTTTATAAATGCATACGAGCTAATAAATTACAATTAACATTTAATAATCAAAAATGTAAAGAGACCATTGTACCTCCCTCATCATAATGATAAGCAAAACCTTTTATGTTGTGATGTCTTAACAGTTAGCTGCATGAGTGCTAAATGTTGCTTTTAATTAAACAATAAAGAATGTAACACCCTTTCTGGTATCATTATAAATTTTGATGTGGTACAACAATTTGATTCTTTAAAAATTAATTGCCTAGGAGTATGTTTAAGTAGTATTGATTATGTTTGTGCCTTGTGTTGATCTGTGATACTTAACCCAACATTTAAAATATCTTTTTTCCATTATATGTTGTGATGCAAGAATAAAAGCAAAGTACAAAACAAATAGGCACTTGAATTCTAATAGCAATAAGCAATAAATGTCAGGCATCTGGAAATTATGGCTGCAATTTCATCAGAGTACACTTTGTTCTTCTATTATGCCTGCATGAATTTTGCTACAGGCAAAATCTATTACAGATAACAGTTAAGAACCTTTCTAATCTACACAGATAGTCATGGCAAAATGCTAGAAAACTAAATGTTGGAAAATGTAATATTGCAATGGAAAATTGACACTTGTGGAAAATAATGTGGTCCTATTTAGAACCACAAATGATAATCATTTCTTTAAGATGATGGTGTGGTGGATGTTTCTGTGATGGGTGACCCACATGAAGGACACAGCCCTGGGAATGAATCCTGTTCTGCTGCCTGGTGTGTACATGTATAGGTAGATGCTTATCTGTAAATTGAGGGGTGGGGTGTGTGCTTAATGATCGCTACCTGAAATTGTAATTACAAAGTTAGATTGCATGTGAGAAGCCTGGGTTTTTTCCACTGCCCTTGGGTATACTGGAGAGGAATATTTCTATTCTGGGGCCAGATGACTCCCCTCAGGAGAAAGATTAGTTAGTATTCACCACTCTTGATGGCACATAGCGACCCTGGATAGTTGCTTGGTAAATTTACTAACTGAGCTTTCAGGAAATTGGCTTCTGGCTATTAACTTGGAGAAATGGGTTTTCTGCACTTAACTCCAGCTTAACCTGCATCTTCTAGGTCTTAGAGCATTAGAACTAGACTTCGAAGGTGTGGAGCCTGCCATTTACCTTGTTATCCTTATCCTCTTGATTTTTCATATCCCTTTAAAGCATTACCACCTGGATCAGTTGTCTAGTGCTGTGTAACCAATTACCCCCAAATTTAGCAGCTTAAAGTAACAAATGTTTATCATCTCACACCTTCTATGGGTCAGGAATTTGGGAGCAGCTTTAATGGGTAGTTCTGGCTTGGGGTCTCATGAAGTTACAGTCAAGATATCAGCCAGGGGTGCAGTCAACTAGAGCCTTGATATCAAGCTGGGGATGGAGGATCGTCTTCCAAAAGGAGAGCTATTGGCAAGAGATCTCAATTCCTGGAAGATTATTGGCAGGAGGCTTCCATTCATTGCCATGTGCGTCTCTTCATAGAACTGCGTGAGTGTACCCACAGTGTGGCAGCTGCTTTCCCCAAGGGCAGTTGATCCAAGAGAAGGGAAGGAAACCGCAGGGCCTTTTATGGCGTAGTCCCTGTCACTTCTGCCATATTCTGTCTGTTAGAAGTAAGTCACTGAGTCCTGCCCATATTGAAGGGAAGAACTAAACTCTACCTCTTGAAGAGAGGCACTTCAAAGGGTTTGTGGATGTATTTTAAAACCACCATACCACCTAAAGAGGCCTTGGGCTCCCAGGGCAAACTTGCTTGCCAGGTCTGCTCAAGTTGCACCGTGTCTGAAAAGACCTCCTTTGCATCCTGGACCCACATTCTTCTCCCTTCTCTCACATCTAGGTAATATCATCTCACCACTTCAAGCATGGTGGTTTTGACTGCAATGAATTACTTTAAGTGTGTATTTTTTTTCTCCCTAAGAAAATGTTAGGTCTTTCAAGGCAAGGGTTGTGTCTTATAACTTCTCTTCTCTGAAGGCCATTCCATGTTAGGCAGATTGCTGACGCTTGATAAATAAGCATGGGAGGCTGTTGAGTGTGATAAGTGAGAGCAGGGCTTTGGAGCAAAGGAGTCTTGGGTTCAAATTCTGGCTCCACCACTGTACCAGCTTGGGAAAGCTATTACTCAGGGGACAATATTAGAACACAGCTCAGGAGGTTTGTTGTGAAGATTTAGTGAGTTCATCATGTTGAGAACATAGGAAGTGATACACAGATTGTTGGCACTGTAGTGTTGTTACTGTTTACAGTCATTTCACCTGACCATAGGCCACTTTTTGTTATGTTGGATGGACTGACTTGGATCCTTGTCCTCCCAACTTCCTGTGTGACATCAAGCAATTCACTTCTTTGCTTATTAGCTTCAGTTTCCTGATCTGTGAAATGAAGGTATTGTACCAGATTATTTCTGTGACCCTTTTGCAGCAAGATTCTCTAATACAGATGTAGGTAAAGAGAAGAGATTTTCTTTTCTTTTTTTAAGATTTTATTTATTTATTTATCAGAGAGATCGAGAGAGAAACAGCATGAAAGGGGATAGGGTCAGAGGGAGAAACAGGCTCCCCGCTAAGCCGGGAGCCCGATGCGGGACTCGATCCCAGGACTCTGAGATCATGACCTGAGCCGAAGGCAGTCGCTTAACCAACTGAGCCACCCAGGCGCGCCGAGATTTTCTTTTTAATCCAGGCAAGTTCTGCAGGACATACCATATTAAATCTTCTAGAGAAGAACTTGGGTCAGAAAATAAGACCCCCGTGTCAAGCCTTTCCGCAAAGGGAGATGAAGACTAATATTTTTTGAGTACTTACTAAGTGTTTGGGTCTTTGCATATGTCGTACCATTAAATACAATTATCGCTGTGGACTTTCCTTCTCTTCCTTCTACTCATCCCAGATGGTCCACTATCCAAGAGCCCCACTAAAGATAAATGTCTCAGGTCACATGGCTAATACATAGTAGCAGGGAGAATTGGATCCAATTCTATGTGATTCTAATCCCAGGTCCTTTGCATGACCCCTGGCCACCTCCATTTGAGAAGGGTGTGACCTTTCAAGTGGTTTAACCTCAGCCTATCCTTCTGTACATGGCAGCAGTAATGCTCATGTAACCCAGGAGAAGCAGCAGTGGGGTCATTTGTAGAACTGGATAGGTCTGTCTGGGTCACACTGAAGAATCTTGAGTTCTTGTCGTCCCTTTTAATATCTGATAGGCAATTACCAGCAGTCTTGCGTCTGTGACATAGGCTGAATGGGACTAAGAGAGTAAAATTCTTTGATAGGAAAATTCCAGGGCTTCTGCTAGGGCTTTTAAGGGTCTATACAGGAAGTTGTTTTGATCATTTCTTTTGTTTTGCTGTTGTTTTGGTTTTGGTTTCATTTTCCTTTACCCTGATCCCTCTAAGCTTGGGAAACTGTTGACTTTGTGTGGCAAAGCAGGGATGTGGGCTCTGTGGTGTTTACCCCAGTGACTTGTTGCTCATCCACACCTAATTGGTTCCTGGGAAGTATCCTTCCCACAGTGAGATCAGAATCTTGTTCAGAGTTTGCCACCAGTGGGTCTCATAGCCTTCTCTTTTTGGAAGGATTAGGAGGCCCAACTGGCTAAGTCCTGCCTACCCAGGCTCCCAAGTGGGGCTTTGTCAAGTGTGCCTGGCTTCTTGAGAGCAGGTGACTATTAGGGAGGTAGGACTACATCCTTATCCAGGCACATGTGAACATGAGAAGAGGGAGAACAGGGCAGGCTGTTGGTACCACGTACCTGTGAGGATGGAGGCCATTACTGGGAGTGATAGGACATAAAAGTGGAACATATAATAAAAAGGTGGGATTGACCACAGTGCTCAGGAAGGGCCCACATGCCCACAGGTGTCAGGGATAGAATGTAGGCAGTTGAGAGCAAGAAGGCACCAAGTCTGATTCCTCAAATTTAGAGCTAGAAAAACAGATGTGATAAGGGCATCATCTTCTGTCATCTACTCCTTGTTGTTTTCCACCTTGTAGTTACTCATGTCCAGTCTTGTCCCCGCTGAACTGGGGTCTCGTTGTGATGAGGAGGAGCATCTGGATTCTGAGACAGAGAGCCTAGGATTCAGAGGTGACCGTCCTGCACCCACCGATGGCCCCACCAGCCATTCACCACAAGCAGCCAGCGACCCCTCTACCTGGCATTCAGGTTGCCTCTAGATTCTTGTTTTTTGAAGCGGAAAAGTAGGGCAAGGGCAGCTTTATCTTAAAAATTACATGTACAAAGGTAAAGCCTACAATGATTTCCTATCACAATTGGAATAAAATCCAATTTTTTTTTTAAGATCTTATGTATTTGTCAGAGAGAGCACAAGCAGGGGGAGCGGCAGGCAGAGGGAGAAGCAGACTCCCCGCTGAGCAGGGAGCCTGATGCGGGGCTCGATCCCAGGACCCTGGGATCATGACCTGAGCCGAAGGCCGACGCTTAACCAACTGTGCCACCCAGGCGCCCCTAAAATCCAAATTTATTACCATGTTGCATGTTCTTCATGAGCTGGTCTGACCTCATTTCCTTCAGTCATTCCTCAGTCACTCCTCCCCATTCATATCTGTCTTCTTTCTGTCCCTTCAATCAGCCAACTTTGCCCTCTCTTTAGGGCCTTTACACTTGCAATTCCCTCTGCCTGGAAAGTTCTTCTGCCAAATCTTGGCATGACTGTCTCCTTGTCATGTCCATGTGCTCACACAGACGCGTTCCTGACTATCCTACTTTATGTGATTGTTTAACAGATTTAACCAATGGCAGTTGTCTTATTAATTTCTTAGTTTACTGGTTTATTGTCTGTTTCCTTCCTGAAATGTGAGCTCCAAGAGAGCAGGGATTACATCCGGGCTTATTCATTGCCATATTCTCAGGGCCAGGCCAGTGCCTGGCACAGAGGCAAATGTTCACTGAAGAAATGAAGCAATCTTGGCTCTGTCAGTTGCCACCTGTGTGACCTTGGGCAAGTCACTCTGTTTTCATTATGTTACATTAGGTTATAAAGTCTACTTGTTATGAAGATGAATAATATGTATATAAAATGCTTAACTACAGTGCCAGGTTCATAGAATATGTTTAATAATTAGAATTTTTTTCCTAAAAGGCCTGAAGCAGTGTGTGTGTGTGTGTGTGCGCGCTCATGAGCACGTGAAGTAGGCACTGGATAAGTATATGTCAGTTGAACAAAATGAGTTCCCTAACTTATTCATTGCAGAGCCAGATCTTCATCCCAGGTTGCCCGATTCTCAGTTTGGGGTCTGTTCCATCTTTGGTAATGCCAGGCATGCCTGTGGGTTGTGTTGGAGGAAATGCGATTTATGGGGATGGGGCATTTTGAGAAATGAAGATAGGCTGGCTTTCTGGAGACGCTGCTTCTAGATGTAATTGTGCCTGTAACTAGGTGAGTCACTGAGGAAGCCATGCTGTGTCTGTTGGCCTCTGTTTTTCCGACCTGTAAGATAAAGTTGATAATACCAGTTTTCCCTCATTCTTATTAACAGATTCTAGTTTATTACCTGCTTTGCATCAAGATGGGAGGCATAATTCTGCCCACATGTTGCATGTGATCTAGTTGGGGAGATGTACTGTAGGCAAGTATTGCCAAGAACAACACTAGACTCTCTCAACTAAGCAAGGTCAGAGTAGAACAATCTGAGTTCAGAATTGGGCACTATTTGTCACTGGAAGCTGTGATGGCTTAGAATGTTCTGGAAGAGAGGCTTACCTTGACTCTTAAAGAACTTCACTTGGTGATTGTGAGAATAAGATGGTATAAGTTATATGAAATCCATACAACAGTATAATGGGCTTCACAGTTGTGAGGTGTTGACATTATTACCCTCTTCCAGACCAATACAACTTATGCCAATGTAATAGGTCTAATTCTATATTCTTATCATGTTTTATACCTTAAGTAAAATGTGACTGAAAGATAAACCCTCCTTTCTTTCTATTCTTAAGTGCAGTGTGGGAGAGTGAAGCCTCATAACTTAGCTCAGAAAGTTTGAGCTCAAGTCTAGATTCTGTTCCTTAGTAGCTACTTGTGCCCTTGGTCATGTTGCATAAACCCTCCAAACCTCAGTTTTCTTCTCTATACAGTGGAGATATACCACCTACCGCATAGGATTGTGCTGAGCGTTACATTGTGAAAGGTAAGGCCTATCCAAAAAGCTATGACACTGCTCTAATTGTCTGAATAGCCTATTTAGTATAGAAATATTCTTTTTTTTAGTTTCTCTTTTCATTTTATTTTTATTATGTTATGTTAGTCACCATACAGTATATCATTAGTTTTTGATGTAGTGTTCCATGATTCATTGTTTGTATATAACACCCAGTGCTCCATGCGATACTTACCCTCCTTAATACCCACCACCCAGCCAACCCATCCCCACACCCCCCCCTCCCCTCCAAAACCCCTAGTTTGTTTCTCGGAGTCCATAGTCTCCCATGCTCCATCTCCCCCTCGATTCCCCCACCCTTCATTTTATTCTAAGCAGTAGACTATATGCTTCCTAAGATGTGGAAAATGCCTCAAAGGCAGAATCTGTAATATTTGATTTTTTTGGTTTTCATTTCATCTTCCATATGGTATCTGCTTGATGACTCAGTGGGCATAATTGTTGATTAGTCCTGAGCTAGTCTCCAAATGAATATTTTCCACATTTCTGCCAAAGTCCCAATTCAAACAGTGTTGTTTGTTTGGTGAGAGTATCTGGTTTATATATAAAGGTGGGATCAATAGATTGTGGGCAGTTTTTGATACTGGATCTTGAGGGAAATGTTAATTTCCAGAATTGGCCACAACAAATAGGTTCTTATTAGATGAGAAAGCTGAGGGCCTGAATCACTGAAATTTTGCAACATTTTCAGTAAAGGGTTTTTTGAACATCTATCTAAGGTAGCCTTCTCCCAAGCCACCCTCTATACCATTATCCTGTCCATTTCCTTTAGGGAACTTAGAGCTATGTAAAATTACCTTATTTGTTTACTTGTCTATTACTCTTATGCTCTATTAGAATGCTCTACTAGTTGATGGTAATAGGACCTTTATTCATTTCTCTTTGTAGCTTAGAATAACCCCTAATACATGGAGGTGATCAAGAGGTATTTTTATTTTATTTTTTATTTTTTTTTATTTTTTAAAGATTTTATTTATTTATTTGAGAGAGAGAGAGAGAGAGAGAGAAACAGCATGAGAGGGGATAGGGTCAGAGGGAGAAGCAGGCTCCCCGCTGAGCCAGGAGCCTGATGTGGGACTCGATCCCAGGACTCCGGGATCATGACCTGAGCCGAAGGCAGTCGCTTAACCAACTGAGCCACCCAGGCGCCCTGATCAAGAAGTATTTTTAATTAATCAGTAATTAAATGTAGTCACTGAGCTAGAAACTAAAAACAGTGCAATTATCCAGTTCTTCCTTTATTCCAAGGATGACTTCCCTTAAGATGCAAAAGTGGATACGCTTGAGCATTCCATGTTGGTTGAGTAGAATCAGTCAGCATGGTAGAAGTATAATATCAGTGAGTCTCACACATACACAAAGAAATTCAACCAGAGAGCAATTACAATGACCCAAGATAACGTCCCAAAAACATGAAAACAGATTCAGCCTATATCCTTCCTTAGGATGTAGTCAGCTATAACAACCTTAATTTGCTGGTTTTCTTTTCAGTAGGCCATATTCCCTCTGTATTATAATGGCTTCTGAAAGAGAGTTAACTCTGCTTCCTTTTTGAGGACAAACTGCACGAAGCATGTTAACTTCTCTGCCACCAGGATTATAAGGGTCATGAGCTGGAATATGCAGTGATTAAACACTGTCAGGATGAGGGCCCCTCAGGCAAGGATCACCTTCCTTTTCCAGAGCCTAGATGGCATGTAACCCTTGGGACCAATGAAGTCTTTCTTGAAGATTTGTGCTGTGTTCAGTACTAGTAAGTTAATTTTCAGTTTGCAGTTAGTTGTGGTGGTAACTTCTATATTAATGCAAAATTCTTCCTTGAATAGAATTATTCAGGTTAACGTTCGGAGACACTCTGAATCCTCACTGCGATATCATCTTGAGTGAGAATAGCTGATCTGAATAACTTTATTCAGAGGTGTTGATTATGGATTGAAGTTTTGTATTTTTATGTTAATTTCAGATAAGCCCTTTCTCTCATGTATTTGACATTAACATAGCTGAATAATTTTGAAATTCTGGTGATTGTATTTTTAAATGCACAAAACAAAATTCCAGTGCAAGTAGACATTTTTTCACCAACTGAAAGACTTGAGTGTGTTGTAAATATTACAGAAAGGGTGACATTCTAGTCCAACTATACTACAGATTTATTTTCTGTGAACCCTAGATCTAAGCTTTGTAATGGTGCACTTACTACATCTACCTTGTCTGTTACCTCAGGCCATATTCAGTATTTCCTCACTTAAAATCCATAAAGGTTTGGATGATCACATCTTTACACACAGTGGTCCTTTGGGCATCCCTTTGATTCTTTTGAATTAGGAGATGTTAGAAGTGGAACAGGCCAGTGATACATATAAACCAGCAGTGCCCAAACTCTTTTTGGTTGACTGACCGTGTTCAAGTCCAGACACCTGGGGCTCTTTAAAAACATACAGATCCTAGGACTCCAACCCCCAGAAATTCTTATTTAGAAGGGCTGGGGTCCGGTCCTGTAATCTGTATTTTTAGAAACCTGATGCTCAGTTGGATTTGGGAACAGATTGCCTCTAGTGCAACAGCCTGATTTTATAGACAGTAAACAGAGCCACAGAGGACAGAGGGAACATACGTGGACACACAGCTAGCCAGTGACCCAGCACAAATATCCTCCGTCTCTTTCCTGCTGATTTGGTCACCATTCATGACGTTGACAATATCACAACCAATAATAATTTTGTCTACAACTACCGCTCAACAGGTACACCTCATGTACCTCTTTTGTACATCATTTTCATTCATCCTCCTGAGAATGTTACTGAGATATGCCTTCTCTGCTTCCCAGAATAACCAGGCCTCACAGTGCTTCCTTACATAACCAAGCACCTTTTAATGATGTTTCTGTGTGTTTCCCGATGACGCTGTGAATGCCTGAGTCAGGAGGCTGTTAATACTTCGCACTGGGAAACGGACTCTGAGGGTTACAGTGCCCGTGGTTTGGAGCAAGAAGATCACGGACATAGATAGGAGGGAAAGGCATTTTTAAAAGAGCCAAAGCTAATGGCTGTTCCTAAATCTTCTACTTTATTCTGGGGCTCTCAGAATTGATCATTGGTACTTTGTTTTAATCAGAAGCTGAAACTTTCCGGCCACTCTCAAGGGGGTGAATTCTCTGAGGTAAAATAATTTCCAGATTAAATAAAAACAACCACCTTCTCAAAAATCTCTAAAAAAAAAAAAAAATCTCCATGCTTAATAGATGTGTTATGGACTCATAAAAATGGAGCCTGAGACTCCCCAGAGTACTCTCCTGATCAGGCTGCTGGGAGGCACAGGATTATTCCCTGAGTTGGATTTCCTAATAGGGAATCTGGAGAGAGGCTAGCTCTTCCTTTATGAGTGTGAGTAAGGAGGTATGTGGGTGAGGGAGAAAAGAGAACATGCCTTTATGTGTGCATGTGTGTGTGCAACAACTGAACATTCTCCCAGGTCTTTCCTTGCTTTCAGGGACATGAGAGGCTGCTTTCCTTTTGGGGCAGGAGATCAAGCAAGCAGATCCACCCAGGATTTCAAAGCCCTGGGAGTTGGGCTACCTTCTCTCAGCTTGGCTGATTTCTTTCTAATGTCATGTAATGTCATCTACTATCAGTGTGATTCATTCCGGCTTTACTTGCTCTTCTCTAATTCTCAAGACAGTTTTTTTAAGTTATTTTTTTAATATTTATATTTAGTTATATTTTTTCTTGTTATCAAAGTAATGCATTTTTAAAAAAGATCTTATTTATTTATTTGAGAGAGGGAGAGAGAGTGCGTGCGTGAGTGATGGGGGGGCGGGTGGTGCAGAGGGAGAAGCAGACTCCCCACTGAGCAGGGAGCCTGATGTGGGGCTGGATCCCAGGATCCTGAGATCATGACCTGAGCTGAAAGTAGATTCTTAACTGACTGAGCCACCAGGTGCCCCTAAAGAAATGCATTTTAAAATATAGGCTTTATTTTTTAGAGCAGTTTTAAGTTCACAGCAAAAATGAGCAGGAAGTACAGAGAATTCCCACATACCGCCATCCCCACTCTCCCAACAAAGCATAGCCTCTCCCGTTAATGATATCCTGCACCAGGAGTACCATTTGTACCAACATCGACACATCATTATCATCCGAAGTTCACAGTTTATATTAGGGCTCACACTTCATGTTGAATGTAATACATCTTTATTCTGAAAGCTTTGAAACCCTCAAAAAACATCAAAAACTAAAGGAAATTAAAAGCACTTAAAACCCTCTACCCAGATTTGACTACTGGTAACATTTTAGCTATATACTCCCTTCATTTCTTTCTGTGTGTGTGTGTGTGTGTGTGCACATGTGTATGTGTGTCTATGTATATGTTCTTCTTCCTTATCAAAATCATACTGGGAATACCACTTTTGACACTCCCTTCAATTAATACTGAATCTCAGATATCTTTTGACATTCTTAAATATCCTAACCAATGATTTTCCATGGTTGCATAGCTCCATATTGAGTGTTTGACCATGTTATTTCTACCTACAAATTATTATAAACAGTGATGGCATGAGCCTCCTCTTACACTTTTTGGGGAGGAATTGGAAGGCAGAGGGCACCGTACTGTCAGACTCACTTTATAACAGCCTCCAGAAAGGTTCCTCCCATGTGGACCTTTCATCTGCAAAATATGGAACTGTACCTTTATCTACATACTTACCCAAAAGAGACATTTAAATTTAGAAAATTCTATTATAAGAGCAATTTTTAAATATGCTATCTCAATTATAAATAAGGGAATGAATTATGTCTCCTTTACTACCTGTCCCCAAATATCTAGTCATTTAAATGAACCTATTTAATAAGCACCTCTAACACTATCCTAATTGTTAGGGCCATTAAATAGATGAATTAAATCATTCTTTACCCTCACGTATTTCATTCATTAGAGTGGAGATAGATAAGTATATAACTAAGTTATGTGAATGTGCTCAATTCTTTGCATATGGTTGGTACTCAATAGCTATTTTTTAATGGATGCTTTGATGAAGAGGACCAGTGGGCTGTGGAATTGCAAAGGAGAAAGTCATTAATTTTTTGAGAGTGTGGTAAGAAGCCTCCTAGTGGAGGTGACTTGCTATCCCTTCATTCTCAGTTGTGTATAGGCACTGGGCACTCTTCTTACGTACTGGAGACACAGTGATGATCAAGGTCAACAGAGTCCTTGACCTTATGGAGCTTCTGTTTTAGATGGGGGAAGACAGATGATAAGCAAAGAAGTAGAAAGATCATCATGCAATGTCAGGTAGTGACAGTGATGTGAAGAAAATAGGCAAGTGAGGGGAATAGAGAGAGCCTGCATAAGACGAGATGCTTCCAACTGACTTAAAAGATGAGTAGGGTTTTGTTGAGCTGAAATGAGAGAAGCGCCTGGGAAGGTGTAAGAGTCTGAACAAAGCCACAGCTGGGTGGTGTGGTCCAGGGAGCTGTGGGGGGCATGGCAGGACTGGGACGGGGGTGAGGGTAGAGGAAGGGGGCAGTGATGGGAGGTGGAGGCGCAAAGGTCACCTGGGGAAGGATTTGTAAGGATGCTCTCCTTAGCTGAGAGACTGACCAGCAAAATCGGCTCTGTCTTGTCTCCTCTATTTCCTGCTGAGCATTTGGAGGACAAGAGAAATTTGGTTTGATCATTGACCCAAGGTACCTCCTAAAAGGTAGGTATGAGGAAACATTTCATAGAGTTATTATATAGACTCCATTGTGGCATCTCTCCCTCTGGTACCAATTAGTATTTCTAAAAGCCCAACCAATCTTTGGCGTGTTTTGGATCTTTAGAAAATCGAGGCAAAGTGAGATCAGCCATAAGGTTGTTAGATAAAATATAGGACACCGAGTTAGATTTCTCTTTCAGATAGACATGGAATTATTTTTGAGTATAAGTATGTCCCAAATATTGCATGTTTATGTGAAAGTTAAATTTAACTGGGTGTTCTCTATTTTCACTTGCTGAATCTGGCAACCCTATCAGGAGAGGCTGGAAAGCCAGAACTGGATGCCTACGTCATCTTGCAAGGGCTCTGAGAGTAATTGAGCGAACACTGGAGAGGAACAATGGTCCTATTTTGGTTTTATTTTTCCCAGGACTGACTAAATTATTTGCTAGATAGTTTCTCGCTTCTGAGAAGCCAGAAAGATGATTGTTAACGAATATTCAACTAGAATAACAAGGAACCACTGCACTTTAGATAACTTTTGTGAGGGGGAGGGAGCAGGGGAAGGGAAGGCACTCATCAAGGTCTTGTGTTGGGAGATTGTGATAGGAGGGGGTACAAACTTCATAGATAGGGTCCTTTGAAATTTAGTGTGGTTGAAGGGGGATTGATTATGTGTCCACTTGGCCCAAGACAGTCCTGACTTACAATTGTTGTCCCTGAATAACTATGAATAGTGTCACCTTTCACCCTCAAAAGTATCCTGGTTTCAGATGGTAAGTAACATGGTCATTCCATGAGGTGGCCAGGGAACCCAGACAGTTGGCCTGCACTTTTCTGGGCTACAGATGCCCTGTAACCTCACTGGGCCTCCCCTTCATTCATTCATTCATTCATTCATTCATTCAGTGAAGGGGCATTGAGCAAAAAGTCTAAGCTCCCTTCCCAGCTTCCATACTGTATATTTTATGTATGTCTTTGGGCAAACTAATAGTGAGAGGACATTTGTTCTCTTTCAGTTTGAGAATGATGTGTATTCCATTTTTCTGTATGCTCTGTTTGTTCATGCTAGCAGAGTATATTAGTGTCCCCAACTCTTCGAAGAGTGAAAACTTAAAATTTGTCCTTTTAAAAAAAACAAACCTGTTTTGTCCTTGGAAGACCAAGTACCTGAAATAAATATAGTCTTGATAACAAAGAAACACAAGTGGCCAAACAAACATTGGCTAATTTGGGCCTAATTGTGTAAGCAACTTTTTATACTTTAAAAAAAAAATAATTACACAGGTAGTAACAGAATATGGTGAAATTTCTACTTTCTCATCCCTTTCTCAGATCTACAGCAGTCCCCAAACCAGTTGTAAATCCTTCCAGACCTTGTACATACAGTTCTGTATTTGCCTTCATTTGCATATATATGTATAAAAACTATATATATATAGTTTTTAAAACCATATATTTTTAAGTTTTTTGGCACATTGTTATTAATATTTCTTAGCCACTCTTTCTCTTATTAAATGTAGGTCTACCTCATTCTTTTTTTTCTTAAGCTGATGGTATTTCATAGTATGGATACACTAAAATATATCTAAGTAATACATTACTTGTTGATGGACATTTAGATTGTTTCCACTTATTTGCTATAATATAAATAATGCTGCCATGAGTATCCTAATATGAATATGAATATATATGTATGTATGTATTTATGTGGGGTAGATTTTTAGAAATTCATTTTAATAATTATTATTAAATTGTTATTTTAAAAGGGTCTTCCAATTTGCTTGTCAAAAGAAGGGCACTTTGCTGGAACTTGAAGGAGAAATTTTGCAAGGATTCAAGGTGTTGGTTCTTCCTGAAATTTAGCTCTAAGTAGCCTTTTGTTGGGGGGGAGGCAGTGATTCCTTGACCTGTGCAATTGGATCGAAACTAGACCAAATTAAATCTTACTTATGTAGAATCTTGGTCTCCATGACCTTGCGTTTATCTGGGGAGTGATTTATTGGTGTAGGCTGCAGTCCAGCTATGAAGGACTCTGATGGGGGAACATACTTATCCCTCCATCTATAGAAGCTGAATTAGGCTTACTGGGATTAACTGAGACTGAAGGACTTGTTCATCTACTTTAATTATCCTTCCAATGAGAGCTTTTTTCCCAGACTGGATTTTGGATCAGGAGAACAGAGGCCAGAGGGAGTGATAGAACAGCTCAGTTAAAGATCTTATAGAAAAGGTGTTCAGAAGGGAAGGCTGTAGCCTAATGTAGGTAGATAAGATTTTATTTTTTTCATTTTGAAAGGAGAGGCCATATTTAAAAAAAGACAAGATGCATTTTGTAAATTACTTTTGACTAATTTGGCTTGCCAACAAAATTGTTTCCAAGGAATCACATCAGAACCAGAAAGGAATGGTTTTCCTTGCTCTAAAACAAACCAGGCTGTCCCATCCTGAAACTTGCACGCATAAAGCCAAAGTTAACAAAAGGATGAAAGCTAGGAAAATTGAGGGACTTGGAGAGCAGGAGACAAAGGCTGGACAAAAATGGCCATTGTGCCATCATTGTGTTCTCTGCTTCCCTCTAGTGGTTATCTGAGGGAGTTGGGTGTAAAAATGTCTCAAGGTCATCCTAGATTGTAGAAGAAAGAAGGGTGCCTGGAGGTACCTTAAAACGGCCCATCCTGTCAGCAGCCTGCCTAATGATGAGGGAACAAATATTCTGGCCTAGGAACCAGAGAACAGCCATGTGTATGCTGCAGTGGGGCCACTTAATAGTAAAAAGGAAACATGGGAAACAGGGCACTCCATTTAATTCAATGCAACTCACATATGTATGGTACTGACTATGTGCCAGAGTTCTGGTCCAGAGCTGAAGGTACATGGAGGAATTAAACCTGACCCCTGCCCTTGGGGAGATTGACGTGTAGAGGGCAGGACCCACCCAAACAAACAGCGAGTTAGACTACAAACAGTATTATAAGAGGCATTTGACAAGATGTTTATTCTTGATGGTAATTCTCAAGTTAGAGTGAGATTACTCACTGAGCATTTTCATTTGTATTTGTTCCCAAAGAGGAACATATTTCCTCATTCTGGAGAGAGGTGATGAGACAGGGAATAGATGAGGTTTTCTTTCTTCTCTTTCTTTTGTAAAACACTGAATTTGGACTGCTGAGATTGTACAACTATGACAGCTCAAAGTCTCAATCTTGGTCTGAGGATGAAAGCCAAACCGTGTACCTGAGTTCTTCATTCCTCTGCTAGATAAATGCCTCTGTGAACTGCAAGGAAATAAAAGGCTCTATTGAGGGAGGCAGTCCTACTACATGGCAACAGATCCAAAGATGGTCACTTGTCCCCCACATGTGTGCAGAGCTGCGTCTGATGCTCCTTAAGGAATCCTTTCTAGACTCCTTCCCATCATCAATCTTTAGAAACTCTATTTAGAGACATGTAGGTCTTGGTAAGTAATCCTTTCTCCCGGTTCCTTTGCTAGCAGTTTTTGGATGACATTTATTAAGAACTCATCCCCCACTTTTTTGCATTGGCCAAGAAGCCAGAAAGGGCCCAAGGAAGAGGGTGGGATTAAGGGGTAGGGTCCCACCTTCAGTATCTAGAGTAATGCTAATACAAGATGTGTGGATTTAGGGAAGCTACCCTACCTTAATCTGGAATCTATTGGAAGACCAAGGACTATACCTCTCATGAATATTTTGTTTTTGCCTGACTAGTATCTACTCTCCCGTCTTCTTATATCAACATTGGATTTTCTGTGGGCAACAACTTCTCCTTATTCTCCTTATTCATGGCTTTAGAGTTCAGACCCCTCTGCATATAAACCATGCCTGGCCACTCAGTGTTTGACATCTTCAGGCTACTGTGATAAGTTCAGGGAGGGGCACAAGACCGAGGCTGTACCAGTTAGGGCACTTAGGAAAAAAAGTCCATCCTGGGACTTTTGTTGAAGCTGTTAGTCAAAAAGATGGGTCATAAGCCTGGTGCTGCTGATACCTTGCAAGGGTTTAGCCACCTAAAGAAAAATTTAGGCTAGGGCCCTAAAGACATTGTATGAGCTCCTGAATATAATCACATTTGAAGCTTCATATATCCATGGACTTTTGAGTTATATGAACCAATCTGTTTCTTTTTGGCTTTTGCCCAAATCAGTGGTTCTCAGATTTTGGTGTATATTGAATCTCCTGAAGGGGCTTGTTAATATACAGATTGCTGTGTCCCATCTGCAAGTAGGTCTAGGGTGGGGACCAAAAACTTGCCATTCCAAAATTGTTCAGGAGATGGTGGTGGTGCTGGTCCAGGGACCATACTTTGAGAACTTTTGATTTATAAGCCTCTTTTGATTTCTGCTGCTTATAACCAAAACTGTCTTGACTGATACTAGAAGATCTTTTCTGTGGGAAGGAATCCTATCCTTAGAAGAATTCATAGAATTAAAATAATATGTTTGGTAACTAGTCATTAAGCCCTTGAAAAGTGACATGGCCATACTTTATGACTGCATAGGACCAATCTGACACTTTCTTTAGTTGGTTTTCCACTATCTCTACTCATTCTTGAGCCCCTCATATGGCTAAAGGCAAGGCCAATGGAGTATATGACAAATGAGCAAAAACAGCAGGACTAATACATGTTTTGTCAAAGACTTAAAGCCTGCGCATTGAGAAAATGCACATTTCTTTTTCACTCTGATCCAGTCTGTCAACAAAATGCTTTTCATGAGAAACATCAAAGCCATTTCATCTGCAAATTTCATTTTTTGAATCCCTTAATCTATACTGTTGACAAAAATTTCTGTCAAGTGCCTCAAACCATTGTATTAACAAATTTTGTTTTGTCAATCATGATTTAGCCTGCTTGCAAATGCATTTTGTAATATTCTGCTGCATACTGCAGGGAAGAATACCTAACAGTCAATCCCTCAATCTTAATATTGAAGGCCAGTGAGGAGGGAAAGTAAAAGGGCTGTTGAGCCTGCTCATTTAGCACATGTATTGGATGTCCCTGTGCATTTTAAATAAATCCAGCTTATCCGAAGACTTCTTTGGGTGATGCAAGCCACAGTGAGGGTAAGGATATTGCAATTGGAGGAATTACACAGTGCTGTTCATGTCTTCCAGTTTTGTGTCTTATCTGCTAATCACAGCCTTTCTGTCCTTACCTCTGAGACTTCTCACTGTGGCTGGTCTTGGTGGCTTTTATGAAAGCATCACCATTCACAATTTTCTCTGATTTCCCTAATTAGGATGGCATGTACTTTCCAGTGTCTTCAGATTTCAGTGTGTCTTTACTTCAGTTATCATGCCATTAAAGTAAGGGATAGTCACTGCTGTTTTCCAGAGTTGCTATAAGAGCATCCAGCAATTTCTGCTCAAGAAGCTATGGCGGGTAATATCAAGCTCCAGATGTCTGTTTTCTGCCCAGCTTATCCCTGAATTCTTGGTGATGATATGATAAGAAGGCTGAATTTCCTGATAGTCTCTAACACGTTAAATTGCTAAGTTTTTCTTAGGTACTTCAAAACAAGATTGTCATAAATTGACACCACCGATATAAATTATGGTGGATACGCCTGCAGTGAATTTGCAGTTGTCAGTGTATCTTATAAAGGATTGAACATATCTTGTAGTACAGACAACAAAGAAGGATGTGCTGGGGTAAATATTGGACAATCTGAATTTGAGTTCTGACTCAACCTCATAATAGCTATTTGACCTTGAGCAAGTCACTGGACATCTCTGTTCCTGAACATCTACACAGTAGAGCTTTTATAACTACTTGCCTTCCAGACTTTCTGGTTGTGTGAGAAGACCAAAGGAGTGAATTTATAAGTCTAAGTTTGGGGTGATTATCCAGTGCTAGATAAATATAAGGCTGCATTGGATATTGTTTCAAAAATGCTTCTTTCATTTTAGCTCTCTTCGAGGAGGCACTAGATTCCTCTGTGTGGTATCAGCTAATAGCAGAATGGTGATGTAATTTGAGAATTCACCTCAGGTCTCTCCTGTGTTGATCATCCATATAGCTTGAGAACCCACTCTCAGGTGGTCTTTGGAGTCTGGCATGCAAAGGAGAAAGGACCACATATAAAGTGTGTTGGCAAAGGTTGATGCATATGTGTATACCACATTGCTTTCTTGTATGAACATCACTAGGAACGGGAATGGATTGGTCTGATACAGGAAAAGGTGAGACCTGGAACCCAGAAGCTTAAAGAGAAAGTGGCAGAGGGCATGAGGAAGGTCGGAATAGAAGACTCCTTGGTATCTGGGGGAGGTAAGAGACCACATCAAGGCCTAATATTGTCTCTTCCACAGTTTTGCTTTCATCCAGTCCTTTACAAAGAAAGAGTCATCTTATATCTGAAACCCCACTATGCCTAGAAACAGCGGCCACTACAAAAATGTCATGGTGGCAAGTTTGGATGGCTATGAATTTTGCCAGGGAGACCATCTGTCCAGTATTGTGGAAAGTCCATTGAGTTCTGTGTATTCTCCTTAAAGACCTCTTCAGGCTTCTCTTCTCCAGGCAAAACTACCCCAGTTCCTGCACTCACTCTTCCCAAACCATTCATCATCTCCATGGCCACCCAAATCTATGCTCCTTCACATGACAAATGATGTGCATGTAATAATAGACTTTCTAGAGCTCTCAGCCCCAGACTTGCTGTCTACAGCCGAGGGAATCAAGATTGAGTGCACAGTTAGGGAGAAACAAATCAATTATAATAAGTGACAAACAAACCCTTCTTTCTCTCAGAAGCCCAAGCTAGTGGGGTGAGTTATATAGACAAGGAGTTTATGGACTCACGGTTTGTGGGGAATCATCCTCAGACACGCTCACAGACGTTAGGAGGAAAGGGGCCACGGGAAGCTCAGAGCTCAGGGGTAGAGAGTAGAGCAAAGTGGTAGCCTCTGGCTGCAGGTTCTGTACCTTCTATGCACATAATTGGTTCTTTCCCAGGAAACACTTGCACTAATTTTGACTTCTACAAGCAGAGAAAGATCCACAACATAAACTATTGTATTGGGTGGTATGACGATCAGGACTTTTTGATTACAAATGTTTGATAATGTAACCCAAACTGGCATATAGGAAAAAAAAAAAAAAAAAAGAAATGAAACTCTTGGCTTACATACCTCAACCATCTAAGGTTTAATTTTACTTAGGGTACAGCTGGATACAAGAGCCCAAGTCGCCAGATATGATTTCTTATTGTCCATTTCTTGGCTTGGCTTTTTCTTTGGAGGACTTATCCTTAGATGGGTTTCTTCTCATGGATACAAGATGCCTACTTCCAGTTCTCGATCATATCCTACTAGTTTCATATCTGGAAGAAAAGAGTTAGAGTCTATTCCTAGTATTCCCAGAAAACTTCCCTGAGATTCGCTCTGATTGGGAGGCTTGAGTCACATGCACAGCCCTGCAGCATTGGCTGTATGGAGTGGATGCAGGCCTTTCATTGGGTCAGGTGTATATTCTATCCATGAGGGCCTAGGAGGACTGAGGTGGACAGGAGGGGGCTTCAGCTTAAAGTTGGGGCTGCTAACCAAAGAAGAGGGTCCCTTGACAGTCATGGCTTAGTGGCAGAACACACAAATTGTTGTTTTAAGCAAAAAGCAATTTTCAGGATATTCAGTGCTTAGAAGATGTTTGGACGAGCTAGGATCAGGCTCCAGAAAGACTGGCAGAAGAGTAATGGCAGAATTGGTCCACAGAGGGAATGGCCCCTGTTACTCTCAGGAAGTAGAGAATTGAGAAGCTGTCCTCCTAAGTGCTGGCTCCTTGTCACACCACCTTTATGTGATCCAGGGATCTGGAAACTGCCTTATAACCATTGGCTCCACAGCTGTGCCACTTCTGGGTCCACACAGCAGAACTGCGCCCTGCGTCCTGGCTCTTGATACCCACAAAGCTAGTGAGTCCCTTCCCTGGACTTCTGCTAACCCTGTAACAGAAAAATCAAATATTGTGATGGTAACTTCGTTAGGAAAAGGAGCAGAAACATGGTCTCTGCCTCATTGCCATCTTCCAAATCTTGTGCATCTGAGGGGCCAAATCTACATGACATCTCAAACACTGGGGAGTCTGAGAAGTATTTAGCTGTATAGCATCTGTAGCCACTAGAGAGAGGGTAGAGTGGAAGTTGAATGGCCATCTCCCCATCACTACATGGACGGCCACCTAGGATGTCCACTACAATTAAGATTTCAACAGTGTACAAGGCCCCTCATGGGCAGTCTCCATGCTGAAATCTTCCCCAAGATGGACCCACCTCGGTGAAGCAAAGCTGCAGAAACTCCTGGAGGGACAGATACCCTGCATCAGAGAGTCACTCATGAACATTGGATGATCAGCAAGGGGTCTGATATGCACATCTAGCTGGGGGAGGAAACCCAGCGATGGAAGCATGGGGGGAGCACCAAGTTCATGGAATGCCTGGCCAGGAGGACAGCAGCAAACCAGAGTAGAGAGCAGGCTGAGGAGGAAGGAGCTCTCCTGATGATTGCCTTGGCTGTTCACCCATGGCTGTTCAGGTGGTGAACCAAACCTGAGGCTGTGGCTGTGTGTATTTAGATGTAGTTTAGATTATTTGGACAGTGCTGTGGACAGTGTTTTAATAGTCAGTGTTTCTTATATGAATACCATGGTCTGGCACCATTCTGTGGCCTTCACAGGTATAATTTCATTTAAACCACACTGCAACCCTGTGTGATAGGGACCAATATTCATTCATTCAACAAGTGCTTATTGAATACCCATCATGCAGCAGACCCAGTTCTGGGTGCTGGGGGTACAGCTATAAACAAAGAGACAAGGATCCCTTATGTGTCTTACATCCTAATGGTAACAGTTATCCCTATCTGATGGAGGTGGGGTGCAGGGGACTTGAAACAGACAAGTTGAGTCACTCACACAACGTTACTCAGCCAGTGACTGGCATGGTCTGTGCTTGATCCTTGGCAGTCCAGCTTCAGAGCCTGTGCTGCCTGTGATCCTGCCACACTTCCACTCCGTCATGGCTGCCTTGAGGGAGGGTGTCAGAGCAGCGTTTTATCTTTATTTCACTGTTGGGTACATGGAGGCTCAGAGGCTCTTAGCTGATGTGGTTAGGCTCACAGTAATAGCAAGGAGCAAAGCTGAAGCTCTGTCATGGGTCTTAGAGCCTGGGTTAAGTCTTTTCATGGTAATATTCTATCTCCAGAGCTCAGCCTGTTATTATCACCCCTCCCTCCCTGCAGTGCTCCTAGTAGTAAGGACGGTGTCTCTGAGGGCTGGCATTCGAGGGCTAACTATGTGCCAGGCTCTGAGCTAATCACTTTACATGATTATCTCATTTAATTGTCACTGCTCTGTGAAGTCTATACAGTTATTATTCCCATTTCACAGGTGGGAAAAGTGACTCAAAGAGTGATTTTTTTCCCAAGGTCACACAGCTAGGCAATGGAGAACCAAGGTTTAAGCCAGGTTTCCTGATCCAAAACTATGGGAAATTCCACTTGACTGTAGTGAACCTCTCTCTTTCCCCCGTACTTGGAGGGGAAGCCTTGGGGATGGGCAAAGGTGAACACTTTTCTTAATATAAGAAGTATCTCATTTTTTGCCTGTGTTGTCACAAAATCAGTTCAGGATTTTGGTGAAGAATAACCATTTTGCCAAAGTCACTTTGGATAAGTGTTCATTCTAGCACGTGAGCCAAGATCAGATGATACTAAAAAATAATAATTATAATACTAAATAAATCATATGCCTGATTTTCTTTGGTATCCCCCACCCTCATGGCTCATGTCTGCTTATTTGCAGTTATATTTCCAAAGGATATATTTTTATTGGAGCAATAATTTCCATCATAAGTTAAATAATTTGGCACTTTGTATTTTTGTATACTTTTGTATTAAAAAAAAAAGCCCTGTATTCCTTAAATTTAACTGTTTCATGTCAGTCTTAGGAGTTTTTTCAGTGGGGTAACCTCCAGAGACAGCCCCCTCTCATTAGAATGGTAGAAATGTGTAATGTTAAGAGCAGAATTTCCCAATCTGGGCATTATTGGCATACTGGGCTCGATGACTTTTGTTATGGGGGTCTTTCTCTATGTTGTAGGATGTGTAGTAGCATCCTTGGCCACTTCCCACTAAATGCTAGAATGCCACCCTTCCACCAAGTTGTGACAACCAAATTATCTAGAGACATTGCCAAATATCCACGCAGGAGGCCGGGTATGGGCAGGCAGAATTGTCCCTGCTTGAGAACCACTGATTAAGAGAGTAGATTTAGGATGCAGTGACTTGCATTCTGGGCACAGCTTGGGCTGTGTGAACTGGAGAGGTATCTGATTTCTTTTAGACTCAACTGTACATACAGTTGTACAGTGTAAATGACAGTGGTGTCCACCCCCACACAACTGTTGGCAGGATTGGATTAGCTAGATCATGTGAGAAATGTGTGATGGTGGACATTGCTATGTGTTCCCTAAAATCTTGTCCACCTTCTTCCTAGACACAAAGCCAGTCTACACTTAGCAGTCTCTCCTGCAGTTAGGTGAGGTCAAGTGACTAGGTTCTAGCTAATGGAATATAAGTGTAAGTTATGAGAGCCAGTCCCATACAAGCCTCTTAGAGATGACCCTCCATAATCTTTCTCTGTCTGCCAGCTATTCGTGAGATCTCGGAGGCTCTAGGGAATGGGGGATCCACAAGATGGAAGCAACCTGTTTGTGTATTTGAGTGCATGGAGCATCACCAGACTCTTCCCTGCCACTGCTGACTATATATTTTGTGAGCAGAAATAAGCTTTTATTATGTTAAGCCACTGAAAAGTGGGAGTTTATCTGTTACAGCAGCTAGCATGACTCTACTCTGTGCATAACAGTACTTTTGACACATAGTAAGCATCAGTAGATGTTAGATAATACTATTATTATTAATAATTGGTGCATCCTATCTTGGATTTCTTAACCTGACAGACAATTGGAGATCAGCTAGGGGAAGAAATGGGAGCTGAGCTGATTGACATATATCACGATGTGTTTCTCCTTAAGTCATGAAATTTGATGGATGAATCAGCATCAGCTTATGTCAAACATTCAAGAGCAGTCTTGTGAGCCTTATGCAGCATCTCAAAAACTAGCTGCCATGGCTATCCCAGAGCATGGATCTTTCCTACTTGTAAGTAGAATCTCTGATGCTCTTCCTCTAGGGCACGCTCAGATATATACTTAGATCCAAGCAAAGAGCATGATTTAAGGGGAAGGCGCTTTGGGTCCCCCTATTTTTTGGTCAAATGCCAGAAATTCATATTTCTTTTTTTTTTTTTAAAGGTTTTTATTTATTTGACAGAGAGAAAGACAGCCAGAGAGGGAACACAAGCAAGGGGAGTGGGAGAAGGAGAAGCAGGCTTCCCGCAGAGCAGGGAGCCTGATGCGGGGCTCGATCCCAGGACCCTGGGATCATGACCTGAGCCGAAGGCAGACCCTTAATTACTGAGCCACCCAGGCGCCCCTGGAAATTCATATTTTTTGTTTTAAAGATTTTATTTATTTATTTGAGAGAGAGAGAATGAGATAGAGAGAGCATGAGAGGGGGGAGGGTCAGAGGGAGAAGCAGACTCCCTGCTGAGCAGGGAGCCCGATGTAGGACTCGATCCCAGGACTCCAGGATCATGACCTGAGCCGAAGGCAGTCGCTTAACCAACTGAGCCACCCAGGCACCCCTGGAAATTCATATTTCTGTGGGAAATTATAAATAATGTACATTGGACAAAGGCAATGCTTAACTTATTAGGAGTTCAGACTGGTAAAATGACAATGAGGACCTTTAAGCCCCTAGGGAGGACCCAGTGGCTGTATTCTTCTTTGTCCTCTCCCTTCCCTGCTATTAAAGATCCTTACAACATTGGGCTTTGGAAAGACTGACTGCAAGTGCCTCACAAACTTTCTTTCTGTAGCTACTTTTTGTATACAAACTATGCTAGGTTGAATAATGGCCCCTTAAAGATGCTCACATCCCAATCTCTTGAACCTGTGAATATGTCACCTTCCAATGGTAAAGGGGCCTTTATAGATGTGATTATGTTAGAGATCATGAGATGGGGAGATTGTGAGATGGGCCTTGTGTAATCACAGGAATCCTCATAAGAGGGAGGCGGGAGGAGCAAAGTGGGTAGTAGGAGATGTGACAACAAAAGCAAAGTGCTCTGAGGAAGCAGCCAGGAGCCGAGGAAGGCAGGAGGCCCTAAGAGCTGAAAAAGGCAAGGAAACAGAATCTCCTCTCAAAATCGCCCAAAGGAACCAGCCCTACCAACGCCTTGATTTTTGCCCCGTGAGACTTAATTTGGACATCTGACTTCCAGAACTACAAGATAATAAACTTGTTTTATTTAAGCACTAAGTTTGTGGTAATTTGTTACAGCAGCAATATAAACTAGTACATCAACCAGTTGTCATTTGCAGGTTGAGGAACTGGGCATTAAGTGATGGTTTCCTTGGCCTGGAGGTAGTCATTGAGCTCACTGTCTGCTCACTGAGATGGACAATTAAAAAACCATTGCAAGTAGTGCCATTTTCAGAGAAGATAAATTAATCCAGTTGGGGGGGCGGGTCATTGTGTAGGTCAGAATTATTTTGGCTATGACAGAAAATCCAGCACAAACTAGCATTAGTAAAAAGAGAATTTGGTGGCTTCAGGCATGCTTAAAATGAGGGGCTCCAACAGTGCCATCCCATCTTTCTATCTCTCACTCTAGCTATTATTCCTGCCTCCCCAATTTCATCTTTCTCCTGATTCTGTGTTGGTCTCCTCTCCATCCTTTAAAGGAATGGCTGTATCTCCAGTTTCAATTTCCACACTTAAAAAAAAGCTGCTGCTGAAAAGGTCAGAGCTATCTTGGCTCCCCATTTTGTGAGCACACTCTATTATATTTTGGGCTAAGAACTTCCAAGAACTAAATCCTGAGCACAGCTCTTAGGGTCCTCTTTGTAAAGAGAACTCAAATGACTGTAATTAATCATTGTAACTATTTAATTTTCTTATGGAGAATGTCAGCCTTTCCTAAAGAAGCAGAGCTTCTGAATTCTGGCAACATTTCATACCTAGAATTAGCTCTCTTCCCGTTTTGCCCTGGCCCTGATCTTTCCTGCACATTAATATAGCTTATATGGTTCCTGTGGAGTTGAGCATGAGAGCCATCGAGTGAATTTTCTTCCACCGTGGTGCTGGATTAGGATAATGCCAGTGAGAACCTGCTGATTATCTAAAAATGACTCTATTTTTGTGTCTGACTCTATTAATCTTTCCTAATTTGCGCCAGCCTGTTATATTTGGATTCAAGGCATTTTTCCTTGCCTTGATATTTAAATATCTTTGGGTTAAGATCACCTTCCAGTGTTTGTGTTTGAGCTGGTGTGGGGGTGTGTGTCGTGGTGGGGGGTGGTCTTCCAGCGAGGTTAAGAGTCTACACACCTTACTCCTACCCCTTTGGAAAGAAGACACTTTGAGATGGAAAGGGGTGGGGGGTGAATATGGGACAGGTGCTGCCAGGAAAGCCTAGGCTTACTGGTTAGCATGCTCCAGCTGTGTCTAGGCAAAGCTGAGGGAATGGTTTGCTCGTTGACCAGTGGCACTTGTCCAGTGTTCCCCCATGTGTGGTCTACACACTGGATCCATGAGGTGGGGGTGCTAATTGGTGTTAGGCAGCAAAACGGGTCCCTTAGTGATTAAAGCTTTGGGGGAACAGTGTACTAAACAAAGTGGAACATGTTTCCTGTAGAGCCTCTCAGGGCCTTTATTTTTGCTTGTCTGTGCTTGGGATCCCTAAGAAGAGGCTAAAACATGTAATATTTCTCAAATTTATTTGACAGTAGGCTCCGTTTTCATGGCAGCTTTGTTCACTCACTTAACAAATATACATTTGGTGCTTACCACACACTGGGCTCTCTGCTGGGCAGATTTTGAGAAGAGCAGACTCAACTTCCTATCTCCCAAGACTAGTGTTCCAGGGAACCCTTTCCAGGAAATGTGGCCCTGACTCATTGTATTTGCCTGGGAATAATAGGTTTCTGTGGGGGTCATGTCCTAAGCTTCTTGATGGCAAGAACTGATTTATGGACTGAAATGAAGCTGTTTGAAAGAGAGAATAGCAGATACTGTTTAGTGCCACAGAACAGAACCTTTAGAAAGAAGAACCTTCTGTTCCATGGCCTTTCATATTCTTGTGGAATAGTGTATGTGTACATTTGTGCTGGTTAGGGGTTCAGATAGCTGTACTTGGCTCTCTAACTCAGTTTTAAGCTCTTTGAAAGTTGAGATCAAGGCTTATTTTCTGTTTTATTTCCTTTGAATTGTTAGTATACTTTAGTTTGCTAATGACAGGAACCCAAATCTAATTAGATATTTTGTTGGCTTTTATAACCAAACAAGGAAAGAGCAAAAGTGAAGTTGGCTTTTGTTTTGTTTTTTAAAGATTTTTTTATTTATTTACTTGACAGAGAGAGACACAGAGAGAGAGGGAACACAAGAAGGTGGAGTGGGAGAGGGAGAAGCAGGCTCTCCACTGAGCAGGGAGCCTGATGCGGGGCTCGATCCCAGGACCCTGGGATCATGACCTGAGCCGAAGGCAGATGCTTAACGACTGAGCCACCCAGGCGCCCATGAAGTTGGCTTTTGTTATTACAGATCCTGGGAATCAAATACCCTGAAGACACTCTACCTGCATTTCTCTCTCATATACACATACCTGTATGCATACACATACAGACACACACACTTTTTAAAAATTCATTTTTAAAATTTAAATTCAATTAACATATAGTGTATTATTAGTTTCAGGAGTAAAGTTTAGTGATTCATCAGTTGCATATAACACCCAGTGCTCATTACATCACGTGCTCTCCTTAATGCCCGTCACCCAATTACCCCACCCCCCCACCTCCCTTCCAGCAATCCTGTTTGTTTCCTATGATTAAGAGTTTCAGGGGTACCTGGGTGGCTCAGTCGTTAAGCGTCTGCCTTTGGCTCAGGTCATGGTCCCAGGGTCCTGGGATCAAGCCCCACATCGGGCTCCCTGATCAGCGGGAAGCCTGCTTCTCCCTCTCCCACTCCCCCTGCTTGTGTTCCCTCTCTCGCTGTGTCTCTCTCTGTCAAATAAATAAATAAAATCTTAAAAAAAAAAGTTTCATATGGTTTCTCTCCCTCTCTGATTTCATCTTATTTTTCTCTCCTTTCCTCTATGATCCTTGGTTTTGTTTCTTAAATTCCACATATGAGTGAAATCATATAATTGTCTTTCTTTGATTGACTTATTTTGCTTAGCATAATACCCTCTAGTTCCATCCATGTCATTGCAAATGGTAAGATTTCTTTTTTTGATGGCTGCATAATATTCCATTGAGTGTGTGTGTGTGTGTGTGTGTGTGTGTATACACCCCAAATTCTTTATCCATTCATCTGTTGATGGACATCTGGGCTCTTTCCATAGTTTGGCTGTACACACTCACACACTTGCTCCTCTTTGTGTATAACTTCCTTTCCTCTTCCTGTAGTCACTCTCCTCTACCTGATGGGGGATATGACCCTGTGAGGCCATAGAGTTGTAGTCTGACATTTTCCTGACCAGAGAGTACAGAGAAATCTGGTCATCATCTCCAGTGTCAAAGCCTCAGAGTCTCTGTGTCCACATGCCCATCACAGACCAGGCCTGTGAGCAGGGGGGTGGGATACACTGGGATGATTCACTGCCCAGACCCATGGCCATGGGCACGTGTGTTATTACCAGAAGGACAATGCACAGTGGGCACTCAGAATAGCCTCCCCTTCAGTTCCATATCTTCTGGGAGCATTGAGAAGATTGGAGGCATTCAGTGAATAGCTGCTGGATAAATGGGACAGAGAACGTAGAATAATGAGTAGTACCTGGATGTGGGACTATTTGTAATTAAAGAATATATTTCTCCCCTCTTCACAGGGTCTTGGAATATAGTAGCTGCTCAGCAAAAATTTGTGTAATGAGAGCTAGGGTCTCTGGTTTGCTTTATAAAGTTTTCTTGTATTTGTTCCATTTTCTTTGGAAGGCTCTGAACTTATGATCTTTATAAATATTTATATTTTATGAAGATTTTGTAGTGAATTTTGGGGAGCTGCTGACAAGTTTCTATTCCCAAATAAATTCCCTCTTTTCATCCCTACTGCTGAAAGTGCTTTGTATTTCTCATTAGCCTCCTGGTTTTCTGGGTATTTGGTGTTCCACTCCTTGTCCTTCTAAAGATAGCTGACCTTCACTTTATCACTCACTTTAATGAGGTTCCACACAGAGACACAGGTCTGTATGGACTCTCCTAATTGCAGCCCAAGAAACTTCATGCCATTTTATAGGCTGATGAAGCACACAGGGAAGGAGGGTCCAGTGGTGGCTGAACAGTGACCTTGGGCTGGGGAATTAGAGCTGACGGTCTGGACGCCTCCTCTCTCTCCCTGTCTCCTGAAGTACGGCTCCATATGAGCTCAGTTCTAACACTGTCTTATTAGGAAAGATGGAATTGAACACCTGTGTGTGTGTGTGTGGGGGGGTGTCTAAACATATGGCCTGTGCCTCTAGCACTGAGGCTGTTCTGCCTGTTCTTTGCTTCTTTCTAAACTAAGAGAGGATTAGGTGGGCTTGGAGCAGAGAGCACAAGTATACCAGTCGTCCTCTTAATAGGTAATATTTTTTTGAGCATACATTATATGCCAGGCATTGTATTAGGTCCTTTACAAGTAATAGTTCACTCAGTCCTCAGTCATTTCAGTGTTGTTCTTCCTATTTGCAATTGAAGAAGCGGATTCAGAAAAGTTAATGTTAATTTGCCTAAACTGACAGTTAATAAAAGTCAGATCCAGATTTGAGTGAAGGCATTTTGGTTCGAGAGCACCTTCTCCCACACCCTCTGCTCCCCCCCCACCTCCCAACTAAACACCCACACTCTATTTGCCTATGAAGTGAAAAGAGAGGAGACTTTTATACTATGCCCATTAGTGTGCTGGACAGTATATCCAGGCGAAGGTAAGGCTGCAGAGACCTGGGATGCAAAAGCTGGAAGACTCTCAGACCCTGGCATGTTGGGGTCACTTGCAGAGGAAGAGACTGGCTGAGAGAGGAAAGTGCAAGATCTGGTGTCTTGACTCCCAGAACCCCATTCTCCCTCCTTATTCTAGGACCTTGTAGAACAGTTGCGTTGAAAGTGGGATTCACTGGCCATACATACCAAAACCACCTTGGCAATTGGAGAAATTGCACGTTTTGTGCATCCCTGTCCCCAGACCCCCTAAATTGGAACAGTTCCTGTATCTTGGTCAAGCTCCCTAGAGAAACTTGATGCATTACTATAAATTTTGGGAAAGGGAGTTGTTGCCTGTGGTCAGAGTTTTGAGTGGCACGTAGCCTTATCCATGTAGAGTAGCTGTGGCTTAGAGGAAACCAGGCTGGATTTGAAGGTCGATGTGTCCCCTGGGAGAATGGCTTCACAGAAGTTGTCAGTGGGTGTTGGAGCAGAGGAGGACCTATGTGGAATTTGTATGGATCCTGTGTCTCACCTGGGAGCCCAAGTGTAGGGATGGATCTCATGATCCCTGTGTTTGCTTGTCATTCAGCTCCCTGGGGTGGAAGAAGTCTCAAGCGCAGTTGGGAACTGCAGGTGGTAGATGGGTAGTCAATAGGACTTGGGTGGCTGTTATCACCTAGAAGACTTTATGCTTCCGGCCATCTCTACCATGTGTAGCTGTTGACCACCTGCTCCCCTTCACCTGCCTGGGGTATCCCTCTGTCCCCTTGCATGCTGCTCAGCCATCTCCCTTATGGGGAAGTTTAGATCCCAGAAGGGCAGAGCTGGAAGAAGCCTTTGAAATAATCGAGAGATAAAAGGTCCTAATGTCTCCAGCATTTCTCAAAGCCCAGGACACAAACCACTAGTGGTACTTGAAATTTGTTTAAATGGTAATGGACACATACTCTGTTTTTCATTATAGTGGTACTGTAGTTGTGTGAATACATATTAGAAAAAGAACTTTAGGGTTCTTTTATTTATGGCAAGGATGTAACATTTTCTTTTAAGTATGTTTGTTAACAAAAATATAGTATAAGAGCCATGTGCAAAGATTGCTACCGTGACATGTGGATGGGGTCCAGGGAGGGAAATGATTTGTCCAGGGACACATACAGATAATCCTTGTGGAGCTAGGGGTCATACTGGGCCTGGGGTTCCTCTCCCAGGGCTCTCTGCTCATCAGCCTAGTTAATGTCGACTCTGGGCCTTAAGTAAAACATGGTTAGGAAAGTAAACCAAACCTCTACAAACTGCTTTCTAAGGTCAACTAAAATACATTTTGGAGTAGAATCTCTTTTTTTTGATTATGTATTTGTTTGTGGGTGATCCCTAGTGAGAAAAAAAGCCAAGACCTCCTGTACCAGCTGGGATTCCCCAGCAGTGGTACAAGGTAGGGAGAGGCCGGCGGTGGATTCACCCATCCAGGCTGCTCTCTTTGCGGAGGAGGAAGCTCAGGATGGTGGCCAGGACTGTCGCACATGTCCTCAGCGTCCCAGGCTCCTGCAGCGGAGTCTCAGGGGTCTCTGTGAGGCCAGGGTATGTGTGCAGGCAGCTGAGTAGGTGGGCTCAGTCCCTGTGCCCTCTCTGCATTTACATAGTTTATAAATCAAAGTGGCACATAGGATTCCATTTTAATTTAAAAAAAGGAGGGGTGTGGGGTGCCTTAGCAAAAGCTGGGAAATTGCTGGAATAGGGGAAAGGGCATAGACTTTGCCAGAAGACCAGGTCTGACTTTGAATGCTAGCTTTATTATACACCAGAAGTGGGATTTGGGCTAAGTGAATTGACCTTTGTGAACCTCAGCTTTGTCCATGTTGAAATTCCCTGTGTCTTGGAGTTTAGGGTGACTATTCAGTGAAACAGCATCTAGGGAAGCACCTAGCATTGTTCTTGGCATATAGTAGACACTAGATAATTAGGCATTTTTATTCCTCATCATTGTAATTATGTCATCCCTCCTGAGGTTATTTGTGTTTCTTGTTCTTTTTTTTTTTTATAGATTTTGTTGTTGTTGTTTTTAAAGATTTTATTTATTTGACAGAGAGAGACAGCGAGAGCAGGAACACAAGCAGGGGGTAGTGGGAGAGGGAGAAGCAGGCTTCCTGCTGAGCAGGGAGCCCGATGTGGGACTCGATCCCGGGACCCTGGGATCATGACCTGAGCCGAAGGCAGACGCTTAACGACTGAGCCACCTAGGCGCCCCAGGTTATTTGTGTTTCAAGAGGGTGTGCAACTCTAAGTTAGTACTCAACAAGGAGCTTCCAGGCATCCAAGAACAGGGTGTGTGTGGGGCGGAAGAGGTGGGGGGGGGTGGAGGCGGGGTTCATTTCCTGAAATGCATACCTGATGTCAGCTCTTTGTAAGTGCATGGCTAATTTTTTAAGTTAGGGACCATAGTCATCAATGATCCTTTGCTGTAGCCACCAAAGTCAGAACTCTAGTTCTTGTCTGATAAAAAAAAAAAAAAAAAACCTCACAGGGGAAGCCAAGGAGAGGCCATGGATGTGCACCTAAGTAGTGGCCTGGGGTGTGGGTATTAACACAGGATATGGAAGCTGTGTCTGTGGTGGTCATCCTATTGGCCAGACCCCCAGAATGTGCTTTCTTCCCATAGGATGACTCCATTCTGGGAAAGGGAAAATAAATGGGCTCATTCTACTTATGGATCTAGAAGATTATTCATAATGGCCTTTTTTCTTTTTTCAAATGAATTTTTGTAGGAGTCATTCCCCGAGCCAGCAGGGCTGAGGAGATGCTCTCTTGTGATGGATTATCTGAAATGACCCCATCCCTACCCTTCCCATTGTCTCCCCATCCTTCAGTACGAACACTCTATTCTGGCCTAATTAGAAACACACAATGACTCATGTTCACGAAGTGTGTTTTGAACTTTAAGTTGCCTCTTCATATTTTTAAATCATTGCATTTAAGTCTAATTCAATAAGATTCTGTATTTCCTTCAATTTAATCTACGAGCTGCTTTCGCCTACCTGTTGCTAGGACAACCAGTGCCTGCTCTGGCGTTCGCTTGTTGTCCAGGCACAGGCTGTATTAATTAACTCCCTGAAATTGCAGGCCGGGTAATCAATACCAAATGTATGGACTTGGCTGGAATGTTTTAATTAAATTTACAGTAATTTTATTTGCAGCTTCTCCTGTAATCTGCATGGTGGGCAATTGATTTTTATTTCAGATACAATGGTCTTCTCACTAGCCTGGTCCTCCCTTCTAAGTGCCCTTCTCCATCAGCTGAATCACTGTTCAATGAGGAATAACCAAGGAAAAATACTAGTTAAAATAATAATTTTAGAAAAGAAACAAACCTTAGAATATCAGAAAGATTGAGCTTCTGCCAGTTATGTCTTCCCCATCCCTCTCCCAACCTGCTGGATATGTTTTGTCTGGAGTGACTCCAGAAGACAAGGATTGGTAGGATCCTGTGGAAAACATCCAGTGATGATGGGTAGGAAATCCAAATACTGTGTGCTGCAGAACTCCTCTGTGCTGCCTAAAATAAAAGATGCAAACAACTGCCCTCCCCCACCAGTACTCTTGGTAAAGACGTCAGAACACAGTGGAGCTGTGTGCTGTTAGGGAGAACTCCTTTCTTCTTCAAGCATAGTGGTTAAGTGTTTGGGATCCCAAGACAGGTGAACCTGGGGTTCACATCTCAGCAATGCCCCTAAGTCAAGTTTATCAACTTTTCTTCGTATCTAAGGAGAGGTAATCCTATCTACCTCATGGGGTTGTTGTGGGATTAAATAAAATGATGGCATCTATTAGATCACGATGTTAAGAGCATGAACTCTTGGATCAGACAGTCTTGGTTTGTGCCCCAGCTCTGTCACATCCTCTTGGGATGACCTTAGGCAAAGTACTTAACCTCTCATGGCCTCAGGCTTTTCACTTCAGAAATGAGGATATTGCTACCTGTCTTGTAGAATTATGCTGGGGATCTTGTGAGATAATGCATATAAAGCATCGACCTCAGTACCCGCCACATACATTTGCTGGGGTTTTCTTGGGTTTGAGGTCTTGTCACCTTCTCAGGGGTAGCTGTATAGTGTCAGCTGAGCAGATTCCTTGGGTGTAAGGACCAAAACTGTCACTTGTTTGAGCATGATGGAAGTTTATCACAAGGATCGGTAAAGATCCCAGACAGAACTAGAATCTGTCCCACAGCCACATTAACACTCTAGACAGGTTCTCTTCTCTCATGGAGGCCTTTAGAAATACCACCCAAAAGTCTTTATCTTCTTTAAGAGTGGGAACCTGAGCTGAATGCCCTACCATTTTCTTTGCTCTGGATTTCTTCTTTCCACAGTGAGGATTCTCTTGGATGGTTTCCCTTCTATCAGGAATGGGGAGCTTCTGCTGGACAAATTCCCTTCAACCACTTCAGAATCAGTTGAATTCTTTCACGAACTTCTATTTGGATATGACCCTGCTCTAGTCCTCTGTGGTGGGGGTAAAGGCTGGCTGGGGTGCCCCTCCCAAGGAAAACAGCCTAACCTGACTAAAACAGGAACAAAATAAAACAAAATGGCCTAACAGGGTGCTGTGATCCAGAAGTGGCACTAAGACTTTTATATCATCTAGTATAGAGCCAACTTTTATCTATGGATAAAACCTTTTACTGTTTGAAATATCAGTAGGAATTCACTAGATATCATTGCATGCATAAAGGAAGGTAGGAGCAATTTGGGGAGGCAAACATGATTCCATATGGTTCCTTCAAAATGGTGGCAAGGCAGCCAACCACTTACTCTACTAATGTGTTTCAATAACCATTTTCTAAGAACAATGATTGATTTAACTAAGGGCATTATTGGCCATGGAAGCTTGGAATGGCCATTAGGGAATAAGAGTGAGATTTTCTTATGGTGAACACCTGCCTGAAAATTCTTTCTCTCTGCCCACATCTTGCATCCCAAATAAACAGAAATTTAATGAGAACATATTCATTTCCCTTCAAAGGCAACAGTAGAATATTGTATTGGAAGGAGCTTCAGCTAATAGAAAAAAAATACAAGTCCCCTGGTGAAAATATAGTCGTCATGCTGGAATTTGAGGATATTTCCCTTGATAATAAAATTAATCTTTTTTTCTTCATTGCTTAAGATGATTTCCTGATGGGAGACACTGTGTCTGTGGAGATATTTTTGCTAATTTATTTGAGTCTGGTTAGAGAATTGATTCTAGTTCATTGTAGCTAGGGGATAGCTGACCCTTGACAACTGCTTATTCTCTAGTTAGGTTTTCCTGATAAACACCTCTTGCTCACTCACTCTTTCTTCACATTTATCATGGAATCTTGTCTCAGACAAGCACATTAGGCAGAAACTGAAATCCGTGAAGGAGAAGTTACGATTGAGTGATGTGAGGCCCAGTTGCCCAAGTTTTTCTGTAAAGATGAAGGGAGTGGCACAGGTGAAGAGGTGGTCATGACCTCCAGTACCAGAATCACTCACCCCCTCCCCCAGGAGGCCTGACTCAGGGCTGTGCACGATTCTGGGAATTCAGGATGGCCTTAAAAGAATATTAACAAAGCTGCAAAACAAAACAGAAATTATGCGCCTTTTTGGTTGTTAGTCTTGTCCCTGCCCGTGAGCAGATTTCCTTTTCATACACATACATGATTTCATGGCTTGCTTTTTCCCTCTAACATTTCTTTTCCCCAACTTCTAAAACACCAGCATTGTGTGTATTTACCAAGTTGCTGCTCTGTCCTTTAGACTAGGTTGAGTTTGATAGTAGATGCACTCTAACTATGAGCCCTGGGAGAGTTTGTTTTGGGTTCTGTGTTCATTATCTCTACAAACTAGAGCAGAATAGATGCAGAGATAATAAAAGAACACAGTAACTATGTGCCTAATACTAACCATGTACAAGGCACTAAGTTCTCACATAGAAAAACTCATTTAATTTTGTCATAGCAGCCGCCTGAGGAAAGTACTATTATCGTTACTTTTTGACAAGAGAAAATTGAGGCAAAATGAATGGAAGACACTTGTCCCTAATCACCTGGCTGGTAAGGGGAAGAGCCCAGATTTAGACCCAGAAAGTCTGGTTTCAGAACCTGGGCCTACTGTATTTCTAATGTTCCTTCCTGGCTCTTGAAAATATTTGGTGGTTCTCTTCCTAATCCTACTTTGGTTATTCATTCATTTACTTTTCCAATTATTCATACATGCATCCATTCAAAAAATATTTACTTGGCATCCAGTGTGTTCTGACTCTGTACTAAGTACTGGACTGCAACGAGGGACAGGATGGCCACAGGGCTGCCTGTGAGCTTGCAGGCCTGCAGGGGAGCTGGATGAACATGTAATCATGGGATTAACTGGCTGTTTATAATTTCTAGTTGTATTTAATACCATCGCACTTATTATTTACTGCTTGAAGCAGTGGAAGGATGTGAACAGATTCATGGAGAACATTTGAAAAGGGGGCAGGAACTGGGCAGGAGGAGGGAAGGGGAGGCTGTTGCAGGAGTCTGAGCGAGAGGGGCCAAGGTAAGAGGAGTGTTTGGTTCCTGAGACACATGCTTCTTCCATTCAAGAGGTCTTGACAAAAATATAACTAGATACTAATAACCGACAATTCTGGGTGAATTTAAATTTTTTATTTATTAAAAAAAGAGGGGGCAGCTGGGTGGCTCAGTCAGTTAAGCGTCTACCTTGGGCTCAGGTCATGATCCCAGGACCCTGCTTCTCTGTCTCCCTCTGTCCCTCCTCCTTGTGCTCACTTTTTCTCTCTCTCCCTCAAATAAATAAATAAATAAAATCTTTAGGGAAAAAAAAGAGGAAAAGAAAAGATGTGAGGATGGAACATTTCCGACTTACTTATTATTTCTTGAAAGCAGAGTGGAGTTTCCAGAGCAAGGATCTAATCTGACATGGGGGAAGATGAACTCTCTAGTCTGGGGATGAGGTAGGCCAAAGACAGCCTGCCCCTTATCTTCAGCCTAATGCAGTGAGCGTTCTGGAGTTGAAACAACAGGTCCTCTTGTGCCTGGGCTTGTGGGTAGCATCTCTTCAGCTCAGGGAACGGGTATAAGAGAGCCCCTGAACCCAGATGAAGCATCAGGGCTACATTTCCCTGCCTTGTCAGAAGAGAGAGCATCTTTGGTCTGTGTATTCTTTGTTAGCTGTATTTGGTAAAGTAAAGGCCTTGGCTTCATGATACAGGCCCTGCAAGTGATAGGAGAAGCAGACCTTGTCAGGGCTTCCTCTGTGCGGAGTGCTCATGTCAGCAGTAGGTGATTGAGAAATTGCTCCCTTGCCCACTAAGACTTGGTCTCCACCTGGAAGATGAAAAGGGGTGACCCAGAATCACACAGTCTCAGTGATGGAGGGTCCTCTTAAAGGTAACCTGGCCACTGACTTCCAAATCTGACTGCTCATCCAAAGCACTCGAGAGCACTTGTTAAAAATAGATTTTTTACAAAAAAATGTAGAGATTCTGATTTAGCAGGTTTGGGATGGGGCACTAGAACCTGCAAGCTGATGATTCAAAATCTGGATCTAGATTAGTGCTTCTCTCCTGGGGGAACTTGTTAAAATGCAGGTTCTGTTTCAGTCAATCTGGGATGAGGCCCAAGATTCTGCATTTCTAATAAGTGTCCTAGTGGTGCTGCTTGTCCAGGGATCATCCTTCTCATGGCAAGGAATTAGAACAGCTTTATAACCAGAGACATTTTGTTTTCAGTCCTTATTTGAATTCTTCTTAGAGATATGGAGCTCTAAGCACATAAGGCAATTTCTACCATTTCAGAGAAGCTTCAAGTTTTATAGCAAGGTCTTCCTTCCTTCCTTCCTTCCCTCCCTCCTTCCTCCCTCCCTCCCTCCCCTCCCTCCTTCCTTCCTTCTTCCTTCCCTCCTTCCTTCTTCCCTTCCTCCCTCCCCTGCCTTCCTTCTTTCCTTCCCCTCTCTCCCCCTCCCTCCCTTCCTGCCTTCCTGCCTTTCATCTCTATGTTGGTAACTTCTAGAAAGCACTGTAGTGGAGTGGTTAGGTGTGAGCTCTGGAGACAGATGACCTGGTTTGGATATTGGCTCTGACTTTTGCTAGTTTTGTGACTTTGGGAAAATACGTAGCCTTCTTGTGTCTATAAAATAGCGTAATTACAGTACCTATCCCATAGGATTGTGGTAGATTCATAATTGCATTAATCCATGTTCTAATCCAATAAAATTAGAACAATGCTTGGCATGGAGAAAGCACTTAAAAGGATTTTCTTATTGGTGCAACTGTACTTCAAGCAGAGTCAATTTGACAGCAATTCTGTTTTATTTCCCAATCTGAGACATTAGTAGACCAGGTAGCAACCCAGAAAACACTGCTAAGACGAGAGTTAGAATTTACTCTTTCTAGCATTTCTCCAGCCTTTCCAACCTTCACAACCCTGGTGGGTGGGTGTTGCTATAGATCAACTTGATCTGCCTGCTATTACTTTGTACAGGCAAAAAATTAATATTAAGTATTTGGAATGTGGAAGAGGGCTTTTCTTCTAGGGACACAGCAATTTGAATATAAACCATTGTGGTTTCATGTTAAGCTTGGGAATTTCAGTCTCCAATCCCAAACAGTGGAAGAAGCAAGAATTGGTCTTTCTTTTCTTCTTAAAAAGTTACTAAGTATTTTGGACATACTAAAAATGTATAAAGAATACTATAGGGGTGCCTGGTGGGCTCCGTCAGTAGAGCATGTGAATCTTGACTTTGGGGTTGTAATTTGAGCCCCATGTTGGGTGTAGAGATTACTTAAAATTAAAATCTTAAAAAAAAAAAAAAGAGCACTGTAACAAAGGCCCCATATATATACCTCCTACCTTAAGAAATAGAATATTAGTAGTACTTAAAACCTCCCTCCCCATTCAGAGGCAACCACTATTTAAAATTTAGTATTTATTATTTTCACATATTTATGTTATTTTTTAGTTATAAACATATGTATTCCTAAACAATATAAATTATTTTGTATATTTAAAAAAATTATAATTATGTATACTTATGCAATTTTCTTTTTTTTTTCTCTCCCCTCTACATTATAGATGTAAAATTCATTCAGGTGGCTATTTGTAGCTCCATAACTCATTTTGACTGCTGTATAGTATTGCATCGTATTTATTTCCGATTCTTCTGCTTGACAAACTCTTAATTTCTTTGGAGTGGACAATGGCTATTTCCTTATTGCAGAGGAAATCTTTCCCAGAAATCATTTATAGCATGAATTCAGTACTTGGGAGTCTTGCTTCTAGAATTCAAAGACCTTTTGTCTTCTGGCTCATGTAGTTGAAAAGTGATGGCTTTCACGTTTTTTGTTCATTTGCTTGCTGCTTTTTGCCTATCTTTCCCTTCCTCCTTCCTTATTCTCTTGTCTTGTCCTGTCTTGTCTTGTCTTGTCTTCTCTTCTCCTCTCCTCTCCTCTTCTTTTCTCTTTCTCTTTCTTTATTTCTTTATTTCTTTGTTTGTTTGTTTGTTTGTTTGTTTGTTTGTTTGTTTGTTTCTTTCTTTCTTTCTTTCTTTCTTTCTTTCTTTCTTTCTCCTTCCTTCCTTCTTCCCTCTCTGCCTTTTCTTTCTTCCCCTCCCTCCCTCCCTTCGTTCGTTCCTTCCTTCGTTCGTTCCTTCCTTCCTTCCATATAAATTTAAAACATGTGTTCAGAAATTTAGTTCACTTCTTTGTTCCAGGCTGTCTAAGCCTCTTCCCACTTACCAGCTATTTCTGTTGATGTATGGAATCAGAAAAGTAATGGATATAAGGAAGTGGGAAGAGGGGATTGATGGGAACAGAAATCTCAGTATCTTAAAATAATATGTCCTATACTGATAAGGACAGTTAAACAAAGCAGCACTGATGACTACGTGATATAAATTAGCATTGAGTAATGTCCTGCCTCTCAAACTTTATATGCTTATTGTCTAGAGATCTTTTTAACTTGTAGATTCCAATACCATAGGTCCGAGGTGTGATTTAAGATTGTACATTCCTAGCAAGATTCCAGGTGATGCAGGTGCTGCTGGTCTGGACCAGGCTTTGAGCACCAAGGATGTGTGGAAGAGTACACATTTGTCTCAGATTCAAGTCTGAATCTTGGCTTTGTTGTTTTCATTGCCTCAGCGGACTTTGGGAAAATTAGTATCCAGTCCATGGCTCTCATGCTTGGCTGCACATTATAGTCACCTGGGATACATTTAAACATCCTATACCCAGGGCGCCTGGGTGGCTCAGTTGGATAAGCATCTGCCTTCGGCTCAGGTCATGATCCTGGAGTCCCAGGATCGAGTCCCACATTGGGCTCCCTGCTCAGCAGGGAGTCTGCTTCTTCCTCCGACCCTCCCCCCCTCTCATGCTCTCTCTGTCTCTCAAATAAATAAACAAATAAAAAAAAAAATCCTATACCCAGGTTGCATCCCAGATCAATTAAGTCAGAATATCTTAGGGGTGGGACCCATGCAGCAGTTTTTAAAACTGTCCAGGTGATTTCACTGTACAGCCAAGATGGAGAGCCTTTGCTCCAGGGTGGTGTTTCTCAAACTTGAGCACCTGTCACAATCACCCGGAGGGCTTGTTAAAACATAAATTTCTGGATCCCAGCCCCAGAGTTTCTGATCAAGTAGGTCTGGGGTTGAGCCTGAAAATTTGCATTTCTAAGAAGTTCCCAAGTGATGCTGCTGCTGCTGATCATGCTCTAAGGGCTTAAGTTCTCATCAGTAAAATGGGCATATGTATTACCCATCTTTCACAGGCCATTGGAGGATCAATGAAATAAAACAGTATGATGTTTAGTATGTAGTAGATAATAAAGAAACAGTGGTGTCTATTATTACTAATAGTAGTAGTATTTCTATGCTTAAGTTAGATGTTTCTTAATCCTTAGTTTACCTATAATATTGGTTAGATTATTCTCCTACTTGAAGAATCCCTTCCAAGTGTTGTTAAATTTGTGCTATCACCTCTCAGAGAGCTTTAGCTCATCCTCTGGTTATAACGATATCATTCTCAGGGACTGGCCTTGTTTAATTTTCCAGACCACCTGTATACATGTCCAGTAGTTAACAAGTGACCCGACTCCTTGTCCACAGCCTACCTGATTGTGTCTGATAAATCCATCATGGTCCTTATCTGGTTCTTTTTTCCAAGACAAACCCTACAGGCCATGCCTTCCTGGTGGCAGAACCAGAGCCCTGAGGACTTCAATTTGTGTAAGACCTGGTAGTCTCCAGATGGCCTGGCAGATGGGAATGGGAAAGGGTGGATGGACCCTTCCTGAGACTTGATGCTCTGTTATGAACTCTTCTTCCACTGCTACCCTGGTATATGCAGTAACTCCACCGTGATTTTTCTCCTCCTGAATACTGTATTTGCACATAGCTCCTTCCCAGTAAGAATGGTTCCCAGGTGGTATTCTCTGGCCCAAAGGCTGCTACTTCATTATCATCTTTGTTAACCTGAAAATACCGCCCTTTGGGTTCTGCAAAGGAGCACATCATTCTTGCTAAATTCACTGTGTCAAAAACGACTCCTTGCTGGGCTTTGGAGCTTCGTTGGTGAACTGCAGCTATTGATCTTGCTTCCAGCACTGTGAATAATGCAGACAATACGGTTTCTGGGTGCCTTCTCTGAAAACTGCCCAGATTTTGGACTTGCACTTGATGCAAACTGCATGATAAACATGCCAAGCTTGTGCTGACAGCACTGAAGCACTTTGGGATAAACATTTGTGTTTGCTAAAAATGTCTCTAACGAATTGGAAGTATTTTGTCAAAAGATTTATCTGTGCATTTCTGGGGGTATTTTAATATTTTCCATGACCCAGAAGCAATGGCTCCTGAGTGTCTCATTTATCAGGTTCTGGTACATTTCTAATCTGAAGCTTCAAAAGGAAAATTTGGAATTAAAAGATTAATTCTTGTTTAAAATTGACATGTGTTCTTTCTGAGGGATAAAAGAGTTTAATTGACAGGTTTTTTGCTGTGGACGGGGCTTGTGGCTTCGATTGTGATTATTTTGCTTTCTCTTCAGGTTTCTTAGCAAATCTGGGCCTGGGGATCAGATCTGTTACCTCTGAAAAGATGGTAATTATCACTAAGCAATTGCTGGGTTAATTAGGTCTGTCAATAATTCAGAGGGCAATTGGAGCAAAGTTGAGACAGGTTTAGAGCCAAGGCATGTTGCTGTTTTGTGGAAGTCTGAAATAAATCTCTCTTAAGTCGATAACTCTGACTTAGTTAACATTCCACCTTTGGAGTTTAGACAGGTGGACCCAGTAAGAGCTATGTGTTTATTAGGATCCACTAACCATAAGACATTAAATTCTTCACCATTCTAGAGTGGAACCTAAGCTGGGAGGAGGAAATATCCATTAAGGAGAGATTAACGTTGCATGTCCATTTGAAAATTCAGTCTATATCTTTGTGTAGTAACCAGTGTTGTGGCCACATGTTATAAATGGTCTTTTAATGGGGATGATATAGTGCTGGGTAGAATACATACATCCATATTGATTTATTTTTAAAGATTTTATTCATTTATTTGAGAGAGAGAGAAAGAGAGCACATGCACCCCTGCAGAGGGTGAGAGAGAGAGAAACTCAAGCAGACTCAGTGCTGAGCGCAGAGCCTGATGTGGGGCTCGATCTCATGACCCTGAGATCATGACTTGAGCCAAGACCAAGAGTCTGATGCTCAACCGACTGAGCCACCCAGGTGCCCCATATTGATTTTTTTTAATATGTATAAGGAAGCTGCTCTTGTAATAATGGTAATAATAATAGGACAAAAACCATGATAATAACAATAGCTATTTTGATGTACTGAGTATCTGCTGTGTGCCAAGTACTTGTTTATGTGATCTGCAGTTCTCCCAGGGATTCATAAAAGTAGGGATTATTAGCCTCATTTTACAGATTAGGAGACTGAGGCATAGAGCAGTTACTTGTTTTGCTCAAGGTCACATAGGTGATAAGTGGCAGAGCTGGGAATTTAAACCAAGACTCTGTGGCTTCAGACATGCCCCCTCCCCCCCCCCCCAAGAAGCAAATGGTTCAAGAAGAAAAAGGTCCTCTGGACATTCAAAATGCATGCCAGAGGTGATACTCCACTTCCACCAGGCATTGTGGTATAAATCTGACTTTTTGTCTCTAACTCTGTTCCCTCAGGATGACTCATCAATAGTGTTTTCTGCAGGTAGATGTTCAGGCATTTGGATTTGATGAATATCTGTTGTAAATTGGGAAGCTGAATGAAGCACTTTATGTTTTGTAAATTCTTTAATCATCACAAAAGCTTTGGGAGGTAGGTTTTCTTGTCCCTGTTTTACATATGTGGGAATGGAAGTTCAGAAAGAAAAATGTCTAGCTTAGAGTCACATGGCTAGTATGCAGACAGAACAAGGATTTAAACTCTAGTTTGTCTTGAAAGTTTGTAAAATATGAAAGGCAAATAAACCCTCCTGGATTTTTCAGCATGTATGCCTCATCTTTGAATACTGTAATTAGATTCTGTAAATACAGAAGCATGTTGAGTTGCTTACATTCATTTTGGGTTAGTTGATCTATCTATATCTATCTATCTATCTATCTATCTATCAATCATCTATCTATCTATCTATCTATCTATCTATCTATCTTAATTTGTTAGGGATGTCATAACAAAATATCACCGATTGGGTGGTTTAAACAACAGAATAAATTTTTCTCATAGTTCTGGAGGCTGGAAGTCCAGATCAAATTGTCGGTGAGTGTGGTTTCTTTTGAGGCCTTTCTCCTTGGCTTGTAGATGTCTGCCTTCTCACTGTGTCCTCACACAGTCTTTTCTCTATGTGCATACTTCCCTAGTCTCTCTTTCTATATTCAAATTTACTCTCTGTATAAGGACACCAGTCAGATTGAATCAGGGCCCACTATAACAGCCTCATTTTAACATAATCTTATCTCTTTAAAGGCCCTATTTCCAAATATAGTAACATTCTGAGGTACTAGATGTTAGGGTTTCAACATCTAAATTTGGGGGGTGGGGCACAATTTAGCCCATAACTCTATTATGTTAACATATAAAAAATAGAGAAAAATATTCTTTATACTTTAATAAACATCTATCAGATCAAGTTGAAATCTCCTATATCTACTTCTATCTCATTCTTCCTTCCCTCCCAGAGATAAACATTATTATGAAATTTTATATGTATAGGAATTTTTCTACTTCTACTCCATTCACTACATACATACTGCATTCATAAAAACACATAGAATTTTTGTACTTTTTAGATGGGTATCAGTGGTACCCTATGATATGTATTCTGCAGCTTGCTTTTATCTTTTAAGGTGAATAGATATGATGTTGGACCATCATTGAATTCTTAATGTATTATGCCCAGGTTGGATTGATTTTTATTTTTAAGAATAAACTGCCAAATTCATTTTATTAACATTTTTGGGGGATTTTTACTTAAGATTGGTCTTTAATATACTATTCCTGACTGAATTTACTTGCTTATGGATTATGGATTTACAAGCTTAAAAACATGAATTAGTGGAGTCCACCTCTGGAATGGCAACACGATTCATTCCATGGACCTGCTCTTCAGCAAAACAAACATTACTGTTGAAAATTATTTTAAGAAAACAACCATTTAAAGTTTCTGGAAATTTTCCTCAGGGCATATAGCAAATAAAGAAACATTTATTCAAGAAAATCTAAAACTTGTTAAGATCAGTGAGAATCTGTGGCATTTGAAACAGGACCTGTTCCCTCTTGCCCCCTCCTCAGCTCATTATGATGGAAATCCCACTTAGGCAGATGCAGCCAAGAACACAGGACTCCTTAGTCCATTAGCTACAAATTGAGAGCTAAGTTAAGTTATCTTCCTGGGAAGGACATACTGCCAACATTTCTTATCTTCCCAGCTACATGCTGCAAAGGCTAAATTTCAGGCGAGTATGGCTGAAGTCTGGGGGCTCCCCTCTTCCACCCAGCCACTACTCATATGGTGGAGGCTCTACTTCAGTCATGACATGCTAAAAACAAAATGGGGTCACTATCATCCCTACTTCAGCTTGTTCATAGAGTGGATGTTCCTTGCCAGGAAAGACAAATAAAGATTATAGTGTACCGCTCCTGCTACTGTCCTGCTCTTAAAGCAAGGAGGGGTATTAGTTAGAGAGAAATAGGCCCCTGTCCTTGTTTCCAGCCTTAGAGCTCATGGCTCAGAGATTTTAGCCAGGGGGAGAGGCAGGCATTAGTATCAGAGAACTTCAAAGCTCTCCCCAAAGGAAATGACTTTATTTGAAACAGTGTGGAGGATGTTCAGGCCTAAAGGTGCTCTCAAAGACAGTGGAGGTCTTGGAGGTGAAAGCAGAAGTTCCATCCTAGGCCAGTTATTTACTAGAGCGAAGCAGGGAAAGAAACATCTAAGAAGAGCCTTCCTATGGTCAGAACAAACCTCAAGCACCAATGTCACAAACTACCTGTAGTAAGGGACCCAGATTTAATTGGATCAGACTGTGGAGCCATTTATGCTCCAGGGCATTGTTAAAACAATAGAGCAACCATTTGGCAATTAATGGCGCCTAATAGCTAGATGTGGTCTTGGAAAGAGACAATTAAAGGGAGTCCTGCCAAAACCACTGTCATCCCTGTGTCACTGTGGAAATACCCAAAATTGTGCCCCCAGAGAAACAATATCATAGGGGCAGTGGAAAGGAATAGACTTTACTACTGTAGTCCAGCCATTCACTAATAATATGATCCAATAACAACAGGAATCCTCAGAGGTGGGGCACCAATATGCAGAGTTACTACAATATATCTCTAAAATGTCCCATCTCCCCACAGCACAAAATGATGAGACATACGAAGATACAGGGAAATATGATGCAAAACCGGGGGGAAAAAAGCAGACAACAGAAATTGCCTATGAAAGGAATCAGATGTTGATTTAACAGAAACCCTTCAAAATAGTCATTCTAAATATATTCAAAGAACTAAAGGAAATCATGATCAAAGAAATAAAGGAAAGTATGATGACAATGTGATATAAAATAGAGAATATTCATAAAGAGATAGAAATAATAAAAAGGAACCAAGTAGAAATTGTGATTGAAAAGTACAATAACTGAAGTGAAAAATTTACCAGTGAGCTCAACAATATATTTGAACTGTCGGAAGAAAAAATCCGTGAACTTGAAGATAGATCAATAGACATTATGGAATCTAAAGAACAAAGAGGGAGAAAAATGAAGAAAAACAAACATAGCATCAATTGTGGGATACCATTAAGCACATCAGCATATACATAGGAATACCAGAAGAGAAGACAGAAAGAGGCAGAAAGAAATACTTGAAGAAATAATGACTGAAAATGTCCTCAGTTTGATGAAAAACCACATACACATCCAAGAAACTTAATAATCTTCAAGTAGGATTAAATGCAAAGAGATGCACACACAGACAGGTCATAGTATAAATGCTGAAAGTCAGAAGTCCAGAGAGAATCTTAAAAGCAGTAAGAGAAAAATGATTCCTCATATACAAGGGAGCACGAATTAGGTTAAAGCTGACTCCTCATCAGAAAGAATTAAGGCCAGAAGTCTCTGGGATGTCATACTCAAAGTGCTGAAAGAAAAAAAAAAAAACCCTATTAATGCAGCATTGTATATCCAGCAAAATTGTCTTTCAGAAATAAAGGTGAAAATTAAGGTCAAATGAAGACATTCCTAGTCTTTATTTATTAGACCTTTATGAAGAAGTAAAGCCAATTTCCTATCTACTGTATACAAGTAAACCCAAACTGACAGAATTCATTGCCAGAATTCATCTCCTTACAAGAGATACTAATTCTTTAGAATGAAGCAGGTGACCCCAGGCAGTAATTCCAATCCATGAGAAAAAACAAAGAGCACTGGTCAAGTAATTATATATTATAAAAGTATAAATACACATTTCTTCACCTTTCTTAACTGATTTAAAAAGCAATCATATAAAATCACACACACATATAGATACATACATACACACACACTAATATGTTGGCCTATAATATATAAATATGTAACATAATTTCTCAAACAGCACAGAGGAGGTGGGTGGGAATAAAGCTGTACTGAGGTAAGTAAATGACACCAGATGGTAACTTGAATCCATAGGAACAGATGAAAAGAACCAGAAATTGTAAATAAGTTTAACATAACAAACTTGCTGTCCTTATTTTCTTGGCTTTTTAAAAGATAAAATTACATAAAGTAATAGTTTTAACAGAGTATCCTTGAGTGTGCAACATTTATAGATGTAATATGTATAACAAAAATAGCACAAAAAAGGGAAGTGGGACTAGAGCTGTATCTATATACTTTCTATAAATTTTTATCTCACTGGAATTAATTTAGTATAAATATGAAATAGGTTCTCACAAGTTAGTATTTATATTATATTAATCCCTATAGAAATGACTAAGAAAATATCTCAGAAAAAGAAAAATTATTAAAGGAATTAAGTTGTTACACTAAAAAATACTTAATGAAAATAAAGCAGTGAAAGAGAAATAGAGGGGAGAGTGTCATGAGACATACAAACCAAAAAGTAAAATGGCAGAATATATAAATAATTACATTAAATGTGAGTGGATTAAGCAATCTAATCAAGTCAGATTGTTAGAGTGGAGAAAGAAAAATAAAATCAATTACATGCTGTCTATGGGAGATACACTTTTGATTCAATGTTACAAATAGATTAAAAGAAAAAGGTTGGAGAAAGATATATCATGCAAATAGTAACCATAAGAAAGCTGGAGTACTATCAAATAAAGTATATAGTACTATCAAATAAAGTGGTTTTTAAACATGTTATTAGATAAAAAGAGGGACAGCTAATAAAGATAAAAGAGTCAACCTATTAGGAATATTTAACAATTATAAACCATACATGCCCCTAAAAACAGAGCCCCAAATACGTGAAGGAAAAACTGATGGAATGAAATGTAGAAATAGACATTTAAACAATAATACTTGAAAGCATCCATATCCCTCTTTACATAATGAACAACTATATAGAAGATTAACAAGGATATAGAAGACTTGAACCACCCAATTATGCAACCAGTTCTAACAGACATCTGCAGAACACTACATCCCAAACCAACAGAATATACATTCTTTTGAAATGCATATGGAACATTCTCCAGGTTAGACCATATAGTAGGCCATAAACTAAGCCTCAATAAATTTAAAATCATTTAAATCATATAAAGTATATTCTCTAGCTGCAATAGAATGAAATTATAAATTAATAGCAGAAATAAACTTGGGAAATTCACAAATTTGTAGAAATTAAGCAACACATCTCTAAATTACCAATGGGTTAAATAAGGAACCACAAGGGAGATTAGAAATACTTTGAGATTAATGAAATTGAAGACACAATATAAAACTTATGGGGTACAGCTAAAACAGTACTTAGAATTCATAGTTGTAAAATGTGTATATTAAAAAAGAGGAAAGATCTTAAACCAACCTAACTACCTTAAGAAACTAAAAAGAGATGAGCAAACTAAATGTAAAACAAGCAAAAGGAAAGATAAAATTAATAAAAAAATAGATCAGAAATTAATAGAATATTATTAGAATTAGAGAACAGAAAAATAGAGAAAATCAATAAAACCAAGCATGTTTCCTTTAATCTTTGGCTGGACTGACCAAGAATGAAAAGAGGGGACCGAAATTACTAAAATCAGGAATGAAAAGGGGAAATTACTAATAACCTTACAGAAATTTAAAAAGAAAATTACAAGGGAATACTATAAAAAATGGCATGACAGTGAATTAGATAAATTGAATGAAATGGACAATTCCAAGAAAGCATGAACTACCAAAACTGGCTCAAGAAGAAATATAAAATGTGAATAGAAGAAAGTAGAATAGAATCTGTAACAAGTAAAGAGACTGAATTAAAATTTTAAAAGTATCCGCAAAGAAAAACCCAGATCCGGATGGTTTCACTGGTGAATTCTACCAAACATTTAGAGAATAAAAACCAATTATTCACAAAATCTTCCAAAAAATAGAATCAGAAAGAACACATTCCAACTCATTCTATGAGGCCAGTAATACCTGATACCAAAACCAGATTAACAAATCACAGGAAAATAACACTATAGACTAATATCATTTATGAATATAGATGTAAAAATTCTTAACAAAATACTAGCAAACTAAATCCAGCAACAAATAAAAAAGGATTATTCACCATGACCAAGTGGGATTTACCCGGGAATGCAAGGTTGGATTGTCATCTGAAAATCAATTAATGTAATATGTCATATTAGTAGAATAAAGGACAAAAGCCACATGATGATCACATTAGATGCAAAAAAAAAAAAAAAAAAAAAAAGCATTTGACAAAATCCAACAACCTTTTATAATAAAAGCAGCCAACAAGCTAGGAGTAGAAGGTAACTTCCTCCATGTGATAACAAATCTCTATAAAATACTCACAACTAACATCATACTTAATGGTAAAAGACTGCAAGTTGCCCTGCTAAGATCTAGAACATGGTGATTCACTCTCACCACTTTTATTCAACATTGTTCTAGAGGTTCTAGCCAGGGAAGTTAGGTCATAAAGTGAAATAAAAGATGTATTAGTTGACTCGGGCTGCCATAAGGAAAAAAATACCATGAACTAGATGGCTTAAACAAAAAAAAAAATCATTTTCTCATAGATTTGGAAGTTAGAAGCTCCAGATTAAGGTCTAGTAGAGCCAGTTTCTGGTGAGGACTGTCCTTTCTAGGGTGCAGATGGCTGTCTTCTCATTGTGTCCTCAATAGTAGGGAGAGGGAGAGAGGCGGGAGTAGAGGGAGAGGGAGAATGCAGTCTCTCTCTGCTCTTTTTATGAGGGAACTAATTCTATTGGATCAAGGACACACCCTTATGACCTCATATAATCTTAATTACTTCTTTACTCCAAATACAGCTACAATGGGGATTATGACTTCAACATACGAAGGTGGGGTGGGGGGGAACCACAGACATTCAGTCCATAACAAAAGGCATTCAGATTGGGGAGGAAAAAGTAAAATTATCTCTATTTGAAGATGACATGACCTTGTATACAGAAAAAAACCTAAGGAATTCATTAAGAAACTATTAGAATGAGTAAATGAGTTAGGTAAGTTTCAATAGATTCTGTTTCTATACATTTATAAAGAACAATGCAAAGTTTAAATTAAGAAAACAATTTCATTTATACTAGCATCACAAAGAATAAAATAGTTAAGAATAAACTGAACAAAAGGAAGTACAAAACTTATACTCTGAAAACTGTAAAAAATGATGCAGGGACAGGTGGATATCCACATGGAAAAGAATAAATTAGGACTCTTACATCATACCACACACAAAAATTCACTCAAAATGGATCCAAGACCTAAAAGTAAGAGCTAAAACTTTAAAACACTTGGAAGAAACATGGGGGTAGATGGTCCTGACCATGAATTAAGGAGTGGTGTTTTAGATATGCACCAATAGCACAAGCAACAAAAGAAAAAACAGGTAAATTGGCTTTCATCAAAATTTTGCTTCAGAGAACACTCTCAAGAAAATGAAAAGCCACTGAGCCACCACTCAGTCTGTTAAACACTTGCCTTCGGCTCAGGTCATGATCCCAGGGTTCTGAGATTGAGCCCTGCGTCCAGCTCCCTGCTCAGCGGGGAGTCTGCTTCTCTTTCTGCCTCTCTCCCATGCTTGTGCTCTCTCTCTCTCAAATAAATAAATAAAATCTTTAGGGGAAAAAAAAGTAAAAAAAAAAAAGTGAAAAGACAGCCCACAAAATGGGAGAAAATATTTGCTAATCTCATATATGATAGGGGACTTGTATCTAGAATATATACAAACCCTTGTAACTCAATAATAAAAAGACACGTAACCTAAATGAAAAATGTGCAAAGGATCTAAATAGATATGTTTCCATAAAATTTATAAGTATTACCAATAAGCACATGAAAGGAAGCTTTCACATTATTAGCTGTCAGGAAATGCAAATCAAAACTGCAGTGAGTTACCACTTCACACATACTAGATGGGCATAATAGAGAAGACAAATAATAATAACTATTGGCAAGGATGTGGAGAAATTGGGACCCTCATACACTGTTGGTGGGAATGTAAAATGGTCAGCCACACTGGAAAACCATCTGGCAGTTCCTCAGGACATTAAATGTAGAGTACCATGTGACCCAGCAATTACACCCCTAGGTTTATACCCAAGATAATGAAAGCATATGTCCACACAAAAGCTTGTACACAAATGCTCATAGCCTCCAAGTAAAAACGACCCAAATGTCTATCAACTAATGAATGGATGAATAAAATATGGTATATCCCTATAATACAGTATTACTGGATAATAAAAGGGAATAAAATGCTTAGGCATGCTATCATATAGATGAATCTTTTATTTTTATTTTTTATTGTTATGTTAATCACCATACATTACATCATTAGTTTTAGATGTAGTGTTCCATGATTCATTGTTTGTGCATAACACCCAGTGCTCCATGCAGAACGTGCCCTCTTTAATACCCATCACCAGGCTAACCCATCCTCCCACCACCCTCCCCTCTAGAATCCTCAGTTTGTTTTTCAGAGTCCATCGTCTCTCATGGTTCGTCTCCCCCTCCGATTTCCCCCCCTTCATTCTTCCCACATAGATGAATCTTGAAAACATTAAGCTAAGTGAAAGTTACACAGGACCACATATTGTAGGATTCCATTTATATGAAATGTCCAGATAGGCAAATCCATAGAGACAGAAAGTAGATTAGTGGTTGAATGGTTGCCTACTGCTGTGTGGGATGAAGAGAATGGGGAGTAACTGGGAAATGGTATGGAGTTCCTTTTGGAGTGATGAAAATATCCTAAAATTGAATGTGGTGATAGTTGCACAACTGTGAATAAATTAAATAGTATAGAATTGTTTGCTTTAATTGTGTAATTATATGGTATATGAATTATACCTTAATGAAACTGTTAATGAATGAAAAGAAAAGAAAAACATTAATTAGAGAAGCTTTATCTCTTTATTGCTAGTCTCTGAAACTGAAAACTATAAAATGCAGGAATTATCTTTTTGTTGTTCATGGAAAAATTAGTGTAAAATGTGTGGGCCTGGTGTCTTTGGGGGGAGAGATTTCTTTTTTTCATTAGTTTAAAATTACTTAAAGATAATTAGTTTAGATATCTTCTTGAGTTAATTTTGATTACTTTTTCCTCCTAAAATATTATCAATTTCATCCAAGTTAAAAAAATATTGATATAAACTGGATTATGGTATTTATTTATTTTAAGATCTTTTTTCCCCCCAAGGATATAAAACAATCCCAATGGGGAAAGAATAGTCTTTAGCAAATGAATAAAAGTAGTTGGTTCTTCTTAGAGAAATGGCCAAGTTGATGTCAGCAAAGTAAAAGGTGAACTGAAAAAATTTTGTGATGCCTTAAAGTAAAAAAGTGCAAAACATGAAGGTATCATGCTTAAAATGCACAGAAACTCATCCAGGAGCTTCAAATGGCCATATCTGGGATATTTAGAGCAACAGAATAAATAATGATAAATAGTATTGGATGATAACCCATAGAATGAAACAAATATCTATGAATCCATACTGATAGGAGCAAATAACTGAATAATTGATGAAATAAATGAATGGAGAAGAGACAGCTTTTCCTTAAGGAGGATTTCAAATAATAAAGGTTGCATGAATGATGAAATAGAAACTCGCCATCTGACAAACATCACAGTTATAATTGTTGCAGACCCAAATCACTGATGGGTGTTACAGTTAGTGGGAGAGATTATGGTGATGAAAGCTAGATGAGGGGCGCCTGGGTGGCTCAGTCGGTTAAATATCTGCCTTCAGCTCAGGTCGTGATCCCATGGGAATGTCCTGGGAATGAGCCCTGCATCAGTCTCTCTGCTCAGCAGGGAGTCTGCCTCTCCCTCTCCCTCTGACCCTCCCCCCTGCTCATGCTCTCTCTCTCAAATAAATAAATAAAATCTTCTAAAAAAGTTCTTAAATTATAAAATTAAAAGCTAAAAAAATTTAAAAATACTTAAAAATCTGTTTTATCTGTTTAGTAGTTTTCTATTCCTTATATTGTTGCGAGTAGCTTTTGTCTTAATCAGTTTATAAGGTTTTTATTTTTTTTGAACAGTGACCCTATGACATTATATTTTCTCCATCTCCTTTTTTAAATTTGTTGTTTTTTTGGGGGGGGTGTTATTTTTTTTTTTCAATATAGTTGACATACGGTGTTACAGTTTCAGGTGTACAACGTAGTGATAGTTTATAAGTAATTTTTTATTCATGTCTCCTCCCCAATCCAGCTTTTATTTTTGTTATTCATTTTTGTTTGTTCTTTTATCATTAATTATAGTTCTCATTTATTACTTATTATTAACTTTATTATTATGTATTTATTATTGATTAACTTTATTTTTTCATTATTTTTAACTTCTGTCTCTGAGTGTATTTTTGGTTGCTTTTCTAGTTTCATTTAGTGAATTCATTACTATACTAGTTTTGTAGGGACCACCATAATAAGGTACCATGAACTGAGTGGCTTTAAAAAAAAACAGAACTTGGGGCACCTGGGTGGCTCAGTCATTAAACATCTACCTTCCGCTTGGGTCATGATCCCAGCATCCTGGGATCGAGCCCTGCATCAGGCTCCCTGCTCGGCGGGGAGCCTGCTTCTCCCTCTCCAGCTCCCCTGTGCTTGTATTCCCTCTCTCTCTCTCTGTCAAATAAATAAATAAAATCTTAAAAAAAAACAACTTTAGGGGTGCCTTGGTGGCTCAGTCACTAAACGTCTGCCTTCGGCTCGGGTTGTGATACCAGCATCCTGGGATTGAGCCCTGCATCAGGCTCCCTGCTCAGCAGGAAGCCTGCCTCTCCCTCTCCCACTCCCCCTGCTTGTGTTCCCTCTCTTGCTGTCTCTGTCAAATAAATCTTTAAAAAAAAAACAAAAACTTTAGGGGTGCCTGGGTGGCTCAGTCAGTTGAGTGTCTGCCTTCTGCTTAGGTCATGATCCCAGGGTCCTGGGATTAAGCCCCAGTCTGGCTCCTTGCTCAGTGGCGAGCCTGCTTCTTCTTCTCCCTCTACCTGCTGCTCCCCCTGCTTGGGCTCTCTCTCTATCAAATAAATAAATAAGTAAATTTTAAAAAACAAAAACCAAAAAACTCAGAACTTTATTCTCTGCCAGGTCTGGAGGTTAGAAGTCCAAGATCAAGGATCATATTGTTTCTGAAAATTCTAGAAAAGGATCGTTTTTGCTTCTTGCAGCTTCTGGTAACCCCAGCTGTTCTTTGGTTTGTGATAGTGTAACTCGTCTCTGCCTCTGCCATCATGTGGCCTTCTTCCTAGGTCTCTGTCTCTTATTTTCTTGCATGGACACCAGTCATAATGGATTTAGTGCCTACTCTGCTCCAGGAAGACCTCATCTTAACTTGATTACATGTGCAAAGACCCTATTTCCAAATAAGGCCATATTCACAGGTACAGGAATTAGGGCATGAACATATTTCTTTGGGGTAGAATTTAGTTACTTACTTTTATTTTTCTTATTTTTTAAAAATACATGCATTTAAAAGCCATACTTTTGTCTCTACATAGTGTTTTAGCTGCATTTCATGATTTGTAAAATAAACTTTTACAGATGTATAATATGAATAAAGAGAAAAGTATACAAGTGATAAAAATAATGCTGTATGAATTTTCGTTAATTCAAATACCTGTGTAACAACTGTACAGATTACATGGTATTTCTTGCACTCTAGAAGCACCTGGGAACACCCTTTTAGTCACTACCCACCCAAGATTAATTAGTATCCTGATTTCTAAAAGCATTGATTAGTTTGGCCTATTATTTAATTTTAGATAAATGGGATCACAGATCATGTATTCTTATGTAACTGGCTTCTTTCGTTAAACATTGTGTTTGCAAGATTCATCCATGTCATTGCATGGTGTTGTAAATTATTCATTCTTGTTGTCTAGGATTCCATTGTTTATCCATTCTGTCGACAGGCATTTGGTTAGTTTCCAGTTTCTGGTTTATAGTTGCCATGAATATTATGTACATGTCTTTTAATGAATATGTGTATGCATTTCTCTTTCATATTACCCGGGAACAGAATTAGTTGGTCACAGTATAACAAATGTTCAGCTTTATTCAGTACTGTCACACAGTTTTCCAAAGTTGTTGGATAAATTAAGTCACTTACCCCAGTGAAAAAGAGTTCAAGTCAATTCTTGACAATAGTTGTTATTTTGTCTGTTTCTTTTTAGGTGTTCTGGATGTGTGGTGTTATTTAATTGTGGTTTTAATTTGCATTTCTCTGATGACTAATAAGAGAGAACATGTTTTCATAGGTGTAATGACCATTTAGATATTGAAGATTTGTGAAGTGCCTGTTCAAGTGTTTTGCTCGTTTTTCCTTTCATTGTCTTTCTTTTTCTTTTTGATTTGTAGTTCTTTATGTATATATCCTTTTTCTAAGTCCCTTGTTGGGTATATGTATTATACATCCCATAAGTTTTTAATATATAATAATTGTGATTTGTTCTAAATATTCTAGAATTACATATAGGTAATCATACATATGATGTATATACGCACATGCATAATATAACATGCATCTATTACCTATGTATAACATGCAAAATATATATACATGCATGCAACTAAAATGCCCACCTGAAAGTAAACCATGGGTTAGGGAAATTGCATCGTAACTATAGAATATATATATTACTTGTTTCAAGTGTAGTTGAAAAATTTTTGTGTTTCCTCTCTAGCTATATAGATAGGTATGTCTATAAATACATCAGTTGAGGTGACCTTCTAAAGAGAGTCACTTCGAGTGGGAACTATGTCACTAAAAATAAATCTTGTGTTATTCCTATCTCCCATATCCCTGTTTTTGGTCATTTTGATCTATTAGTTTCTAAAGGAAGTGTGTTAAAATCTCCCACCCTATGAAATTAAAGCATTTTATAGTTTTACAGTTTTAAGATGCATATATTAGATGCATGTAATTTTAATATCTTTTTGCTGGTTATTTCTCTTTATGCAATGGTTATTTCTTTATCATTATTTTATTATGTAATATCCTTATTTATTTTCATTAGTATCTCTTGCTTTAACTGCTCTTTTATTGTGATAATAATGTCTATATCAGCTTTTAATGTTTATAATTGTTTTTCTTTTACCATCTATTTATTCTCAACCTTTCTATATCATTTTCCCTTAGTTCTCTCTCTAAACTGAAAATACTTGGGTTTTGTTTGTCCAATGTGATATTTATTTGAATTATTATCACTGATTTTTTTAACTTATTTCTACTATCTTTAGTTTTCAGTTTGCCATGCTTTTTCTTAGCTTTTTTTTCTTTTTGTACTTCTTGTAGATTGATAGGATTTTGTTTATTTCCTCTCTTAGTTTGATTTACATGAAGGTCTTTTTTTTTTTTAAGATTTTATTTGTTTTTCAACAGAGAGAGAGTGAGAGAGGGAACACAAGCAGGGGGAGTGGGAGAGGGAGAAGCAGGCTTCCCGCTGAGCAGGGAGCCCGGTGTGGGGCTCGATCCCAGGACCCTGGGATCATGACCTGAGCTGAAGGCAGACGCTTAATGACTGAGCCACCCAGGTGCCCTATCTTAGGTCTTTTATTGATTATCCTTAAATTAATGCTTAGTTACCTAACTTACTTTTTCTTCTCCTCTCTCTCTTTCCCTATTTTCTCCTCTTAGGTTTTATTGAGTTGAATAATTCAATGACATAGTGTCAAAAGTTAAATAGATTTATAAGGCTTAAAATGAAAAGTAACACTCTCTTGGTTGGTTATTTTTAAATTTTTAAATTTATTGTTTTGGGCACTCTGTAGACTCAGTAATCCAAAGTTGTTATTCTAAAAGAAGCAATAATGCCCATTCATTGTTTGAAAAAGAGAGTTAAAAACATAGTAGGTTAGAGCCTTAAGATACTTTACTCTCATCACCCAAAAGTTTTTGGGCCTCTAGGACTATGAAGGTGAAACTATAATTCTCTGGAAACTAAGAGTCAAAGTAAACTTAGTGATAAGATGTAAAGAGAATGTTTCAATTGCTCAGATGTGAAAAGGGAATGCATAGGAGGAATGGAGAACTTCTCAGTTGGAAGGCCCAACAAAGGCCCTGTCTTGGTTTCTGAGTATCTTCCAGAATGAGTCAACCTAAGGTAAATTTGGTAAGTAGGCACTGTGCTATACTGTACACTGTGGATCTGCCTAAAATGGAGTGTCTTGATAGTTTCATCCTTGAAACAAAAAATGATGATGAAGAAATGAGTTTTCAGAGAAAATGAAAACATTAATTTATATGTATCCCTATGTTTTTTGCAGCACTATTTACAGAGGCCAAGATAGGGAAGTAACCTAAGAGTCCATCTGTAAATGAATGGATAAAAGATGTGGTACACACACACCCCTCAAGCCCCCACAATGGAATATTACTCAGCTATGAAAAGAATGAAATCTTGCCATTTGCAACAACATGGATGGGCCTAGAAAGTATTATGCTAAGTGAAATAAGTCAAAGAAAGACAAATACCATTTGATTTCACTCATATGTTGAACTTAAGAAACAAATGAACAAACAAAAAAAGAGACAAAAAAACCAGACTCAAATATAGAGAACAAACTGGTGGTTGCCAGAGTGGGGATGAGCAAAATAGATGAAGGGGATTATCAGTACACTTATCATGGTGAGCACTGAGCAATGCATAGAATTGTTGAATCATTGTATTATATACCTGAAACTAATATAACTCTGTATGTTAATTATACTTCAATAAAAAAAAAAGAAATGGGTTTTAAGATTTGTGGAAACTGAATGAGAATCAGAAAAGTCAGACATCTTCACTTAATTTAAAAAATGAAATGAGTTTTTTAAATCAGAGGAGTTCCTGAGCTGGCTAGTTAATGAACTTCCACATAGAATAAAGGGACACATACTTATTTTTATTCTCACTCAAACCCCTGTCACATTACATCTTAGCTGATTGCATTTTCTCTCAATGGCTGGAGGTGGTAATATATGGACAGTCAATAATTTCTGAGCATTTCATCTTTACAGTACACATCTAATGAGTTTATGTCTTCATTCTTAATTACTTCAGCAATAGATATTATATGATCCCATGTGAAAAGCCGTATTTAATTAATATTGCCTCTTAAAGCTTTGTGAGGAAACATTTCCTCAATTTGTTGTATAAATTTATAGGCTCCATCGTGGGTATCACTCATGCAATAAGTGCCTCGGGAAAAGAGTGCTAAGCAAAGCCACTCAACAATCTGGTGGCAAATAGGAAGCGAGGCAACAGCTTTATTTTCAATGTAAGGCCCCAGGTGGAATGCAAAGAATAGATGTAGATCATCTCAAGTGTTACTGGATTTATGACAGGTTCTCCTCTTAGCTAACAGAGTGAAGGGGGCGGGGCAGTGAGACCAGATTCTTCTGGTGCAGTGAGGGAGAAAAAAAAAGAACACAGGAGGCTGGGATCATCTCTTCAGATTTTGTTACTGTTTTTTTAATGTTTGAAAAACCCCTTCTAGTCTTCTTTTCTTTTTCTTTTGAACATGGTTGATTATCCTATATATCATTTGTATCTTATATTTCACCTCACATCTTCACAAGTATCACCTTAAGGCCTACAAAACTTATTATTTAGATATGGCTTAACTTAATTCATTTCCTTCACAAGGTCCATTTTTCGGGAAAGCGGTAATGGTTTTGTGGGTGTTCATCAAATAGTTATTAGCTTACTGGCCTTTTTTGCATCCCCATCTCTAAAATGGGATTCTGAAGTATTACACCTCTTCTTTCTATTGCTGAATCTATACACATGTAAATATCCAGAGCAGTCATCAACATTTTGTTGAGGTAGAGAGCTTTTCACAGGAGATTCAGGATCCAGTAGGGGAGACCTAGGGTTAATAGTGGGCAGAGTTTCATGAATTTTAATTACTGACAAACCCAAATTAGATTCTCAGATAAAATAGCACCAGGTATTAGCAGGGGCCAGGAGGTCAGAGGTGCCAGGGCCCTCCCAGCTCTACCAGCCATCAATGCTATAATTGATTAAAGCATCGCAGGCTAATATTTTTCTAAGTGTGTCACAGCATTTCTTCTTGTTAGGTGCTACATTTGCTTGCTGCTGTAAAACATGCCGAAATAATTGGATTACTGGTGATCATAAGGAAAATAATATCTACCATGGATATAAAGTATATTTTAAAGGAAAAAATTCAAGATACTTCTTTCATAGCCTGCAAATTTTCTGTCTTATTCTTATCCTTTGTTTACTCTCTGACTTCTTGCTGCTTTGCTAACTGGCAGAAAGGAGTGAGATTTCTCTGGGGTTTCACCTGAGCAACCCTTGAATGTCTAGGTAGAGTAGAAGCCGGTACGTTTTCCTGGAGGTTGTTAGAGATGGAATATCTACATGGGTATTTATGTGGAATATCAGAGCGAGGGAGCTTTTTCAAGAATCTGTAGATTTTACAACATTGTAGTGGGTGCTGTGGGGATTGTAGAAGGAACTCTGAATTACAGACAGCTTTAGAGTCCCATTTCCTGGCTTTGTTGGTCATCTAACTCCACCAAGCTTCACTTCCTTCATCTGTAAAAATAAGGAAGCTGAATTATGAATTCAGCAGCCCCTTCTTGCTTCATTCAGCCTGTTGTGAGAAGAAAATTTTCTTTCCTCATGTCGCCTACAGAGAGAGCAGAAGATCTCATACATTAAACCCAAGAAACAGAATCGTAGAACATACACAATTGCCTAGGGATGAAGAATGTGAAATCAAGAAATCTTGGAAGCTGGTGGAGAGTGCTTCTTAAAAAGTTTGGTGGTCATTGACTGTTAGGAGTGGCTGGAAATTGACTTGCTTGTTGCTTACTCCCCAAGCCCCCAACCTTGAATGTGAGATCCGTAAGAGATTGCCTGTCTTGTTCTTGGTTGTGTCTTTACTGCCTAGAACAGTTCCTGTAACACAAAGGTGTCAGTATTTGTTGAGTGAATGTACATGTTGAGGGACTGAATGATAAATAGGTTTGCTTAGTAGAAGTTTGTAGTATGAGATGCAGGTTCATCCAGTTACTATCCATGAAGAGGAAAGACATTTTTGACAAAAGTGCCCTCAATTTTTAATTGTCTTCATGCCCTAGGACTGAGATGGAGGTGGGTCTATGTGATGGGCCATTATTAACCAGAGCTAGTTTCTTAAATGATTGGATGCAACTGGATTGACTTTCAGGGGTGAGTTTAGACTAGCAAGACTGGAAATACTGCATTGGTTCTACCCTCCATTTTGTGGTTGCTCACATAAATAAGTCCTAAATCTTATTATTCATATATATATCTATGTACCCTTTTTTAAAGAATTGACTATTTTTTAGAACAGTTTTAGATTTACAGAAAAATTGAGGAGATGGTACAGAGTTCCATACACCTGCACTCAGTTTCCTGTTATTAACATCTGACATTAATATGGTACATTTATTACAATTAATATACCAATATTGACACATTATTATTAACTGAAGTCCGTAATTTAGTCAGATTTCCTTTTTTTAAAAAATTTTTAAAAGATTTTATTTACTTATTTATTTGAGAGAGAAGGAGAGAGAGCACATGAGCAGAGGGGAGGGGCAGAGGGAGAGGGAGAAGCAGGCTCCCCACTGAGCAGGGAGCCCAATCCCAGGACCCTGAGATCATGACCTTAGCCGAAGGCAGATGCTTGACCAGCTGAGCCACCCAGGTGCCCCAAGATTTCCTTAGTTTTACTTAATGTCCTTTCTGTGTTCCAGCATTTCATGTAGGATACACATTACATTTAGTTTTCATGTCTCATTAGGTTTCTCATGGCTGTGACACTTTCAGACTTCTCTTGTTTTACATAATGACCTGGACAATTTTGAGGAGTACTGGTCAGACATTTTGTAGAATGCCTCACTATTAGAATTTGTCTGATGTTTTTCTCATGATTAGACCAGAGTTACGGGTTTGGGGTAAGAAGACCTTAGAGGTAAGTGCTATTTTAATCCCATAGCATCGAGCGTACACACTATCAACATGACTTAACACTGTTGGTGTTGACCTGATCCCCTGGCGAGAGAGTGTTTGTGAGGTATCTCCAGTGTAAATTTACTCTTTCTCCCCTCCTTTCTTTACTGTACTTTTTGGAAGGAAGCTACAGTATACTTCCCACACTTAAGGAGTGGAGAGTTATGTTTTACCTCCTTCACGGCAGGGTAATTACATATATTACTTGCAATTCCTCTGAACAAGGAATTTGTCTCTTCTCCCTTATTTATTTGCTTTACCATTTACATCTGAATGGACTTACGTGTATTTATTTTATTCTGTGAGATATAATGCAATACTGTTTTATTTATATTGTGCCCAGATTGTTCTAGTATTGGCCACTGGGAGCTCTTTTAGTTGGCTCCTGTGTGCCTTTGATAGGCCTTCATCAGTGTGTTTGTTTTGTTTTGGTTTTTTTGTTTCTTAGCACTTCATTCCCTTCTGTTATGAAATGCTCCAGGCTCAGCTTGTATATTTCCTACCCCCAGTCCTAGAATCCTTTACTTCTCCAAGATGTGTATCCTTTAAAAATCTACTTTTTTTCTTCCTTGAGAATGTTTTGATTCTTATTTTCAGCTTTAGCTGTACTCAGAAACTTTTATTGTTAACTTTTCTGTATGTCAGTCCAGAGGTGTAGGTATTAGAAGAAAGTTTTCAGGTTCTATTACTAAATAAAGAGTTCAGAAATAGACTTGCAATTTCTCTTCCGAGGCTCCTATATCACCAGTGTCAAATGCAGTAGCTTGTTAACAAGAAAGCTACTACCCAGAGAGGGCTTAGAAATGCCAATTAGAGTCAGATCATTTATTTATAAATGTACAAATTCATTTCACGTTTTATCATGGGGCAAAGCATGCCTTGCCCCTTTAACTGTCAAGATTACTGAGCCGGGCAGAACGAATGACATGTTCTCCAGATGACATTTCTGACTTCCACAGCTGCTTCTCTCCTCCCCAAAGGCTCCCACCTCTTCTGAATTCATGGAGGGTGGGCTTTTTATTGCTTTTAAGGATTGTTTTCCATGGAAAGAAGAAAAGGTGAGTTTCCCTTGGTTAAGTAATAGGTGTGAAGAGAGCAGTTTAAACACATAAGGATAATTTTTAACCCTGGGCAAGTTTCCTGAGTTGGGTTTTTGGGTGATTTTTTTTTTTTAAGTGGCAAAATATAACATACACCTGTTTCCTAATCATTTTTGGTCTAGGCCTTGTGAAGGGAGTCTTTCCCTTGGTAATGTATAGATTCTGAAAGATCAAAAATAATTTCCGATGGGATTCTCTAGGGTGTCCTGCCTGGCTAGGGAGCAATTTCTTTTGGCCTAGGGGAAAATTGTGCATTCAGATCCAGGAAAAAGAGAGGTCACCTCTGGCCAGCTGCTTCTTGCTTCTGGACACATAGATTATTAGTGTCCTCTTTTGTGGCTGGAACTGCATCTCAGTGGCCTGCCTAGAAGAAATGGAAATCTACCCCCTCATTAGCCCCTCCCCAAATCAGGCAGCAAGTGAATTATTCAAGGTGAACTCAATTAACAACACCTACACCTGCCACAGTTTCCCAAACAAGATTGGCAATATAAAGCATAGGGGAATCATTTAGCTACTTCTTAATAATGTGGCAAGGTGAACTAGGAAAAGGGAGTGGGGCAATTTCATTTCTGGTTTCTGCTAAAATATCTGATTGACTTTGTCAGTAACTTTCACAGCATGTTTTTAGTTTTATAGAGAATTGAATAAATTTTAAGTGTATGTGTATGTGAATGGCTTCTAAAGAATAAAGGAAGAGTTTTTCTTTTTTTAAGAAAAAGTGTTCAGATACCAGAAAGCTGTTGATATGGGTTGATTGAGATCTGAGAGCTCCAAATTCACACCATGTGTAGTATCCTTTTTTCCCCCCAATTCTTTCATCTGATTGAGTCATTTGACATGAGCTCAGAAGTCCCTCTCCAGATACAGAATGAGATGCCATTACTTTTGGAATTGCTAGCCACCCTTTGATCCATAGACCTCACTTGCCCAATTATATTTATTGTAAGCTGTGAGATAATTACTCACTTTAACTTTGGCTTAGGTGAGTTTGACTTTTCCTTTGACTATCCTCTTCTTTATGAAGGGTTCTGCTTCCAAATTAACCATCAATCAGGGGAAGTTTCCATTGACTCCAGCTTTCTAGACTTTCCACCCAAGTTTGCAGGTCTTCCTTGGCTTTGGTTTGGGTGGGTGGATCACATGTGATTAGAGATGGAGGGGTCTCACCATTCCAACTAAGTGACCTCAAGGGTTCATACAGAATGGGGACTCAAATTGCAAGGCTATTAAACTGAAAGGCCTCCTTTACACTTCCCATTTCCAGGTAGAGCTTGAAAGATATCCACATTAAAGTTTACTACGGGTGAAATGTACATAATGGTGCAAGGCAAAATGTGTGACAGTCTCCTGGCAGGAGTCCTCAATCATTCCAGACTTTTTTCAGTGGGGATAAAGGGCTCAGCATGACTCCAGTAAGGGTTTACATCCCAGGAATCTTGGTTTAGTAGAAATATATCCTCTGAGTTATTTTTTATTAATAGCTCTTTGGGGAGAAAAGGTTGTAAGAAAATTCCCCCTTCTTGGACCATAGATTTATTACTAAAAGCCCATATCAAATCTCTTGATCCATTAAGTACTGTGTGTTACTATACATCATAGGTGACTATCTTTGGAGAAGCGGTGACATAGTGCATAAGACAGACAATACTTTGTGGATTGAAGCCATTCAGTACACTCAGCACTGCTCTTCATTTTCTTTAGAACCAAGAATGATCAGGAAATAGGATGTGCCATGCAGTTAAATATTTGGCCAACTGATATTTACTAATGTATTTGCTAATATTTTAGCAATTTTCAGAGATTAATGAACAATGAAATGTTCACACTTTTAAAAAAGATTTTATTTATTTATTTTTGTGAGAGAGAGAAAGAACGTGCATGAGTGGAGGTGGGGGAGGGGCAGAGGGAGAAGCAGAGCCTGATGGGGAACTCGATCCCAGGACCCTGGGATCATGACCTGAGCCAAAGGCAGACGCTTCACCGACTGAGCCATCCAGGTGCCCCAAAATATTCACACTTTTAAAATATTTCAAACTTTTACCAGTTGTTTTTAGCTAAAAATAGCTACTATTTACTGAGTGCCCTGGGTTAGACACCCTATTAACTGCTTTAGGTGCATTGTCTCACTGATTGTTCTCCATTTGTCTCTGAGGTACGTGCAAATATTGGCTTTGATTTAATGACTTGATCATTGAAGCTCAGAGAGGTTAAGTAATTTGCTCAGGGTTATAGAGCTATTCAGTGATGGGACCAGGGTTTGAACCATGGCAGGCTGCCTCTGCTCTTGACTGTTACTCTAAACTGCCTGCCAAATAATATAAATTGATTTTGTAGTCTAGTCTAACCTCTCTCTGATATTCCAGACATAAGCCAGCTTCTGCCTTAACACACCAGAATGTGAAAGTCCTTTGTTACAGGAAATCATTTTCCTTTATTATCTAAGAATCTCCCTTCTTGTAGCTTAAATCCACTGCTTCTAGTTTTGTCCCTAAAACTAGTATATATGAAAGCACATTAGGAACTGGAGAGCCTTGTGTGGGTATTGAATGTTTTTATTTTAATCATTATTATGTGAAAGGTGAATCGTGCTTCTGTGTGTAGCTCTGCATGTATTTAAAGACAACCATTATGATCCTTTAGCCCCACCAACTAACAATTCCAGGGCAGTGTGCCAAGCACTTATATAAGCATGAATCCACTGAGTCCTTACAGGAAGCCTTAATATTTTTTCTAATTTATAGATAGAACAACTGAAGCTCAAATCAATTAGGTTACAGGCTCAGGCCTTGTAGATAGCAGATGAATTTCAAACCTGAATACTTCTAACTCCAAAGCCTTTGCTCTTCCTGTAATACTTCTGGTGGCAACCCTCCTGAGGCCTTTCTGTTGCTGAGCTCCAGAACTCATTGTTAGGTTTAGGCCCAGATAAGCTACCCTGGGATTTCTTCTTCCTTCCTGATGGTTGATCCCAATCCCCAGACTTCTCATCTGGGTAACTACTCATATTCACTCTTTTGTAGGAACTTCTATCAAACTGTCTGTAGAGTGGATTCCAGTCTCCTAGCCCTTATTCCCTTTCTTAACCATTCCTACAGAGGTACCAATGGAAAATCAACACAATGATGGGGCACCTGGGTGTCTCAATTGGTTAAGCATCTGTCTTTGGCACAGGTTATGATCCCAGAGTCCTGGGTTGGAGCCCCACATCAGGCTTCCTGCTCAGCAGGGAGCCTGTTTCTCCCTCTCCCACTGCCCCCCCCCCCACTTGTGCTTTCTCTCTCACTCTCTCTCAAATAAATAAAATCTTAAAAAAAAAAACAAAACAGTGCAATGCAAAAATACCTTTATAAGAGTAGCCTTTGGCCAGTCTTTCTTGTCTTTCATCTGGGAGTATGGTAATCAGCTCATCTCAGTTTGCCTGGAACTCTTTCAGTTTTAGCACCTAAAGACCCTTATTCCAGAATCTCCTCAGCCCTGAGAAAACCAGGTTGGTTGGTCACCCGAACTGGGAGGGTAAATGGATAAGCTTTTAAGTAGAGGGTCTTTGGATGGGCTTGGAGCAGAAGGACAGTGTAAATGAACCTCCTAAAATCAAACACAAAATTGTGTATTGATTAAAGAGCAGGTCGGGGCGCCTGGGTGGCTCAGTCATTGGGCGTCTGCCTTCGGCTTGGGTCATGATCCCGGGGTCCTGGGATCGAGCCCCACATTGGGCTTCCTGCTCCACGGGAAGCCTGCTCCTCCCTCTCCCACTCCCCCAGCTTGCATTCCATCTCTTGCTGTGTCTCTCTCTGTCAAATAAATAAATAAAATCTTAAAAAAAAAAAAAAAAGAGCAGGTCGTAGTTACGCTGTCAGTAAATGGCAGAGCCAGCTTTCAAATCCATGTTAGCCTTAATCCAAGTTAGACATAGTTGTGCCCTTACCATACTGGCCCTGGTGAAAACTTTCCTATGGCAGGGGTCAACAGATTACCAAAGGGGTCAACAGGTGACCTAGAAAAGGGCAAGTATTGTGGACCTAAATATCCTTGAGTTAGTAAAATTTCTTTGTAGAAAAAGATTGATTCCTGGAACATAGCATTTTAGTAGTCGGACTAATATAAACTCAGACTTCTAAATCTGTTCTTCTAGATACTGTAAGTTTACCAATATAGTCTTAAGATAATAGTCATAGCTTTTGGGAGGCAGCCACATAACTCTCAACTCAGAATCTGAGATCAGTTAACACCCATTTTTTTTTTCTCTTGAACTAATATTAATTTGGGTTCCTGCTATTTGTATTTTTCTCCCCCTCTATTATCTTTGGGTGCCTGAAAATGCTCTTATAATTATTTCCAATTTCTGGATGTTAGTTTGTGTTCTAGATTTTCCTGTGGTTATCATCTATCTATGCACATAGTAAGCTTAGTGCCTAGTGACGCCTCAAAATAACAGTGTTACAGATAAAAAAACAATTGCATGTTCACTGAAATTATAGATAATTTCATGGTTTGGAAGCTTCTTGCCTTTTGGAATATGACAACTGCAAATGAAATTTAATGTGAATTCCTTAGAAGTTCTATTTTGCCATCAAGAAACATTGATTACTTTCTTGCTACAATAATAGTGGTTAAATTATCTAGTTATCCAACCTATTTCAACCAGGAAAAGAATAATAAGACAATATGGGCTCAAGTGTACACATGTATCATTGAGAAATATTTCTCACAAATAGTTTTTTAGGCAAGTAAGAACTTGGCTAAACACTTTACATACATTACCTTATTCACAGCAAACCTATAATAATCATTAACGTTTATTGAGTGCTTACTGTGAGTCAAGCATTGTTTTCAGAACCTTACTTGTATGATCTCATTTAATTATCACAATATTCCCAGAGGGAAAGATTAGGAGTAGTTTCTAAATGTGGTTAAAGGTGGTTTAAACAGGTGAAAGTACTTATTGTTTGCTTTATAAGAATCTCAAAGCAGCCCTTACCAGTGCTCAGTGATGTCCCAAAGGACTGGTCTCCTTTGATATTTTCTCTCTGCTAACTTCAGTGAATCATCAATGTACTGAAAGATGGCTGGAACAGCCCCAAGCATCACGTCTTTATAGAAGAGCACCCAAAGCAGGAAACAAAAGAGGAATAGCAAAGGGCCTTTTCTTTCTACTGTTCTTTTATTTTCAGGAAGGAAAATCTTTATCCTAGACACTCAGCAGACTCCATTTTCAACTCATTAGTTAGAACTAGGCCATCCCATCATCCTCACCCTCCAGGGAAGCTGGGACAGTGAATATATGGCAAAGGAAAATAGGGTTACCTTGACTGGCTTAGAAGAGTGGTTCTCAAACTTTTTTGGTCCAAGGACCTGTTTTCACTCTGAAACCTATTAACCCCAGAGAGCTTTGTTATCTCTATTAATATTTACCATATTAGAAATTAAAACAGATAAGTTTTTAAAATATTTATCAACTTATTAAAAATAACAAGAAACAATACATATAAATGTTAAAATACTTTTACTGAAAAATAACCTTTTCAAAACAAAAAAATTAACAAGAAGAGTGATGTTGTTTATGCTTTTGTAAATCTTTTTAATGTCTGGCTTAACAGAAGACACCTGGATTCTTATATCTCTTTCTATTAAATCTGTTGTGATATGTTGTTTTGATTGTTGTATATGAAGAAAATCCAGCCTCACAATATGTAGTTGGAAAAATTCGGATATTTGAAAAGCTTTTTAGATAATCATGAATTTTTTTTGACACTACTCAAACTCACCAAATGGTGATATCTTAAAGTTCATTTCATTGTGAAATCTGAAAATATATCAATAAATGTTTTATACTCTGTTTCATTAAAATCCATTGGTCTCTTTTGTAACTTGTAGGGACCTTTTATCCACATATGACTTTGTAACATCATGTATTGGTCATTTGGAAAGTATTGGCTTAGTGAGTTATGTAGATCTTCCATTCTTCATTATGCAATATAAAAAATCATGTTTAGAGGTCTGGCCAAGATGGCGGAGGAGTAGGACACTTTAGTTTCGTCTGGTACTAGGAATTCAGCTAGATAACTATCAAATCATTATGAACACCTGCAAACTCAACTGGAGATCTAAGAAGAGAATTGCTGCAATTCTACAAATAGAACAGCGACCACTTTCTGCAAGGTAGAAGGTGTGGAGATGTGAATCCGAGGGGATATACTGCGGAAGATAAACCGCAGGGGGAGGGAGCCTCCATAAGCTGGCTCCGGAAGGTGATATAGCAGCAGAGAGCAAAATCAGAACTTTTGGAGGTCTGGTCCAGTGAGGGATGTCCTGCCTGAAAGGCACTCAGGTGACTAAGTGGGGGCAGAACCCTAGGTGGGTCAGTGTGGTCTCAGGATCCCCAGGATCACAGGAAGACCGGGGGGTGCCTGAGTGCAGCAGAGCTCCCAGGTATCGGAGCAGGGAAGCTGGCTGCAATCAGTGAGCCCAGGAATGGGTTCTTAGCTTGGGGTTGCCATAAACTGCGAACCAGGGCCCATCAGTTGACCGCTTCCTGAGTGGGGGCCCAACAAGCAGCAGAACTGGTGAGCCCCCCCTAATTCCCCCAGGAGGAGTGGCCCAGGAGCACGCGGCAGGAGTCTGCAGGGTTTGGAGACTCCAAACAGGGTCGTGTGCCTGAGATAGAAATGCTTGGTCACAGGCCAGGTGAGCATGGAGTGCGGACAGAGACCAGGGAGACTGGAGTGATTGACTGCTTTTCTCTGAGGATGCACTGAGGAGTGGCACCCAGAGCTTTCAGCTCTGGGACCAGAGATTGAGAGGCCAACATTTTCTTTCTCATCCTCTAAAGGTGTGAGGAAAGCCTTCAGGGAACAAAAGCCACATAGAGGGAACCGGAGCAGATTACTTAGCCTGGCCCCCTGGCAAGGGCGGTGCAATTCTGCCTGGGGCAGTTACACTTGAGAATCAAAGTAACAGGCCCCTCCCCCAGAGTATCAGCAAGGACATCCTGCCAAGACCAAGTTTACTGATCACTGAAAACTGCAAAACTCCAGTGCTAGGGGAATACAGCACATAGAATCCATGGCTTAACTCCCATGATTCTTTAGTCTTTCAATTTTATTTTTTTTTTAATTTTTCTGTCTGATTATATTCTCTTTTTTTTTCAATTTAATTTTTTTATTTTAATTTTTTTCGGTTTCAGGTTGCTTCTGATTTGTTTATAGTGTATATTTCTCTGGGGTTGTTGTTGCCATTTTAGTATTTTGTTCTCTCGTTCATCTATTCTTCTCTGGACAGAATGACAAGATGGAAAAACTCACCTCAAAAAAGAGAACAAGAGGCAGTACTGACTGCCAGAGACCTAATCAGTATGGACATAAGTAAGGTGTCGGAACTAGAGTTCAGAATAATGATTATAAGGATACTAGCTGGGCTTGAGAAAAGCATAGAGGACACTAGGGAATCCCTTTCTGGAGAAATAAAATAACTAAAATCTAACCAAGTCGAAATCAAAAAGGCTATTAATGAGATGCAATAAAAAAATGGAGGCTCTAAATGCTAGGATAAATGACACAGAAGAGAGAATTAGTGATATAGAAGACCAAATGATGGAGAATAAAGATGCTGAGAAAAAGATAATCAACTACTGGATCATGAGGGAAGAATGTGAGAGAAAAGTGATAGCATAACGTGAAACAATATAGAATAATTGGGATCCCAGAAGAAGAGGAAAGAGAGAGGGGGGCAGAAGGTATATTGGAACAAATTATAGTGGAGAACTTCCCTAATCTGGAAAAGGAAAAGGCATCCAAGCCCAGGAGACACAGAGAACACCTGCCTCTCAAAATCAATAAAAATAGGCCAACATCCTGACACATAATAGTGAAACTTGCAAATCTTAGAGATAAAGAGAAAATCTTTGAAAGCAACTCAGGACAAGAGGTCCATAACCTACAAAGGTAGAAACATTAGATTGGCAGCAGACCTATCCACAGAGACCTGGCAGGCCAGAAAGGACTGGCATGATATATTCAGGGTGCTAAATGAGAAAAATTTGCAACCAAAAATACTTTATCCAGCTAGGATGTCATTCAGAATAGAAGGAGTGATAAAAAGCTTCTAGGACAAACAGAAACTAAAAGAATTTGTGATCACCAAACCAGCCCTACAAGAAATGTAAGTGATCCTTTAAGCAAAGAGAGAGCCCAAAAGTAACATAGACCAGAAAGGAACACAGACAATATACAGAAACAGTAGCTTTTCAGGTAATACAAAGGCACTAAACTCATATCTTTCAGTAGTTACTCTGAATGTAAATGGGCTAAATGCCCCAATCAAAAACACAGGGTATCAGATTGGATAAAAAAGGAAGACCCATCGATATGCTGTCTGCAAGAGACTCATTTTAGACCCAAAGACATCTCCGGATTTAAAGTGAGGAGGTGGAAAACCATTTATCATGCTAATGGACATCAAAAGAAAGCTGGGGTAGCAGTCCTTATATCAGACAAATTAGATTTTAAACCAAAGACTGTAATAAGAGATGAGGAAGGACACTATATCATAATTAAAGGGTCTATCCAATAAGATCTAACAATTGTAAATACTTATGCCCCTACCACGGGAGCAGCCAATTATGTAAGCCAATTAATAAAAAAAATCAAACACATTGGTAATAATACAATAGTAGTAGGGGATTTTAACACCCCCCTCACTGCAATGGACAGATCATCTGAGCAGAAGATCAACAAGGAAATAAGGGCTTTGATGACACACTGGATCAGATGGACTTCACAGATATATTCAGAACATTCCATCCTAAAGCAACAGAATACACATTCTTCTCAAGTACACATGGAACATTCTCCAGAATAGATCACATCGTAGGTCACAAATCAGGTCTCAACTGGTACCAAAAGATTGAGATCATTCCCTGCATATTGTTAGACCACAATGCTTTGAAACTGGAACTCAATCACAAGAGGAAATTTGGAAAGAACTCAAATACACGGAGGCTAAAGAGCATCCTACTAAAAAATGAATGGGTCAACCAGGAAATTAAAGAAGAATTAAAAAAAATTCATGGAAACAAGTGAAAATGAAAACACAACTGTTCAAAATCTTTGGGATGCAGCAAAGGTGGTTCTAAGGGGGAAGTATATAGCAATACAAGCCTTTCTCAAGAAACAAGAAAGGTCTCAAATACACAACCTAACCTTACACCCAAAGGAGCTGGAGAAAGAACAGCAAATAAAGCCTAAACCCAGCAGGAGAAGAGAAATAATAAAGATCAGAGCAGAAATCAATGAAATAGAAACCAAAAGAACAGTAGAACAGATCAATGAGACTAGGAGCTTGTTCTTCGAAAGAATTAATAAGATTGATAAACCCCTGACCAGACTTATCAAAAAGAAAAGAGAAAGGACTCAAATAAAAAAATCATGAATGAAAGAGGAGAGATCACAACCAACACTGAAAAAATAGAATTACAAGAACATATTATGAGCAACTATATGACAACAAACTAGGCAATCTGGAAGAAATGGATGCATTCCTAGAGACATATAAACTACCAAAACTGAAACAGGAAGAAATGGAAAACCTGAGCAGACCCATAACCAGCAAGGAATTGAAGCAGTAATCAAAAATCTCCCAACAAACAAGAGTCCAGGGTCCAGTGGTTTCCTAGGGGAATTCTACCAAACATTTAAAGAAGAATTAATACCTATTCTTCTGAAGCTTTTCAAAAAATAGAAATGGAAGGAAAACTTCCAAACTCTTTCTGTGAGGCCAGCATTACCTTGATTCCAAAACCAGACAAAGACCCCACCAAAAAGGAGAATTACAGACCAATATCCCTGATGAACATGGATGCAAAAATTCTCACCAAAATACTAGCCAGTAGGATCCAACAGTACATTAAAAGGATTATTTACCACGACCAAGTGGGGTTTATTCCTGGGCTGCAAGCGTGGTTCAACATCTGCAAATCAATCAGTGTGATACACTACATAAATAAAAGAAAGGACAAGAACCATATGATCCTCTCAGTAGATGCAGAAAAAGCATTTGACAAAGTACAGCATCCTTTCTTGATTAAAACTCTTCACAGTGTAGGGATAGAGGAAACATACCTCAGTATCATGAAAGCTATATACGAAAAGCCCACGGGGGATATCATTTTCTTTTTTTTTTTAAATCTTTTTTTTATTATGTTAATCACCATACGTTACATCATTGGTTTTTGATGTAGTGTTCCATGATTCATTGTTTGCTTATAACACTCAGTGCTCCATGCAGAACATGCCCTCTTTAATACCCATGGGGATATCATTTTCAGTGGGGGAAAATGATAGCATTTCCCCTAAGGTCAGGAACACGGCAGGGATATCCACTATTCCCACTGTTGTTCAACATAGTACTAGAATTCCTAGCCTCAGCAATCAGAAATAAAAAGCATATAAAAGGCATCTGAATTGGCAAAGAAGAAGTCAAACTCTCTCTTTGCAGGTGACATGATCCTCTATGTGGAAAACCCAAAAGACTCCATCCCAAATAGCTAGAACTCATACAGGAATTCAGCAAAGTGGCAGTTTATAAAATCAGTACACAGAAATCAGTTGCATTTCTATACACTAACAATGAGACAGAAGAAAGAGAAATTAAGGAGTCGATCCCATTTACAATTGCACACAAAACCATAAGATACCTAGGAATAAACCTAACTAAAGAGGCGCAAAGCATCTGTAGTCAGAAAACTATAGAACACTCATGAAAGAAATTGAGACACAAAGAAATGGAAAAACATTCCATGCTCATGGACTGGAAGAACAAATATTGTTAAAATGTCTGTGCTACCTAGAGCAATCTGCACATTTAACGCAATCCCTATCAAAATACCATCAACTTTTTTTACAGAGCTAGAACACATAATCCTAAAGTTTGTATGGAACCAGAAAAGACCCCGAATACCCAAAGGAATGTTGAAGAAGAAAACCAAAACTGGTGGCATCACAATTCCGGACTTCCAGCTCTATTACAAAGCTGTCATCATCAGGACAGTATGGTACTGGCAGAAAAACAGACACATAGATCGATGGAACAGAATAGAGAGCCCAGAAATGGACCCTCAACTCTATGGTCAAACTAATCTTCCACAAAGCAGGAAATAATGTCCAATGGATAAAAGACAGTTTCTTCAACAAATGGTGTTGGGAAAATTGGACAGCCACATGTAGAAGAATGAAACTGGACCATTTCCTTACACCATATACAAAAATAGACTCAAAATGGATGAAAGACCTAAATGTGAGATAAGAATCCATCAGAATTCTAGAGGAGAACACAGGCAGCAACCTCTGTGACCTCAGCTGCAGCAGCTTCTTGCTAGACACATCTCTAAAGGCAAGGGAAACAAAAGCAAAAATGAACTATTGGGACTTCATCAAGATAAAAAGCTTTTGCACAGCAAAGGAAACCGACAAGACCAAAAGACAACCGGCAGAATTGGAGAAGATATTTGCAAATGACATATCAGATAAAGGGCTAGTACCCAAGATATATAAAGAACTTATCAAACTCAACACCCAAAAAACAAATAATCCAGTCAAGAAATTGTCATAAGACATGAACAGACATTTCTCCAAAGAAGACATACAAAGGCAAACAGACAGAGAAAAAAATGCTCCACATCACTTATCACCAGGGAAATACAAATCAAAACCACAATGAGATTCCACCTCACACCAGTCAGAATGGCTAAAATTAACAAGTCAGGAAATGACAGATGTTGGTGAGGATGTGGAGAAAGGGGATCCCTCTTACACTGTTGGTGGGAATGCAAGCTGGTGCAGCCACTCTGGAAAACAGTGTGGAGGTTCCTCAAAAAGTTGAAAACAGAGCTACTCTGTGACCCAGCAATTGCATTACTGGGTATTTACCCCAAAGATACAAATGTAGTGATCCAAAGGGGCACCTGCACCCCAGTGTCAATAGCAGCAATGTCCACAATAGCCAAACTATGGAAAGAGCCCAGATGTCCATCAACAGATAAATGGATAAAGAAGATGTGATACACACACACACACACACACACACACCAGAACACTACTCAGCCATCAAAAAAAAAAAAAAAAATCATGCCATTTGCAACAATGTAGATGGAACTAGATGGTATTATGCTAAGTGAAATAAGTCAATCAGAGAAAGACAATTATCATATGAGCTCACTGATACATGGAATTTAAGAAAGAAAACAGAGAATCATAGGGGAAGAGAGGGAAAAATAAAACAAGACAAAACCAGAGAGGGAGACAAACCAGAAGAGACTGTTAATAATAAAAAACAAACGTGAAGGTTACTGGAGGGGAGGGAGGTTGGGAGATGGGTTAACTGGGTGTAGACATTAAGGAGGGCATGGGAAATAATGAGCACTGGGTATTATATAAGACTGATGAATCACTGACCTCTACCTCTGAAACCAATAATACATTATATGTTAATTAATTAAATTTAAAATTTTAAAATAAATAATTAAAAAAATCATGTTCATCAATATCACCATTGATCTCATCACAAAAGTCTTTACATCTTGGGATATTGTCAGGCACTCAGTGGCAGATACAAATTTTCCAAAATTGTAAGTTTCACTTGAAAGCTCATATGTTATCACTGGCAGCAAATACCATCGGTTGTTTTACTTGAAGTGTAAGGTTCATATTGTCTGCCAAATACACCTGAGTTTGAAAAACCATGATTTTCCAGTTGTTCTTTTAAGTGGGAATGATGTTCTGTGACAAAATGGGGCTAGTTCAGCCTGTAACTCAGGCAGTTGAGCAAATTGTCTTTCCTTGAGACATGGTCCTTCAGCATGCCCCAAAATGCTTCCTGTGCACTTCTCATTTCATCACACGGTGTATTTACGTGTGTATTCAAAGGTCAAGATTTAATAGAATTAATAATTTATTAGTAATTTTCATTGCTCCACCAGGGATACTTTTAAGCGAAACTGGCTTTATTTTTGGCGGCACATGACTACTGATCCAGTTTGGTGCCCCTGCCTTGACTCATTCTGGGGTATTTTTGCACAAAAGTAAACAATGCCTTTGTATTCTTAGGAAAATAGTTTATTTCTTGAAGACTTCCTGAGAAGTCTCAGAGACCCCCAAAGGTCTGTGGACCACACTTTGAGAACTGCTATCTAAGACCATTAATAATTCATGTCCTAAAGTTTGACAAGCAGCTGACCAAAGAAAATCAGGGTTGTGTCAGCAAAGAAAAGAGAAAAATGGTTGTTGTATAGACACCCATTGCGTGCAAGACAAGTCTCAGCTCTGAGACAGCAGGCCTGGGACTGCCTCCAAGGCTTAGCACTGGCTTTTAATCACTCCTTTCTTCTGCCTTCGGGACTGTGGCTAATGCCCAGCCCATAAAGCTAGTCTCTGAGCCTGCTGCTCTTCAGTCCACACCCCTGTCCCAGAATTCATGTCCTCTACTCTCTCTGCAGGATATTTCCCCACGTTCTACTCTTCAGCTTCAGCTCCACCCAACTCATTCCCTCTCCAGTTACACACTACCCCTTGCTATTCCCATTGGTCCCCATTCACAGAGCAATGCTTGTCTCCATCACCATCTGTTGAAATCCTACCTAGACTAAATACCACCTCCTTCATGAAGCCTTCCTGGTTCCTTCATCAAAATTCATCTGTCTTTTGTGACCTCATATTATTATACATTGATTGCACCTTGTTCTGTTACATATAGTTGTGTCCATGCTGTAGAGGCTGCTTTTAGACAACAGGCTTGAGCAGTGGAAACTTGGTCAAGGCAGAAGGGCCCAAAGTGACCCCAACCCCCTGGCTGAATACAGACAGCATCAGGCGACCCACCTCAGAATATCTGTAGGCCCTAACTGACCAGTGGGCTACTTACAACCAGGCACAGTTACCAAAAAGGGGAAAATCCCATACATCCCCATACCTCCTCACCTTCCTGCTCTAAATACAGCCCCTACCCACTGCCTTGTGGCAGTCTCTCCTTTGCTGTCCTGCCCATACTGCTCCTTGGCTGTGTATTCAATAAACTTCTGTTTCCTTTGTTCTGCTTTGGGTGAATCCTTTCACCACTCACCAGCTGCTACCCGATTGTCGCACCACATTTGGGGAACCCCATCGATCGATTGGGAGAGACAACACACATGCCAGTTTCTCCTGCTAAATTTCAGTTTCATTAAGGTTAGGGCCTACAGCTTTCTTCATCTTTTATGTATCACATTGTGTCTAGCCCAGGTCCTGGCCCCTCACTAGTGCTCGTAACTGTTGGGTGAAATTTCATCCATGAAATGTTCTGATACACAGAGCATGGGGCATATTACTGAATGCCTGAAATGATGTGTCCTTTCATTGGCTAGACATAACAGAGGAAAATTAGGATTGGTTTTGATACATATCCATCACTAACGTGAAGTATGTTTTGTTTTCTGAGAGTTGCTATATAATCAGATGTAAGTGGAGAACCATAAGTGCCACCTCTTTGATTTTATTTTTATTTATTTTTATTCCTTTTAACATGGTTTATTTCCTTCGTACCACTGTGCATGATGAAATGCGAGATCATTTTTGGATCCGAATTCTTGCCTGCCTCCGAGTCTTTAAGGTGGTTGATAAGAAAATTTGGCACAGGTGTGTGATTCTTCTGCTAATTTAAGCTACTTTACCCAACTCAATGCCTGATGCAAATGAAAACCCCTGAATGAAATTTTTTTCAAGTTACTAAAATAAAAGTGCATTAAAAATGAAGCTCTAGCTAGATTAATCCTCCTAAATGCTAGATGATGAAGCTTGGTGAGTAGTTTGAAAACCATAGTAACAGAGTTTGCAAATGGAGGTGGCAGAGCTTTATTCCTCCATGACTCTCAAGAACATGTATCAAATGCAGCTGGAAGGAGGACTCCTCAGTCTGGGCAGGGACACCAGGGGCTCTGTGGAAGGAAGAAAAAACTGAGATTTAGGGAGTGCTAAACTGGTTTTTAGTCAGGCATATTGAGGTATCGTTTACATACAGTAAAGCTCTTCCTTGCCAGGGTACAATTCTATGAGTTTGGAGAAACACAATTGTATAATCACCACCACATTTAAGAATTAGAACATCCCCATCATGCCAAAATACTTCCTCTTGCTCCTTTGTGCTTAATCCTTCCTCCATCTGAAGCCCTGGACCCTCCATGTATCCATTTTTTGTCTCTGGAATGTTGCCTTTTCCAGAGTGTCCTATAGATGAGCTCATAGAGTGTACAGATGTGTTCGTGTCTGGCTTCTTGCCCCCGGCGCAGTGCATCTGAATTTTATCTTTGTTGAAGCAGGTATCAGTAGTTTGCCTGTTTTATTGCTAAGTACTGTGCCATTGTACAGTGACACCACAGTTTGTTTATCTCTTGACCACTTGAAGGACGTTTGTTCTTAGTTTTGGGCAATTATGGCTGAAACCATTATCAACATTTGTGTACAGGTCTTTGTGTGAACATAAGCTTTTTTTCATCCGGGTAAATACCAAGTGAAACTGGAGTGAGATTGTTGGGTCATATGGTATGCTTAGGTTATGGTGTGTTTAAATTTATAAGGGAAATGATATATTCTTATAAGAAAAAATATATTTCCTGTAAGAAAATTATGACTATTCATGGTTATTGTGGTAAGCAGAATCATGGATCACCTAAAACAATGCATGATAATGCTATTATCTCTTGGTTTGAAAAGACATTGTGTGTTTTGCAGCAGATTTATTTTTCTAATTACATTTTCCCCTAAGCTGATGTTTAAATTAGTCAGTGTTCCCTGGACATCCACCAGTGTTGCAACTAAGCAAAAGGCTGCAAGCAGGAGAGGGGGCAACTAGTTGAGGATATCTGTGTGGCCACAGATAATCCACAAAGTGGATAACAAGTGTGCAGACAATCGATTGATACCTCTACAGTATTCTAGTAGTCACATAATGACAATTGCCCTATTTTGCTTGTGCAGGATATTGATTTTTTTTCCCCTCAGAGTGCAATATGAGTCAAGATTATCCCTGTTTTTTAAAGTGAAAATATGAAATTCGATTTTTCTCAAAAGGCTTACTCCAGCTTCCATCTCATCCAAGTCACTCAGCAAATGTCTATTGAGTACCCACTGTCTTTTTCTTTACTCTGATGGTGGCTGGGGGAAAGGTTGGCATGTGAAAAATGGTTTGTCCTAAGGAAGCCTTACTTCATCTGTTCAGAGAATGAGGTTTGTATAGGAAGAAACAGTGACTAACATAAGATAACCTGTCATTATGGGCTGAAGTGAGTGGACAAGGGTGTAAGTGGTTTAGGAGCACAGAGAAGGGAAAACCCCCTGGGACAAATAGGACAGGCACAACAGAAGGGATGGGGAATTGGAAGCAAGTCAGGTAAAGTGATTTCTGCAAAGCTTGGGACCTCCTTGTCTTTGTTGTGTCCCCCAGTGCCTGATGTGGTCCCTATATTAGCAGATATTTATCAAATACACATCCTGGGTAGGAGGTTTTCTTTTGTGCCTCATATTTTATTACATTTATTTTCCCCATATTGTAAGGGTGATGCATGCTCATTGCAAAAGCCATCAGGCATTATAGATTTAGATAGGAAAAACCTATAATCTCCATTGTGTCCTATCTTTGAGATGGTCCTTGCTAAATTTGACATTGACTCCACAATTCTTCATGTGCACGCCACTGTCGCACACTTGCAGCTGTACTGCTCAGCAACTTTTATCACAACACATTCTTCCATCTCGGCATAGAGTTCTCTTTCATTTTTTAAAAGTCACAGCATCCCCATTGTGGAGATGTACCAGAACTTATTTATTCAACCTCTTCTAAATGGGCCATTGGACTGTTTAATGGGAGGGTTTAGAAAGGTGGAGGGAAAGAGTGAGAGAGAGCTAGAAACATTGGTGATGATGGGAAGTTAAGAAGACCGTTCTTCTAGAAAGAGAAACATGGAAAAATATGAGGAAAAAGCCTTTGGTGAAAAATTCTACCCCTCTGATAGAAGCCATAACTTAAAGATGAAATAAATTAGAATATGAAAAGCCAAACTATGAAATATCTGGGAGAAAATATAGGAGGATATTCTTATGATTTCAAAGCAGGAAAGGATTTCTTAGGCCTCAAAAAGTGCTAAACATAAAGGAAAGGATAAATGAATTTGAGTATATTAAATTTGTTTACAGTTCTTCTCACTGAAAGACACCATAAGGAATGAAAAGCAAGCCACAGATTGGGAGAATTTGCATCACATATAACTGACAAAGGATTAGTATCTACAATATATTTGAAAACTGCTCTGATCATAAAAAGAAGCTAAGAAGAGGTAGAATAATGCACAGAAAGACAAAAACAGATGTTTCATGGAAGATGTATTTGAATATCCTATAAACACATGAAAACATGCTCAATCTCATTAGTGAGTAGGAAATGCAAAATAAAATGTCACTATGATATCCTTTCACACTTGCCCAATTGGTAAACATTAGAAGTAAACAACTAAGTGACGGTGAGGACATAGGGGAGTGGGAGCTTTCAGTCACCTCTGGTAGAGGTCCGAATTATCACCACTACCATGACTTTGGTGTCACCCAGTGTGTTTATTCTCTACTGTTATGTAACCCATTACTGTAAAACTTAGTGGCTTAAAATCACATTTATTATCCATAGTTTCTCCGGGTCAGAAATCTTGGCAGGACCCTGCTAGGTCCTTTATCTCAAGGTCTCATGTAAAGCTGTTTTCAAGGTGTTGGCTTAGGCGCTGGTCTGATCACAAGGCTTGACTAGGGGAAGGATCCACTTCCAAGCTTATTCATGGAGTTGTTGGCAAGATTCAGTTCTCTGTGTATTGTTGCACTGGTGGGCCTTAGCTCTTTGCGGCCTCTAGCCTGAGGTCCCCAGCAGTCCCTTGCCTCATGGGTCTCTCCATAATGCAGCTCACATGATAGCTGGTTTCAGCAGAGTGAGCAAGTGAGAGATGGCAAGAAGGGGACCCGAGACAGAAGACACAGTTGTTGTTGTTGTTTTCTTAAACAGCTTTATTGAGTTATAATTCACATACCATAAAATTCTCTGATTTAAAGTATCAGTTTGCTGGCTTTTATATTCACACATTTGTGCAATCAACACTATCACCTAATTTTGAAACCTTTTCATTACCTTAAAAAGGAGTCCCATCACAAATACAGGAAACTGATCTTTGACAGAAGAGCAAAGGTAATACAATGGAGCAAAGATTAGTTTTTTTAACCAATGGTTTTGGAACATATGGACATCCACAAGTAAAAAAAAAAAAAAAAAATGAACCTAGGCACAACAGGCCCTACACCCTTCACAAAAATTAACTCAAAATGGATCATAGACCTAGATATAAAATGCAAAACTATAGAACTACCAGAAGACAGCACTGGAGAAAACTAGATGACTTTGGGTTTGGTGATGACTCTTTAGAGACAACATCAAAGGCACAATCCACGAAAGTAACAATTGATAAGCAGGACTAATTAAAATTTAAAACTTCTCCTCTATGAAAGATGATGTCAGGAGAATAAGACAAATCGCAGTCTGGGAGAAAATGTTTGCAAAAAAGAAAAAAAAAAACCAACGATAAAAATCCAGAATTTACAATGAACTGTTAAAACTCAACGGTAAGAAAACAAACAATCTGACTTAAAAATAGGCCAAAGAATTTAACAGACAGCGCACCTCTGCAAAGATGCTCTACATCTGTCATTAGGGAAATACAGATTAAAACAACGATGAGATTACACTATACCTATTAAAATGGCCAAAATCCAGAACACTGACAACACAAAATGCTGGAGAGGATATGAACCAATGAGAACTCTAACTCTTTGCTGGTGGGAATATAAAATGGTATGGCCACTTCGGAAAACAGTTTGGTGATTTCTTATAAAACTCAACATATTCTTACCATATAACCCAGTGATTTTGTTCCTAGGTGCTTCCCCAAAGGAGTTGAAAACACATCCACACAAAAACTTGCACATTGATGTTTATAGCAGCTTTATTCATTTAATTGCCCAAACTTGGAAGCAACAAAGATATCTTTCAGTAGGTGAAAGGATATATAAACTGTGGTGTACCCAGACAATGGAATATTATTCAACACTAAAAAGTAATGGGCTAGCAAACCATAAAAAGACATGGAGGAAAGTTAAGTGCATCTTGTGCAAGAAGCCAGTCTTAAAAGGCTACACAATGTATGATTTCAACTATATGACATCCTGGAAAAGGCAAAACTAGGGAGACAGTAAAGAGATTAGTGGTTTCTACAGGTTGAGCGGGTGGCAAAGAGGAAGGAATGAATAGACAAGCATAGCATTTTTAGAGCAGTGAAAATACTGTGTATGATTCTATAATGAATATATGTCATTATACATTTGTACAAATCCATAGAATGTACAACACCAAGGGTGAACCCTAGTGTAAACTATGGATTCTAGGTGTTAATGATGTGCTTCATCAATTGTAACAAGCAAAGCACTCGGGATGAGGGTGCGATGCTTATCATGGGGGAGGCTATGCATGGGCTGGGGCAGGGAGTATATTGGAAATTTCTATCTTCTTAATTTTGCTGTGAACCTAAAACTACCCTAAAAAAATGAAGTCTTAAAATAAATAAAAGGAATCCCATCCTCATTAGCAGTCACTCTCATTCTTGCCCTTCACCAACCCCAGCCCCAGACAACTATGGATTTGCCTATTCTAGACATTTCCCATAAATGGAGTCCCATAGGACATGGTCTTTGTGACTGGCTTATTTCACTTAGCATGATAATTTTCAAGGTTCATCTGTGTTGTAGCATTTATCAGTACTTGATTTTTTTATTGCTTAATAATATTCTGTTGTATGGATATACCCTGTTTATACATTTGTAAGTTGGACACTTAGACTGTTTCTGGTTTTCACTATTATGAATAATACTGTCATACATATATGTATACAAGTTTCTGTGTGGACATAGTTTTTATTTCCCTTGTATACGTATGAGTGGGATTTCTGGGTCATATGGTAACTCTATGTTAAACTTTTTAACATAGAGTTATGCAAAACTGTTTTCCATAGCATCTGTATCATTTTATATTCCCACCAACAATGTATGGGGGTTCGTTTCCCCATGTCCTTATCAATACTTATGATTATCTGTTATTATGTTTTTGCCTGTCTTTTTGATGATAGCCATCCTAGTGGGTATGAAATGGTGTCTCATAGTGGTTTTGATTTGCATTTCCCTAGTGATGAACAATGTTGAGTATCTTTCCATGTTCCTATTGTATATCTTATTTGGAGAAATAGATTTCTCTATTTAGGTCCTTCGCCCATTTTTTTGAAAGACTTTATTTATTTGAAAGAGAGACCAAGAGAAATAGCATGATCTGGGGGAGGGGCAGAGGGAGAAGCAGGGTCCCCACCAAGCAGGGAGCCTGATACAGGGCTCGATCCCAGGACCCCAGCATCATGACCTGAGCCGAAGGCAGATGCCTAACCAACTGAGCCACCCATTCACCCCGGCCATTTTTTTTAATAAAGATTTTTTTTTCATATTTGAGAGAGAGCGGGGGGAGGAGCAGGGTGAGGGACAAGCAGACTTGGAGCTGAGCACAGAACCCAATGCAGGGCTCGATCTCATGACCCTGAGATCATGACCTGAGCCAAAATTACTTAACTGGCTTTGCCTCCCAGGGGCCCCTCCTTTGCCCATTTTTAAATTGGATTATTTGAGTTATAATAGTTGAGTTATAATAGTTATTATGGGTATAAATTCCTTGTCAGATATATTATTTGTAAGTATTTTCTTCCATTCTCCACAACCCACGTTGTCTTTTCACTTTGTTGATGCTGTTCTTCGATGCACAAAAGTTCTTAATTTCGATGAAGTCCAATTTATCTATTTTTACTTTGTAGCTTGTGCTTTTCGTGTTAAATCTAAGAACATATTGTGTTTTCCAAGGTCACCTTTTAGAAGCATCCTACCACGTGTAGTAAAGTTGAACCTGCATTTCCCCCCTAATAAACTGGCCATTTATATCCTCCTAAGAATGAATCCTAGAGAAATTCTTGCATGTGTGCACATCAGGAATATTCAGAGAAGCATAATCCATAGTATCAAAAAAAAAAACAAAACAGGAATGAAACATATGTTCATCAACAGTAGAAAGGATGGATAAATTTTGCTAGTCATTTAATGAAAATGAACAAACTACAGATACTTCAACATAGTGGATATCTAAAATATCATGTTTGGTGATAAAAGCAAGACAGAAGACATGCTGTTTTCATAAAGTTCATTTATAGAATGTTCCAGGTGAGGCACAATTAAACAATATGTATTTAGGATTAAACACATATGTGGAAAAACTATAGGAAGAGCAAAGGATGAAGGCAAAATCCAGGATATTGTTTGCCTTTGGAAGAGAGTAAGGGGATATGATAAAAAGGAACATACAGGAGGCTTCTAAGGCACTGGTAACATTTTATTTCTTAGCATGGTAGTTGTACCTAGATCATTCTTTTATCTTTCTTTTTAAATTTTTTTTATCATTTTAATCTTTTTGTTTAAATTTAATTTAATTTTATTATGTTAGTCACCATACAGTACATCATTAGTTTTTGACGTAGTGTTCCATGATTCATTGTTTTCGCATAACACCCAGTGCTCCATGCAATACGTACCCTCCTGAATACCCATCACCGGGCTAACCCATCTCCCCACCCCCTCCCTTCTAAAACCCTCAGTTTGTTTCTTGGAGTCCATAGTCTTTCATGGTTTGTCTCCCCCTCTGATTTCCACCCCTTCATTTTTCCCTTTCTTCTCCTAATGTCCTCCATGCTATTCCTTATGTTCCACTAATAAGTGAAACCATATGATAATTGACTTTCTCTGCTTATTTCACTTAGCATAATCTCCTCTAATCCCATCCATGTTGATGTAAAAGTTGGGTATTCATCCTTTCTGATGGCTGAGTAATATTCCATTGTATATATGGACCACATCTTTATCCATTCTTCTGTTGAAGGGCATCTTGGCTCTTTCCACAGTTTGGCTATTGCGGACATTGCTGCTATGAACATTGGGGTGCATATGGCCCTTCTTTTTACTACATCTGTGTCTTTGGGGTAAATACCCAGTAGTGCAATTGCTGGGTCATAGGGTATCTTTGTTTTTAATTTTTTGAGGAACCTCTACACTGTTTTCCAAAGTGGCTGTGCCAACTTGCATTCCCACCAACAGTGTAAGAGGGTTCCCCTTTCTCCACAACCTCTCCAACATTTGTTGTTCCTTGCCTTGTCAATTTTTGCCATTCTAACTGGCGTAAGGTGGTATCTCAATGTGGTTTTGATTTGAATTTCCCTGAGGGCTAATGATGATGAACATTTTTTCATGTATCTGTTAGCCATTTGTATGTCTTCTTTGGAGAAATGTCTGTTCATGTCTTCTGCCCATTTTTTGACTTGATTATTTGTTTTTTGGGTGTTGAGTTTGAGAAGTTCTTTATAGATCTTGGATACCAGCCCTTTATCTGTAGTGTCATTTGCAAATATCTTCTCCCATTCGGTGGGTTGCCTCTTTGTTCTGTTGACTGTTTCCTTTGCTGTCCAGAAGATTTTAATCTTGATGAAGTCCCAAAAGTTCATTTTTGCTTTTGTTTCACTAGCCTTTGGAGATGTATCTTGAAAGAAGGTGCTGTGGCCGATGTCAAAGAGGTTACTGCCTATGTTCTCCTCTAGGATTTTGATCGATTCCTGTCTCACATTGAGGTCTTTCATCCATTTTGAGTTTATCTTTGTGTATGGTGTTACAGAATGGTCGAGTTTCATTCTTCTGTATATAGCTGTCCAATTTTCCCAGCACAGGGTTGCAGATTGGATAAAAAGACAGGGCCCATCCATATGCTGTCTACAAGAGACTCATTTTGAACCTAAAGATACATCCAGACTGAAAGTGAAGGGATGGAGATCCATCTTCCATACCAACGGACCTCAAAAGAAAGCTGGGGTAGCAATTCTTATATCAGACAAATTAGATTTTAAACTAAAGTCTGTAATAAGAGACACAGAAGGATACTATATCATTCTTAAAGGGTCTATCCAACAAGAAGATCTAATAATTGTAAATATCTACGTCCCCAACATGGGAGCAGCCAACTACATAAGACAACTGTTAACCAAAATAAGGAGTCGTATTGATAATAATACATTAATTGTAGGAGACCTCAATACTCCACTCTTTTATCTTTCTTTAAACCATACTTATATAGCCCTATATGAGCTTTTATTTATGTATTTATGTATTTATTTATTTATTGACAGAGAGAGAGATATAGCGAGAGAGGGAACACAAGCACTGGGAGAGGGAGAGGGAGAAGCCGGCTGCCTGCTGAGCAGGGAGCCCGATTCAGGGCTCGATCCCAGGACCCTGGGATCATGACCCGAGCCAAAGGCAGACGCTTAACGACTGTATGATCTTTCTTTAAACCATTATTATACACTCACATTTCATAATAAAAAAATTACAGCTTTCTGAAATAGGTAATAAAAATTTTGGAATGCGTGTGGCCTTCTTGTTTAACTTCCCACTGAGCTGGAATCTCCCATTCCACAGGCACTCCAGGTCTTAGTTGGAAACTTCCAGCAACAGGGATAGTGTCTAGCCTTATCCTCATGGAAGCCAGGTACATTTTTTATAAGCACGGCTTTTCTCAAGTCTGTAATATGTTGAACTAAAAACTGTCTCCTAATGACTTTTGCCTACTGGCAGTAGTTCTCCCCCAAATAAGTCATGTATCACTTTCTTGTCTCTCATTTAATTACTACTACTAAGTATTTGAAAATATCTATATGTGTGGTAAGCGTGCTCTGTCTCTTGAAGTCGAAATAAAGAAGGACTGGAGCCCTTTTTATCTTGGCTCTTTCTTCCAAGCCTCCTGGTTATTTTTCAAAAAGCTTATAGTCCAGTTGGGGGAAGTGAGCTGAACAGAAGAAAGGAATTTAACTGTCAATGTCTGTGACATCGACAAGGCATCCTATAGGAATTTAGAAAATAATTCTCAGGAGAAGACTCAGTTTTGCCTTAAAGGAGATATAAAGCATGCTATTATTTGGTTAGTTGTGTCACAATTTAAAATTTTAATCTGATTTTGTCCGTTGAATAATAAGGCTGGAAACCAAAGAGAGGTACCCAGCTACCATCAAATTTAGCTTTGATTTTACGAAAACTTGCCCCTCAGAATTCATGAAAGGTGAAACATACTAACATTATCTAAACATCAATATTAGTAACATGACGGGCAGAAGATCTCTTACGCAAGCATTTATAAACAGCAGGTCCTTCCCTTCCTCCAGGACAGGGATCTGCCCAGGATTTATTGATCATTTATGAATTGACATTTTTGGGACTCTGATGTGTTTCCATTAGATCCCATTGGGAGGGATGCCCAGGCCCTTTCTTTTTCACTTACTAGCTGTCATTTGGCTCCTCATTTTCTCTTCTATAAATTGGTGATCAGAACTGTACCTATTTCTTAAGGTAGTAGTCAGGACAGGATGTGATGATACTTTTGAAGAGTTCAGCCCTGGGCCTGGCACATGGTAAACTTTCAATGAACCCAAGTTAGCTTTGCTGTAATTTACCCCCCTCACGCAAGGATTTCACAGCCCAGGATTCTACAGTTCCACAGTGTCAGGTGTCTTCTTGCCCCTCCTTGGGGCTTTCTCTTCCTTCTCGAGGACTTCCCCTTTTGCAGAACAAGCTTAGATATTTGAGGTGGTCCCAGCATTCCTCCATCCTGGAAGTTGAAAGGGGAACTTTGAACCCTGTTCAGTTTGGCTGGCAAAATAATAATTGGAAAAAGTTTGAAAAGTGGGAGATTCCACAGGAAATCCATAGATTCTAGTGTCTCTTTAAAAACTGCAATATTCACCTCACCAGGACTTGCTTCCTCAAGAGACATCGTGGGTTAGTACTGGGCAGTGGCGTCTTTTCTCCAGGTCCCCCATCATCTCCATGCCTGGTCACTTCTCACACTTTTACACAGTTGGTCCCTGTGGTCAGTGAGCATGCAGTCCTTCCTCTTCCTAACTGAAAAGGCCTTCCTTTATTGAGAGCATGAGCTTGGGTTTTGCTATCATAGATTTTAGCTTTCGATTTTTTCAGGAGATTTTGAATTTCTTCTTGCTTGTCAGAGAAACTTTTTTTTTTTTTTTTTTCCTGCAGCAGGTTTCTTTTTGTACTCTCCAAGAACAGCTTGCTAGCTTGCAAAAAAGAAGAAGCAGGGCTCTTTGGGGAGCTGTCAGAAAGAGCAGATGCAGCCTCAGCATGGCGCTCCTGATCCCCGCAAGTGGCACGTAACACTTTATTTGTAAAGAGAAGGGCAGAGAACTTCTCTTCTCCCCATGTCGCGATTTGCATTTTATTAGACACCCAGTAGGATGGTTTGCAAATCGCCATCTTCACTCGCAGATCTCTCTATCAACCCCCAACCTACCAGAGGGCAAAACACAGGGATGCAAAAAACAGGATGGTGTTAAAAGGAATCAGAAAAATGCAGCTCACAACTGTGGCTTTTTATTCTGCTTCAAAAAGTGCCTTTTGTTTCTGAGATTTCTGAGGGAGATAAGCGGTCTCTGCCCAGATACGTAGAGGTAGTGTAAGGAGAGGCAGAGGAATGCTGTCCCAAGGCAGAGAAGCAGAGAGCCCGGGGTTCTGCGGTTAACACCTCCATTTGCTGGCTGTGTGTTCTGGCATAAGCGACTTCATGCCACAGCCTCAGTTTCCATACAGCCTTGTTCACAGAGCTGGCTGGTTGCAGTGGGGTTGCACGTGTAACCGCCTGGCCATCTCCTTACACCCCTCCTCCCCTTCATCTTTGCCATTTCCCTTGTCCAGGGTTTCCATATTAAATTCTGCCTAAGTCAGCTCTTCCAAAGAAGGGCTTTGCTTGACTTCTTAACTCAGTTGATACTATTATTTTAATCATTATAGAGAAATCTTGCTCTTAAAGGAAATAAACAAAACCCCCTTCTTTCCCCCCAGAATTTTACTAAATAGAAGGTGGAAGGTGGGAGATTACTGCAGGCAATTATGATAACCTTCAACTGGGTGGGGACATGTCCTGGGGAATCTTTTGAAACGTGGAAGGAAGACCAAATTGTGTTTGGTTCAATTTATCTTATATATACATTGTGGAAGGTGGTTAATTGGTATATGTGACACCTCCTTTGGTGTCAGAACAGCTTCGTACCTGGCCATTCTGCCGTTAGTTGGGCCTGCCCTCAGTGCAATCTGGATTTTAAAAAGTAAAACTATCAGCCAATTATTTGTGGAGATTGGGAGGTACAGTTGAAGTTTGGGGTCACTGTTAACTTACTGTCTTTTTCTTAAGTATAATAAAAAGATTTCATAAAGAAGTAAAATTTTCCTGGTTTTCTTTTCATAGGTACATGGACAATGGATTTGATCTAGTTCTTTCATTTTTCCAGGACATTGAGAAAGGAATTTGCCTGTTCAGTTGCTCCTGGTCTTACACCTGCTGGATGGTAAAGTTAGATATTCCAGATCTCTGGAAGGTTGAAGTCAGTGATCTCTCAGAGTCTCTTCCAGCCTTGTGTCTTGATGAGACACCACAAGATTCATTCTATAGGCTGGTGAACTTCGTATCTCTTGTCTTTGCATTTCTTATACCCCTTACCATGGAGCAAAGACCGTCGCCCCTATATTGACTTCCTCTATTGTAACCCCTTAACACCAGGTCAAGAACTTCATTTCAGCACTTACTATACATCACTGTAATTATCTGTTTATGTATGTGTTGTCTGTGAATTTCCTGATGACAAATATCAGGTCTCATTCATACTTTTATTCCTGGCACTTACCATAATGGGCAAGTACTTTGTAGGGGAGCAAACCCAATACAGTGTTGAATGAAATAGAATGAATGAACATGGCCCCTGCTGCAATCAAAGGTCTGACCCACCTTTTTCTTATTCACACTGTGTATACCCAACATAGGAAAAAGTTTGGATAAATAGGGAAAGGTTCCTGGGACGAAAAGACCCATCCATATTCCAGCTCTTTGACTCAGCTTTGAATCCCCTTTGGGGAAGGGAGGGGATGGTGGGAGAAGGATGTTAATGAAACAGACAGGGTTCAATGCATAAAGGGACTTAAAAACAACAACAGCACAAAACATTGGATTTCATTGGTTTGCTTGTTTTAGCCACGGTCCTGGTGATAAACAGTCCCCACCCTTCACTTATCCCAATCTTTCCCGAGGTAAAGGTTATGATGGAAAGGCTTTACCTTTATATAGGTAATATACCCCTCACATTCCCAGGCCGCATCTTCTATACCCTTGATACTACAGCTGTCCGTGACTTGCCCACGTGGAATTATGTATGTGTAGAAAAGGACGGAACAAAATCTCAGGTCTCAAGTCTAGTCATTCCTCAGGCGGAGCTAACCGGCTACTGGCAAAGGGAAGTCCTTCCTGGAGGCTGGAGGTGAGCAAGATGGGCAGAGCCTCTGAAGCAGTGATTCTGGAGGGCACTCAGTGGGCTGAAACTGGGAAGCTATGGGCTGCTCACTCAGCTCCCACAGTGAATGTTCCTGGTAAGGTTCTCTGCTGAAATGATCTATGTTTCTGTGGCCCTTATGTGCTAACCCTCTTTCTCTGGACCCCGACTGATCTCCTTTCTCTTTCTAAGCTCTCTCTTTGACTATTGTTGGAGATAGTGAACAAGGCCTTGACCTCTCTCACAGTGTTTTTCCCAAATACTTTTCCATGCCATCTGATACCTTCTGAAGTTGTCTAAGGACTGCACCTTTGGAAAACAAACAAACAAAAAAGGAATACTGCCTTTCCTGCCTCTGTTTTCTTCCTGGTTTCACTTTCCTTTCCTGAGGCAGTATGCATGGAAATGGCCTAGCTGACTTAGAAGGAGCAGGGATGGGTGAAGGTGGAGCCTGAAACGTGGGTAGGAAAAAAATGGATCTACAGATTGAAAAAAACCATCTTGCCAGATTTGCTATGCTGTGGATCCTAGAGTTCACCCTGTAGGTGATGGGAAGCCATAGAATTTTGAGCAATGTAGCAATGTCATCAAAGTTGACCTCTATGACTGGCATATCTGTTTCTCTGTTAACTCATACTTTTTTTGTGTCTATCCTGTTCCCAGTATTATATTCGGAGTTATGGGGAGTATGACTAAAGGCAACACTCATGTCTTCAAAGTGCCTTGAAAACTTAAGAGAATAAAACATTTTATCCATAAATAACAGAAACTCAGTTAAGTATGCATATAAACCAGTACTTTGGGTGGTACAGTATGGACTTTGTTAAGTATTACAGAGGTGGATGGAAGAAAGAGCTAGTGGCTTGGGGGAAGACTTTGTGGAGAGGTTGTATAAGAGTTGAGCCTCCAAGGATGGATGATCAGAAGTTTGATTGACAAGGGGAGTGAAGGGAAAGTGCAAAGTGGAAGGAAAAATGGTAGGCACTGGTATTTGCCTCTCTGAACATCTCCTCTTCCACCCTCCCAGCAGACCCTGGCTTTGTTTATGACCCAAGCGTTCTGGAAAGTTTACTCTGCTCTTACTTCTAGGAGTGGATCACATAGCCCAAGTCAGTCATCATTCTGTCCCTCCTAACGCTTCATCCCCAGGCCTTGGTGATTAATTTACTCTTAGTGTGCAGATGTGAGGCCCAGAACAGCTGCATGAGAGAAGCTATTTTCAGAATGATGCCAACACACAGTAGAGCATATTCAAGGGAATCTGAGAAAAACAGTGGAAGACATCTCCAGATCAAACCATATCGAAGCCTACTCCAACTCTGAACTTCTTAGTTACATGATACAATAAATGACTCTCTAAATTGGGCTTTTCTGAGCCTGAAACATATTAACTGAGAGAGCTGATTGCAGTACGCTGGCCTATGACTGGAAATAATGAGTAGACCCCTTGGAGGGAAGGTTTGAGATTACAGAAGGAGGAGATGATGAGGGGCTTGTGGAGGTAACATTGGATTCTGGAGGGTCTTGAATGTGAGACTGAGGCAGATACATATGGCCTTGCTTGATAATAGAAAGAAGTTACTAAACATTTTATAAAGACATAAGAATGATATTTATTGGCCACTAAAACTCAGGATCAGAAATCATATAATGAGCCTGGACAAGACTCTCATCTTAGTTTTCAGTTTCTCTCTTTTCCCCAGAAGGAAGACCCATTGGGGCCAATTAATACCTCCCCAAGCCTTTATTTTGCCAGATATGATCTTTATACCAGGCTTCTAGAACTGCTCCCATAAAGTTTAAAAGTTGGTGTGTATAAGTTTATGTGTTTCCTTGGAAAATGCATTTGCTATATTGCTTCTGCTCGAAATAAAATGTGTTTCCAAAGTTATAAATATGAAGTTTAGAAGAGAGCATATTTCTTGGGAGGGATTTATTCCCTGTGACACGCTTTGAAGTCTGTTTTCCATTTTTTCTTTATCTCCGCTCCTTCAGAACGGTGTTTGTTTTTGCCATTATGCAAGATTTGCAGCCAGCCTCTCTATAGTGTTTGTATATTATTCCTTAATCAGATAAGAAAATCATTCTAAGCTTTATCTAGAAATTTCCATAGTAAGTATGGTTTAAAAAAATTCAAATAACGCTATGAAAGGGACTAAACCTCACTAGGTGTGAACACACTTGTCCATAGTAAACACAAACTATGAGCAGATAATGGATAGTACAGGTTCAAATGAAATTCCAAGCTCAAAGACTATGTATTAGTTACATTTTCAGGTTATATTACTTAATAATAAGGAATGTCTTACACTTTGTGATTTATTTCAAAACAGACTATGTCCACTTAACTCAGTTTAATATAAGTTTATAAATAAATAAAAGACTGTTTCTTTTTACCGTACATCATTGGTTTGGTGGGGGGAACCAGGGTGGTTTCCAAGCACCTACCACCACAGTTGTTGCTTGAGACATCTCCATCTGCAGCACACTGGAGCAATTCAGCTCTGGATGCCCTGCAAAAGTGCTGTTGACCTTGGGAAGATTTGGTGGGCTAAAGATCTGGTGTTAAGTTTAGTTGACCAGGTGCAGTTTAGTTTTCAGGGGCAAAATCAATGACCAAAGCTCAGTTTTCTGAGTCTTTTTGTTTCCTTCTCAGTATAATTCCTTAATGCGCTATTTGTGTAAGAAAACACCAGTGATTTTTTTTTTAATGGGGAGGAGGAAGGGCCTGGTGGATCCAATGAACAGGGTCATCATGAAAAAAACCTAATCAGGATGTACATATGGAAAGCTGTTCCACCATTCATCCAATCACTTAGTCAATAACAACACATACTGAGGGCTTAGTTGGTTTCAAGATCCAAATCTCTAGCAGAACCCCAGAATCCTAATAACCTGGCTAGCAATCAAATTAGACTCAATTAGACTAGAGATGTGGATCCTTGCAAAGGGGAAAACGTTGGAGCTAGAAATCAACAGAGATGTTAGAAGATAAAGTCATTCCATGGGGGTAAGGTTTCCTTGTCTACAACAGTATTTTCTAGCTGGCAGATCATGCAGTAGGAGTGTGTTCAAAGCAAAATGAAACCAAACAAACAAATAAACAAACAAAAGAACACTTTAATGGTGGGTGAGAGCCTCTCTCCTGTCCCTCAGTGTTCTGCTAATTTCGCTTAACCTGATAAGCTTATAATATATTAATACATTTTTATTTGACTTAACACAGCAGTCCTCAAAGTATGTTTCATGCAACACCACTCCTACAAAATAATCTAATAAAAAATTGTTGTGGGATCAGTTAAGTGTGGGAAGCTCTACAAATTACAGACCCTCCTTGGAAGCATTATCTGCATACTAATAGCTTTGCGAAGTCCTACAGCAAACAGAATTGTTTAACTCCCAGTTTTTCCCTACTTTCTTGATCCATGGAATCATTTTATGCATCTATGGTTACGCCTTTTCCCTTCTCCCTTTCTAGGAAGGTCAACACTGTTGAGCATTGACAAAGATAGGCAGCAGGCAGCATGGTGCCTCTGATGCCAGGACAACTTAAACAGGGCACCAGGAGAGCAAGAGCCTATGACCTTTCTTGGCCCATGGCTTCTTTTGTGCAGCACTGTTACTGGCCAAGAGGCAAGACAATGTGGATATGCAGCTACATGATTGATTGTCAACAGTGACCCAACCAGAGACAACAGCAAAGGCAACAGGTCTATAACACACGAGAAATCATCATACAGATGAGATTTACAAATTCACAATAAACAAGACATCTTCCTTTGTTTCCTTCCTCTGCTTTATCCAACTTCCTACCCAGGACCTCTCTAGGACCATCTCTAGTGCCATCTAACCTGGTGCCACAGTAGGCTTCTATCAGGGACTCATTTTACTTTGATTAGGTCAGCTGATTCCTAAGCTTGTGGACACACAAACACACTTTTAATTTCTTTGTCATCTTTGAAACTGGCACTAGTAATAACAGAGCCATTATGGAACATTGTTTTAGTAACAAGATTATCATCTACAAGTGTTCATTGCATACTTTCGTATAAAAGGCCTGAAAGGCAGGGGAAGTGACCCATGTGGTTCCTGCCCTCAAGCAGTTAATAGTCTAGTTGTAGAGACAGACATCCACATGAAAAGGAAGTGACAGCCAACCTGTTGGGATGCTTGGTTTCCAGTCAAGTGTTGCAAACTGAGTTAATGAGGAAAAGACTTCAAAGTGGAAGAGGTACCTTCATCAGAGCTAGAAAGGACGGTGGAGTTCATAGCAACAATGTTAGAGCTGGTATTGCCCATAATCATCATTGCAGTTACGCCTTTTATACTCTCCCACTCTAGGAAGGTCACTAGAATCACAAAGCAAAGGGACCTTGGCACTAAAGCCCTCAATTTAACAGGGGCACAGAGTGTGTTCTCTCTTTTCTTTTCTTTTTTTTTTTTTTTAAGATTTTATTTATTTATTTGACAGAGAGACACAACGAGAGAGGGAACACAAACAGGGGGAGTGAGAGAGGGAGAAGCAGGCTTCCCGCGGAGCAGGGAGCCCGATGCGGGGCTCGATCCCAGGACCCTGGGATCATGACCTGAGCCGAAGGCAGACGCTTAATGACTGAGCCACCCAGGCGCTCCTGTTCTCTCTTTTCTTGAATGGTCACAGTCTGGTGGGGAGGGAACACAGCAAATGCTAATTGCTGTGATAAGGAGAAGTAGTGGATATTATGAGAATACAGAGGAGGGAACCCAGCTTAAGTTGGGTGTTAGAGGGATCAAAAAAAGGGGCTCAGATTTGAAAGATGAGAAGAGATCTACTTTATGAAGCACTAGGAACATCTGTGCAAAGGTAGAGGGAAATGAGAATTGTCACTCTGCTAGGGAACCCAAACTAGAACATGGGATCATGGTAGGATATTGGCATTGGAAGGTGGGTGGGGGCCAGATGCCGGAGCCCCTTGTATGATGTATCAAGGGAGTTAATATTCATTGGTCCCAGGGGGCATAAGATCCAGGTTCTGGTTCTTTGCTGCCAGGTGGCTGGTTATGTAATGCTGGTCACCTCTTTTTGGGCCTTAGTTTTCTCATCTGTACTCAGGGAAGATTAGCCCCTGTGAGAGTTCTTCTAAGGTTTTTTTTTTTTTTTAAGATTTTATTTATTTATTTGAGAGAGAGAGAGAACGAGCGGTGGGGAGGGACAGAAGAAGAGGGAGAAGCAGACTCCCCACTGAGCAGGGAGCCCGATGCGGGGCTTGATCCCGGGACTGGGAGTTCATGACCTGAACCGAAGGCAGACGCTTAACCGACTGAGCCACCTAGGCGCCCTGAGAGTTCTTCTTGTTTTAATGATCTTTGTGGTAGAGTGTTTAATGAATTATAGCCTTTCTTGCCTTGCTTCTCTACCTGGTCCACCTTTGTCAGGAAGACTTTCATTGGCCAGGACCGGTTGACCAACTGTATTCATGGACAGTAGTTTTCCACTTCAACACATTAGGAAAAGTCCATTTTTCCCTAGAGCCCTTGGCCTTTGTGTTAGAGTAGAACAAAGAGCTGTTGCAATGCCAAACTGGAGTGGTTATTATTTAAACCTTTCCCTCTTACATGCTGTGTGGTCTTTTTCATATTCATATGACTTTTCTGTTTTCATTGGACCAAATACAATGAATTTAATGCACTCTTTATTAAATTCCATTTCGTGCAACTGGAAAGAATTCTATCTCCTCTCCACTTTATAGGTTTGCACTATTACTAAATACTCAGGCTTTTAGAACATGTTTTGTGGCTGTTTTCCATTTTGTTATGCCTTAACTTGGTATGAATATTTTTGAGAAATTAAAAAAATTAAGAAACTGAAAAGATGTAATTAACATGTGCTTTTATCACCCAGAATTAACTGCTATTAAAATTTTTCAATATTTGCTTTAGGTTGAATTTAAATGTTTTAATAAGATAAAATCATTTCAGATGAATGTAAAATTTCCTTTAATCATTATCAAAAACCTGTCCTCCAACCTCCAACATGTGCCCCATCTCCAAATTTGAAATGCATCCGTTTTAATAATATTTATACAAATTAAAAATATCCAATGTACACATACAATAGACTTTCATAAATTATATTAGTACATTTTAATGTTTTAAATCTTTGAAAATGTATACCAAAAAATAAGAATTAAACTTCTACCAAGGGAAACCAAGTAAATCAGGATTAAGAAAATGAGCTGAGGTCACTGAGGTAACAGGGAAAAGTAGGGGGAATGGTCAGTTGGTCATTGGATTGTTCCACTAGATGCGGCTCTTGGCCCCATGATACTTTTAATTGGCTGCTACTGTTCTAAATCGGATTTTGCCTCACACCTGTCAACATCAGCTGTGGGGCCATTTGTCTTTCCTTTATCTTCAACTCAGTGCCCAAATCATCTTATTTAGAGGGATACTACTCAATGGATGAGATAGAGCTCTGCTTTCCCTATGGAAATAAAGGGCAAGATTTTTCTTGTTCCATTCTCTGAGAGGTGGGGAACAATGGATTCAAGTGACCCCATTCAGAAGTTTGAAACTTGGGAAAGCAAGGCAAAGGCTCGGGGGCAGCTGAGAAATTATTCATGATTGGGTCTGTAAGAATGAGTTGATGATTTCTTCAGTTTATTTTCCACAGTATGTGTTGGGCAGGTGCTGTTTGTTGTAAGTAATTTATATGTAATATCTCATTTGATCCTCATAGTAACAGTGTATTGAGTACTCTTATGTTATTTGCTTTACTTATGGGGAAACTGAAGCTGGGATTTTCAGTAACTTGTCCCCGTTTACTAACAAGGCGTGTTGCTGGATGAAACCCTAGGCTTAGCACCTCAATCCAGTACTTTTAGCAAAAGTCCAGAAATTTACACATCCAGCTGTTCCTATTGTGTAACCTAAGTCATGTTTCTTTATGTCCAACTTCTCTTGGTTTCTTCCCAAAGTCAGAGCTGAGTTATCTAGCCTCCCATTGATTTAGCAATTCTTTAATCAATTTCTTTTCTCCTTAGCTGAAGTTAGCTCAAGTTGGATTTGGTTTTTTGCAACTGAAAACCCTGTTGGTCCATAGGCTCTGCTTCCATATTCTTAATTGTGTAACATTACTCTTTATTCCAAGAAACTGCTTAAAATATTATACTAAGGACTGAGCTTGATGTCACAGGTTAGATTTATGTTCTTTGCAAATTATTCTATTCCATGTACTCTGTTTCTGAGTAATGTCCCATTTTAAAAGAGAAATCATTTCTATTTCCCTCTTATTTTGGCAAACAATTAGTTGATGTGGCTGGTAGAATGATGTCTCCCTGAGGCATTTAGGTCTTACTCCCTGGGACCTGTAATTTATATGGCAAAAGGGACTTTGCAGGTGTGATTCAGTTAAGGATCTTAAGATGGGGGGAGGGGGTATCCTGGATTATTTGGGGTGGGCCCTGAATGTAATCACAAGTGTTCTTCTAAGAAAGGAGATTCAGCTTCAGAAGAGGAGGCAATGTGGTGACAGAAACAGATTGATGTGCTTGAAAAAAGAAGAGGAAGGGACCACAGACCAAAGAATACAGGTGTCCACTGGAAGCTGGAAAAGGCCAGGGGTTGGATTCTCCCCCTGAGGCTCCAAAAGGAATCAGCCTTGTCAGCACCTTGGTTTTATCACTGTAAGACTCATTTCAGACTTCTGACCTCCAGAACTATAGAAGAATAAATTTGTGTGTGTGTGTGTGTGTGTGTGTGTTTTAAAGCACCAAGCTTATAGTAATTTGTTACAGCAGCAATAGGAAACTAATCGTTGATGAAACGAGATCATTTTGTAGGTTTATGCTTGGCTTGGAAAACAGTACATGTTGACTCTTAGGTTTCCGGGCTGGGGAAGGTCAGTGGCAACTCATACACGTGCACCGTAAAGTGTTTAGGCAGTTGGTGGGAAAATTGTGTCACGATTTCTCTTGTGGGGAAGGCAGAGTACTCTTATGGTCAATGGATTTTTTTTTTTTTAAAGGCAAATGATATGAAAAGACCAGCTGGCACAAGCCTGGTTAATTGCAAAAGTTTATGATCCAAATTATCTTATAATTTTTTTTTCATGAAGTGTCATTAACAGTGTTTCTGCCACCAGCTTTTTTTTAATGTTGGGAGTCATTCCATGTTGACGGGAGCAGAAGGCAGAATTAAGTTTGACTGGAGTCATGTGACTTATACCTAAAGAAAAATCCTAGGGAAAGTATCTGCCCCAAATAAAGCTCTTCATTATTGTTTTGGTTCTAAGAGGATAGAAGGGTAAATTAATCACTGTGGCTGAGTCATTTGAAAGATTACAAGGCTTGTGAGTTCCTGTGAAAGCTATGTCCCTGGAAGACGCTCTACACCTGATAAGCCTTTTGAAATTTAATTGAAAAAATGTTACAAAGATTCTAAATGACCATAGGATCCTTTGTTAGGAGGGGAAAAATAAAACAACAACAACAACAGGGCCCTGTGAGTCTTTTTTGAAAAGGGGTGTGTGTGTGTGTGTGTGTGTGTATGTGTGTGTGTGTATGTGTGTGTGTACATGCATGCACACATACATGTGCGCATTGAGGATAGTGGAGGGGGGTGAATGAATACCTGTTTGAATTCCTTTGAATAACGTCTCAATACATTGCCATTGTTAATAAAATTATGGTTGGGGGCGCCTGGGTGGCTCAGTCGTTAAGCGTCTGCCTTCGGCTCAGGTCATGATCCCAGGGTCCTGGGATCGAGTCCCACATCAGGCTCCCTGCTCGGCGGGAGGCCTGCTTCTCCCTCTCCCGCTCCCCCTGCTTGTGTCCCCTCTCTCGCTGTGTCTCTCTCTGTCAAATAAATAAATAAAATCTTAAAAAAAATAAAATTATGGTTGGTGCACCAAGCAGAATGCATTTGAAATAAATAGCTTCTAAACTGATATTACACAGGTTTTCAATATCAACTTGTTTCTGTTTCACAGTGTGTAGATAATAGGAGGGGAGACACGTCTAAAGGTCATTGCTTATGCTGTAGTTATATGTCTTACAATGCCTGACTGATGTTTTTAAGAGTGGCTGAATACTTATACCATCCAGGATGGATATTCTCTCAGATGCTGACAAACACACATCTATCTAGATAATGGAACTGATTCTTTTTTTTTTTTAATGTGTGTTTGTTCACATAAATATAACACATAGAGCATTCAGCTGTGACTCATGAATAAATCTTGAAGATGCATGAGAAGACACAGCATTCAAATTTGATTTTCAGCTAAAAGTAAGTGGGATGGGGGAAGCTCATTCCATGGGAAAGAAAGCTATTTTATTAAATTCATTTGATTCCACTGGGGAGGTAAGGTTGTACATCATGGAGAATTTATATGTCTTGGATTCAAACCTTGCTCATAAAATCCAAAACATTTGTGGTTTTTGTTGTTATTATTGCTCTTGTTACCATCACAGCATCATGTTCTTTGCCATCTAGCCCAGAGGGAGAGCCATTTTTCCTAATTCAATTTAATGAATAAATCCACACTGAGCACCTAAGGTGTGTTCAGTTCTGGAGGATTAAAGAAGAGTGATGGTTCCTTTCCACCACAACCTAGAGAGGTAGAAGAGTAGAGTGAGTAAGGGATAATTTTCAGTTAGGATGAGCACAGGGTGGCACACCACTTGCCACTGCCCTCTTCAGTGTCCATTGCAGACATTGCTCATCACTTAGGCCTCTCCTTTCCTCCGAGCTTGGATGCAGCTTCTTTTCTCAGCATCATATTTCAAGAAGCCACTACCCATGGATTGAAGGTGACATTCTTAGTACAACTTATTTGCTCTTCTTTTCATCCTTCTACTGGTGTCTCAGGCAGTTTGGGCTGCTGTAATAAAAATTCCATAGTCCAGGTGATGTAAACAACAAACCCAGTAAGCACTGGATGGAATAATACTTTACTCACATAGAGAAGAGGCAGAACAAGATCACCTTCAGTGGTAGATGTCTGTCCCCCAAGATCAGTGGGGTCCCTCCCACCAGCTGACACAGGGCATTTGGCCTGCACATACGCCTCCTATGCTAAAGCAGAAGGACCTTGTTCTTTCCTTGAAGAGGACGGATAGAGCAGTATGGTTGAGCAGGTGTCCTATGATACACATGCTTAAGCAGAACAGAGGAACACACATTGAGTGTGAAACAGGGAAAGATATTCCCACCTGAGGTGACCAGTCCAGCACAGGTTGTGAGGACCTTCTGTCTTGGAAAGGAAGTGTTACAGGTGCAAGGCCCATTCTTATGTGGCCAAGTGAGTGTCAAAAGACTGCAAGCAAGAGTGCCTCTCCTAGCAGACACTAATCTCATCATGGGGCCTCCACAGTCATGACCTAATTACCTCCCAAAGGCCCTACCTCCTAATACAATCCCACTGGTGGTTGGGGTTTCAATATATGAATTTTGGGGGACACAAATATTCAGTCCATAAAAACAAGGTAATTCAATCTCATTAAGTGAGTTTATTTATTTATTTTAAAGATTTTATTTGTTTATTTGAGAGAGAGAACATGAGCCGGGTAAGGGGTAGAGGGAGAAGCAGACTCCCCGCTGAGCAGAGAGCCCGACGAGGGGCTTGATCCTGGGACTCCGGGATCATGACCTGAGCCGAAAGGCATATGCTTATCCAACTGAGCCACCCAGGTGCACCCTAAGTACGTTTATTTATTTACCTGAAAAATGAGGATAAAAATATCTAAGCTCAAAGGAACTAGAGAAATAGTATAGGTGAAACTTCTGAGGTGTCAATAGGGCAGCCAAAGGTGGGAGATGTTACCCTCCAGGTGGCTGGATGGGATCTATACATATGAACTAAATGATATTTGATTGTGAATAATACTGTGATCAATAACAGCTTCTGGTAGGCTAGAAGTTAGCTTATTTATTTAAAGATTTATTTATTTTAGAGAGAGAGTGTGTGCACATGCACAAGCAGGGGGCAGGCGCAGAGGGAAATGGAGAGACAGTCTTCAGCAGATTCCCCACTGAGTGGGGAGCCTGTTGGAAGGCTTGATCCTAGGACCCGGAGATCATGACTTGAACTGAAACCAAGAGTCAGACACTTAACCAACTGAGCCACCCAGAAGTCCCTAGAAGTTAGTTTTAAAACCAAAATCCTACCAAAAATGGGGAGATTCCTCTTCATTTGTTTGTTCATTCGTTCATTCCTTTCTCATTTGATAATTCACTGAAGAGCATCCCTACTCTACAGGCCAGCACGTGTGCTTTTTGAGGAGACTTCAGACTAGTAGGAGGAGAAAGGACCATCATGCACACAATTTTGTATCTCAGATTTGTCTGCAGCTCTGGGACCAATTAGCATTTAATTTCAATAAATGGGGCAAAAAGCTCTCCATGCTAACCCAGTTTGTTACCGTCCTCAGCTCACCTGCCTCACAGATCTTTCTAGAAAGTACAGAAGAAGCTGATAACAGCATAGTGTTTGATGCCCAGATGGGGCACATGTGACTTTTCAGTACAGAAAACTCAACATCTTTTGCTAAGCCATTGTAGTCTTCACTGGGGGGAAGGAAGCATCATTCAGCAGATTGGAACTATTCCTCTGTAGCATTTGTTTGGCACCTGCTAACTATGCAGGTCTCTTGATAAATGAGCATTTAGGAAGCGACATCTTCAGAACAATAGTATATACCAAATATCTTAAGTAATTTTTATTTTAGATGCCTGGTGCTTTTATGGCATTTTGACTGACTCAAATGGTATTGGGATTCCTTCTTCATAGATGAGTATGTAGTTAGCCCTCATGACACAAGAATGGCAGTCACATTAAAGATGCTCCTGTGAAATGATGAAAGTTTCATTTGTGCTGTTTTCTGGTGGAAGTGGAGATAAAGAGCAGGAGAGGAAGGAAGGGAGAGAGAAGCACATGAAAAGGACACCCATTTGAAAATGACAAAAATAATTGTTCGGTTGACTTTCATCAAACCAGGGTAAGAAAACTGTCTTGTCTTACAGAGTTGTTTTGAGGTACAAATTGGGTAAGCGATGGAACAGTCCTTGGAGAGTTAGAAAACATGAGGCATGCTCTACATCCCTTCCAGTTCTCGCTTAAAGTAATCTAAGATAGAATGTGTAATCACAGAAAGTGAAATGGTCTTCAAGTTACCAGGAAGAGTGCTTCCCCAGCTTTTTCTCATTGTCGTTCCCAGTGAATATAACAACATGTTAGCCAAATGGGGGGACAGAACCACGGCTGGGGGAGGGCAACCAGTCTGGGGGCACCACCCACCTCACGTCTACCGGGCCAAATTGAGAGATGAGCGGGTCAGATTCTTAGTGTAACTGTCGCCTGGAGCTGTCTTCACTGGGATGTTTTATAAAACTACACTTCAGGAACCCTCATTGTCATTGGCTCCATCCAAGGTCCTGTACCTAATTTTGAATCCATATTTTTTTTTATTATGTTATGTTAATCACCATACATTACATCATTTATTTATTTGAGAGTTTTTGATGTAGTGTTCCATGATTCATTGTTTGCGTATAACACCCAGTGCTTCATGCAGTACATGCCCTCTTTAATACCCATCACCAGGCTAACCAGTCCCCCACCCCCCTCCCCTCTAGAACCCTCAGTTTGTTTCTCAGAGTCCATAGTCTCTCATGGTTTGTCTCCCCTCTGATTTCCCCCCACCTTCATTTCTCCCTTCCTGCTATCTTTTTTTTTACATATAATGTATTATTTGTTTCAGAGCTACAGGTCTGTGATAACAGTCTTACACAATTCACAGCGCTCACCATAGCACATACCCTCCCCAATGTCTATCACCCAGCCGCCCCATCCCTCCCACCCCCCACCACTCCAGCAACCCTCAGTTTGTTTCCTGAGATTAAGAATTCCTCATATCACTGAGGTCATATGATACATGTCTTTCTCTGATTGACTTATTTTGCTCAGCATAATACCCTCCAGTTCTATCCACGTCGTGGCAAATGGCAAGATTTCATTCCTTTTGATGGCTGCATAATATTCCATTGTATATATATACCACATCTTCTTTATCCATTCATCTGTCGATGGACATCTTAGCTCTTTCCATAGTTCGGGTATTGTGGACATTGCTGCTATAAATATCGGGGTGCACATACCCCTTTGGATCCCTACATTTGTATCTTTGGGGTAAATACCCAGGAGTGCAATTGCTGGGTCATATGGTAGCTCTATTTTCAACTTTTTGAGGAACCTCCATACTGTTTTCCAGAGTGGCTGCACCAGCTTGCATTCCCACCAACATCTGTCGTTTCCTGACTTGTCAATTTTAGCCATTCTGACTGGTGTGAGGTGGTATCTCATTGAGGCTTTGATTTGGATTTCCCTGATGCTGAGCAATGTTGAGCACTTTTTCATGTGTCTGTTGGCCATCTGGATGTCTTCTTTGGAAAAATGTCTGTTCATGTCTTCTGTCCATTCAATCCATCAAGATTGGATCATTTGTTCTTTGGGTGTTGAGTTTAAGAAGTTCTTTATAGATTTTGGATACTAGCCCTTTATCTGTTATGTCATTTGCAAATATCTTTCCCATTCTGTCGGTTGTCTTTTGGTTTTGTTGACTGTTTCCTTTGCTGTGCAAAAGCTTTTTATCTTGATGAAGTCCCAATAGTTCATTTTTGCCCTCGCTTCCCTTACCTTTGGCGATGTTTCTAGGAAGAAGGTGCTGCGGCTGAGGTCGAAGAGGTTGCTGCCTGTGTTCTCCTTTAGGATTTTGATGGACTCCTGTCTCACATTTAGGTCTTTCAACCATTTGGAGTCTATTTTTGTGTGTGGTGTAAGGAAACGGTCCAGTTTCATTCTTCTGCATGTGGCTGTCCAATTTTCCCAACACCATTTGTTGAAGAGACTGTCTTTTTTCCATTGGACATTCTTTCCTGCTTTGTCGAAGATTAGTTGACCATAGAGTTGAGGGTCCATTTCTGGGCTCTCTATGCTTTTCCATTGATCTATGTGTCTGTTTTTGTGCCAGTACCATACTGTCTTGATGATGACAGCTTTGTAATAGAGCTTGAAGTCCGGAATTGTGATGCCGCCAGCTTTGCTTTTCTTTTTCAACATTCCTCTGGCTATTCGGGGTCTTTTCTGGTTCCATACAAATTTTAGGATTATTTGTTCCATTTCTTTGAAAAAAGTGGATGGTATTTTGATGGGGATTGCATTGAATGTGTAGATTGCTCTAGGTAGCATTGACATCTTCACAATATTTGTTCTTCCAATCCATGAGCATGGAACGTTTTTCCATTTCTTTGTGTCTTCCTCAATTTCTTTCATGAGTATTTTATAGTTTTCTGAGTACAGATCCTTTGCCTCTTTGGTTAGATTTATTCCTAGGTATCTTATGGTTTTGGGTGCAATTGTAAATGGGACCGACTCCTTAATTTCTCTTTCTTCTGTCTTGTTGTTGGTGTATAGGAATGCCACGTGCGTTGATTTTCTATCCTACCACTTTGCTGAATTCCTGTGTGAGTTCTAGCAGTTTTGGGGTGGAGTCTTTTGGGTTTTCCACATAAAGTATCATATCATCTGCGAAGAGTGAGAGTTTGACTTCTTTGCCAATTTGGATGCCTCTTACTTCTTTTTGTTGTCTGATTGCTGTGGGTAGGCCTTCTAATACTATGTTGAATAGCAGTGGTGATAGTGGACGTCCCTGCCATGTTCCTGACCTTAGGGGGAAAGCTCTCAGTTTTTCCCCATTGAGAATGATATTCGCTGTGGGTTTTTCATAGATGGCTTTTATGATATTGAGGTAAGTACCCTCTATCCCTATACTCTGAAGAGTTTTGATCAAGAAAGAATGCTGTACTTTGTCAAATGCTTTTTCTGCATCTATTGAGAGGATCATATGGTTCTTGTTCTTTCTTTTATTTATGTAGTGTATCACATTGATTGATTTGCGGATGTTGAACCAACCTTGCAGCCCAGGGATAAATCCCACTTGGTCGTGGTGAATAATCCTTTTAATGTACTGTTGGATCCTATTGGCTAGTATTTGGTGAGAATTTTTGCATCCATGTTCATCAAGGATATTGGTCTGTAATTCTTTTTGATGGGGGTCTTTGTCTGGTTTTGGGATCAAGGTAATGGTGGCCTCATAAAACGAGTTTGGAAGTTTTCCTTCCATTTCTATTTTTTGGAACAGTTTCAGAAGAATAGGTATTAATTCTTCTTTAAATGTTTGGTAGAATTCTCCTGGGAATCCATCTGGCCCTGGGCTTTTGTTTGTTGGGAGATTTTTGATGACTGCTTCAATTTCCTTAGTGGTTATAGGTCTGTTCAGGTTTTCTATTTCTTCCTGGTTCAGTTTTGGTAGTTGATACATCTCTAGGCATGCATCCATTTCTTCCAGATTATCTAATTTGCTGGCATATAGTTGCTCATAATATGTTCTTATAATTGTTTGTATTTTTTTGGTGTTGGTTGTGATCTCTCCTCTTTCATTCATGATTTTATTTATTTGAGTCCTTTCTCTTTTCTTTTTGATACGTCTGGCCAGGGGTTTATCAATCTTATTAATTCTTTCAGAGAACCAGCTCCTAGTCTCATTGATCTGTTCTATTGTTCTTTTGGTTTCTATTTCATTGATTTCTGCTCTGATCTTTATTATTTCTCTTCTCCTGCTGGGTTTAGGCTTTATTTGCTGTTCTTTCTCCAGCTCCTTTAGGTGTAGGGTTAGGTTGTGTATTTGAGACCTTTCTTGTTTCTTGAGAAAGGCTTGTATTGCTATATACTTTCCTCTTAGGACCGCCTTTGCTGCATCCCAAAGATTTTGAACAGTTGTGTTTTCATTTTCACTTGTTTCCATGAATTTTTTTTAACTCTTCTTTATTTTTTTTTATTTTTTATTTTTTAAGATTTTATTTATTTATTTGACAGAGAGAGAGATAGCGAGAGCAGGAATACAAGCAGGGGGAGTGGGAGAGGGAGAAGCAGGCTTCCCGACGAGCAGGGAGCCCGATGTGGGACTCGATCCCTGGACCCTGGGATCATGACCTTAGCCGAAGGCAGAGGCTTATCAACTGAGCCACACAGGCGCCCTTAACTCTTCTTTAATTTACTGGTTGACCTATTCATTCTTAAGTAGGATGCTCTTTAGTTTCCATGTATTTGAGTTCTTTCCGACTTTCCTCTTGTGATTGAGTTCCAGTTTCAAAGCATTGTGGTCTGACAGTATTCAGGGAATGATCTCAGTCTTTTGGTACCAGTTGAGACCTGATTTGTGACCTATGATGTGATCCATTCTGGAGAATGTTCCATGGGCACTAGAGAAAAATGTGTATTCTGTTGCTTTGGGATGGAATGTTCTGAATATATCTGTGAAGTCCATTTGGTCCAGTGTGTCATTTAAAGTCTTTATTTCCTTGTTGATCTTTTGCTTAGATGATCTGTCCATATCAGTGAGGGGGGTGTTAAAGGCCCCCACTATTATTGTATTGTTGGCGATGTGTTTCTTTGCTTTTGTTATTAATTGGCTTGTATAATTGGCTGCTCCCATGTTAGGAGCATAGATATTTACAATTGTTAGATCTTCTTGTTGGATAGACCCTTTAAGTATGATATAGTGTCCTTCCTCATCTCTTATTATAGTCTTTGGCTTAAAATCTAATTTGTCTGATATAAGGATCGCCACCCCAGCTTTTTTTTTGGTGTCCATTAGCATGGTAAATGGTTTTCCACCCCCTCACTTTCAATCTGGGGGTGTCTTTGGGTCTAAAATGAGTCTCTTGCAGACAGCATATTGACGGGTCTTGTTTTTTTATCCAGTCTGATACCCTGTGTCTTTTGATTGGGGCATTTAGCCCATTTACATTCAGGGTAACTATTGAAAGATATGAATTTAGTGCTATTGTAAAGTGTAAAGTGTAAAGTGACTGTTACTGTATATTGTTTGTGTTCCTTTCTGGTCTATGTTACTTTTAGGCTCTCTCTTTGCTTAGAGGACCCCTTTCAATATTTCTTGTAGGGCTGGTTTCATGTTTGCAAATTCTTTTAGATTTTGTTTGTCCTGGAAGCTTTTTATCTCTCCTTCTATTTCCAGTGACAGCCTAGCTGGATATAATATTCTTGGCTGCATATTTTTCTCATTTAGTGCTCTGAATATGTTCTGCCAGTCCTTTCTGGCCTGCCAGATCTCTGTGGATAGGTCTGTTGTTAATCTAATGTTTCTACCATTGTAGGGTAAAGATTTCTTGTCCCGAGCTGCTTTCAGGTTTTTCTCTTTGTCTCTGAGACTCGTAAGTTTTACTATTAGATGTTGGGGTGTTGACCTATTTTTATTGATTTTGAGGGGGGTTCTCTGTGCCTCCTGGATTTTGATGCCTGTTTCCGTCCCCAAATCAGGGAAGTTCTCTGCTATAATTTGCTCCAGTATACCTTCTGCCCCTCTCTCTCTTTCTTCTTATTCTGGGATCCCAATTATTTTAATATTGTTTCATCTTATGGTATCACTTATCTCTCGAATTCTGCCCTTGTGATCCAGTAGTTGTTTATCTCTCTTTTTCTCAACTTCTTTATTTTCCATCATTTGGTCTTCTATATCACTAATTCTCTCTACCTCATTTATCCTAGCAGTTAGAGCCTCCATTTTTTATTGTACCTCATTAATAGCCTTTTTGATTTCGACTTGGTTAGATTTTAGTTCTTTTATTTCTCCAGAAAGGGTTTCTCTAATATCTTCCATGCTTTTTTCAAGCCCAGCTAGTATCTTTAAAATCATCATTCTGAACTCTAGTTCCAACATCTTACTAATGTCCATATTGATTATGTCCCTGGCAGTCGGTACTGCCTCTTGTTCTTTTTTTTGAGGTGATTTTTTCTGTCTTGTCATTTTGTCCAGAGTAGAATAGACGAATGAGAGAACAAAATGCTAACAGGGTAACAACGACCCCAGAAAAATATACACTAAACAAATCAGAAGAGACCTGAAACCGGGGGAAAAGAAAGGGAAAGAAGGGAAAAAGAAAAAGATAAAAACAAGCAAAAACCAGAATATGATCAAATATGATCAGGCTGGTGCATAGATCAGTGCCACATACTAGATTTTGGGCATATTTTGGTCTGTTAGAAGTAAGTGCCTCCTAAAATTTTAAAGAAAGAAAAACTTATACATGTCCAAAAATAAGGGTAAATACGATGAAGGGATGGAATATGACTGTAAAGATGAAAATTATAAAATATTTTATAAAAGGAATTGATAAGAAGTTGGTTGAAAAAAGAAAGAAGAGGATTTAAAAAAAAAAAGGGAGAGAATGTGATCAGGCAGGAGACTAGAACAAAGCCATACACTAGAGATTTAGGGTATATTTTAGTCTGTTAGAAAAAACTGTATCCCAAAATTTTAAAGAGGGAACAACTTGTATATATATATACCAAAGATAAGGTTAACTACTATGAAGGGATAGAATATGACTCTAAAAATGAAAAATAAAAAAGATTTTTTAAAAAAAGGGATTGATAAGGTGTTGGTTGAAAAAGGGAAAAAGAAAAATTCAAAAAAAAAAAAAGAAAAAGAAAGTTAAAAAAAATTAACTTTGAAAGACTAAAGAATCATGGGAAGAAAGCCATGGGTCCTATGTGCATTATTCCCCTATCGCTGGAGTTCCGCCGTTCTCATTGATCAGTAAACTTGATCTTGGCTGGCTGTTCTTGCTGATCTTCTGGGGGAGGGGCCTGTTGCCATGGTTCCCAAATGTCTTTGCCGGAGGCGGAATTGCTCCGCCCTTGCTGGTCCAGGCTAAGTAATCTGCTTGGGTTTGCTCTTGGGAGCTTTTGTTCCCTGCAAGCTTTCCCTACAGCTTTGGAGGCCGAGAGTGAAAATGGCGGCCTCCCAATCTCCGCGGCGGAGGAGCTGAGAACTCAGGGCCCCGCTCCTCAGTGCGCCCCCAGAGAAAAGCAGTCAATCATTCCCGTCTCCCTGCTCTCCGTCTGCACTCCGTGCTCACCCAGCCTGTGACCGTGCGTTTCTATCTCTGGCACCTGACTAGGTGTGGAGTCTCCAAACCCAGCAGATCCCTGCGGTGTGCTCCCGTGCAGCTCCTCCCGGGGGAGGAAGGGGAGTCTCCCCGGATCTGCTGCTTGTTGGGTCCCTGCTGGAGGAGCAGTGGCCCGACTGTGCCGTGGATCACGGTTTATGACAACCTCGAGCTGAGACCCCGCGCCTCGGCTCCGTCTCTGCAGCCGGCTTCCCCACTCTGATACCTGGGAGTTCTGCTGCACTCAGGTACCCCCGGTCTTCCTGTGACCCCAAGGGTCCTGAGACCACACTGTCCCATGAGGATTCCACCCCCCACTTATCCACTGGAGTGACGTCCGTCAGCAGAGCGGACTTCTAAAAGTTCCGATTTTGTGCTCCGCTGCTCTATCACTTGCCGGTAGTGGCTGATGGTGGCCTCCTCCCCCGCCGTCTATTTTCCCAAATATTGCCTCAGATTCACTTCTCCGCACGTCCTACCTTCCAGAATGTGGTCACTTTTCTGTTCAGAGAGTTGTTGCTATTCTTTTCTTCAATCTCCTGTTGAGTTCGTAGGTGTTCAGAATGGTTTGATCCCTATCTAGCTGAATTCCTGGGACTAGTCGAAATTTAGGTCTCCTACTCCTCCGCCATCTTGCTCCTCCTCCCGAATCCATAGTTTTTTATGCATTTTCTTTTAGAAGCTTTCCACCCCCTCTTATAACTCATGTGTGGCACACTTGCTGGGAAGTTCTGACCTATGGTTTGTTTATGGTGGGCTGTATACTAGCAGTTTCATTCAGTAGTCCCTGGGAGTGTCTTGGATTAAAGGTGATGAGCTTTTCTACCCATCGAGGTTTGGCCCTTTGCTCTCTAAAATACATAAAGACATGGGCGCCTGGGTGGCTCAGTCGTTAAGCGTCTGCCTTCGGCTAAGGTCATGATCTCAGGGTCCTGGGATCCAGCCCCATGTCGGGCTCTCTGCTCGGTGGGGAGTCTGCTTCTCTCTCTGCCTCTGCTGCTCCCCCTGCTTGTGCTCTCTCCAGCTCTCTCTGCCAAATAAATAGATAAAATCTTAAAAAAAAAAATAAATAAAGGCATACATGCTTACCTTAATTAATATGTGTGTTTAACTGAGCACTAAGCATATCTACATAGAATTCTAAAACACAAAAATCATAGTCCCTTTGGAGGAAGGGTTAGAGAAATAGAATAATAATGTGTAACATGTAATATATGTAATAACAATAATGCATTAGATTTTAGTGCCCTCTGAATAAGTCTACTGTTTCCTGCCCCTAGTTAAAATAACAAATCCTATATTTTAACTCCTCTTTACAGAGATGATGGGAATTGAAAGCAGCTTCATGGTCTATGACCTCTGTAAGGTGTTCAAGGCTTAGAAGTCTCACCGACATCTTAGAGATCTAGATGTATCCCAGCCCTCACTTCTGGATGCCACTTGATAGGGTATGGTAAGGGACTCTGCGGTTTCAAGCAGGTCTTCTCTCTTTTTATTCAGTTGTTCTCAAGGCAATTTTACTTTATAAAAAATATAAAGTAAGTAGAGTTTATATTTGGTGTTACCTCACTTCTTGTCTCAAGCCCCCCCCTCAACTCTCTAAACATCTACCTTGTTCATTTTGTTTTCAATGACTAAGGAGAGCCAGGAGCTGGAGAGGAACTTGAGAGTCATTGTAGGCTAATTATTAATACATTATAAGTATTATAAGGCTAATACATTAATAAGTAATTATCTCACAGTGCACTTAGATTTACAGGTTACAGAATTCTAGTTGTTGCCAGCTCAGTACAAATAGGACACTGATTTTGAGTATTTGAGTGAATTGAACCTTTGAAAGCCATATGCTGTGGTACAGTAACTTGGAAAGTTGTGTTTCTTTAAAAATCACATCGTCTCTTGGTAGATACTAATTTTCATTTCTGGTTAAGTGTTTGCTAAACCATTTCAATCCATGTTGGCATTGGATTACTAAGTATCACAAGAGAGGCGTTGGAGAGTTATATGTAAATAAAATGCATATAAATTACAATAGTTTACCTCTAAGCAGTCTATTAATATAGTCAGATAGCACTTAGAAGTCTTTCTTTGCACCTGAACTGTGTTAAAGCAGTAAAGATTAAAAACTAATTATGCATACATTGTCAGTACCAATATTTGTAATTAATTTGATTTACAGTCCACTATATAATAAACTGGGTTAAAATTTTAACAGGTTGTGTGAATAGTCATTAATGTGTTCCTTTTCTATTGCCTTATTCATTTTTAGAAGTATATTAAATGAGTTTTAATGTTTTTAAAAGCAGATTAAATGTATGTGCAGCCCAGATAAAGCCCAGTGAAAATGATTATTTAGCAGCAATGCAGATTGTTCTTACAGCCTTCTCCTTTAGCCCATTGTGATACTGTGTATTTCAAGGATGAAAAGAACTCTGGAAACAATTAATTTCTGTGAATTGAATTCATCCATGAGGACAGAGACTGTCCTTGGGAACCATGTATTGTGGGGAAGGGGTGGATGGTGAAGGTACATCTTGGGTCATGTTCCTTCCAGGAGGATACAAAACGATGGTGTGTAACTTCATATGTTAGTGGGCAGAACCAAATTTGAGATGACATATTTGAGTCATACTAGTGACACTAGTGCCTTACAAATGACACTGTAGAATTCTTACTCCGTTTCTAGAATATAAACATTCCCCCTTCTGCCACGAGTGGATCTTGATAACTCCATAATTATCGATTTGTGTCTTGGTGCTGTAGAAAGATCCGGGTTATATATATCATAGTACCTAGTGAGGTGCTGGATTCATTTTAGGTGCTACACAATTAATTATTGAATTAATTCAGTGAGTTAGCATTAAGTGAGCCTGTGGTGCCCTGATTCTGATGTTCTAGGTCAAACCAGAATCACAGTTCTCCTCTCTATTATCCTGTTTCCTACTGTTTTGCCTTCATTTGTGTTTGTTGTTGTACAAACAAGGACTGCCTGCCTTCCATTACTATGTAACCAAATCACAGCCGCTCATTGTGGTTGGGCTCAGAGGCTTCCTTTTATGCTAGGCTTTTTGGTTGCTCCAGAGGGAAGATTTCTCTCCTTCAACTTCTGTAGCAACTTTGTAGCTGTTCGGCATATGCAATGATGTGGTATAGAGCTGACATAATACACATGGACATTTTCAGTACTGAATTTAACAATCTAAATGAAAAATGGCTTGTGAAGCACAGTAAATAGGATATGCTAATAGAAACTAAATTTCTGGTTCTTGGAAAGATTTTATTACTAAAATATAATACAGTGTACATATATTTGGGAAAAAATCAACTAGTATCAGGCCTGTTACCAAGGAAGTCTGCTCAGATGCCAAGCAAGTTTGCCCAAGACTCCCGAACATTTCCTGTGATACGAGAACATGTTATCATTTTTCATTTGAGCATGCAAGTAGCCAGCACTTAGGAGTGGTATGGTTAGGTATCACCCTGTAGGGCCTATAAAGGAGAAGAATCCAGGCAGAATTGAAAGACAGAAAAAAGAAAGAAGGGGTTTTGATTTCATAAAGACTGGAAATTTAAGTGAATGTGTCAGACCTTCTCCAGGACCTCCTTCTATGGCATGAGCCACGGGAGCTGTTTCTTGCTGCTCGGCCTGCACCTGCTCTCTCCCTTTGTGTCACTGTCACGGATGCTTCTGTGACGGCAGACTGAGTGTGCTTGTGAACTGAACTGAGATGGAAGACCTGACAGGCAATGGCTAGGAGTGAACTGCTCTCCTGTCCCTCATGGCCACCAGAGAAATGGCAGACCCGCTATGGTGGGGTGGGGGGGAGGGGGCAGAGAGGATGTTGTTAATACTACCTTGTATCATCAGTATGTGCTTACAAATCACAATAAAAACAACAACAAGCGGTGTCATTACTACTCCTTATTGCATGCTTACTATGTTTCGGAGCTCCAGGAGGTAACACCTGGATTTTTTAAGAAAAATACTCACTTTGGAGAGGAGAAAACTGAAGTTCTCACAGCTCATATGTGGCAGAGTTAGGAGCTGTTCTTAGATCTGTCCTGGATCTATCTCAGATCCATCTTTAGGTCTTGATCTGCCCCACATCAAAGCTTCCTCACTTCCACATTAAAATGCCTGGCTAGACATGCTTGGAAACAGGGTTCCGTTTTATGCATCTTGATAGCTGAATGCCAAGCACATGGTACAGTTGATTGAAACAATAGCTGAAGGAGTATTCTCCCCCACCCCTTTTATTATGAAATATTTTTAAAAGTATAAGGAATAATGTAAGGAACGCCAGTCTACCAAAGTAGCAGTTCTTGGCCAAGGGTGCTTTTGCCTGCTTTGCCCTCCCAGGACACATTGCCAAATTGTGAGACGGTTTTGATGGTCCTAACTTGGGGAGGTGCTACTCATGTCTCACGTAGAGGCCAGGGATGCTGCTACACATCTTGCCATGCACAGGACACTGCTCCACAATGAAAAATCATCTGTCCCAAAGTGTCAGTGGTGCAGAGGTTGAAAAACTAAATAAATGGTTTAATGAAACCATTTTTGAAGCCTTTTTAATACCTCTTCTTGGCTTCTCCTATTTTCCTGATGTTGGTATCTCTAGGCATGCCTTTATGTATCTCCTACTAATGTAGGTATTTATATTTGTCTATACTACCCAAAACAATCTACACATTTAATGCAATCCCTATCAAAATACAACCAGCATTTTTCACAGAGCTAGAACAAACAATCCTAAAATTTGTATGGAACCACAAAAGGCCCAAATAGCCAAAGCAATCCTGAAAAAGAAAAGCAAAGCTGGAGGCGTCACAATTCCAGACTTCAAGCTCTATTACAGAGCTGTAGTCATCGAGACGTATGGTACTGGCACAAAAACAGACACATAGATCGATGGCACAGAATGGAAAATCCAGAAATGGACCCACAACTCTATGATCAACTAATCGTCCACAAAGCAGGAAAGAATATCCAATGGAAAAAAGACAGTCTCTTCAACAAATGGTGTTGGGAAAACTGGACAGCAACGTGCAGAAGAATGAAACTGGACCACTTCCTTACACCATACACAAAAATAAATCCTAAATGAATGAAAGACCTAAATGTGAGACAGGAAACCATCAAAATCCTAGAAGAAAACACAGGCAGCAACCTCTTTGACCTCAACTGTAGCAACTTATTATAAGACACATCGCTGGAGGCAAGGGAAACAAAAGCAAAAATGAACTATTGGGACTTCATCAAGATAAAAAGCTTCTGCAGAGCGAAGGAAAATCAACAAAACTAAAAGTCAGTCTACGGAATGGGAGAAGATATTTGCAAATGACATATCTGATAAAGGGCTAGTATCCAAAATCTATAAAGAGCTTATCAAACTCAACACCCAAAAAACAAATAATCCAGTTTAGAAATGGGCAGAAGACATGAATAGATACTACCAAAGAAGACATCCAAATGGCTAACGGACACATGAACAGATGCTCAACATCACTCATCATCAGGGAAATGCAAATCAAACCACAGTGAGATACGACCTCACACCTGTCAGAATGGCTAAAATTAACAACAGGAAAAAACAGATGTTGGTGAGGATGTGGAAAAAGGAGAACCCTCTTGCACTGTTGGTGGGAATGCAAACTGGTGCAGTCACTCCAGAAAATGGTATGGAGGTTCCCCAAAAAGTTAATTGCACTACTAGGTGTTAATCCAAAGGGTACAAAAATACAGATTCAAAGGGGTACATGCACCCTGATGTTCATAGCAGCAGTATCAACAATAGCCAAACTATGGAAAGAGCCCAAATGTCCATCGACTGATGAATGGATTAAGAAGATGTGGTATATATACACAGTGGACTATTCATCAGCCATGAAAAAGAATGAAATCTTGCCATTCTCAGTGATGTGGATGGAGCTAGAGTGTATTATGCTAAGTGAAATAAGTCAGTCAGAGAAAGACAAATACTGTATGGTTTCACTCATATGTGGAATTTAAGAAAAAGTACAGATGAACATACGGGAGGAGGAAAAAGAGAGAGGGAAACAAACCATAAGAGACTCTTAAGGATAGAGAACAAACTGAGGGTTGATGGAGGGTGGTGGGTGGGAGGTGGGCTAGATGGGTGTTGGGTATTCAGGAGGGCACTTGTCGTGTTGAGCACCGGGTGTTGTATATAAGTGATGAATCACTGAATTCTACTCCTGAAACCAATATTGCACTGTATGTTAACTAAGTAGAATTTAAATAAAAATGTGAATGAATAAATAAATTAATTAATGAAAATCTGCTCAACATTGGAAAAGGTAAATATAAATAATACAATCGTTTTAATAGCATTTTTAAGTATCGTTCAGCAATTTGATTCTTTGCACTTAAAATTATCTTTTTGAGATTCAATCTTAACCTTTTGTGTCCATCCATTTCTCTCTATCCTCACTGCTAACCCCTTAGTCTAGGTCTTCATCATGTCTAATGGAATTTCAGCAACAACACCCTAACTGACCTCCTTACCTCCAATACTACTCTTTTCTAATCTGTTTTCCAGACATAGGACACAGTGATCTAAACCCCAAATGTTCTCCTTAAACCTTTATTGGTTCTTCCCAGTGGAGTTCAAACACCTTAGTGTGGTATGACACCTGCTTGTTGTCTGGCCTTCTTGCTAACTATTCTCCCTTCCATGGTCTATTCTGCATTTCAGTCAATGGAACTAGCATCATTTCCTACATTCCAGTCAAGTGGAACTACCGTCATTTCCTACAGAGCCAAGCCCTCCTGCCTCTGCCCTTGTGCACACTGCTCTCTGTGCGGTGATGTTCTCAGCAAACTCTTTGGCCAGCTACTCCTACTCATCCTCCAGGTCTCTTAAGTAAATGTTTTCTCCATTAGGATATCTTCCCTCCCCCTCCCCCTACCCAAAGCAGGGCGAATGTCCTTCTTTGTACTGTCCTGACACTATGTTATATCCCATTTTTTTTTTCTCTTTTCTCATCTGGTTTCCTCACTAAGACCTCAACTCCCTGAGGAAGGGCTGTCTCTTATTTGTCTTCTTGTCTCTGATTCCCAGAACAGAATAGGTGTTATTAAATGGATGGGGAGTAATAGTAAAGGCCTTCATAACTTTGAAGTATCTTGATAACATCCCTTTAAGTCATGAACCCAAACAGGAGTTCAGAGAGCTGACTCTTTCTTTGAAATCTCATGCGAGGGGTCAGAAGATCACTTCTACAAGAACCATCTTCCCATGTTGGCCTGTTTCAAATGTTCTGTATATCTTAGATTTACCATATTGTGGAGTGTGTTTCTCCTAAGGTATTTCCATTAGTTTTTAAAGCCCACATGCATCTTAAAGGAAATGTAAACCATATGTTTGACATTCATTTACACTTAACTATGTTTTTTTTTTCTATAAAAGAGAAAAATGTAAATTGATGTTCAGATGCCTTTGGGGCTGTTTAATAAATACAACTTTCAAGTCATTTTTCTTTCCATGGAATTATTACAAAGGAAAATGCCTTTGAACAATAGAAGGTCATGGCTCAGTCCCAAATTCTAAGTGAGTGGTATTTTAGGAGGCTCCAAACTTGGTTAAAGTCCTTATCCCAGAGCCCTGAACCACAAAGGTCCCAGTTGCATTTGTTCTATTCATCTGTCAAAGGTAGAAACAGAAGATACTGACCTTTTATTTATCTTTTCATCTTTAAAGTGTAATTTGAGGAAAAGTTTCTGTAATTAGAATAAGAACATCTGGGTTATAGCCTCGACTCATGCTAGAAACAGGAGTGACACCCATATTCTACCTGCCGCATAATGTTGGTGGGAGCATCAAGTGACACGGACGTGAAAGTACGTGGACACAGTAAAGAACACCACTCACAGTCTGTCAGTGGGAAGGCAAATTGATGCAGCCTCTTTAGAGGGAAATTTGGCAATGTCTACAGGAATTTTAAACAATGCACATGACCCCTCACTAACAAAATCTGACTGCTATATATTTACCCTATGGATATGTCAAAATATATGCATAAAAATATTCATTGGACTAAACTTTTTCATTACAAAGAAGGGTATAATCTGAATTAACATACTTGGGAGCTAGTTACATAAATTAATGGAATACTAAATAATTGTTGAAAAAATACACACACACACACACACACACACACACACACACATACATACTGATATGGAAAGAGCATCAAGATAGGATATGTAAAAAAAAAAAAAAAAGCAAGGGCATGTCACTGTATATTGCATTGCCCCATGAAGGGAGGAGAATAATATCAAGGAGAAACAAACAAAGCAAACAAATTGGAGGAGGAAATATATATATATATTTCACAAGGCAATGCAGAATATTTTTTCTTGGTAGGATATATAAGGAAATATACAAATGGTTACTTTTGGGGACAGAGCCTAGGGAAAGCTTTTAATTTTCATCTTCTGCTATTACCATACTTGGATTTTCATGCCATGCATGTGTAGGCAATGGGCTTATGGGACAATTTTGCTTTCTTCTTCATACTCTTTTTTACACACATGTACACACAAACATACACACATATACACACATGAATATTTAAATAATGTTTAAAGAAAAATGAAAGTATGCAGTCCCTTAGCTTAGTAATAAAGAGCACAAGCTTCAGAGCAGACAGATTTGGGTGTGAATATTAGCTAAGCCTCCATTCTAGTTACATCACCTTGGGAAAATTACTTGAACTCTCTAAACCTCAGTTTCCCCATATGAAATTGGGGGGACGATAACCTATCTTTTCAGCCTATTATGGGAGTTACATTATATAATAAATAATGCATAGTGTTGAATATAACTTACAACATGGTAAAACCTCATTAAGTTGTGTTTATAGTTATTGTTTTTGTTACTATCCTCGCAATGAGCTAGCTAACACCTTTAAATCTCATTCTCCATTAAGAAGATTAGTTCAAACAATGTAGTCCTCAGCCTTGATTCAGGGCTAATTTTAGGAAAAAGAAATGTGAGAGTGGGCTCCTGATAAGGCCTAGCTGTTAAAACCAAAAGGCTCAGGCTTTTGGGGGGTGGATAAACCAAGTATGATGAAGCAGGAGGATTTCATTTGAAACATATTCCCCACCTACCGTGTATGGCCCTAAATGTCAATGCCACGTCCCTTGAAATTCCCTGCTGCAACATGGTGTCTTAACCAGTTGACAGTATTTAGCTCTTTTATTTCCCTAAGAAGCTCCAGTGCCAGGTTCAGATTCTAGAATCCCCGGTCTCCAGCTTAGTGCCTTTTGTGGACTCATGGTTTCATGCACTCTCAGAACAGACTTTTCTAGAGTTTGAAAAAGTTAAAGTGCACTCTTGACCCAAAACCATTTCTTGATTTTGAAAAGAAATTGTTCCTGGAAGTGCTTCAGGGAAAGATTTGGAGGAGCAGCTTTCCATTTTGACTTGAATTGCAAACTCACATTAAAAAACATTAAGGATAATAAACTGGAAATTCAATTACCAGGCTTGAAGCCAGAACACCGCACACTCGATTTGGATTTGCATCTTAACTTATAGCTTGTTCTTGCCAATATTACTTACAATTCAGACCTTTGCTCATGGTAAAAAAAAAAAAAAAAAAAAAGCACTTAGTACACAGATGATTTCTCACCAAGTGCTTTATGATGGACCTGCCCAAATGTCGATTTGGGTGTGAGCTTAAATTAGGAGGAAATTTAAAATATTTCTCCCTTTTATTCTTATATTTTTATTATTGCATTTGGGGAAGCCACAGAATTACATGACAAGGGTTTCAAATTTCCAAACATATCGAATGTCTCCTCTTGTATACAACTGAGATTTCTATTAGGCTTATAATCTAATTTGTTTACAAGATACTCATGTTGAGATGTTAGACACCTGCCTTTATGAAGATGATTCCTAGTAGGGGGTTGGAGAAACAATGAAAGGATATGTGATAGCCTTGCCAAAGAAAGCAATGATAAGAGTATGAATTTTTGGTTCACCTTGATTTTTTAAATAATTCAGATATCCAGATGAGGGCTTCCATGAATCTGGATGAATGACCGTCAAGATGGGATCTTTCCAGTTCCTTTTTGAAGAGTGGCCTGACTTAGCCATGAAGGGCCTAGGCAGAACCAAGTATGTTGTTTGCATTCTCTTGGTGTGAATATAAGCTCGGTCTTTTATCAGTTGTGTGACTATGGACAAGTTCCTTAACCTTTTTGTGCCTCAGTTTTCTCGTCTGTAAACTTGGGATTATTTAAGAAGAGCGTATCTATCTTTTAGGGTTGTGTAATGATTAAATGAGTTAATAATGCATGCAAAGCTCTTAGAATAGTGCTTGGCAATAGTAAACACTCAATAAATATTAATTTATTATTATGAGGTGTGACTCATGGAAGACTTACAGGAATAATTAGCTTATTATATTTGCTGTAGAGAAAACAGTGGTTTCTTTTTGGATGCTTCCCAGGATTTTGGCTTCTATCTATATATAGCAGTGAATCTCAGTCTTGGATGCACATTGGATCACCTGGTGTCAAAGTATAATTTCAAAAGTTGAGATCTTGACTCACATACAAATATGCAGTCAATACTTGCCAAAGACTTATTTGATTCATTTAATGAGAGAACCAGCAGGATACGTTCAAAGAGAATTAGAAAGATCAAATAGATATAGGTCCTGAAAAAATGCTGGAATAAGATTGTTAGGTTAGATATAAAACTGTTTAATGTCCTATGGAGCCAAAAAAAAAAAAAAAAAAAACCCAACCCTATAATCTTGGAATTGGGCAGAAATTATTAGCATCTCTACTGGAAAAATGTATTTGCATTGTTAATGGACCAAAATCTATAGCACTGCCATCAGACTTCTACAACAGAGGTTGTCAAACTTGGGTGTGTGTCAGAATCACCTGGGAACTTGCTAAAATTATACAAACCCAAGCCCCATTCTACTTTAATAAGCCTGGGCTTCTGTATACTTTATTAGCTTTCTAGGTAACTCTGTTAAATATCAAGGTTTGAGAACCACTTTTCCACAAGGCAATATCTATTCTTACGGAGTTGTGAAATATCCTAGTAAATATGAAATTAAATGAAGGTACGTCACCCTAAAGACTTAAGATAGTCTTTGGGGTGAGCCTGTTAAACAGTTGCTCCACCATGATGTTGAAAGGCTATGTGGTTATCCTGTTGCTTATTTCCAAGTTTTGGAATTGTTTTCTTAATACTGAGCCATGGCCAGATAACATCCCTAGGTTCTGATTAATTGATCTGAAGCATGGCATGGGAATCAAGGGTTTCAAAGCTCCCTAGGTGATTCTACTGTGCAGTCAAGGTTGGGAACTGCTGGCTTTAAGTTTGTCTCACTTCCTGACTACATTCTGTGTTTTATGCAGTGTCAGGAACATGGTGTGTGTACAATATTATGTATTTAGTTAAAGAGTTAATAAATTAAATTTAATAAACACAGACCACTTTGGAATGGCCCATGTTGAAAAAGACACAGGTTTCTCTGGCCAGCCTTTAATAGAGGTGGATGCTTCTTCAAGGGATGGCTACTCCATTCTCAGTTTCAGGAAAACAGCAGAGAACTCTCCAGTTAACATTCTTTCATGTCCAGGGCACTGTTCACACTGCTGTACCCAATTTACGGGTCTCCTGGATATGACTAACCTATCTTCTCCTGCCCAGCTGTTCTAGACAAATCCTTCCTGTCAGACACATATAGTCCTCTTTTCTTTCAGTCATTTGCAAAGTCTTAGAAGAGATACTTCCAAACACAAGATAAAAATAATTTATTTTGGCTTCTGTCTTATTCTTACAAACTTAAGGTTGTTGGAACAACTCAGCTGTTTCAACTCCAGGCTCCCATGTCTTCTCAAGATGTTGCTTCCAGTATGGCGTTGCTGCTGGTAGAAAGTAAGGTGGATGATGTAGGAGGTAGACTTCTCAGCCATCATTCCCTCATTATGGTCTATTTTGAGGAGTCATTGGTCTTTCCTTGTGGTTTTTAAAATTTCATTCTTCCCGCTGTTTGTGCTTTTGTTTGGATATTCTGTGACAGGGGTGAAAATTGTCTTCATTGCTGTCACCAAGATTCTTTTTGAGAAGGAAGCTGCTTGATGTGGGAAAATAACATCAGGAAGTGCTAGGATTCAAGATGAGACGCTGAGAGCACAGGAGTTGGCTGGGCCTTAATCAAGTAAGATAATGGCTGAACTTCTCTACCTGAGACAAAGCAACGTATTTGTTTTTGCTCCTGAGAGGGAGGAGGAGAGCCCAGAAGGAAGCAGAGAAGAGACAAAGTGATGGTAAAAGGCTGGACGGCTATATGAGGGGAAGGACCAGTGTAAAACCCCTGGCAGGGTGGCCACAAGGACATTTAAGAACAGGCTGGCTTTGTTTGCAGCTCTTGGCACTGCTGTGGGATGAGTGCCACCTCTTTGCAACACTGCCTCCCAACTCTTCAGTGAAATCTATTTCATGCGTCCATATGTGCATATGTCCATGATAAGAAATGGCACGGAATTTCATGACTGGATCAAGGTAACACAGTCAACATACATGCAAGCAATAGCCAAAGCCAGAAGGAAACTATAATTATGGAAATCTTGAGGAGGACTGTGAGTGGGTTGAGGTTCTGGAATGGGGTTCAAGGCAGTCTTGTGTATCTCACAAGTAGGGTTACATTGAATTCACTCTTTCCACTAGATTTAATGGAAGGATGAAGAATGTATGACTATGCGGTACAGAATCTCAAGACGGCACAGATGTGCCTCATCAAAGGGCTAACAATCTACTCATGAAAATTCGAGATACAGACAAAGAGCTAGACCTACCAGGGAGAATCTAAGGGTCTTGGAAGTGCAGATGAAGGAATGTTAGTTCAAAGTAAAAAAGGATTCCTTCTGATTGGAGAAAGTATCACAGGCCTCATGGAGGAGATGGCGTCTGAGGTAAACTTTGAAAAATGGATAGTATTTAGATGTAGAGAAGAGGGAATTATAATAATTACTCCCATTTATTAGACAGGAAAAAATACTCCCATGCAACCACTTCTTCCATCAAAATATACAGTATATTTATCACCTTAGAAAATTTCCTGGTGCCCCTATCAGAGCAACACCTCCCAACTCTTCACTTCAGGTGGCCACTGATCCGATGAGTACTCACTTGTGTTCTCTCATTTGATCCTCACAACAGTCCTTTGATGTAAGTGCAGTGACTGTTGTCACTGTACACATGAGGGAACAGCTCTGTTTAGTAAGAAATTTGCTCTAAATTGCACAGCTAGAAAATGACAGAGCTTGAACTTGAATCCAAGGATAACTCTGAAGCCCAAACTCTTACACAGTAGAGGGAGTAACATGAGCAAGGAGAAGAAAGAAATTGCCGGACATGTATGGTCAATAGTGAGTAGTTTGGCTACAGGATAAGTTTTGTGAGGCAAAGTAAAGGGGAGTTTAGCTAGAATGTTGTGGTTTTCTATGGATCTCTTTTCCACCCAGAGGAAGGGTTGTGTGTACTTATAATCCTTATGACTCCTGAGCCTACAGGTTGAACTTATCTTCTAAATGATGTTTACATTTTAAAGAGTGTCCTATTTATGAGGCAGAGAATAACTCCCAGGTGGCCCTGTGAAATATTAAGTGCCGACTTCATAGTATTTGCGATTATTTATCCATATGCATGTACACATTTGTACAGAAATAAATACACATTGTACACATGGGCATCTGTGCTGAAGTATGCAGCCAAGTGTCAGCACATTATCAGATTTAAATTGGCTGCCTGACTCTATTAATAGCCCTGGTTTTCCAGTTTCTAAAATAAAAGATCCCAGAACAGCTGGACTGAAATCTGAAACAGAATGGAAGAATACAACCCTGTAAGCAGTAGTAGTCTCGTCTGTAACTGCTAAATAAAGTTTGTAGCTTCATAGATTTGTGGAGATGCCTATAAAAGCACCCTTGAAAATGCTAAGTGCTTTTTAAAAAACAGCTTAATCTCCAGCCAGTGAAAGGGATTGATTATGCTTTATCAATCATGGGATTTTGAAAATCTCTCTGACATCCCATTAAAATTTGAAAGGAGAGCTAAATCCAGGAGCAGACAGCGTCCACCTTGGCCATGTGGCTCAATGAAAAGCTGGTGCGAAGACTACCACTCACCCACTAGGATTTCTCTCTCAGCAGTTTATCATTTCTCGAATCTCACCATTAAACGTTTGGACTATGAAAGTGCAGTGCTTTTCACGATCCAGTCCAATATCCCTTCTCTACTCAACTCCTGCTGTCCCCTCTACTCCTGACTATACCCCAAAGTACCATATACTCCTCCCTCACTGCTACCTGAACACACCATACACGATGCTCTTCTTTGTCATGTAGTTCACGCTGTTCACTCAACCCATGTGTCCTTCCTCCCTTTACCTGGAAAGATGCTACTCAGTCTTCACAGCTCACCTGGAACAGCCCTCCTCATGACATTTACAAGACACTCCTTCACAGCCTTCCTACCCAGGCAGAGTAAATCATGTCCTCCCTGCTGTTCCCATAGCACTTTGTTCTTGATCTGTAGTGAAAATACATCCTTTCAAGGTGTCTGCCCCTTGCTTGAATGAGCTCCTACCTCCTTGTGGCCTTAAATAAGTGTGATCCTGGGCCTGGTAGTGTTGCTTTCGCCTGTGAGCTTGTTAGAAAATCAGAACATCAGCCTCTGCCCCAGATATACTATATCAGAAACTCATTTTAACAGTATCACCAGGCGGATTCATATAAACATTAACATCGAGAGGCTCTCCTAAAGGACAGAGATTATGGCTTAGTGAGCCTTTAATTCCTTGACAGTGCATAGCCTCATCAAAGGGCTAACAATCTAGTCATGAAAATTCGAGATACATACAAAGAGCTAGACCTACCAGGGAGAATCTAAGGGTCTTGGAAGTGCAGATGAAGGAATGTTAGTTCAAAGTAAAAAAGGATTCCTTCTAATTGGAGAAAGTATCACAGGCCTCATGGAGGAGATGGCGTCTGAGTAAACTTTGAAAAATGGATAGTATTTAGATGTAGAGAAGAGGGAATTATAATAATTACTCCCATTTATTAGACAGGAAAAAATACTCCCATGCAACCACTTCTTCCATCAAGATATACAGTATATTTTTCACCTTAGAAAGTTTCCTGGTGCCCCTATCAGAGCAACACCTCCCAACTCTTCACTTCAGGTGGCCACTGATCCGATGAGTACTCACTTGTGTTCTCTCATTTGATCCTCACAACAGTCCTTTGATGTAAGTGCAGTGACTGTTGTCACTGTACACATGAGGGAACAGCTCTGTTTAGTAAGAAATTTGCTCTAAATTGCACAGCTAGAAAATGACAGAGCTTGAACTTGAATCCAAGGATAACTCTGAAGCCCAAACTCTTACACAGTAGAGGGAGTAACATGAGCAAGGAGAAGAAGGAAATTGCTGGACATGTATGGTCAATAGTGAGTAGTTTGGCTACAGGATAAGTTTTGTGAGGCAAAGTAAAGGGGAGTTTAGCTAGAATGTTGTGGTTTTCTATGGATCTCTTTTCCACCCAGAGGAAGGGTTGTGTGTACTTATAATCCTTATGACTCCTGAGCCTACAGGTTGAACTTACCTTCTAAATGATGTTTACATGTCAAAGAGTGTCCTGTTTGTATGTATGTACAAAAGTGTATGTATTCACTCAGCAAAGAGATATAATGAATCACATGCCAGACATTGCCCTTAGAGCCAGAGATGTAAAGATACTGGAGAATTTACAGGTGTGGCTGGAGTTAAGGGTCCTAGAGATGAGGTAGGAAAAGGCCAAGCCTGTTGAAAGCCTTGAAAAGGTGTTAGGATCGAATCAGTCTGAAAAACACAAGCCTGGAAGTTATTCCATAGATTCCTTTACTTGGGTGGGGGGGAGGTTCTCAGAGCACTGAAATGTCACTATGTCTTGTGACTCTATAAGATGGTGGTGTGTGCCCCAAACATATTTGATCACAGAAACCTTATTTATTTGCTTATTAAATAGGGCCCATTTATGGGATTAATGCTTTTCAAGGCATTGGGAATCACTGGTCTACTCCCATACATTTGGAATTCATTTTGTGTGGCCTGGTGACAGTGTTTGTGTTGCCTTATCTTGTGATTTAACTATAGCATGTCTTTTGAATGTCTCTTCTCAACTGGATTGTAAACTCTTAGAGTAGAAGGAGGAATCTTGTGCTTATTTTTCTACCCTCATTTCACATTGGCATTCGTGTTTTTCCATGATTGTCTTTTATATCTACCTTGCAACCAAGTAGAGGCCAAAGACATGGTGGGCACTTGGTTAGTATCTGAATGGCCTAAGGTGGATTTAACGTAGTAGGGAAGACATCTGATGGGGATTATAATCCTGGCTCGGACATTAGCTGTGTTGACTTTGAGCCAGACACTCACCCTCTCTGGACTCCAGCATCCACTTCCTCAGCCAAGCACAGCCACTGGATGACAGCCTCCCATGGAGTTGGGTCTGCAAGCTTCTGAGTCTTCAAGTAGATGTAAGATATCATTGGAGAGATTTGAATTTAATTTTAGGGAAAATTCTGTACTCTGCTTTCCTGGAAATAGTGTTTGAAAATTAGAGAAAGTCAATATTTTAGAATAATTTAGAGGAGAGGCACCATCAAGGTCATAATACAAAGTCTTCTTGAAAGAGATTTTGCAGGACTGAAATTCTGTGATCCGTATAAAATGAGAACAATAATGTGTTTCCTTCTCCCATTAGTCATTCTGAACTTGAATAAATCTGAGAAGATTTAGCCTTACTAATTTTAAAAGTAGCTGCTGGAAATATAATTTGATTATAACCACCACAACAAAAGAACTTAAACATATGTTGAACTTACAAGCATTATTAACACTCGGTTAGGGCACCTGGGTGGCTCAGTTGGTTAAGTGACTGCCTTCGGCTCAGGTCATGATCCTGGAGTCCCGGGATCGAGTCCCACATCAGGCTCCCTGCTCAGCAGGGAGTCTGCTTCTCCCTCTGACCCTCTTCCCTCTCATGCGCTCTGTCTCTCTTTCTCAAATAAATAAATAAAATCTTTAAAAAAAAAAAACAAAAAAAACACTCGGTTAAAAACATAGTACCTTCCGCTTATAGAGACGGTTCTCCCAAGTAGCTCAAAGCACTTTGCACTGAAATGTTAATATTCCCATTTTATGGATAAGGGAGTGGAAGTCCAGAGTGGGGCTAGCTGACCCAGTTCCCGACTAACATCCGAGTCAGAGCTGGGTATTGCCCTGGACCTGAGGTTTCCGAGTATGGCCTTTTCCCCACCACCAGATATGCAGAGTGTTCATTTTGATCCAGCCCAGTTGATGAAAGCTGTCTTCCCTCTGAAATATGTGTATATTTACTGGATGCTGTATATGTATGTGTCCCCTACAAGACACGTGATTTCCTGAAACCTGCAGATAAACAATGATAATTGGAAATGGACAGGGTGCTTTGGCAGATTTGAAGTACTGTAATACTTAATATTAAGTCTGAATGCTTCTTGTGATAAGCAGCCTTCAGTTACCCGAAATCAGGGCCCATGATTAACTGGCAATTGGCTGGTATTAATTATGAGGCACGTCCTGTAAATCTCTTTGCTGATGGGGCCCCAGGCAGGTCTGAGGCCAGCCGAGGTCTGCAGCATGTGGAATCTGGAAGCACAGACCAGAGCCTAGTGCTCTTCCTCCCCAGCCCACATTTGCTTCCTAGTTCCTGGCAGCCCTGACTGCATGTACTTCAAACTCCATTTCCATCTCAATGAGGTTATGTCCAATGTGATTGTACCTTCCCCTGGCAGGGCCCATCCACCAACCTTGCTCTTTTATCTCCCCCTCGGCTTCTTACATTGGAGAACTTGTAGCTCCTTATGATCTGCTGAACATTAATATTCACTAACTTGCTCCAGGGAGCTACGCTTCACCGAACGCATTTTCACCTGAAAGGAGTTGTTTAATATAAACATTTGGTTAATATTCTGTACATTTGAAAGTATTTTATCAGCATCAGTGTAGGACCAAAAGTCATTTAAATTCAATGGGAACTGATTATGTGCCAAGAATCAGTCCTTTCCAAAAGAGTATGTTTTCCCCCCTACTATAATGTATACATTATAAAACTCACTTACACGGTTGATAGGAACACTTTGTGGACAAACCAGCAGCCCTGCATTTCATCCGACTGAGTATTCATCAGCTCTGGCGCTGGTGTTAAATGGGGGAAAATATTATACAATATTGCTTTAAAAACTGTCTAAATATAATTATCAACATCTTTGGAGTGATAATAATTATCATAACAAGAGCTCATCAGAGGAAACACACAGTTTGATGAGGATCCTCTACTTGAGTCCCTGCCCCCTTGCAGAAGAAGGATGAAAATTCTTTTTTTTTTCCCTTCCCAAAGAACCCTAGCTCTCTGAACCCTTCTTCTGGCTGCCCTACAGTTTTTCTTTGCGTGTGTCTGTGTGAAATTCATTATCCCAAATAGTTGGTAAGTAGACAATACAGGCAGCTCCAAGAAAGGTTGAAATAGACAAATGGAGAATGCTGCTAAGATTTGTTTGAATTACATTCCAAACTTTGGGATAAAGTCTTCACAAAAACAACTATTATTACTTTCTGCCTGAGGCACCTGTGGATACCGAGTTTTCTTTAAACGTTTTTTTTTTCTCCTGAAATATAACTTACTGGAGAAGGAAGTGTGTATGTGTGTGTGCATGTGTGTGTATGTATGTGTACATACAACAAATAAAAATCTATGTGGCCACCATCCTGGTCAAGCATCCCTGTATGTGCCTACCTGACAACAAATCTCTCAGCCCCATGGAGTTAACCGTGTCTTCAAGTTTAGCTGGAGTTTGTTCATTTTATTTTATTTTTTAAAGATTTATTTATTTTTGTGAGAGAAGAGAGAGCAAGCAAGCATGAGTGGGGGTGGGGAAGGGCAGAGGGAAATGCAGACTCCTTGTTGAGCAGGGAGCCTGATGCAGAGACTTGATCCCAGGACCCTGGAATCATGACCTGACCCATAACTGACTGAGCCACCCAGGTGCCCTTGGAATTTGCTCATTTTAAATGCTAGATAACCTTTATGATAAATGGATTTATTTATCCATTCTAACATTTACGGACATTTGGGAAATTTCTGTTTGGGGCTATTCCAAGCAGTGTCTCTCTGAGCATTCTCATTGGTGTACATATACAATTGTTATCTCTGGAACACATCCTTTAGAGTATGATTGCTAGGTCATATATTTGCATTTCTTCAATTTTATTGGATAATGCCCAGCTGTTTTCCAAAGTGGTATTACCAGTTTGCATTCCTGCTAGCAGCATGAGAGTTGCAGATGTACCACATCTTCATCAAGACTTGTATTGCCAGGCCCTTAAATTTGAGCCAATCTGGTGGGTGTGTAGTGGTGTCTTCTATAGTTTCAATTTGCATTTCTCTAATTATCACTGAGATTAGGCATATCTTTCATTTGTTAGTTGGCTGTTTGGAGTTCTTTTGTGAAGTGTCTATTCAAGTCCTTTGCTCATTAGTGGGCTGTCTTTTCCTTATTGATTTGATGGCCTGATAAAGAAATGAAAGCCCTATCATGGTGTCTGCTTAGGAAGTACCCAACACTGTATCCAGCACATAATTTAACAATGATAAAGACAAAAAATTAGTGTAGATGCCAAGGCAGACTCTGCTACTTCTGAGATTCTTACGAATTTCTAGAGTAAAGAAAACATAAGTCATTAAAAAAGGCCATTGGGGCCATATATCTCAGTGCCAGGAGTCCTCTCCTTGTAGTTGGGTTGTTTTGGAAGGGCTCTGGATCCTTCAAGGATCATTTAGATTGCTGCCACAGGGATTTAATAATGCATACCATAGAGTTCCAGAAACAAATAAATTCCTCTAGCAGCAAATAGCCTATTTACTCTCAGGACCCTGGAAGAATACCAAAAACTAAGCTCTTGGACATTCAAAACACTCATTAGTGTTCTGACAGTGGAGATAGCCACATCCTAATTGGCAACATAGCCACATCCATGATTGTTACATTGAGCCAGACCAATGTCAAACATTGAAACAGCCAGCCAGAACTTCTTTAAGGAGAAGGAGTTTGGATAAGAATGTGCCCAACTCACCCTCTGAGATGTGGCTTCGAAGGGTCCAGACACCTTCTAATTCTAGGACTTGCTCTGGATCTGTCTTCTATGATTAAATACTTCTTGATTCTCCTTGGGCTCCCGAATTCCCACATCTCCTCTGCATGTCTCCAGTTCCAGCTCCCTAAGAGAGGGCATTAACTGCTCCACTTGCCCCCTTAAAGAATGTGTCCCTTTTTTTGCTGTAAATCTTTTCTAGATCACCTCCTGGGCTGTTTTTTGCAAGTTATAAGTACTTTTTTTGGGTTCACTGCTGGTCAGACTCCTAGAGTTCTGGCCTGTGTGTAAGAATCCCTTGCAAATGTTTTTGCTTAGAAGCCATGGCTGTGGCACATGTTCAGGGTCAGGTCTGGAACAGAGACTCATGTGACATCTCAGTACTAACCAGAATCTTGGGAGAGGTGAGGCTCTCCAGCCCCCGCTCTGTTCTCTCCTCCTTTCGTGATGGAATCAGTTGACTTGAAGCTGAACATATGGCAGCTACCATCATAACATAGAAACCATTCCCTCTACCATGGCAACCGGAAAATCAATGCACACTTATGGCTTGGATGTACTCAGTAAATGCACAACGTATAGGAGCGTTTTTTTTTTTTTTCTCTTTTTTAAAGAAGCATTTGGAATAGCAGCAGAGAATTAAGACCTTTTCTTCAAACACACCTCTTAAGTTCTTCTGTGGAGAGGAGTGTTTGGAATATCTTACCTATATTGTTCTGTTTCATTACCGCAGGAGTTTTTTAATGGAACTACATTTTGTTTCCAAATTTCAGGCGTATTATTTATCCCCGAATGAATTGGATTCAATTCAGTTTTCTCCCAGAGATCTTTGAAATTGATTCGTCAATATATTTTTCCAAAGTTCTACACCTAAAGGAAAGTACTGCGATTAGAACCTCCCTAATGCATCTGACATCTATAGACTAAATAATTTGGCTCCATATTGATGAGAATATCAGAGGCATACATTCTGTCTAGTGTCTTAAGGATAAGTGTCTTAGTTTTATTACCATGTTCATCTTGGTGAATTCTCTCCTTGCTCAGACCTGGAAGGTAATTGTATCTTATTGTCTATATCTATGTAGTTCCATCACTTAAATAGTTGGAAGGGCAAGAAAAAATGGGACTTTTTTTCTGTGGGAAAGCATTGCCAGGGGCTGTCTCTTCAGACTTCCCATAACTTCATTCCAAGAAAAAAACAAGCCAAAGAGTTGAAAGGAGCAATAATGGAGACTAGGAGCCATGAAAGTTTGGTTTCTACTTCTGTCCTACTTTGGCTGTCTCTAGCTCCTCAGATGGAGCGGGTCGTTCAGACTGTGGTTCGAAGGACCCTTCTGCGTGAAATCCATGTTCCCTTAACTCTCGGCAGTGTGTTGTTTTCTCTGTGTCGTGCTCACCCATTAGCATTTTAATTTAGCTTCATATGGCACTGTTCTGCACATGGATTTGCTTTCTTGCTTTTGTTTATTGTACGAGTGACAAACATGAGGGCATTTTCATGATGTGAAAAAATGCCGTGAAGTTGTGAAAATGAGGTGACTTTTCCTTGCCAAGCCCCAAGGAATGTTAAAGCAGAGATAGCTCTGACAGGGAACCACAAACGTTCCCAATATTAAAATGTTCAGGAGTCTTGATCTAATTGAAATGAGAAGTTTTGGCCGAGGGCTAGGGACTCAGACATGACCTTACACTTCTGTCTGTTCAGTGGGATGTGGCTCATCTGACTCTTCGGGAAGTGACTCAGTCCTTTACAGAGACACCTTCTTTCTGTGGATTTTGAGCAGCACTTGGAAATCAGACACCTCCTGCTTTGGGGGCATAGTGGTGAGTGGATGGTGAACACACTCTTACAAAACTAGTCTCAGGTATTGAAGGGCTTTGTTTTGTGAGTCCATCACTCCTTGAGATCTGTAAATTCTTACATCTACCTGGTAGTCCCTAAGGATCCACTTACGCCTTGGGTCTAAAAGTAAACAACTTTCTCATTGGAGGTTTTTAAGTAGGAAAAAAGCAGTTTTAGGGAAGGGAAGCATAAGAAACTGTCTTATAAAGGTTGTCTCTTTCCTATACACTGGATAATTCCTAAACACTTGCCTTCTTGTTTAATATTCGTTGAGATTTCTTAGAGCAAAGTGTACTGTTTAAGGCAGGGGTGGCCAATACTTGTTCAACATCTAATCACCGAGCCAGAATTCATGACAGACATCATTAATCAAGCACAGAATTCTTTCCTGCTGAACCAAGAAGTACAGCATCAGAATCCTTCTCAGTACGACTCCACCAGTTGATCAGAGTTGTGATGCAAAATGAAACTGACCTACCTTCCCTGGTCTGGACTCTGCCAGAGATGTGATTCCTCTTCTTAGCATGAGTAGCCAGATATAGCAGACAACCTTCATCCGGAAACTATGAGTATTCAACACTTCCTACAACTCCCCCTCCCTCTGACTCCAGTGAAGCATTGCAAGTATAAGAGGGGCTCTTTTGTTGGGCAGGTTCTTTCTTTGTCTCATCTCAGGCCACCTCCTCCTTTATGTCTCTGTGCCTTCGCTCTGCATTCATCAGGGGCTTGGCATGCTCTCTCATGGCACATCCTCTCATGTCTGGGTCCTGGTTCTGTGGGAGTGATAGGCAGAATTCTGAGATGGTCCCAAGATTCCCGCCCCCTGATGTTTACACCCGTTACTCTCCTGATTAGGTTACATGATGTGACAAAGGTGAAGAGATTTTGCAGATGTAGTCAAGGTCTCAAATCCGTTGATTTTGAATTCATCGAAAGGAAGAGTATCATGGGTGAGTCTGATCTAATCAGACGAGTTCTTAAAAAGCTGGGTGGGGGGGCGCCTGGGTGGCTCTGTCGTTAAGTGTCTGCCTTCGGCTCAGGTCATGATCCCAGGGTCCTGGGATCGAGCCCCACATCGGGCTCCCTGTTAGCGGGAAGCCTGCTTCTCCCTCTCCCACTCCCCCTGCTTGTGTTCCCTCTCTCGCTGTGTCTCTCTCTGTCAAATAAATAAATAAAATCTTAAAAAAAAAAAAAAAAAAAAGCTGGGTGGGCCCTTTGTGAAGGAAGAAACCGAAATGCTCCTGCTGGCCTTGAAGAAATAAACAGCCATGTTGTAGATTGTCTATACTGAGTGCTACATGGCGGGACTCCAAGAGCATCTTCTAGGTGCTGAGAGTGGCCCTCAGCCAATAGCTAGAAAGAACATGGAGACTTCAGTCATATAGCATCAAGAAAATACATTCTTCTAACCACCTAAAAGAGCTTGGAAGTGGGTATTTCTCTAGTTGAACCTCAAGATGAGGATGTAGATGGTCAAAATTTTGTTTTCAGCCTTGTGAGGACCCATTTGAAACATATTGGGCTCCTGACCCATGGAACCTGTGAAATAACAAATTTAACCATGTTAAACAGCTGCTAAATATGTGGTAATTTGTTACACAGTAATAGAAAATGAACCCAGCAGGCCAGATGTAGGGTACAGGATTTTCCACTTGGCCCTTTCTGCTGCCTTCCAAAACCAGCAAAAAATCATTTTGATGGCGAGATAGGTGGGGGTTGGTGAGATAGGTGATGGGGATGAAGGAGGGTACCTGTTGTGATGAGCACCATGGTGATGGATGGAAGTGTCGAATCACCAAATTGTACACTTGAAACTAATATTACACTGTATGTTAACTAACTGGAATTTAAATAAAAATTAAAAAAAATTAAATTAAAAAAAACCCCTACATAACTTTATTTTTAGGGTCTGATTGGTTTTTCCCTTAGGAAAATAATTATAGTGTAACAAGAGTAACAAAACAGTGATGATATTGGGAGAATTAAAGAAATTTCAAAAGCTCATAAGTCACAGTAATTATTTCTAGTCCATATGAAAACAAGAAGAGAGAGTCAGTGCTCCCTCACTTCCTCACTCCCACATGTATACAATGAAATGGGTGTGGCCCTTAGCCCAGGAAACACCAGTAGTAATGGCTGTTGAGACCTGTCTTAAAAGGAATCCTGACACTCCCTGGGCCTTCCTTCGAGAATTCTTATTTGCAAGTATTAAATCTGTTTATCCTTCATTTTACTTTACTTTCTGTTACTTTTTTTATATGGATACCTCATCCTCCTCATGAAGGGAGGTGGCTTTCTTCAAGGGGTTTGGTAGACAGCAAACATCAATCATTGACATTTTGAAAAGTTCTGGACAAGAGTCTGTGTTCTCATTCTGCCATTGCTCATGACAGGCAGTTTACCATAAAAACTATTTCCCATACCCTTTATTTTGCAGTGAACAAATGGATCCCCTCCCTCCTGGGGAAAGGTCTTTTTTATTCACATTTTCATTTGGGACTTCTATTTATTCTGAAGAATGGGGGATGATAAGAATCTCACCTGTTTCATAAGGCTTTTGTGAGGAATAAATAAGGAAATACACGAGAAGTTCTTAGTATCATCAGGCACATAGCACATGCTTAATAAATGTTAGCCATTATTATTATAATCACTATTATAAATCTATCATGTGCCCAGCAATTTGCAGGACCCTAAAGTGGTGAAGCAGAAATCCCTGTGTGCCTCCTGCCTACATCACAGTAGAGACTCTCAGATGAAACATCACAATGGCTCCTGGTCATTCAGGAATGGGGGGGGGCTTGGGGGCCAGAGTATAAACTGGTGGATCTGAGCTTGCTGAAACCAGACAGCCGGTCTCTATCAATCAAGAGGGGCTTAATCCAGAAAGGTAGAGTCTCGGGTTTGAGATCATGGAGGGGAGTGGGTAGTTGAGCAAAGTTTCTATTTGGGTTTTTTTCTGGACAAATGACACTGGAAGGGGAGAGAACTGAGTGGATAGTTTCAGAGTTTCAGAACCAAGAGACTTTATGATCTAGGAGTTGCAGTCGATGACGAAGAAAATGGGGTGTGGGTATGGGTTACCTGAAAGTATGCCAAATCAGGAAGAATTATGGTTTCTGTCAGAGTTTTTTCTCTTTCTGCGCACTCAGAAAAACCTGATTTGAATCATTAGGTTGAAAGTTTTGTATATATGTGTGTGCACATACATGCATATATAATATACCGTTAAAAAGGGGCAGCATAGTTGACTAAAGGACCATAGTGTATGTTTTCTGTGTCCTTGCTGTCTATTCAAATTATAGGTGAGCTCGACAAAGGCTTCTTTATAAACCTAGGGAGTTTCCATTTATCTGCTGTTTGGCCTGTATAATCCTCATGTTTTACACTTTTAGCCCTTTTAAAAATGTCATTCTTTTCCCAGGGTTCTTCTGATCATTGGGTCAGAAGCATCTGAGTCCTTGTCATCAGTTGCACCTCAGCTGTACTAGAAACTAGATGTTTAAGAATATCATAATCCCAGTGTGATATAAAGACCTTTCTAAGGAAGATGAGATACCCGGAGACTGGAAAGGAAAAGTCTGAAGGATTTGACCACATTAAAATGAAAAGCTTTGGTTCAGCAAAACACCAGAAACAAATTCAAAAGATAAAATACACACCGGAGAAGCCCATTCTCTCAACACATCTGACAGTTCACAAAGAGCAACTACAGTCCAGCCTGAAAAATGAACAAAGTGGTAGGAAAATGGGCAGTGTTCACTATGAGGACATAGAAATAGGGATGCCTAATTAGGTGGCAAAAAGCTGTTCAGTCTTAATAAAGAGTGAAGATAAAAGCTTAGTAAAGATTAACATTTACTGAAGATTAAAATGACACTTCTGCCATAAATAAAAACATTGTTGGCAACATCGTGGCTAAGTGGGCATCCTCCTGGGGGTAACTGCAAGGGCGCATCTGCTAGGAATGGTAAACAGCACTGGCTTAAGCATTGCCCAAGTTTGTGGCCCAGAATCTGAGCAGGGGTCCAGCAAGGTGGAGGCTCCCGCCTCTGAAGTTCAAGCAAAGAATGACTCCTTTTGGTGACTGACCTCAAAGATAGGAAATTTTTTTAATAGTCTTCTAGTGTTCATTTGGTTACATCTGAGGCTAAAATTCTTCTTTGTCTTTTCATGCCTAGATGTTCTTATTTACTTAATTTGTTTTGTTTCTTTGTTTAATTTTTTATCCTTGAAGTTCATTACCAGAATGTCTTGGTGTTTCCCAGGGTATGGACAGTCCTTTCTAGTCTCATTTGGGCCTTTCTTTAATTAAGCAATATTTTCTTTTGTTATGACTCATTTCTCTTTTTTGGTCATCTGTCCCTACTACATAGGCTACTAGTTACTACATATGTTGGATCTTTTTATTATTGTGCCATGGGTCTCTTTTTTATTATGCCATGTCTGTAATCTCTTTTTATTTTGAAACAGAGATTTTTGTCCCCCAGGGAATATTTGGCAACATCACATGCTTATTGACAAGCTACTGGCATCTAATTGGTGGAGGCCAGGGACACTGCTAAACATCCTACAATACGTAGGACAGCCACTGTCACAACAAAGAATTATCTGGTCCAAAATGTCAGTAGTTGCAAAACCTCGCCCCAGGGTTCAGGCTGGATCCTGATAGATCTGTAGTTTTATTTTTTTAAAGATTTTATTTATTTGAGAGAAAGTGAAAGAGGGAGCACAAGCAGGGGAAGAGGGAGAGAGAGAAGCAGGCTCTCCGCTGAGCAGGGAGCCGGACATGGGGCTCGATCCCAAGACCCTGGGATCATGACCTGAGCTGAAGGTAGATGCTTAACAGACTGAGCCACTCAGGTGCCCCAGATCTGTAGTTTTAAATTATTTCAAATCATGTGGAAGAAATCCAGAACTTCTATAGGAGTAATATGTAGATAATGTTTCTTCTTTTAGGTAATGTTTTCGATACTAATGCTAATGCTGGAGCATTTGAGAGCATGTGTGTGAATATTTGAAACACAAAACCAGAGAGATGTTTCTCTCTACATACATTTATATGTATCTTATACTTTTAAGTGATACTACCATAAACCTTGATTAAAACATGATTATCTAACATATTAAGGGCTTGTGCTATTTGTGTGGGTTACATTTTCTAGTTAATGGCAACTTAACCTCAGAATATTTTTGTTTCAACCTTTGTTTTTCAGAAAAGATGTATTTCCAGGCTGAGGTTCTTGCAGTGTTTCTGAATAATCAAGCAAGTTGAAAACCCTGTAATCTTACATAAATGTAGGAGGAGAGAATTATGGTTATTAACACAATTTCTCCTAGATAATGAGATTGGACTAAAATGATATTGAACAAAATATATTTTCTAAAAGTGATTTAAAAAAAAAAGTCAATATCTAGCCATAATGAATTCCAGCTATTCGACGTCTGACTGAAATTTTATTTACCACTTCAATCACGTTGTACACATCACTTTTATCAGCATGGAGAAATTCCAGGAGAGTAAGGAACTGACCCAGACTCACTTTATCTCCTTTTTCCATAAATACACATATTTTAGTGCTCACTGTTCTAATTGTTTGCAAATTCATTTGCATGATTTCTTTCGATCTTTCACAGAACTTAGAAAATTAATTACTTGATCTCTGTAATAATAACCACCCTGTCTCCTCCCTTTCTGTATTAAAGCTAATTTAAAGGGAGGAATTTAATTCAGTCGTCTCATTGTTTACTCAAATTACACATGCATAATGAGATCTCAGTAGGAAAGGATGCAGAATGCCACCTTGAAGACTCAAATCAGTACCTTGGGGCAAAAATATGATAGTCTAACCATGTAGTTATTAAGAGTTCCCAGATTATAGCATTTGGATGATCAAACCTGTTGTTTCTAGGGCTCTTCTCAAAGTGATTGAAGTGGTAAATAAAGATGCTGCAAAGACGCTGAAAAGATTCGGAGGAGGGGGGACAAACACTTCAGGGGGCAGAAGTCATCAATATCATCACTGCAGTAGGGGTTGCATACATTTTATAATTTCCAAAACTCACTGATACTCTACACTTGATAAAATGATGTGGTATCTTCAGTTTATTTTCCTTTTCTATGGCCATTCCTTGACATTTCCCAATATCCTCTCCACAAAGGGTTGAAATAAAATACGAACAAAACTAACACATATAGTATTGTCAATCTGGACCAAGTTTTGGATGCCATTTTAATTTTTCTCTCTCTCAGCTCAGTAGTTCTAAGGGGGTTAACCAGAACAGTCTTCAATGAAGTTAAACACATTTTAATAATGACCTAGTGTTCATTTAGATGGGCATTTATTTCAGAGGTTATTCAACCCATGGTCTCTTTGGAAGTTGTCTTTTTTATTCAAGGTTAGTTGCTTATACCTAACCATGTTCCAGAAAGAGCTGAAGTCAGCTTACAAGGATGCAAAATTAAAACCATGCCGAGTTCATGTTTTACTACACCATGCAATCCCGGGGCAATCAAAATAGCAGTGAGCGCAAAGAATCTTTTGGTCATTGTTGGACACTCTTTGAAAACAGTGTAATCAAACAAGCCATTTGTTCAGTGTCTGCTGTGGGCTCAGCACTGAGTTGGACACTGTGGAAGTTGTAGAAAACATTACCTAATGGATATAGAAAACCATACCTAGTGGATTGGAACATTCCACATTCTGAAATTCAGCTATCTGGTAAATTTAGCTATTTAGAAAATAGTCAAGAGGTCAGCCTAAATAATGAGATAGTACTTCTAACACTAACTGGAGATCTGTTTACTCATACTTTGCTTATAAATCTAGCAAACATGATTCTTTGATGTCCAAGCTCATAGCACTCATGGAGCAGTAAATTGGAAGGTAATAGTTTGCTACTACAGGCACATTGATGGCTGAAAACTTCTGCAAATAAGAGAAGAGAGATTTAAAAAACAAATAGGTAAAAATCAAAAGGCTCCAGAGTGAGGACGTTAAGTGCAAGGACATCTAGTCATGAGGCACAATTCAGTAATGGGTGGCAAAGATGTACTTAACATCTGTTTATTTAAAAAGACAGATACAGGGCGCCTGGGTGGCTCAGTTGGTTAAGCGACTGCCTTCAGCTCAGGTCATGATCCTGGAGTCCCTGGATCGAGTCCCGCATCGGGCTCCCTGCTCGGCAGGGAGCCTGCTTCTCCCTCTGACCCTCCCCCCCTCATGTGCTCTCTCTCTCTCATTCTCTCTGTCTCAAATAAATAAATAAAATCTTTAAAATAAATAAATAAATAAAAAGACAGATACATAAGATATACCATAAACATGCTTTTTGCCAAAATGTTTATACTTTTTAAAAAGCTCGGGCCTGGGAAGAAAACCCTCAATTATCTGGAAAACTCAGTCGCTCTGATGCATTTGTTTTCTGGATAGCTGAGATTTTAGCATTGTTGATGAGGCAGGACTAATAGTAAGCAAAGTGATAGGATGTCATTAAATACTGGGTTGTTTGTCATCTGCTTTGATAGATTCCAGGGTAAAGTAAGTGATTCTAAGCTCCACGGGTGAAAGAATGGTTAAGGATTTGTGCTATGCCTTGAAGCTAGACTAGAATTTGAATAGATGTTGGGGTTTCATACCGATTAAATATGAAGTCAGTGCTTTCTTGGCCCTTTATCCCCCTTTCTCTCTGGAAAGTGGTCCAAGGAGATGGACCACTTGGAGGGTAGAGATTCCAAAAGGGGGCAGGTAGTGGTGCCAAAGCACAATGTGCCATAGTCACCATTTTTCTCGGTACCTCCTTCCATCTCTCTGACCATCTTCCTTCCTCCAGCCATCCTGAGTCAAATGATTCTGTTCCAGTGTGAAGCGGAGAGCAGAGCAGGGCAGTAAGAACCATGCTCTAGGTTCACATTCTGGAGTCTTACTAGCTGGGTGACCTTGAGCAAGACGTCGACCCTGAGCTCCTGCAGATGACACCAGGACGCCTATGATCACAATGATGAGTCAGCAGAACAATGCAGGCACTGAGTATTTTCTAAACCACAAAATCCTCTGAGAAATGTTGTGTTAGTTTTCCACTGGGTGTTAAGATTCTTCAGGATTCCTAATTTTCTCTTCACAAATCTGGGACCTCGGGGCCTGATTATGGGAACAGACTGCTCTTTAGGACTTGAACTCAGCAGTGCTGCAATTATTATGACATGTGGTTTAAATCTCAGCATGAAGGGCAAGTCATTGGAAAATCTCCTCCTTTCCAGCATTTGTCCTAAGAAAGTATCTAAAGATGGGCATTATTTGGTTGATCGAGGGAAGTGTGCTAGGAAATTATAAAAATGTGGATGGCAAGACTGAGAGTGGGAATAGTAATGAGTCCAAGTCAGTCTGTTGAAGGTTTATGGAGAGTATGATAATGATCGATGACTGCCCATCTGAGCCATTATGGCCTGTAGGTTCAAGTGCACAGGCTTGGAAATCCCTATCAAATGAGAGGGGTGGTGTGGCCACTTACACAAAATGAGCCCTTTCTCAAGACAGGATCATAGGGGAAGGGAGGAAAAAATGAAACAAGATGAAACCAGAGAGGGAGACAAACCATAAGAGACTCTTAATCTCAGGAAACAAACTGAGGGTTGCTGGAGTGGTGTTGGGGGGGAGGGATGGGGTGGCTGGGTGATGGACATTGGGGAGAGTATGTGCTATGGTGAGCACTGTGACTTGTGTAAGACTGATAAATCACAGACCTGTACCTCTGAAACAAATAATACATTATATGTTAAAACAAACAAACAAAAAAGAAGATAGTAGGAAGGGGAAAATGAAGGGGGGGAATCAGAGGGGAGGACGAACCATGAGAGACTATAGACTCTTAGAAACAAAATGAGGGTTTTAAAGGGGAGGAGGGTGGGGTGCTGGGTTAGCCTGGTGATGGGTATTAAGGAGGGCATGTATTGCTTGGAGCACTGGGTGTTATATGCAAACAATGAATCATGGAACACTACATCAAAAACTAATGATGTAATGTATGGTGACTAACAAAATAAGATCATTAAAAAAAAAAAAAAAAAAAAAAAAGATGAGCACTTTCTATCCAAACCAGCTTGTCTACCATTCCATTTACCAGGAGCAAGGCCTGCTGTGTCTCAGAAGAACTGTAATCTACTCAGGCTTTGCTCCTAATGAGATAGAACTCATTGCTCTAATTGGTTTGAGAGTGAATCCTGCTCCCTGTGTCTAGGGAGATCTGCAAATGCCCAGAGCTCACCCTGGATCTCATCACCATCAAGCCTCATTCCTTCGAACCCCTCTTCACCACTGGAGTCAGAGTGATCTATTTAAGTACAAGTCTATAATATAACATTATATGTTAACTATACTGGAATTTAAAATAATATTTTAAAAAATGCAAGTCTAACCACTACTCCTACTCCCCAGGTCCTCTAAAATAAATTCTGAGTTCTTTAGCATAGATAGTAAAGCCCTCTGTGATCTGATCCTCAGGTCAGTGATACAGCCTTAGCTTCTGCCGGTCTCCAACTAGCAATTAATGCTCTAGTAATGCTAGAGTACTTGAAAGCCATGCCCCTCTTACTTCTTACCATGAGATTATTTTGTCCTTCCATACCTTTGCATTGTTCTTTATTGAAACACTCTTCTTAATCTCCTTACCTGGCTCTTCTTATCAGCCTTCAAGACTTAGCTCAGACATCTTCTCCAACAACCTTTCTTATAATTCCAGAGTGGGTACAAGGAAGGTTGTGCTCTATGCTTGCACTAAAATTTGTGCATGCCTCTCTACTTATGATGGTACATTGAAACGATCTTTTATGTGTTTTTCCCATTAGAATATGGATTTTTAAAAAACAAAGATTGTATTTTATTTATATCTAAGTCATGAGCACTTAGCAAGAGACCTGGCAGACTACATAGCAAGTATATGTCAAACTGAGCCATTAGTTGTGTCTCTAGGACATTCCTATATAGAAATCCATCTGTTAGTCCATGAATGGAGATCTACCTTGAATACTGGACAAAGGGGAGAATTGAAGTGCTTACCAAGCCAATATTGGATAAGCTGGGTATTGTCTACATTTTCCACTGAATGAATCTCCCTATATTTCAAAAGTCATTTTAATATCTCCTCATTTCCTTAATAGGCATTATGAGGATACATCAATGACCAGAAAGAGCACCTGCCCCCAAAGGGTTTGTTTCCTAGGGGTACAAAGCTAAATATGTGCTGCAAGAGAAGTGACCGCCTTGGGGGTTCAGTGAAGAGACAGACTGCATGCTCCTGAGGGAGTCAGAAAAGACTTTGTAGGATAAGGGACACATCAAATAACCTTGGAAAATGGTGACGATTTTGAGAAGTAGAAATTGGGAAGAGATAAAAGGGAGAGTGGGAGAAGATGCATTCTAGGCAGAGGAAATATCAAAGGCAACGAGATGGAAAAGCCCTGAATGTATTTGGGAAATAAGAGGAACAACCGATTGTTCTCAACTGGATCCTGATGTGATTCATTTTCCACTACTTACCCCCCACCACCATGCTCCAGCCATCCCAGCTCCTTTCTCTGGCCCAGTGGTTCACAAACTTGAGTGAGAATCAGAACTGTCTGGAGGGCTTGTAAAACACAGATTGCTGGACCCCATTCCAGCTACCAAGTTTCTGGTTCAACAGGTCAGATGATGCTGATGCCATCGTCTGGGGCCATATTTAAAAATCACTGCAAAATTGTCCTGTGGATGCCACCATGGCAAAGACCTGGAGACATGTTCCTCAGTCCCACTCCGGAGACTATTGGAGATGGACCTTAGAACTCACTTGGAGCCTTGGGCCTTTCAGACTCTGCCCCCAGAAACCACAGCTAACCGCCCATTGGCAGAGCGGCCACCACCATTTCAGTTGTAGAGCAAGCAGCATTTTCCCATCATCCTGGCAAATGAAAGACTAACTTGAACCATCTGGTTCTGTAACACCCTCCTACACCACTGCTTAAAAGCAGCCAAACATATTTTGTCTTACATTTTGTCAATAAAATATTGTTCCCCGAGGCTGTCGGCTTGTCATGTTTGCAGCCCATAAGCAATGCTGGAGCAGTTAGTGGTGGCACCAGCAAGAGGAAGGCCATGGGCAAGCCCCTCAGCCTTTTGCTGCTGACACCCTGTGCACCCCTCTTCTCAGGGCAGATTCTCTAACCTGATGCCTGCAAGTAGTTTTTGAAAGTGGAACTAAAATGTGTCCACACCTTTTCCCGGCCGCTCTGCCCTTGCTGGCCTTTTAATTTTGTTTTGCCTTCTGACAGTGAAGAATCAATGTCTAGCATTTCCAACAGCCAGGTACAGTGTGTACACATTTATTAAGATTAATTAAAAAGTAACAAATTGTAAAGTAATAACATTAACAACCAGTAGAAAAAGTGTAGACAGTTTGACAGTCTTTTTGAATTTCATTAAAAGATGGTAGTGACAAAAACCCCAGAGACTATTTCTACTTTACTAAAGAAATAGGTCACAGATTCAATTACAGTCACTGAAGCATGGACTCAATCTATCATGGCAAATTAAGTACATTTTAGCAACCTACTTTCCTTTAAAAATTTTATAGACACTTTCAGTGGAAGAAGAAAGACTATAGAAAAAAAAAAGAAATTGCAAAACCAAGTCCCACCCCAACTCCCCCCGCAGCTTTTGAGTAAGCATTTGGCTTATTTGCTTTGGGTATAAGACAGAAAATCATTAAGAAATACTCGGCTCGCTCACAATTATTACTCTTCACTCGTTCATGGTTTAATGATGCAGATTTGGAATTGGGAGTGGGAAACAGCTCCAAATTAGAATCGCTGGTCTTCAAAGGGGGACTTTGTTCTCCAGGAGGAGCCCCACCCCTTTCTTTTAAAAGAGGACTATTTGTACTTTACAGCTTTTATGAAATTTTTGCCTGAGACTCTCAGGGCTGACATGTTTGTGTTCATTTCGGGAAAGATAAATAATTAAATAATTTTAAAAAAAAGTGCTCATTCGGCCTGTGGATGTGGTTTAGCCAAGTGCAAATATTGGGACAGCGAAACAGCCTCTTGCCTGTAGCAGAGTTGATTTCATGTTGACAACTGGAGTTTATGAAGGGCCTCTTGCCATGAAGCAGCGGGGGCCATCTCTAAGACCCTGCAGCTGCAACAACAATTGTAGAGTGGGGGAGGGTGAGACCCTCGTGTTTCCACTTTGACAAGTTAAGGGCTGAGGGCCGGGACACTCCCAAGCCCATCTTAGGAGTCTGTTGTTGGGCCAGAGCAAGCAGCTTCAGAAGCCCAGGTTAAGTCTTATTCCTAAAAAGACACTGCCACCCAGTCATCTATTCAGTTTAGTGCTGGTGTTTCCTGTCCCTCCATAGTCCTGCCTTTTCCCTGAGAACCTGGCTGGCTTTCTCCTGATGCTAGCCAAGGTAGTGTAATGGGCTCAAACCAGAGAAGTGATTGGCTTTGCTTCCGAGAGAAGTGATAGAGATGCTTCCAGGCATCTCTGAATTATCTTGCTATTGCCCAGTTAAACAAGAGCCTCCCTTTAGCCAGGCAGAAGACTAAACTCACTGGTAGAAGCCCGCAGAACCTCATTTCTACTTTTGATTGCCAAAGTGCATCTTCCTTAGGGCATTAGGTTTAATAGTGGAAAGTAAGGTGAAGATCTCACAGGGTCAACATCACCCTTCAAAATATCTCAAATCCAGAGGTATCCACAGTTCCCTCGCTGGGTAGTATATAGAACTCTGAGTCAAGAAGCCCCTGGGTCTTCTTACACTGCAAGTTCCTTCAAACTACTGAGTTAAGATAACTGGGAGCTGATGTGTCTACATTGTGTGCTGTGAAAATGGGATCGCTCCTAGAAAGGGAGAGTGATGAGTAGGGAGGCGGCTTATATGACCAGAATGGTAAAAGATTGCAATAAGTGGAGGCTGTAGGTTCTCCATGTACAGGTGAAGAACACATATTGGTGTTCATCTGCCGTGGCCATGCTCAACCTAAATGGATGAGAGTGCCAAAGAAACTGCATGCTTAGGCAGCTACCTAGCCCACCCATGAGATTGGAATGGTGTGCTGGCTACCATTCCTGCGCTTATCCTTCCGCTAACTGAGGGCAGTAGTAACGCCTGCCTGCATCTCCCGAGTCTGAACTTGTACCCACTGCCCTGGTGGTGCGACACACCTCACAGGCTGAATATAGACGGTTGTGGATAATATAGACACATTTTATATGCTAACCCTGATTTTACAGTATGTTTTATATTCTGCTCAGTGCAATGAGACACTTCTACTCTGCAAGGCCCCTGGGAACTGAGGCCAAAGGAATAGCTGTTCCCATCTCAAGCACATTTGCAGGGTGTGGGAAATGACTGCAGTATGGAAAGCAAGGCGTTTTGGTGTCACTCATCTGGGGTGGGCCAAGTGTTGGTAGCTGTGTTTTCAGGCTTGTCAGGTGATTGGAATGGATAGCATTAATTGAGTACCATGGATTTAAGTTATTTGCGTACATTAAAATCAGTTTCAGCATGACTCCCTTATACTATTCTTTCCTGTTGTTTGGGGAGCCATCAACTTCCCCAAATCATCCTTTTTGCTGGAGAAGGTGAAGATGCTGCTAAGCCTGGTCAATCTCCACTTGGCGGGGGGGGGGTCTCTCACTACACCTGAGCATATGTGTGCCCAACTGACAGGGTAGATAGCGGGTAGGGCTACCCAGAAAGACAAGTGCTGTGCTTTGCAACTTTCCAAATGAATTTAAACCTCTGAGATCAATGTTGATGAGATGGGTGTTTGAAAACAGCCATATGAAGTCAGGAACCAGACCAGTGGGATTATCTCTAGGAATATGTAAGAAACAGCTCAAGATTCTGGATAAAATCCATCTTTCTCTTGTCTGAGTTTTTAAAAGGTCTGATCAGATGGTACACCAAGTTTAGCTTCCTTGGGAGATGGTATAGCATAATGATTAGGACCATACCATCATAAGTACCATTATAGACATTATGTATGTGGTCATAATTTGGGGGATGGCTCGTTTTGTCCTTAATTACATTATCTTTTCATAGGTTAAACAGTAGGAGAAAAAAAAAGGTATATTTTCAGAAAAATGATATTAACATCTGTCTCTGGTGGACCATTGCCGAGACAACATAGTGAAGTGGATTTGGAACTGGAACACCTGTACCTTGTAGCTTCCTAGGAGTGACCTTGGCCAAGTCTTTGGATCCTTTTGAGTTCTAGTTTCATTAAGTGAAAACATGGAGATTCTATATGTCCCTTCTGTCCTTTGATGGGATTCTCATTAGGACCTTATGAAAAATTCTTCATGTTCATGTAGCACTTATTTTACAGAGCATTTCTCATAAATCATTGCATTTAAGCCTCATGCTAACACTTTGAGATAGATGTTATCATTCCCAATTTACAAATGAAGAAGTGGAGGCTGAGAATTTCCCAAGGCCACCAAAATAGTTCACTGGCATATACCTAAGGCTCCCAGGTTCAGTAGTATTTCTAATAGACCATAAGTGTATTATTTTGGGTAAATGATGTATGGGAACATGCTTAGGAGATTATAGTGTGTGATGTAAATGGTATGTTATATAGTTATTTGGAGATTCTCCCTCTGATGTGATGATGTGATGTAAAGAGAAAGGTAGCACAGAAGCAACAAGGTTTATTTACGAGAGTCAGTTATTAGCAGTGAAGTTGGTACCCAAACAGCAACTGAATCCCTATATCTAGTGTTGATTCAGGAGAAGCATCATACTATTGATCCCTTTTATCATTTACCCTTTTTCCATTGCTGGTTTTCACTTCGGGGTGACACATAGCTGACCTATTAAACAGTCATCTTTGTCCACATGGAAATTAATGAACTGATGATTGTCTCCGGTATATACCAGTGAATTCGAGCTCAGGAAGTAAAAGGAAGATCTCCGGAAAGTAGACTAACCAGGGTTTCCTGGTTGCGTTATTCCCTTCCATCTGAGTCTCATTCTGCCTTCCCCTATGCCTGCTCTCCGAGAGGCTCAACCATCTCTTGATGAACTTGGCATAATAACCATGCACAGCTGGACTGCAATATGGTTTGAGAAGAAGTACACTCACAGCCTGTGATGTTAGATGAGCTTCAATTTGTTCAAACCACTTGCTGTGTCAGTCTGACTCCAGGCATCAGTGTGAAAAATGGGAAATTTAGATACCTTTATAGATAGTAATAGCAACAGTCATACCTTGAAATTTCATAATATTTTTCAACTTACTATGCACATTCACACATGTTTCAGGCAATTCTTACAACAATTTGGTGAAATAGACAGGATTATTATTCTTAGTATGGATCAAACAACCCCGAGACTTGGGGAATTTTTGACCTGTTCTCTCCTACAGCTGGTCAGGGGCAGACTTGTGTCTTTACTCATGTCCTGCCTCTTTGTTTTGCCTGTCCAGGGCCACTTTTCTGGAAATAGGCCACTTGTAATTGGGGGACCTCCTATGCTCTCAAACATTTTGTTCCCAGCTCCCATGTTCTTATCAGACCTTATCCTCCTGACCATACTTGATTGATCCAGGATTGGACAAATGACGCAATGTAGGTTAGACTTTCTCTAGAATTTTTCAAATTGGAAATGGGAGAGAGAGTCAGGAAGTTTCCAATAAGGGAAACTTAGCAGTGATATTTACTATGTTGATAAAGCTGATTTGAGGCGAAAGAATGAAGCTGACAGAGAAGCAGAGCTGGGGGAAAATGAGAGAATCTTGGTGGCAATGATGTCCCTGGCTCCAACTATTCTTAAAGCAGCATCCCTTGGGAAAATAATCTTGCAATACATTTCTTTTTTCCTAAGTCTCTTCAACATACCCTCATATTTTTAAATGAATAAAGTGGCAGATTCTCACCCTAAAAATCATCTTGATCTGTGTCAAAAAGGTGACTCAGGTTTTCGTGTTTGTCCTTGCTCCTTATCGAACTCATCCACATAGTTGTGGACATCACTGAAGTTGATACAGAGAATTGAACAGGGCTGCTCATTAGTTAAGCAGATCATACATATTTATGATCTCACTGTAGAAACTGACCTGTACACAGGTTAAGTGTTCCCTCCACCCCTACCAAGTCAATATCGTTCAGAACCATGAGGATCGTTAGCTCTCACTTGACATAAGCAGATAATTACATTCCTGAACAGATTTTAGTGAGATATCATTTCTCTGCTTTTCAAATCAAGGTTCTGAATCCTTAATGTCATAAGAGTTTTTCTGATTGGTGTAGAGTTTAGAATATGGAACCAGATTGCCAAGTTACAGATCTCAGTGCTGGCATTTACTGTCTGCCTAACCTTGGGTACTCATCTTTATGTCTCAGTTATGTCATCTGTAAAATGGGCAATGATAGAGCTACTTCTTATGGTTATAAAAGGCTAAACAAATCAATATCCATAAAGTGCTTAGAATGGGGCTTGAGCATAATACATGCTACATAAACAAAGCTATTATTATTCAATGAATTTTTATTCTGGAACCCCTTCCACACATGAAGAACTCACTGTAGTTATTATAAGTGAATATGTTACAGTTGTGCTTTCAAATATAAAGAGTAAAAACAGGATCTCTAAATAAAAGAACATTTCCACATACCTCTCAGGAGTTAAGTAAAAGATATTGAAAAACATAGTTAATAATGAATAATTTCAATGATTCTGTATAAAGAACATTCATGATACTACCGAGTAACAAAGGAATATTAGAGAAAGAGTGATTTAGATGAGGAATTCCTGAAGTTTCTGTGTCTAAGATAAGGATATTTCTAAGGGTAGGAATTAAGTATATGGTCACAGATTTAGAGACAATCTTTTTAGTTTGAGCTATTTTGAGAGCAACTTAGAGATGGGGACTAATCCATGTTTGCATCTCAAATACCAAGCAAAATTTCTGAAGAACAGCACTGGTTCTATTTCATATTAAATGTGAAAAAGACTCTTCTCTTTTGATTTTACTCTGCTGTCACAGAATACTGGTGGCAGAGTTCACTGGTGGAAGTAAGATGGGAAGAATGACATCCTAACTCTTTTGCAGTTAACCAAAGATTTTCATGCCTGGAAAGAGAAAGAGGAAATTTTTCATATTGTTCTTTCTTTAAAGCTCAGAAGCATTATGGGCACACAATAGTGATTTCTTATAGAACTTCAGATACTAAGAAAAGAACCAGAGTGGATCATTTTTATGTTAGAAAAATGTAAAAGACAAGGTAGTGATTACAACTGAGAGATAAAATGAGAGAAAATGTGTCTGTGTGCTAGGAATTCTGTTTCTTTTAACTCTTGCTCCTTGTGTGATTTGTTTGTTTGTTTGTTGATGTCCAACTCTCAGCTGTCATTTCTCTAATTGCTGAAACTGCTGAGAAAAAATTATGTTTGGACCATGATACCCAACTAGCCGCATCCAAGACAATGTTTCTAACTCTGTGCACTCACTATCTCTAAGGCAGAGCTGCTGATAATATCTACTGGATGATTGCAAATGACATCCCAAAAGAAATTGGACGGGGATTCTTGTAGAAGGGTATTCTTTCAAGTGCAGCTCCACTAAGCAATGGGAGGCATCGCACTTCAGAACTTTCAGCTCTTTTATAAAGTGTAGCAGCCTTGTAGATTTTTATTTGATAATTCTTAATAGTCTGCTCTACAAGTGAGGCTAATTAGTCAATTCTGAAAACATGTGTATAGACCCATGTATACTATTTAGTGGGTACAAAAAGTTCACTGTGGAGTGGATTTGGTGAATTTCTGAGAGATTTGAGATTGATGGGGTAGAGCTAATGGGAGATCGGTGTAAACAAGGTACATGTAATCAACAACCACCCATTTTGGAAAGGTCAAAGGAGAATCCGTTTTCTGGCAGACACTTCTTTCTTTCTAGCAACTTAAAACTATAAATAAAATGTCCAGTGATACAATTTTTACATTTGTGTGCTATTTATATCAACAAAACTTTTCATGAGCATTACCTTTAATTCTCACAAAATGATGAAATAGGTAGCTCTTACCACCCCCAGAAACATTACTAAGGAGGAAACTATAGTTTGGAGAAGTAAGTGGTTGGGTAGACAGAATATGCTCTGAGATTTAATTAGATAGCCCTCCTCCTTGCAGACATTTATGTAAGGGACCTAGCAAGTTTCCAACCCAAGTAGATTTTTCTGTTCTTGCATTTCCCAACCCCCCCCCCCCCCCCCCCCCCCCGCCGCCCCTGCCAATTGTAGTCTCTCAATACTTACCTGCTTTAGAAGTCTGACCTCTTCAGGGCTCCTGAGCAATCCTCTGCTTTCTAGACACCAGGTCTATGAATTTGATTTCCAGTTTTCTAAAGCTAATGCATAAGGCCTTCTTTGGGACATTCTTTAATAGATTTTCATATAATTGTGCAGCAATCAAGATAGACCTAGAACCCTCACAAATTTTTGTTTATTCGAGGCAATGTTTTATAATTTATTAAATTCCAGAAAAAAGGTAGATGTATTTTGATTTTCCAGAATCTCTTTCCTCCTTCTGGCTCTCCTTTTGGATAATGCACTACTCACTCAATCTTAGCAATGAGAATTTGGGGGCGATTGATACTAATCCCCAATTCAGTATAGGAATTCTGATTAGATCAGGACAATAAGCCATACTCAACTTCCTAGCTGAGATTGGTTCAGACAAGGACCCAGTCTGAGCCGGTAAGAGGGTGAGTCACAGGTGAGGGAACTCTAGGGACAGGCACTGTTTTGTCCTAAGTGATGTGGTTCAGTGGGACTTTATGAGACGTGGACCTACTTAGATTATTTTATTTACTTAGATTATTTTATTACCACGAGGAGATAGCCTGGGACCACTGAAGCTATGAAGGGAGGCTTGCAGATGAACCTAAGACCTCAAGGACTGTGGGTCCATGATGACATCCTTTGGGCAACTGGGACTTCTGGACTTTTCTAGAATGTGAGCCAATAAATTTTCTCTGCTATTTAAGCCAGTTTAGCTGGGTTTCTAAGCTCATAGCAGTGTGTATTTGGCCCTCATATGCACGCATGCTGACTCCCTTCTGATAAGTCCTTTCTCCCCTTTCTGTCTTTTCACCACTCCCATCCATGGAGGGTGAGAGCTGGAGTCCTGAGACCTGAGTTCATGCCTACGTCCATTACTTACCTGCTGTGCATATTGAAAAAGTAAATATCCCATATTGTAGGTTTGAGAGACAGTAATGATAAAAACAATATTTAACCTACAGGGTTATCAGGAGAATCAAATGAGATAATGATGATAAAAACACCACAGAAATACTACCTTTCTGAAGAATGTTAATTTAATCTAGAAATTGTTGTGCAGCCCATTTCTGCCAGGTTCTTTCCAGGGACAAATGTATAATGACCTGGGAACCGATCTATAACCTGGTAGAAGCAAGAAGGGTTATGTGCAAATAGGTCATAGGTAGAAAAAGAAAACTCTAGTTTTATCTAAATAAAACTCTAGTTTTCTGGTATCATAATTATTTTATATAGGGCCTGATTTAATGCATTATGGAATATTCCACTGAATGAAATCATTGCAGACTTTCAGCAGCAAGCGAAGATATTAAGAAGCAGAATTAGTACATTGTGATTGATCATATTAAAATAATTTAGTTCAAAGTAGGCATCATTATATCTCATCTAGAATTTCCTCCTAATGTGAGGAAATGTTTCTGCATGGTAAATTTGCTCAATTTTGCAGCAGCTGTTCCTGAGCTGGAGACCCTTACAGCTCCCTGGGGCTGGGATGCTAGGGCTTCTGGAAGCTGGGCAGTGTCCCTTTGACCTCACTATAGAGTGGGCACGTGCCCTAGACTCTCTCCTCTTGACTGACTCTTGTGTCTGCCCTGGGCCTGATCTTTTTGGAAAATGTTATACAGTTGCATAAACAAGTTCAAAACTGGCTCCATTTTTCTGGTCTCACCAAATCGAGCTGTATAAACATGGAAAAGGCATTCACTAGTGCTTCCCTTTGTAGGGAACTCATTCCGATTGCCCCATCTTGTGGAAGAAAGAAAAAGAGCCAGTTTTTGTTTTTTTTTTTCCCTTTGGGCACATGCCCCAGAAGAACCAATTCAGCCCAGCTGTCTTCTCTATCTCTGTCTATAATCTGGTTCACATAATACATTTCCAATAATTTATTTTGAGGAAAGGCCAGTGTTCCTCATATATTTGCAACCTGACCTCTTTTCTTTACTGATAGGACCAGGACATGATGATTGCATTCACAAGTGCTAGACAGAAGTCTATGGTGCACGGAGGACTCCAGCCCTGCTACTGTGATTTAGATCCAAATCAGAGTGCTTTCCTACAGGTCTCTTAGCCTCCTGAGTTCTTCTCAAGATTTGGGGAACAGAGTGACCATCTCACTTCCAGCTCTCTGAGATATTTACCCCTCTTTCCACCCTACTTTCTAGGTGCTCCTTTGTACGCAGAAGTCTGTCCAGAGGAAGAGTGGATGAAATCAATTCATGTATTTGTTCACCAGTTTACTTATTTATTTATTCATTCATTCATTCATCTGTTTCACATTTATTTATTGAGGACCGTCTCTATGCCAAGCACTATGCTAGGTAGTAGGGAAAGCAGTGATGGGCAAAACAGCCATAGTCACCACTCGGATGGGGTTTACATATTAGTTGAAGTTGACTACGTAGACATTAATCAAATAATCAGACAAATATATAATTGCTGATTGTGATAAGCCTCTGAAAGACAATTAAAGGGTACTATAAGACCATAAAAGAAGAGATCTGACCTAGGAGACCTAACCTTTCCTGATAAAGGGACACTTGAGCTGAGATGGGAAGAAGTAGGAGCTAAGGGGATGGCAAGACATTACAAGCAGAGCTTTTGGGTCCAGAGGGAAACATAGCTCTTGGCCTGGAGAGAGATCAGTGGCTGGAGTAAAGAAAAAGGAGGAGAGTGAGCCTCCCAGAGAGTCTGCAGAAGCAGGCAGGGGCCAGATTATGGCAGGCCTTTGAGGGCATGGTAGGAGTTTGGCCATCTGACCACATTACTTGCCAATATGAAGCATGGTCCATTAATCAAACAAGACTGACCTTCCTCTGTTCTCGCTCACGGCCATTGTGGCAAAGGAGTCAGACCAGTACTTCATGGATGTCTCCATCTCTTTCTGGGCCAGGAGAATGCTGTGGGTTCCACTGTCCATCTTGTGCTTATTCATTCCAGTGCTTGACTCACAGCTGCATCTTCATGAGGTGCTGTGTACATTATCAAATTAGTTTCTTTGTAGTGAACTCTAAGATTTATATAGCACCTAAGAGTGTTTGTATTCATGTGTATAAATGACTGTTGATTCTGTCTCTAAGCGACAAAGACCAGCTTGCCTCCTCAAGCAGTCAGCCTGAAAGTTGCACAACACTGACATCTGGTGCTTGTGTGTGATTTGAGATTGTACAAGGTCAGAAGGAGGCTTCTGAGACTAGTCCACATTGTAAGATATAGCGAGGCCAAATGTTTGAAAATGTTGAGTAGAGGTGCGCGTGTACACACACACACACACACACACACACACACACACACGCCCCTCCACAGTCTTTTGTTTTGAACTAATTCTGACTTTCCAGTAATATGCATACTTGAAGGCTAATTTCAATATGATGTTTTCTTATTGTCATTATTTACCATTGGACATGAGGTTCACATGATGGAAGGTGAGGTGCTGCCTGGGTTTGGGAGAAAAACAATGAACAAAACCATAAATCAATGTTCATTTAGCATATATTAATATAAATCATAGGATTAAGTGTAAAGAAAAGAGTCACCCTCATAAAAACAATCTAATAATGGTGATTTTAAATAATGTTTGCATAGTAATTTACAATTTCGAAAGCATTTTAGCATATATTTCCATATTCCCTCAGTCATTCAATCATTTATTCATTCATTTAAGAACAATTTATTGGGTGCCTACTCTCTCTGAGTGGTCTAGGCTGCAAGGGATCTCTTGGTCCTGGCAGGGCAATTAAGAGAGATAGTGTAGTTCTTAACCAAGTATGCTTTGGATTTGACTTAGCTGCTCAAAGCATCTGTGTCCTCATGTGTTAACTGGGCAGTGATAATAACAGTGTCTATCTTAACTGAAATGTCCTGTGGATTAAAGAAAGAAAGTGAATGTAAAACATTCACTACAGTGTCTAGTACATCACAAGTAACCAGTGAACCATGGCTTTAGGTATGGCAGGAATTATTTTATTGCTAATTTTCAGTTTCAGAAACAAAAGACTTTCAACTTGAATATGCTCAGTGGTGGGAAAAATAAAAAATGGGTATGCTGTCCATGAATTTTTCGGTCTGGGAAGATCTGGAGGGCTAATGGAAATAAACAGGTTGAAAAGGTTAGAAAAGAGGGCTGGCTCTATTGTCAAAGAACTTTAATGTCTAAGAAGTTTTGACTCCACTCTGTGGGGAAATCTGTAGGAAATGCTGTTCTCAGAGTAATACTTTGGGATATAGGTCATTGGGGCTGAATGATGGGAAGGGTCAGAGATGGAAAGCAAAACCATCAGTTATAAAGCTCTTCCAAGGGTCCTGGTCTGAATGAGTTTGACCTTGAAGCACACACAGATCATGGTGGGAGTATAGAGGAGGAGGTCGTTGAAGGATATTGTAAATGAATCTAGATGAGATGTTGTCTGTTCATTGTTTATTGGCCTTTTCATAGGATGGTTGCATTGTCATCTTTTGGAATCAACCTTCCTTGGAAATACAGAAGAAAACAGTCTGTTTCTTTTACTGGTTTCCTCTTTGTAGTTTGTGGAGATCAAGTTCTACTTCAGAAAATTCAGTGTATCCAAGCAACCTATTGATGCATTGAACACTTAATTAGGATGGGTTCCCTGTCAGTGTATGGCCTGTGGCCTTCAGAACATTCAGACATTTTTCTTTCTCAGAAAGGGAACCAAGAGGGACTTTGCAAATAGGATAAGACTAGTCTAGTATCTGAATGCTCTGGGTTTAGACCTCCCAAGAAAGAGTCTATAAAGGATGCTTCTAGAAAGTGAAAAGTATTGGGTATTTAGTGAAGTGAAAGTAAAGAGAATGATAATTAAGAGGTGGACACTATTATCTCATTTAAGAAATACATTTTATAATCTATAGCAAATACATGTTTTTTTCTTATGACTAGAAAGTTTGTCCATATTGATCATACAGCCATAAAGAAAACTGTATAAATTCAAAAGTATAGGAGTCTTAGAGAAATTCAATCCCAAGTTTACAAATCATTTAGAAAAGCATGTAGCTTGGGGCGCCTGGGTGGCTCGTTGTTAAGCGTCTGCCTTCGGCTCAGGTCATGATCCCAGGGTCCTGGGATTGAGCCCCGCATCGGGCTCCCTGCTCAGCGGAAAGCCTGCTTCTCCTTCTCCCACTCCCCCTGCTTGTGTTCCCTCTCTCGCTATCTCTCTCGCTGTCAAATAAATAAATAAAATCTTTAAAAAAAAAAAAAGAAAAGCATGTAGCTCATTGTGAATATTTTAGTTATTAAACAAGAAATTAAAAAAATCAAGATGAATTAAATAATTAACTTAAGAAACTAAAGGTAACATCAAAACAATCCAAACAGAGGTAGGAGATAATTGGTGATGATGAAAGCTAATTTAATGGAATAGGAAACAAAATGCAATTAATAAAGCAAAAACAACTTCTTCAGAGCATCAAAGTGACCCCTCTGCCTTGAGTGTCTACTGGAGAAAAAACAAGAAGAGAGAGAGTAAACCTTTGGAAAAAGTAGAAATGTTACTATAGATGTTAAGAGTTTAGAAGGACTAGAAGGAATTTTTTATGTAACCATATGCCAATAAATTTCAAATAGATAGCTTCCTAAAAAAATGAATTATTAAAATTGGTTCAACAAAGGTAAATATTCATACTATTTCAGTAATCACAAAAGCAATATAAAAACATTTGTCTAAGACCCACAATTTGAAGAGCTATCAGGATTACGAACAACTCTAATGATAGTGGTGATATGTACTTGGTGAAATGGACCAATTCCTTGTAAAACACACCTACCAAAATTCATGCAAGGAAAAATAGATAAACTGAAAATGCCTATATATCTACTAAGGAAATTGAATCAATAATAGTAACCTTCCTAAACAGAGAGCACCAGGCCCAGATGGGTTCTCTGGTGAATTCAAACAAGTATTTAAGGAAGAAATGATACCAGTTCTCTTCCAGAAAACAAAAACAGATTCTATCTTATGAAGGCAAGCAGGTATCAAAAAATACACAAACAACTCTTAAAACAATAGGAACACAGCCTAATTAAAATATGAACAAAAGATCTGAACAGATACCTGATCAAAGAAAATCTACTGATGGCAAATATGCACAGAAAAAAGATATTCAACATCATACTTCATTGGAGAACAGGAAGTCTCATTCATTCCTGGAGGGAATGCAAAGTGGTACACCTACTTTAGAAGTCAGCTTGTCAGTTTCTTTCTTTCTTTCTTTTTTTTTTTTTTTTTTACAGATTTTATTTATTTATTTGAGAGAGAGAGAGATCACAGAGGGAGGGGGAGGGGGAGAAGCAGACTCACCACTGAGTGGAGAGCCCGATGTGGAGCTTGATCCCAGGACCCTGGGATCATGACCTGAGCCAAAGGCAGACACTTAACTGACTGAGCCACACAGGTGCCCCTAGCTTGTCAGTTTCTTACAAAAGCAAACATATTCTGGGTGTGCCTAGGTGGCTCAGTTGGTAAGTGTCCAACTCTTGATTTTGGCTCAGGTCAGGATCTCAGGGTTATGAGATCAAGCCCTGCATCAGGCTCTGCACTCAGCAGGAAGTCTGTTTGTGGTTTCTCTCTCTTCCACCTCTGGCCCTCACCCCTCCCCCCCCAAATAAATAAATAAATAAATAAAATCTTTAAAAAAGAAAAAAATAAGCATACTCTTACCATGCAATCAGCAGTTGCACTCCTTGGAATTTACTCAAATGAATTGAAAATTTATGTCCACACAAAAACCTATACACAAATGTTTATATCACTTTATTCATAATCATCATAACTTGGAAACAGCCAAGATGTTCTTCAATAGGTAAAGAAACAAATGGAGGCAAGTTCATATAATGCAATATTATTTAGCAATGAAAAGAAATGAGTTATCAAACCACAAAATGACATGCAAGATTGTTAAATACATATTGGTAAGTGAAAGAAGCCAGTCTAAAAAGGTTATGTGGTATATGATTCCAACTATATTACATTCTGGAAAAAGCAAAACTATGGAGATAGTAAAAAGATCAGTGTTTGCTACTAAGGGTGGGGGGAAGGGAAGGAGGGATGAGTAGGTGAAGCATAGGGGATTTTTTTTTTAAGATTTATTAATTTATTTTAGAGAGAGAGAAAGAGTGTGCGTGCCTGAGTAGGGGGAGAGGCAGAAGGAGAGGGAGAGAGAGTCTTAGGCAGACTCTGTGCTGAGTGGGGAGCCTGATGCAGGGCTCTATCCCAGGGCCCTGAGATCATGACCTGAGCTGAAATCAAGAGTCAGACGCTTAACTGATGGAGCCCCCCAGGCACCCCATAGGGGATTTTTAGTGCAGTGAAACTTTCTGTATGATACTGAAATGGTAGATACATATTTTTATACATTTGTCAAAAAATCATAGAAGGAGCCCTAAGATAAACTATAGACTTTATTTTTTTTTAATTTAATTTAACTTTATTATGTTATGTTAGTCACCATACATCGTTAGTTTTTGGTGTAGTGATCCACGATTCATGGTTTTCATATAACACCCAGTGCTCCATGCAGTACATGCCCTCCTTAATACTCATCACCGGGCTCACCCATCCCCCCACCCCCTCCCCTCTAACACTCTCAGTTTGTTTCTCGGAGTCCATAGTCTCTCATGGTTCATCCCCCACTCCGATTTCCCCCCTTTCCTTTTTCCCTTCCTTCTCCTAATGTCCTCCGTGCTATTCCTTATGTTCCACAAATAAGTGAACCATATGATAATTGACTTTCTCTGCTTGACTTATTTCACTTAGCATAATCTCCTCCAGTCCGATCCATGTTGATGTAAAAGTTAGATATTCATCCTTTCTGATGGCTGAGTAATATTCCATTGTAATATATGGATCTCATCTTCTTTATCCATTCATCTGTTGAAGGGCGTCTCAGCTCTTTACACAGTTTGGCTATTGCGGACATCGCTGCTATGAACATTGGGGTGCATATGGCCCTTCTTTTCACTACATCTGTGTCTGGGGTAAATACCCAGTACTGCAATTGCTGGGTCATAGGGTAGCTCTATTTTTAATTTTTTGAGGAACCTCCACACTGTAGACTTCAGTTAATTATAATGTATCAATATTGGCTCATCAGTTAACAAATGTACCACACTAATGCATGATGTTAATAAAGGGGAAATTGGGGGTGAGGGGACCCATGTACTTTCTGTTCAATTTCTCTGTCTTTTCTGCTCAAATTTTCTATAAACCTAAAAGAGCTCTAACAAAGTCTGTTATTTTTTAAAGTTATAAGATGAAAAATAGAAAATAAAGGATACCAGGGTTGAATGGTTTTATAGGGCACTCTTTCTAAACTTTTAGGGACAGCCAACACCTAAATTATCCAAATAATGCTAAAATATGAGGGAAAAAGAAAATCTTCCTAATTCCTCTGGAAAATGACCAAAATCAAATAAAAACCACACTGAAAAAGAAAACTATAATACACTCTTATTATAAATAAATATGCAAGCATCCAACACAATATTAGGAAGGAGAATTCAGCCATGTATTAAAAGAAAAAAATTACAGTGTCACAGATTTTATTTTAAAAGTTCCACAAAGGATCAATATTTAGGGATTATCTTTTTTTTTTTTTAAGATTTTATTTATTTATTTGACACAGAGAGAGAGAGACAGCTAGAGATGGAACACTAGCAGGGGGAGTGGGAGAGGGAGAAGCAGGCTTCCCGCGGAGCAGGGAACCCGATGCGGGGCTCGATCCCAGGACCCTGGGATCATGACCTGAGCCGAAGGCAGATGCTTAACGACTGACTGAGCCACCCAGATGCCCCTATTTAGGGATTATCTTGAGGGGAATTCTATGTCAAATCTGCTTAGGAAATATACTCTTGGCAATTCACCGTGCACACTAACACATTAAATATTCTGAATTCCTACAGAAAAGAAACCCGTTTTGGTTTAAAATAGTTTTCCCAAAAATATTTGATAAGAGAACACTCTGTTACTCCTATATAGTAATGGTATTCCATAGAACACGCCACTCAGTGCAGAAATGCCTCTCTCCTTTGACTTGTATAAGGGACTGTGTAGGGAGACTAATGGTCTGAAGATGCTCATGTCCTACTCTCTGCAGCCTGTGAATATGTCACTCGACACAGCAGAGGGGAATTCAAGTTGCAGATGGAATTAAGATTGCTGATCAGCTGACCGCCAGATAAAGTAGTTATCCTAGATTGCCTGGAAGGGCGCAATTGTAAAACACAAGTTTCCTTAAAAATGGAAGAAGGAGGGAGAAGAGAAATCAGAGAAGGAAGTGTGACAATGGAAGGAGGTCAGAGTGCTATGATGGGAGAAGGACCTGCCCTGGCTGGCTTTGCAGATGGAGGAAGGGGCTGTGAGCCAAGGAATGTGGATAGACTCTAGGAAGTGAAAAAGACAAGGATGGAGATAGATTCTTTCCAGAGTTTTCAGAAGGGAATGTGGCTCTGCTAACACCTTGATTTTAGCCCACTGATACCTGTTAGACTTCGGGACTGTAAGATAATAAATTTGTGTTGCTTTAGCCACCAAGTTTGTAGTAATTTGTTGCAGCAGCAATAGGGAACTAATACAGGGACTGCCTTAACATCTCCTTTAAAAACCTCATTACTCATTTTTGGTCTTTTATTTTACAATTAGTCCTGTGAAATAAACATACTAAGGGTAAAGTGAGTTGGAATTAATACAGAGTCAAAGTTGTATAGAATATGTATAGAGTATAATTGCGGCGTTCTTTACTCTGGCTGTGGTAGAGTGGAAAAGAAACAGCATTTGCAGTTTCAATGTTGCTGTAATTTTGGGAAAACTTTTCTCAAGCTCTATTTGTGCTTTTATAATTATATCATGGAGTTACTGTAAAGACTTAATAGGAGTCCATACTGGAAAGAATTTGAAAACTGTAGAGTCACCTGGGGGCGTTTGAAACATGTCTATGGTCCTTGCTGGCTATGTTAATTCTGGGGAATCTCCACCATGCTTACTTTGTCTGCCTTCCCCATTCTCTCCATTTCTTCTACCTTCCCTTTTCAGACAGACTTTGCATGGATAATATACACTCCTATGTGTCTCATTCCAATAAATTCATTATAAAATTTCAAGTAGTGAAATGTTTTTCTCTTAACTTTGTCCTACATCCACCCCATTCCCCCATGCTACCTCCCATGTGCACCCATCAATAACTGCTGTTCTTAGTTTCTTATGTTCTTATATTTCCAGATTTTACCTTATGAAATTCAAGACAAAATATAGGTTCACATTTTCCCATTTTACATAAGAGGTGGCTTTTTATATACATTATGCTGTACTTTTATTTTTCACTTAAACAGAATTACCTTGAATACTTTTTCCTATCTGCACACAGAAGTCTCCTTTATTCTTTTAGCACATACAACAATACTTCAAGAACTTATCTAATGAACAGGTTAGAGTTCTTAGTAGTTAGCATATTTATTTATGGGTTCATTATGCTACTAACTTGCTTAAAATGTTTTTTTTTTCTCCTAAAATGTGCTAAACACTTTCCCAATTACCCAAATTATGACAAATTGAGGAATAATGGACTAGTCTAATGGCAAGTTGCTATTATCCTTGAACATAACTTAAGCTGCATTTCAGCTAAAACAGCCCAGGTTGAAAGTTGTCCAAAGGTGCAGTAAGAAAGGATGTAACCCATGTTGGGGAGAGGATGAGTTTCCTAGTCATTGGAATGGTCAGTAGATGTATACCTAATCCTAAAGAAGATGAATATTTCAACTGGGAAAAAAATCTTAACTCAAATAATTCAGTTCTCTTATGATTAAGCTGTCCATAAAATAATTTGAATATTGCTGAAATGTATATGAACTACATATCTTATACATGTTTACATATTATATAGGAAGTGTCTGTTGTATATCCATCATTACTGTATTCACTCAAAGGTTAATACTTGCTGTTATGCTATTTGTTTGCAGAATAATGGTAGGGGCCACTAAGTAGATAAAAATCACATGTAAAAAAATAATAAACATCCAGCTTGTAATTAGCCTGTTATGAAAGTTTCAGTTTAGAGACTTTATTTGAATGTCACAAAAAGAAGTTCTGTGGCATTTTGAAATAATGTACTAGACCAGGATTTAGGTAACCTCTTTGGCATTCAGCTTTGATTACAAAGAATGGAAACAGAAGTCATATTGGCAGGATATGAGAACATCTCATGAACCCAAGGACAGGAATTACAGTTGGTTTTCATGAGGGTAGGCAAATGGAATTCACTCATTAGTAGTTTCATTTCTACAGGTTTGGTGGTCCCAGCTTTCTCTTTGCTGCCCTGACCAGCTAGGTTTTAACTAGATTATTTTGAAATAATTGCTACTCCAAACGGAGGGTATCTTCCTACCTGCAGCTTCTTCTACAGTTTCTAGGAAACTCTCCAAAAACTTCAGCACAAAACAGAATTGTACAGTGGAAAGAATATCAGCCTACACAGTGGTCAGCAGTCCAGGGTGCCAGGACTGTCTCAACCATTATCTTGCTATGTGAGTAAGAAAAAAACTCATGTAATTATTTTGACTCTTTGTCTTATTTGTCCTGCCACACTGCAAAGGTATTTATTCCCCAGACTTATCTCAGATATGCCTCTCCTTTCCATCCGTAGTACTGGAGCCTTAGACTTACCATATCCATTGCAATTGCAGCCCAGTTTCTCTCTGAAGAGTTCACTGCTGGAATGATATTGTCAATAAGCTGGGAACATGAAGATTCAAAGATGTTTGCATTTTTTATCTGGACAATAAGCCTATTCATGACATCTTGAAGAGAGACTTATAACACGGCAGAAAGAATATGGCGGGTAGCAAGATGGATTCACTTTTCTGCATATTGAAGTCAAAGTTGTGATGTAAAACCTAAATTGACTTGTCTAAGACATAACAAGGAGGTCTCATCTACGGGGATAGATTTGGAAATTATCAGAGTGTAGGTGGTGGTAAATCCATTGAAGCAAATGAAATGCCCAGGGAGAATATATATGTAGAGAAGAAAATCCAAGCAAATAATTTGATGGATGTCTGGTTCAAGGCACCCCACTGCAAAACAACAACAACAACAAAAAACCCCAAAAAACAAAAGCTAACCAACCAACTAAACAAACAAACAAACAAACCACAAAGTTGGGGACCTTGGTTTACATACAGTTAGTTTATTTTGGGAAGATGAAAATGTTCTAAAGATGGATGGTGTGATGATTGTGCAACAAGGGGAATGTGCTTAATACCAATGAATTTTATATTTAAAAATGTTTAAGATGATACATTTTCTGTTATGTATATTTTACTATAATAAAAAAAGACTGTGTATAAGGTAAAAATTGCTTAAGCCAAATTAAAAAAAATGTTTAAAGCCAAATTTTTTTAACCACCCAACATTATTTTTTAAACCCTGTAAAAGGTGTCTCATTGGAGACTCCAAGTGCAGGCATTTCCTCCAGCGTTGGACCCAGCTGTTGAGTACCAGAGGAAGTCATTGGCCATGTTATGGAAAAAACACTTATCTTTAAACATCAGAATCCTAGGCAACATGGTGAGATGCTCTGTGATAGACCCAGAGGGACTGGGACCCAGTGAGGGAATGGTGGAGCCATCTTTCATCTCATACTCACTGAGGGCAACATTCTTTGAGTAGGGCACTGGGCTGAAATGCTGTGGTCTTGAAATGTTTTCTTATTCTCTCTTTCCCTTTCCTGAATATGGGTGGTTGAATTCATGCAAGTAAAATGAATATTTGGTACAACTCCACTGGAATAACTATTACTTACAACATTTTATAATGTGCCAGGCATTGCTCTAAGTGTCGTACTTGGAATATTTCATTCTCTTTTATAGTCAACCCATTCAAAGGCCAATTTTGTCTTTCCTGAGCCTGCTACAGCCTCCATAAGGACATAACAATATTGACCTCATGCTCAACACCTAACTGTGAAAGATTTGACCTGTGTCCTGGTTATGTCTGCCAGTAACTGAATTAGGAGTATTGGAGGTTATTGTCAATGGCAGGAGGGTCTGGCAAATTAGGGCATGTACACTCAGGGCCAGGGGCTGGTGGCCAGGTCAGGCCATTTGTAAATAGTGACTGGTGGTGGAGAGAGAGGAGACTGAGAAGCAGAAACAGAGACCCACCTGAGAGATGGGTAGATGCTTCTATGACTGAGAATTTTCAAATTTCTGTGAAACCTGGCTGCACTTTGGCCTTTTTGTTCCAAGTGTCTCCCTTGCATGTGTTTCATCTCTCTTTTCTTTGAGCTAGCTTAAGAGAGTTCTTGTTCTTTCCAGCCTTGATTAGAGCCCAAGCCCACATTATTAGAATGCCAGTTGCACTCATAAATGGTTCATCTACATTGTGAGGAGAAAGATAGCTTGGTCTTAAGGGAAGGACCAAGAGCGAGGGATCAGATGTGTTTTAGTTCCAGTACTACCATTAACTCTTGTGACCTTGGACAAACAATTTACCCTTTCTGAGAGCACAAAATCCTAACCACTAGACCACCAAAGAACAATTTACTCTTTCTGGACCTCAGTTTCTTGAGTTATAGAATGAGGATAATAACACGGCTTGCTGTATCTACTTCATAGAAGGAGGATATAAAAATAATACATGTTCAAAGCATTTTAAAAGGTTAAAAGCATTCTAGAAAGCAAATAATGACTATTACATTTGGCCAAAATGAAAATATGTTTATCTTAAGACTTTTTATACTTGTAAAGTTTCTGAGAGCTCATTTGGCACTTCAAGTTCAGTAGAAGTCCTCACAAGTGCTCTGACTGGTATGGGACCAAGAGACCATATGTGGTTTTCTAAAGCTTCCTAACCTCGTGCTTTAACTCTCCAACTAGATTTTAAGTTGACAGAGGGCAGGAACTCTAGTATATTTATTTGCTTCTTCCTTTGGACCAAGTGCAATGTAGATGCTTGTAAATATGTGTTGAATGAGTATCTGACTAAAACAAAAGAATGGATGTTGTTCTAGAGAACTTTACCTTCTGTAGAAATTCAAGATGAGTTTTCAGTTCTATATGACTAGTTGTATTCTAAGAACACATTAGAAAAAATAGGAAAAAATAGTTTGCAAGTAGGCATACATATTATATGCAGTGCATGCATCTCTCATAGATAGATGCTCTTACAATGGAGCAGTACAAATGAAATCACTCTTACTGATCCTCTCAGCTGGGTAAGAAACTATTTTATTTTATTTACTTTTTAAAAAGATTTTATTTAAGAGAGAGAATGAGAGAGAGAGAGAGAGAGCATGAGAGGGGGGAGGATCAGAAGCAGAAGCAGACTCCCTGCTGAGCAGGGAGCCCGATGCGGGACTCGTCCTGGGACTCCAGGATCATGACCTGAGCCGAAGGTAGTCACTTAACCAACTGAGCCACCCAGGTGCCCAAGAAGCTATTTTAAAGTTGAGGTTCATATATTCACTAGTGTGAATATATTTAGGATACCCTGCACAATACTGCTCAGTGGAAAAAATGTTCTAGTCTTCTTGGACAGAAGGAGTTTACCATGTCAAGTTTTCAGTATTTGGTAATTTATCAATTTAGTATTCTATGAGTCACACAAACAAATCTAATTTCAAAAATATCCTAAAACCCCCACATGCCCTTGATGAATATGGGTAACCTGTGTAGGCATGAGCTTCCTGTTACTGGAGATATTGGAGCTGTGACTGAATAATCATCTATTAGGGATGGTTCTGAGGGCAAAATTTGGGGGAGGAGCAGAAAATGGTCTTGATTCCTACTGATAGTCCTTTTTCAACTTGGATTCTGGAATCAGATTGCATATGTTGGAGACTTACTATATGTCTCTATAAAACCTGTTGAGAATAATGCCCAAACCTCAAGGAATTTATATTCTAGAACAGGGGTCAGCAAACTAAAGCCACAGGCCAAATATGGCCTATCACCTGATTTTGCAAATAAATTTTTTAAAAGATTTATTTATTTGAGAGGTGGAGGGGGAAGGGCATAGGGAGAGAATTTCAAGCATACTCCCCCCTGAGTCTGGAGCCCGACTCAGGGCTCCATCTCACAACCCATGAGATCATGATCTGAGCCAGAATCACTAGTCAGACACTTAACTGACTGAGCCACTCAGGTGCCCCTGATTTTGCAAATAAAGTTTTATTAGAATTCTGCCATGCTAATTTATTTGTTTATTTTCTATGGCTGCTTTTGTATGACAACAACAAAGTTGATTAGTTATTACCAATAACATCATGCCTGCAAAGTCTAACATATTTACTATCTGACCCTTTACAGAAAAAGTTTGCCAGTTCCCATACAAAGTAGATTGCAAAGTTCAGTGCATGCTTCCCAGACTGTGCATCCTTACTTCCTGGGGGATAAAGTATATTAGATCCTCTATGTATATTTATTTTTATCTTATTTTTAACTTTTGGCCATTTCTAATTTTTAGGCTCCTCATCTCTAGATTGGGGCTATTATTCATAGCCACTCCGTTGGGTTGTTGAGAGGCTTAAAAGGGGTCATTTGTGTGAAATTGTTCAAATAGCTTGAACCTGAACTCCTAACTGCTATACTTTGTGGCACCAGGACACCACAGAGGGCAGCAAAGTAGAGGAGGTCTGGGGAGGTGAAGGAAGGCTTGTTGTAGAAGGTGTGACTGGCCTCGAAGAGAGGACGAGGACGAGAATGGTCCTGGAGCTACTGTTCTCTGCCTCAGTTACAGGGAGGCTGGCTAAGCCAACCTCTAATCTTCCTAGCAAGGGTCCTCCCTTCCTTCCCCCAACCCTCTGCCATGTTTTGAAAGGCCAGAGAAATTTTTTGCCTGCTATTCACCTGATCCAGAGAAGTAAGTGCCTCTGTAATTTCAATCTGTGCTTTCTATCACTAAGATAAACTAGTAATGATTTGCCAATAAGATGCAATTACTGTGCCTGCTGAGGTCAATATTCAATCAGTGGTTCCATTCTGAGTGCTGCTTTGATCAGTTGGTCAAAAATTTCCTTTCTTTAGATGCTCTGTAAACCAGGATTGATCGAGAGGTTTAGGGGTTTAAGATTGGGATGTGATTTCATTTCTAATCCAACTTTGGAGCAGCACTTCAAACTGGCCCAATGTGACAGGGTCTCCCTTGGGAAGCCCCTGCCCACATTGAGACTGGACTTGGCATTTCTTCGCATTGCCCCTAACCATCTCCTCTCCCTCCCCCAAATAACGGTCAAGCTCTAAAGTATCATAAATAAAATAGATTATTCTCAAGGTTTTGTGGGGAAATCAGGAAGTCACGTTGGTCACTCCGTAGCAAAAACTTAATGCATTTTTTTCATTAAGCATTTTTTTCAGTTCATTCCTAGCGTCTCCCCATCTGCTTGATTTTTTTTTTCTCTTTTCTTCTCCCCTACATAGCCTCTTAGGCTTTTCTCTATCAACTAGAACAACTTAGCTTTTTCCCTCACTTTGGAAATCTCACTCAAAGTAATGAAGCCCCTGTAGATAAGCAAATGAGGCCACTGATTATTCCTCAAACATGCCCCTTGGGGGTATCAGCCTAGATCACCATACGAGGAGATCCTTGGCTGATTTAGAGGAATAAAACAAGATCTGGTTGAGAATAAATCCAAATGAAATTGAGAAATTTCATCCCAGAGACCCAAGATGATGGTACTTGATTGGATCTTGGTGTTCTGTTTGGTCATGATCAAAGTAGACAGCCTAATGTTTTAGGGGCTTCCCTTTCTATCTCTCTCTAACTGCATTTATCTGCATGTCTGACTTAAGATTAGTTTAAAGGCAGAATTTTCATCTTGGTTTTGATATGGATTCGCATTTACTTAAGGCATAATCAGGGGCTTCACGTAGCTAGTGACAGTGCCTCTGTGAAGCTGAGATTTTGCTATTTTATTTTTAAAATTTAAGTTTTTAATCCTTCTTGATTTAATTTTTCTAATGTGACAACACCTTAAAGTTTACATGTAAAATATATGTAGCTCTTGTCCCAGAAATCCCTGTTATGGGAATCTGTCCTAACGAAATCATAGCCCTAGGGCTTATAATCAAGGACAGTTATTACAACATTATTTGTCAAGGCAAAAACAAAACAAAAACCAAAAAGCGTGATATACATCAGTATGGGAAAGATTGAGTAAATTCTGGTATCAATCCTATTGTGGAATATTAAATGTTTCCTCAAATAGATAAGTTAAATCTCTATCTATTTGATCGAGAGGGTTGTCAATAATGTGTTGTCATGTGAAAAAGGCACCAGGTGACAGTAACAACCCCAAATCCCTTACATCAATGTTTATTTATAAAAAAAATGTATCAAGATGTGAGTAGAAAAACACCAGGCTGGTATATTTTACTTTTGTGGGAGAGAAAGATAAATGATTAGCATTTTCTTTATATGGATTTTTATTTTTTCATTGGTTTCAGTGGTTGTGGTGAACACCTGTCAGTTTTGAGGTTTGATAAAAGATGATATCTGACAAGATTTTTTAAAAATAAAACAAGTCAACAAATAAAAAATACTATTTCCCTCCTTGGAAAATGTGGTGCCAAGTATTTTGGGAGCTGCACACATGTGTGCACAGAACAGTCTTGTGTGGTATTCTGCCCACAGTCAACCTTCTTGAGAGCTGGGATAGTTCAGTTAGGGAGAGATCTGAATTGTGACAGGAGACATCCTAAAGCTGTTAGTCTTGGATTCTGATGATTTTACCTTTATTTTCCCCTCAATGGAGTCCCACTGGCCCTCACTTTCCCAGTAACTTACCTACCATTTAACCCACTGGAGGTTAAGATGATTCCAACCAAACAATATCACAGCAAATTTTTAACCTGTCTCCTTTCTGTCACCTTCTGAATTTGAGTTACTGTTCTGCTTTTTAGAGATAAAAAAGGATTAGACTTGGAGGACCCAAGACCCAGGTTTGAGTCGACCCTCTTGGAGCCATCTATGTGACCTTGGTAAATAATGGCTAGTCTTAGATTTCTCCTCTATACAATGGAGATCTCTTCAGCTGACCTCACTAAGCATAATGGTAGTCCTAAATAATGCATAATGGTTGTGAAAATACTTTGTAGTCTTTACAAATTTAAAACACTGTAAATTATCTCATTTCTCTATGATTGCCTTCCTTCTGGAAAAAAATAAAAGGTTACTTCTGTATTATGTGAGGGCCCGGTGGGGAAGTAATGTTGGACTTTTGGTCTTTTTTTTTCTTTTAAGATGTATTTATTTATTTGGGAGAGAGAGAGAGTGCGCACTCATGCGCGCATGTGAGCTTGAGGGGGAGGGGCGGAGAGAGACTCCTCAAGCAGACTCCCCTTAGAGTAGAGCCCAGGTGGGGCTCCATCTCAAGACCCTGAGGTCATGACCTGCGTCAAAATCAAGAATCAGACGCTTAACTGATTGAGTCACCCAGACCCAGGACTTTCGGTCTTTGTCTCTGGTGCTTCTGCAGTAGAGGGTTAAGTTCAGTATAATTGGTGTCAGGGAAAATTCTACAGATATGTAGAACACAATTTCAGGTCAAATTACTCTTTTTGCCTCTTGGGTGAGGATTAAGTGTTCCCATTGTTTCCTATGTTATGGCATTCAACAAATCTTTGATAAAAACAAAATCACTAACAGGTGCCTGGGTGGCTTAGTCTGATTGGATGTCTGATTTTTGATTCCTGGCTTGGGTCATGATTCCAGGGTCATGGGATAGAGCCCCTCATTGGGCTCCCAGCTCAGCGTGGAGTCTGAGATTCTCTCTCGCCCTCTGCCCCTCCCCCTGCTTGTGTGCATGTGCACTTTCTCTATGTTTAAATAAAGAAAGTCTTAAAAAAAAAAAAAGTGAAATCACTAACTCATTAGCTCTGGATTTATATATTTTTGTTATCACTGGATAACAACAAAATAATCTCTTTTCGAAGTATTTTTAGTTTTTACTTAGATGCTCAATCTGTTCTTTTCTCTTGGTCTCATTTTTAAGTTAAGCATAGTTTATACATTTGCTCCCTTTTTAAAGATAGAACAAAGCATTGCCTTAATAATAGGAATATTCTACATACTAAGTTGGGTATTTTTTAAGGCAGGTGTCCATTATAAGAACATGTTAACAGCCAGTGTTAGTCTATTATTTGCAATGACTTGCACATGTATTCTCTCATGAATCCTCAAAGCAGAGGCTTGGAAGGGTACCCAACTTACTCACATTGCTAGTGAGTGATAGAGTCAGGACCTAACCCATTATTATTGGATGAGCAACCTAAACTCTAACACTGGATGGAAGGAGTAATCACCTTTATTGAATTAATGATCATATCAAATAGACAAGTAACAAGTAGCCTGACCAGTTTCTGTCCCATGTAACCTAGAGACTTCTTATTCCTGGGACTTCTCAGATAAGCTAACCTATATTCCAACTAATAGTCAAACATAGCCAATCACAGAACTCTTTTGAAGTGCATTTCAGGGGCATAGGTCTAAAAAAACATGCCTTAGGAAAAGCTGCTCCAGCCAGTGTCAGAGTCTTGTGCCGGCACTGCTATCCCATCCCCCTTCCCCACCTCTAGAGACTTGTTCTGCTCTTGTAAGAGGCAGCATTTAAGTATCGTTTGTTGTTCTCTTTTGGATGTGCAAACTATTAATTCATTTTAGTTGTTAAGAAATGGGAATTACCAAGTGTCCTTTGTGCTTGTGATCTGGTGTTCTTTTGTCAGAAAGCCCCAAAGCCTATTGTTCTAACCCCTCTTGGGCTCACATTGTATTTTCCATGACAAAGCACATTTATTGTCTTCCATCCCAATTTGGGGTTCTGTTTGTAGGGTTTTGGCAGTTGCCATTCGGAAGAGGAGCAGGGCAGACTGGTGTACTTGAACGGGCCTGCTCAAAGTGACTAGACCAGTCTCTTAGTCTCCTGTGTTTCAGGTGGGTTTTGCAGTACAGACACTAATTAAGGATGGAGGAGAGGCTGTTCATCGCTTGGTTATTAATTTTCTCCCCATGGGAAAGGGGCTGGGAGATAGATTGCTGGGTATTTACCTAGTGAACAGGACGTAGTCCGCATCCATCTGTCTTCCATTCAGTCTCCTTCAGAAAGACATTATGGGTGAGCCTCACTCTTCTAACTGCAGGTATCACCACTGACAGTTTTCCAAGTGGCCTGAACAGCTCGCCAGGAATCAATGTAGCTTTTCACAAAGGGATCGACTTGATCAATATCACCAAGCAAACCCAGACCTAACAAACAGATCACATAAACGTTTTCATGATCAATAGAAGTTACACAGAACATAAATTATTGGGGGTATATCACAAATCACAAATGCTTTCTGTTGATAGCTCTTACCCTGAGAGCCATAGTAATACAACATAAGTGAGAGGAGAGACAGTATATAGATTGTCAGACAGACCCTTAGCGACATGATCTCGACAAGGGACATTAGCTCAGGAGATGTAACTCTGCTTTTGAAGGAAGAATGGTTTTAAGTAGTTGACATTCACACTTTCCCCACCAAGTAGGTTGTAAATTTTGGATGGATGGGGTTATTTTGGTGTCTCAGTACCATGGGTATGGGCATATAATGGGCATATCAGTAAATTCTTGCTAAGGTGATCAGCATTCCTATGCTATCCAGGGAATAGCGCTAATACCAGGAGGTTATCCTCATCATTTACACCTTCTCCCTTTTCCTCTAGACTCCTTGGGGACTCTCCAGTTCTAAATGTTGTAAAATTTCCTGACAAATAATCTACAAGTGTGGACATTCCGAATGCTGAAAATGCTGGAAATAAAACCTAAGGCAGAGCTACGCCACAATAATAAGTCAACTCCTTACCCAACTTTTCCTGGTGTTTATGTCTGTATCAGTTTTCTCTTGCTTCATAACACATTATTCCACAATATAATGGCTTAAAAAGCTGCTGTTTTATATACTTATGATTTTGTGGGTCAGCAGTTTGGGCTGAGCTCCGTGGCCTTGCCTGGGGTCACTCATGTGTCTTTAGTGATTTGGTGGCTCAACTGGGCCAAATGGTCCATGACAGGCTCACACCATGTCAGGCAGTCCTGCTGGCCATCATCTGTCCATGTGTACTCACCCTCAGGAAGGCTGGCCTGGCCTTCAACCTGGTTAGTACTCCATTCCAAGAGGATGAAAGGGAAAGCAGCAAGGTCTTTCCAGGCCAAGTCTCAGCAGTCACACAATATTATTTTCTCTCCATTCTGCAGGTCAAAGATAAGACACAGGGTCAGCCCAGACTCAAGGGATAAAAGAAATAGATGCCCACCTCTTTGGGGGGGGGGGGTTGAACAGGAAGGCCACTGTGCAAGGGGGCAGAGTAAAAAGATGGAAAGGATTACTGAAGCCATCCTCACAAAAAGTATCTGCCACAATTTCTCTCTATCCCCCCTGCCTGTCCCCACACATGCATCCCAATACACATCACCTGTTCCCCATTCAAGAAGTTAGGTTTTCTCTGCTCCAAAAGTGGCTGCAGCTAAGAAGGGATGGAAGTGGAAAGTAGAGAAAAAAATGAGTCTTTCCTATGTTTTATGTTCTAAAGGACTAAGCCTAAGGGTAAGGGGGACGCAAGGCAGAGACAGATGCTGGGAAGAAACATCTTGAGTCAGTTTCTCCAGGAACTAGATAAAACTTACTTGGGCTGGGCTTGGGGGTCAGGGTCAGGGTCAGGGAGGATGCTGAGCTGGGGATCAGATAACTATGAGGGACCTGAAACAGGCTTACAGAGATAGTCATGCCCCAGTGTCATTAACTCTACATAAACCTTCCCTGGGATAAACCAGATCAAACTGGCTACCTCTGGCAAATATTTCCTATCTATAGCCAAAAAGGAAAACAAAGTCAGTTACCACAACTTACCATGGATCAAACACTGTGTTATAGAATTTATCTGTATTATATCCCTTAATTTCCTTGACACATCTGACCATGCAATGTCTCCCAATTCTATGCCTCCTCTACAAGGGTCCCCTTGGAAATTAGTAAATATAGTGAGCATTATCTCCCTTTCATCTTAAAATAAACAACATTTTGTCAGTTGAGTTAGCTTTCATTCAAACCCTTCTAGAAATGATAAAACCTGATCTGATAAACTAAGGCAATGTGACAATGGGTAACGACATCCAAGGATGAAAATAATCGTGCTTCCCATACTTTGTGGGAAATTAAGCCACGCGTACCATTAATAGTAACCTAAGAACAGAAGCAGGAATACCACAGAGCTTTGGGGATTCAGTATCAGCTCATCAGTATATTTTTTCTGATCCCTGTTTAACCCCACTTTAGGGATAATGAGAACTTATTTATAGTTTCCTTTCTTTTTTTTTAACTTTCAGAGAAACCAGGCAGTCAGCTGGAGAGAAAAGATGCACTGACATTTGTGAATGAGCACACAGCCCGCCTCTCATTGATCATTTCTCCTCTGAGCATCCTCTGAGAGATACACATATACAATTCTAGGGACAAAACTCTTTTCTCTGATCATGAACAATCTGTAGTTTTATCCTGGATAAACCCAACCAAACTCAAAGATTTGATAGGTATCAGATAAGAGCTTGGAAGGCAGCTTGGAATTTCTTACGGATGTAAAATATCCTAGTTTCAGCCAAAACAAAACGAACAGACATAAATAAATCCATGACTCTTTTTGTTTGTCATCAGAAAAGCAACCTTTGGAAGTTTACAATATTTTGATTTTCAAATAGCAAATCAAGAAGAGAAGTCCTCCAGAGTGCTGGTTTAAAGATTTTTGTGCCATTAACCTCAGGGTAGATACTTGGAGGGGAAGCTCTCTGCTACTGAAGTTCCTTTGGCTTTTATTTTTATTGGCACTGAGTAGATAAATGTAGTCGAGGGCTAACTTTGAAGTTGGCAATGAGAAAGCAATGTTCTTATGAGGTTTTAGTTTCCTCTGGAATAGTCTTAAATACCTGACGAAGTCTCAACAACATTTTAATATTTCTAGGGCATTAAGTACCTTGAAAAATTGATAAACCAATCTATCCTATCTGCATATCATTGGAAGGGATCTGTTCTGAAAGCAATCAAGCCTGGGTCTGGTGATTGGATGAATGGCCAGAATCAAAGTTTTTGCTGAGTGCCCAGTGACCCAAGGCTCTGGAGTGACAGGTGCAGGGGTTCTAATCCCAACTCCACTACTCTCTGGCTACTTGACCTAGGACAGATTATGTGCCTTGCCTGATCCAGTTTCTTTGTCTAGAAAATGAGAACAGTAATGGTGTTTACCTACCAGGTTTGTTGGGATCAAAATGACTCCAGTGGCACTTAGCACTGCATGATACACTAAGTGCCTAATAAATGACATATATTACAGTGGTGCCCTGTGAACTGCTGGGTTCCATTAAGCAGAGGCTGTATCTGTACAGTCAGGGATCCTTATCCCTGTGGAGGATGGGGTATATGGGTAGATGCTCAGCAAGGAGGTGCATAAACTTGGATGGGAAAAAATAATATCTCTGCTGACTTCCACCCAAAATCTTCAATTACGAACCTACATAACAAACCACAGGAGTGTTAATGGTACCTATAATGTTTTCATCCTACAGAAATCCCTGGTGTTTTCATATTACAGTTGTCATGGGGATCTTGAAATAGTATTTATGCACAACAGTGCTTCAAAATTATAGTACTTCTTAGATTTGCCAGTAGATCTTGTTTGTCAGTGTCAATGGTCCACATGTTATGAGTGGGCAGGCTTGCTCTGGTAAAGGGTAGACCATTCCTCAGAGGAACATCAGGGAAGAGCCGGCCTCCAAGTTTGAACTGCCCCCCCCCTTTTTGTTTGTTTCCTCTGTGACTGCTGGCCATCTCAGCTTCAAGGGGAAAACATGAACAAGACCTCTCATTTAGTTTTCTGGCTTGAGCAACATTGCCCAATTCAGCTTTGAACTATGTGGACAAGTTGAAGCAGAGCCTATAATCCCAAGTAGCTACTGTTCCTTACATTTAGGGTGTTTTGAACAGGATCTCCTTAGGGAAAGAGGAGTGGATAGTCTTACCCTGGTCCTAAACTTCTGCAGCAAACCCTATCAATATCCCTGCTAGATAATCCCTCTAGTAAATATTAACATTTAATGAGCACTTACTATGTCCCAAGGACTTCACTAAGTTCTTCACATATATTGTTCCATCTAATTCACATAATCATCTTAGGTATGACTGTTATTACCCTGATTGTTCAGAAGAGAGAATTGAGGTTTAGAGAGGTTCAATAATTTGCCCAGGATCACCTAGCTAGTAAGTAAAAAGGTAGGATTCTAACACAGACTCCTCTGACTCTTAAGTGTTGCATTGCTTCTACTACTTTCCACAAAGTAAAATAGAAAAAGTAGATTTTACTTTCTTGTTTGGTTTCTTAATGAGAAATCTGATACTTTTATCATAATGTATCATGGAGAAGAAAACTCCCCCTCTACAAAAATGACAGAGAAAATATTTTTTCTAGATGTTTTTCTTTGGGTGAGGGCAAGACAGTTCTTTTTCTTGAAGCAAATTCTTTCTTTGCTTTAATGATGAAATACTTGGAATTGTTTAAAAAAATACGTGCTCTTTCTGGTAGGGTTGAATTTTTTCTTGCTGATGAATGAATGTTGGCATAAGGCCTTTGCTGAAAACCATTCCTGGACACTAGGAACTTTTCATTAACTGAAGGCCTGTTTTTGGGGTTCTCTTGTATTGGAACCCATCCCGTAAGTGGCCCCATTATTCATCCAGTTGGACATGCTAGCAAAGTGGGAGCCTCCCTCTCTCTCAGCAGCCATAGCCAGTTCATTACCAAAGTCTCGTCGATTTTAATCTCCTAAATAGATCTCAGCTACGTCACTACTTCCTATCTGCTACCATAACTATAGCAAAACCATCATGATCTCTTGCCTGGACTATGCAGCAGATTCCCACCTATCCATTCCTACTGCTCCATGATTTGGCTTCTTCCCCATCTTTTCTCCATATGAAGTCAGTGTGTTGTTGTTGTTGTTGTTGTTGTTTTCTTCCAGATTCTTCAGCGATTTCCCTTTGCTCTTAGGACAACATCACATGTCCTTAACGTGGCCTACAAAACTCTTTAACTATTTGACCCCTAAAGACCTTCCTTTCTCACCTTACTCCATGCTCCCCCTTATTCTCTCTCTGTCAGCTACACCTACTTTCTTTATCATTCAGGGTACGATAGGTTAAGCTGTAGCAACAAACAACCCCCAAATGTCAGCCTCTTAAAAGCACAAAAGCTCACTGATTACTCATGCTGTGGGTCCAGTATGTATCGGCAATGGCAGGAGGTGCACTGATCAGGAGAAGAAAGCATGGCAAATTACATATCGGCTCTTGGGGCTTCTCCTGAGGAATGGCACACACTTGTCTGCTCACATTCCATTGGCAAGAGCAAGTCATGTGTCCACACCTCCCTTCAAAGAGGCAGAGAAACACAATCCCAGCATGTTCCCAGGATGACAACCTGAATCAGCACCAGGGCATTTTACTTGCTGCATTCCTTCACATACCTTTGAAGATGCATGACCCCTCTTCTTAGAACATCTTTTCCTCCGTTTTGGGGGATAACTGCCATTTATCCTTCAGATCCACACTAAACTTTAGAAATCTTTCCTGACTATGTCAAATAGACTTATTATTATAGACTCTTACAGCAACATAAATATATATAAAATCTGTCATTATTGCAATTTGATCTTTGTTTGAGTCATTAAAATCTCTGTGTCCTCTATAAGACTGTAGGCTCTACAAAGACAGTGACTATGTGGGATTTTACTCACAGTGTTAGAACAACAAAACCCAACATATGTCGCATGCCACATATCGCTCTAAGTGCTTTGTCTGAAAAAACTCGTTAATATTTACAGTAATTCTATGTGGTAGGGTTAATGACACATTTTATAGATAAATAAATTGAGGCACGGAGAGGTGACGCAACTTGTCCACGTTTGTGCAGCTAGTAAGATGGGAAGCCAGGATTCAGACATAAGCCTTCTGCCACCAGAGTCATTCTCTTAACCACTGTAATTCATAGCTTTTTAAACATCTAGCTATTCCATGGCACCAAAAGTAGTGCTTGGTAACTGTTTATTGAATGAATTGATAAAGGAGTAAACTAATATTGTGTGGAGCCCACACAGGAATAGGATAACACAGGTGATTTTTCTGGAATGTCAAAACGACAAGGGCCCACAGAGTTTGGCCAGCTTAACCCTCTTCTCCTGCAGCCTGATAAACCATCGCTCAGAGTCAAGGTTGATGCAGAGTCTGCATTCTGGCTCTCTTGGCAGGAATGACATGCCACTTCATGTCTCCCAGAGCCGTACCTTCCTTACTTCATTGAGAACAAGGTAGAAAATGGGACCAGTGGGGATTTCTTCCAACAGACCAATGGAGAGTTTGTGTGTGAAAGATTTGAGTGCAGGGAGTAGAAGTCTATTTTACCTTCCCCTCTCTGTTCTGAAATTAGATTTTCTAGGACAAAAAAGAATGCCAAAAGTAATGAAATCTCCACAGTTACACACACAGTTTAAATTAACAGTATGAGTCAGTGTTGAGAATAGAAATAGCAGCATAGGCTGACATCCACGGAACAAATGACTCAATTAACTGTATGTGCACTGCTACCAGTTAAAATTTCCCTGATGATTTATAATCAGAAACCCATGAGAGTTCAATCTCAAAGGGGCTGTGGCAAAATGTGTATTAGTTACCAGAGTGGCTGGTTCATTGGAATCGATCGGGAGTACTGCCTGGGAACCTGGGGCTTCCTACCTGTTGTTGAGTTCTAGATGCCCATTACCCACATCCCAGAGGCATGGCATGCCTCCTGGACAGGGAAACATGCCAAGCACCACCTCCTTAGTTCTCACTACTGGAATCCAGGTCCTTAGAAAGCAAATCCAATTCCCCACCTGCCCGAGAAGGGAGACGGTATATAATAGGTTTTGGCCAAGCAGAAGTGCTTCCGGGGAAAGGCTAGATCAGGTGGATGTGGCGTGTAGAAGGAAAGTACCTTTGTTGACATGACATTTACTCATTTTATCCTCAAGGGGAGAAGGGCGCAAGTAGCTAGCACATTTGAGGCACTTTGAGCCCTGAGAATGAGGCAGATAAGGAGGGAGAGTTGCCCTTTGTGGTAACTGAGCATCCTTTGCTGCAAATGGGAATTGACTGAACCGAAGCTTGGTCAGTAAGTGATAAAGAAGACGTGCATCCCAAGGCCTCTTGGAGATCCAGCCCAAACAGGGAAGTCTTGGGGAGGCCAGGCTCCCTCTCTTCAACCTCATCTTCTTTGAATGTGCTTTCAGTTTTCCATCTTTGTAAGAATGTGAGCTCGTTTGACCCATCTGCAGCCTGGAAACCCAGTGCAGGTGCGTCCTTTCTGCAGCATTGGGAGTGAGAGAAGGAACGTGTGGTTTGGGGCTGGAAAGCAGGAGTCTGCCACTCATACCGTGCCCCTCAGCCCCACCCCACAGTCTCATTCTCTGTCTGATTCTTGACACCTGAATGGACCCCATAGATTAGAGAGGGTGTGACAGCATCCCTATCCTGGTTGCTGGATCTTTCATAGAACGGGTGCCTCCTATGAAGGAAAATAATGCAGGCTTTGTTACGATTAACCTAGTTACCCGATCTGGAATCCAGGGCCATTATCTCTGGACATAAGCTCCAGGACACATCTCTTTTCAACTTCATTGCTCTCTGCTCATCTATCTGCCCTCCCCTTTACCCCTCCCGTATATTTGTTTGTTCCTTTAATCAGTGAACACTTGTTTTATGCATACATGCCAGTTACCGTGCTCTGTGTTTTAGAGGACACAGGGATAAGTAACTCCGAGAGATGGATTCAGGGTCTGTCTGCACAGGAGATTGTAAAAGGTCTGTGTTAGAGCTGACTCATCCCTCCTGGAGAAGGCATTAAATTATTCTGTCACCCACAGTGCCAAGCTTGATGACTGAATCTGAGCTGCCTTATAATCAGCCTAACCTGGAAGGAAGGGCACAGTATTCCTAGAGACATCAACCACCTCCTTCTCCTACCCACTCCCAGCAGAGGACTGCCCCTTTCCCAGCATGCCTCGGGGCCTCATCTCTGCTTTGCTATGCCCAAGGTGTAGCTGAAGACTTTCCCCTCCAGAAAGAGCTGGGTCTCTTATTTCAGGAAATTAGAACACAGTGGAAGAATAGAGAGATACCAGCTCCCTGTGAGGGTGGGCGGGGGTTGGGTGATCAGTTTCTATGACTCAGGCAATAACCTTAACTAGAACACGGTTAAGTGGAACCACACACACGTGGTCTTTTTTTGTTGTGATTGGACAGTGCTCCGTTTGAATCATGATCTTTCTGGTGGGTCACCCAGAATCCTGCTCAGAAAAAGCGAGAGCATCATGCTTTGAGACTGCAAAATGATATCACAGCCACCCTCTGAAGAGTTTCCCTATAGGCCTCTGGGGTAGGCAGGGCAGGGGCTATCATCCCGTTTTATAGACAAGGAACTAAGTCTTGAGTAACACTAACAGCTGGCGTTTTCTGAGCACTTCCTGTGCGTCTGGTCCTGTGCTCAACACTCCTCATGCACTGATCTCATTGAACTCTTAAGACAGCCTCAGTCTGCTGGTTTAAAGATGAGTAAAATAAGGCCCAGAGAGGAGAAGCTGTTTTCCCCAGACACAAAGATTTAGAGAGTGGTAAAGCAAAGTCTCAAACCCAAAACTTCTGGACCTCAGGTTCACACTCTTGAAGACCTGGGCTGTATATATTATCCTAAGAGCACACAGCCACCAGTGGTAGGTCTGTGTGGTAGGCATGGACACGCGGGTCACTCCTTGTCACCCTGGAAGGGAATTGTTGCTGATAAAAGCCTTAAGTCCATGGTATAAGGGCTTTCTAACTCACTTGAAGGCCAAGGTTTGAATACCTGGAAAAAGGAGATTCCTTTGGCAAAGGTAAAACGTTTAAAGATGCAGGTACGTCTGTAACCAGAGAGAATTAGACAGTAGAGCCTGGAACCCTTTACCGCGTGCCGGGCAGGCAATAGCCACTAATACATTCTTATCTCTACCTAAAAGATAAAGAAACGGAGATTCAGAGAGGGTCACTGGTGTGCCCTGATAAGGCCAGCTGAGCTTTGACCTCTAGTCTATGTGGCTCCCCGAGTTCAGTCACCATTAGGCACCCTCTGCTGTCTGCTGAGCCAGAGTCAGAACAGGAGTCTCAAACTGGGAGTCTCATTGTGAGCAAGCAGTAGGAGAGGAAAGGCAGGGTAGATGTGGGACAGGATGCAGGTCAACTCTAGGAGTCTGGTGTGAATGCCTACCAGGCTCTCTGATTTTTCACCTTGAAAGAGAAATACAAACTAATAGCTGGGGGAGCACGCAGCTCTGGTGGGACAGGCCAGTATATGGAGTTCCTTCTTTGTCGGTGAGATATTGAACATTTCACTTTTTTCTTGAAATTTGCAAGTTGAAAATTTACATTTTCTTTCTTTTTTTTTTTAGAAAATTTACATTTTCTTGAAATGTGTCCCACTTACTGATTTAAGCAGATAAAAACATTTACATATTTATAAAATTTTTGCGGTGCCGTGTGGAATCTCCAGTTCTGTTTGATTTTGCTAATTGCCAGAGTGCCTCCTCTCTACTAGAGGATCAATAATAATAATGATGAAAGGCCTAAAAATGCATAAGCATTTTCTGTTTCCAGCTTCTATTTTACGAATAAAACATTGATGCTCTTTTTAAGTTGGCCATCACTCATCTGGTAGGTTTTGCAGACAATAACAGTTCATTAGTAATATCTGGTGGGGAAGATGTATGATGCTGTAAATATTTAAAATCAAATTTGAAAAAGAAGACAGAGATGAATGCATGGGATGGGGGTGGTGGGGATGATCATGGTGCTCAGGGCTATGGTTTTCACAGCATCTTCCATTTGGGCCCTGCTATTGTTTTCCCTTCTAAGTCCCCTGCAAGGGGACTCAGTGATGGGGCTACACCTAGCAGGGTCCAAAATGGCAGACGTTGAATTCAATGGGTAGCCTAGCCTGAGGTCCTTCTAAAAGTAGCCCCTTTCGTAAGGATTTAGGTCTAAGTATTATGTTGGGAGGCTGATTCCAGGAAGCATTATGAGAGAGTGAAGACACATGACAGGGAAGGACAAGGCCATCAAGGGTAGTTCAAGGAGGAGCATTGCTACGGAGAAGTAGGCGAATCCTATGGGAACGCTCTTTGGTAAACCTCTTTGAAGGAACCCTCAGGGGCCGGGAAACTGAAGTCCATCCTCCCCCAGCTCTTTCTTCTCATCAATAGAGTGTTGTTCCTAAGAAGGCCCTAGGGGGTCTGTAGGTGGCTGATATGTGGAAACTGTGTGCATGTCAGCTCCCAGGGGGTCCCTGGGGATGCACAGGACCATGACAGCTCAGCTGCTATGGGTGCAAGTGGAGCCCAGAGTTTGTTGAGGTGGATGGGACAACTAATCAAGAGAGACCAGCTAGGGGAAGCTGAGGCCTAGAAGGAACAAGTGGAGTGAATGCAAGCCACAATGGCATCAGATGAAGGGATTCAGCCTAAGGAGAAATGGTCATTGGTCATTGGAGGAGGCTGCCTGTAGCTGTTAAAGGGCAGCCCAGAAATCGCCCGTTCTGTCTACTTCCTCTCAGAGTATTTGGAGGAACCTGAGCCCAGCTGGGACTGCCTGGGGAATGCCCTTCCCTTCGAGCCTTCCCTCTCTGTCCTTTTTCCTCAGAGCCCAGTCTCAGCTCTTTAGTCTCCACACCTATCCCTCCCACTCTTCTTTTCTAAAACTCCCCTAAACATGTTTTATTTCTTTGAATCCCTGCTTTCCACCTGTATTCTGATGTTTATAACCGAGATTGGAGTAAAAAGTATGTTTTTCATTTGAAGGATCCTAAGGTTAAAATGTTTTAGCTCAAGTGTTTCTAAGCTGTCTTCCAGCTCTGATTCAGATGCATCAATAAAACCATGAAATGTCAGGTCAGAGAGGAAAGACCTCAGGTGCCTCTGGTGCAAGGTCCTCATGTCACAGGAGCGCAAATCAGGGTGAAGAGATGGGAAGGGACTTCCTTGAGGTGGAGACGTATAACCTTGCGACAGGCTAGTTAAAGGAAGGTATCATAGATTCTTCAGAAGGGTCTCAGACCTGAGACAGACCTGGGAGAGATCTACTGTGATCCAGGGATCACAGGAAGTGGGGGAAGCAGGTAACCATTCCTGGCCCTGACCAAACAGGACCTGAATGCCCACTTTTAGCCTCTGTGCCCTTGCCAGAGGGCCTGGAAAAAGTTTTAGAGTGGGTCCTAAAAACATTCCTGGTGGTCTCGGTTCTATCTTTACCACATTCTTGAATCTGCTTTTGAATGTAGAGCCCAAGGAGTTGTCTAGTCTCTGTTTAAATGTCCTTCATGATGAGATGTTTACAAATACAAGAGGCAGTTCCTTCTATTTTCTGATGTCTCTGTTAAATCTCTTCCTCTGTGCCTGCAACCCAAACTCGTCTGCCCGTAGCACCCACCCACGGGCTCTGTTCTTAGAACTAAGGTCAGAAGGCAGATCTCCTGGCAACCTAACAACTATCTAAACGGTACCAGTTCTTATGCTCCTTGCACAACCTCATTTTTATTGCCCTCACTTTCCTCTTCACACTTCGAAAATTGCCACTTGACTTCTTAGAATATAGGACTCCCGGCTGATTTACCAGACTCGGAATTAGAGGGCTGACCAGCCTCGAAGGGGGGATCCCTCATCTTGCCCTGTGCTGTATACCTGAGTGTGACCCTGAGGAAGTTATCTGACTTCTGCAAACGTACTTGTGTGGATCCAGCCTCAAATAATAATTGTGTATTTAGTTCTCAGCAAAACCATAGTAATATTTTTTATTTTATTTATTTATATATATTTTTAAAGATTTTATTTATTTATTTGACAGAGAGAGACATAGCGAGAGAGGGAACACAAGCAGGGGGAGTGGGAGAGGGAGAAGCAGGCTTCCCGCTGAGCAGGGAGCCCAATGCGGGGCTCGATCCCAGGACCCTGGGATCATGACCTGAGCCGAAGGCAGACGCTTAATGACTGAGCCACCCAGGCACCCCAATACTTTTTATTTTAAACACAATGGGAAACTTCAGGCATTTTCTGTTCGCTTTGCTGTCCATTCCTAACCACTCCCCCCACCCTCATCATCCTATCCTTGGGGAACTGATATCTGGGCTCTGAGAGCAGTGGTTCCATTTTTGGCAGGCCTAACCACATGTCTTATATGGTGACTGGATGATTGGATAATAACATTACTATATGTAGATAGTGTAATGATGACTGAGGAGTAGGATTTTGGTAATGGCATCACATACTCAATCTGTGAAATAAACAGGTTTAGTAGAAGAGATACTTTATGTGAACTGTGTTCTCCTGAACACACTATGGTTATTGTAATAGAGGATTCTGCACAGGCAGGTGATGGGGTGGAGTGGATGGGAGCCATCATCTCTAACTTGATGTCTTGATGGAAATCAGGGGAATCTTATGCTTGGTTGGAAGACCTCAATGGAGGGCTTTATATCAGATGAATGACCATAGAGGAGAGGTCCAAAAAATATTACTTGGGGTATTCTAGACCCAGAGATACTCCATAGAGAAAGGGTTCAGATAAAGAACCTTGAAATTCAGCATATTAATGCCCCCTCTTGGAGGTTATAAGTGTATTAAAGGTCTTGAGAAATCTTGCAATGAAGAAACACAAATAAATTTGTTGAATTATGGTTTCCTAAGCCTTATTTGACCACCAAAACCTTTTCTTTTACAAATAATTCCAACTGCATTTGGTAAAGACTGCTTTGTACAGATCGTTTCTCAAGCTGCCTCAGTTTTGCCATCTGAAGTTTACCAGCATCTGAGTTTGATCTTTACGGGATGTTCTCCTTGGAGGTCATTTTTGAACTCACAAATATTTATTAACCTGGCCCATTTAAGTCATAGGTTATAAGAATTGAGACCGAATAAAGGATATTCTTTCTTGAAATTCCAGCACCCGATTAAGATTCCACTGTAATAACAAAGCATTTGCTCAAGGATTTCATTATTGGGTTAAGAACAAAAGGAAAGTGGATCTTGTTTTCCTTCTTCTGAGTGGGGATTTTTCTGTCGTTATTGATGCTGGATTATAACCTACATGTATTTACTGAGCCCGTTCTAGGCACTTAGGATTGTGGTAGGACTTGTAGTGGATGTAGAAGGAAAATGATGAACTGTCATTTTTCCCAAGGCACTTACAGGCTAACCAAACAATACCAATGAGAGAAAGGGTAAATGCCACAAACAACGTTGCCCAGAATATGGCATAAGAATTAATCAAAAAGAAGAAATCAGTGGGTTGGAGTAGATGGGGAAGATTTCATAGAGTTAGCAGGACTTAGATATGGCAGGAAAGACTGGGAAGAATTTTTCAAAGATAAGAGGATAAATGGAATTCCAGGCAATACAAAAAATCAACTCTTGATAAGAGGCCTCTGGGAAAAGTCCTTTTCCTAGGGCCTGGGCTACTTCAGGAAAGTGTCACTGTGTAATGAGAGTGTCTTTGTTCATCAGAATTTTACTGAAAGTAGTTGAAACTTATGAACTTGAAATATAAAGCTGATTGATGCAACTGGATTATATGTCAGGGGTTTGAATTTAGATATCAATATATACATTCAATATCTACTAATTGAAGAGTAAGAGGGTAATTAGCTTTTATTTCTCTATATTTTTATAAAGACTGGTGAGTTGCTTGAGTAGGGGCCACCCAATCCTGGAATGGGTATTCTTAGCACTAGTCAGGACAACACCCAGCTTACTTAAGAGCCTGATAGCCCACTCTCTGGGGCAGTAGGACAACAGGGTCACAACTCATTCCTAATTGCCAACATTTAATAGTAGATGTGCTTTTTATCCTTCTGGCTAGACAAGGTTCAGTCTCCTTGGGACCCTAAGGGCTATTTGTCCCTGCTCCAGTTTCTTCATATTCAACATAAGCAGCTTCTTGCTTGACTGTTGGAAAACTGTAACCCGAACTTTCGTCTACATAGGGACCCTCCCCTTCTTCCACACTAGGGATTGGGAAGATAGAAGATGGTTTTAAAGTTTCCTTGCCTTTTATCCGTATGTTTCTTTGTATCTTCATAAAATCCCACTCATTTAAAAAGACTGTGCTTCTCAGCTTCACCCCAAAACCAGAAGGTTAAGTTCAGTGTTACTTAGAATAAGAAATGGATTGATTATCTCCAAGTCCCCATTCACTAGCTATCTTCGCTCCATGCTTTCTTCTCCACTCCTTGGACCAAAATTTGACAAGAGAAAATGCGCAAGCCAAGACTAGTGGATTCCATCAAGGACTGGTCCATGGCCCAGTGAATTGCTGATGGATGGAGGAGCTCTTCAGAATGCCAAGAACCGCCTGCCAGCTTGTAGGCACCATCCACTCAAACAGGGCCATCCACCCTTGAGATGATTTCCAGCAGAAACAGAGCAGTGTAGTGAGGACCAGAGATAAGATATACAAAGCCACTGACAAAATGCCTAGACTATGGTTGGAGTTCATTAAATAATTCATTTCTTATAGTTATCATTATTATTAGAATCCTGGGATTGTGTCGACCCACTTATGAATAGTGCTGGCTCCAGAATGGCAAGCTCCATTAACTTTATAATATAAAATAAAAATATCAGAAGGCCATATTTTGAGAATGAACTGTAGTCCTTTAGTATGATGCAACAGCTAAGAAAGGATGAGGTAGGTATGTGTGCACTAATGAGGAATGAGTTTTAAAAAGCAAGTTGTAAAACAACATGAACAGTGTGATCACATTTTTGCTTTTAAAAACCAAAGCCCCATCTAATACATAGCTACCATTTAATGAGTTATTACTGTTTGCCTAACACTGTGCTAAGTGCTTTTAAAACACTTACCTCCTTTCATGCTGACAATGGTGAGAAGGTGGCGTTGTTACCAATGCCAGTTTACAAATGCAGATATTGAGGCTTGGGGAGGTGACGTAGCTTTCCCAGAGGCACACATACAAGTAAGTGGTCTGATTCCAGTCTGTTCTAGAAGTCATTATGAAATTTAAATCTTCCTGCCTCAAAAAACACAGGAAGGATATACACTAGACTGTTATCAGAGGTTACATCTGAAGAGTGTGATGTGGAGGAGGGTGGAGGGGCAAGGCAAGTTTGGGACATTTACTTTTTATTTTAAGTTCATATATTACTATATATATTCACAACAGGTATATTTTACTTTTGTAGTTACAAAGACAGTCCTTTGCACAAAAGGCCAAATATTGTATGATTCCACTTAGATGAAATATCTATTTTTTTAAGATTTTATTTATTTATTTGAGAGACAGCAAGTGAGAGAGAGCATGAGCGGGGTGAAGGGCAGAGGGAGAAGCAGACTCCCCGCTGAGCAGGGAGCCCGATGTGGGACTCGATCCCAGGACTCTGGGATCATGACCCGAGCCAAAGGCAGGCAGACACTTAACCGACTGAGCCACCCAGGTGCCCTGAAATATCTAGAATAGGTAAATTTATAGAGTCAGAAAGTAGACTAGAGGTTACCCCGGGCCTGGAAGGAGGAGGGCATGGGAGTGATGGCTTAACAGATACAGTTTCTGTTTGGAGTGATGAAAAATGTAAATACACAGTGGGTGATGGTTGTGCAGCATTGCAAGTACAACTGATGTCCCTGAATTATACACTTAAAAATGGTTAAAGTGGTCAGTTTTATGTTTTGTGTATTTTACCACAATTAAAAAAAAAATCCTTTGAATGAAGTCTCTTGGTTTTTGGAAAAGTTTATAACCCTTATTTTTCTCATTTTGCCTATATGGCATTGAGTCTTACAGAGGCATGGCATCCCCCATGGTTCACAGGGCCAATGTGATGTAGCTGCAGCCTTCCTATTTATTCAGGTTTTTTCATCATTGTCTGTGAGTAGTGAGAACTACCTCCAAGCTCCCCTGTGTTGCCTGAAGACATAACTGTGATCAGCTCAGAGATCCCCTTGCCTTGTTAGGGTACCAAGGAGTGATCTAGTAAGATCTGAGAGATAGCCAGCATCATAATGGGAAGCATCTTACATTCTGCATTTGCCAAAGATGGGATTGGGTACGCCTGCAGAGGTTTTATTTAAATGAACCAGGCTCCCAAATGGAGGATCAGAGAACAGTCACTCATCTATCCATCCATCCGTCCGTCCACCCATCCATCCATATGTCCATTGTACATCCATTCCGTTAACAGAACTTTAAGGAACACCAACTACAAGCTGGACCCTTGGCCAAATCCTGAGTATTAAGAGTCCTATTTCTCATAAGATGTTGTCAATCAGCATAATGTTACATTGAAGACATTAGAATAGGCATTTAGGATCATGGCTTCTTCTGTCATCATTTTTACTCACTTGCTGTGTGACTTCAGGCAAATTCCTTCTCTGAGCCTCTAAAATGATTTAGGACTTGCCCTTAAGCTCTCAGATGTGCAGATTCTGTTCATATAGTTAGTATCAAGCCATTCACAAACATTTTCTGATAAGTTTGCAAGTCTGCGATCGTGAGCAAGACACACATAAATTGAAATTATGCTCACACCAGTAGAAACTGATAAGAGTTGTTGTTGCTGTCCCAGGCAGCATTTGAGTGCTTAATATTGGTAACAATGATAATAACAGGGAAAGTATAAGCATTTGCACATATAGAAGGAATATGTGAGTGTGATTTATAGAATTGAGCTAAAGAATAGTTGTTCATCTGTGAAAAGATTTTATAAACACCAAATGGAAAAACATGTTCAGCTTCCCTGCAAATGGCATGAAGGAGTGCTCAATAATGAGTAAATATACTTTTTTGTGGTATGTGTGTGTCTTTAACAAATATTGACCTGTCCTTTACGGTTATATTTCAAAACGTGAGTAAATCAAAATAAGGTGTGTTTTAAGGGACTCTCTTGTTTTATTATCTGTCATTTAATTTTTAATACCTAAGTGACACCTGATATATTACCTAATCAAAAGAAGAGAATTATACATTGCACATAATCAGTTATTTTTGCCATATCACTGAAATTAGACTAACAGATGAGGAAAATAAATAAGATGAACTTTAAAAATGAAAATGCTTAGCCTTTGGAATTTTAGTTGACAGCTTTTGAAAATTAAATTATAAGTCAAGTCCTGATAGGTTTGATATCTTCTTTGCAGCTTTGCCGATGATGTATTGCCGCTTTAATGGAATATCATTTATCATCTGATAATAACAAATGTAGTATTTCTGAGCTTGTCATCTCTTCTGTGATGACAAATAGTCCAACTTGTAGCGGTGATAATGGAATTTTATAATGATCTGTCCTAAACTGACTCAACTGCAGCCTTAGCTATTTTTCTTAAATCTCATAATGCCTATTACATGTAGATTACAACAGTCCGCGCCTCCCATCTGAGCGCCGGAGCCCATCAATGAATCCAGATTTTAGGCAAACAGCCCAAAAGTATTGAATAATATTTACTTGTTTATCAAAATTATCCCTCCTAGGCTAATAAGAGAGCTTGTCAGAGGCTGTCGGAAATGGCAAAGTATAAAACATAGAGGATAAAAAAGGTGATGAAAACTGTGTTTATCTCTTAAACAGTAGGCAGTGCATTCAGTTGGCCGTTCTACTTGTCCAATCCATCATTTCACAGAGATTTATTTAATGGGGGCCCAGTGCTGGGAACACGGGTTAGAGAGCCCAGTCGCCCCTCCACTTTATCTTGAAGTAGGATTTATTTTGTCTTAACTCTTGGCTCGTCTCGTATCATTGCCTTGTCGCACGTCTGCATTCTATAGTCCAAATCACTTGCCCTCTTGACTTTTCTGAAACTTCCAGTCAGCCTGAGGCATCATGGAAAGCCGGGGTTTGGAGGATATGGGCTTCTTGAAATACCCTATTGATAAGTGGGTGTAACTGTAGCAGCCATGATGCTCTGAAGTCTGCCTCACAAAAATGGACGTGATCAATATAATCGGGAGAGTCCAAGTGGATCTTGGAGGGTGCAGTATTCCACATTGCAGATCTGATTTTCACCCTCACCTGAGCAGAGGTGATCTTCTGTCTGTGGTCATAGCAGGCCACTAGCCTATGTCAAAGGCACAGGCCCCTGTGAAGGTCTGTTTTGACACCTTGACATGAGGGAGCTGAACGGAATAAAGGACAGGGAGTACTGTTAATGCCATGGACTGATATGCAAATTGATGCCTGGCAGGTATGGCGTGTTTACCTGGTGGGGACAGACAAAGGTGATAGGAGGGAAGTATGCATTTCTGATGAGCTCTGATGACCAGGCCAGAGGGGACATTTCAGAGCTACTCAGTCATTGCCCATGTGTTTCAATGTCATGGCAGATGTCTTCTTCAGTGGAGTTTCACTCTAGCCCCAACCAAAGTGCCTCACTCCTTCCTTCATGTTCTGGACTTTTCTACAGGATTTCTTTTTGAGAGAGATTATTCACACAGCGGTAGGGGACCTGCACTGGGGCTGCCACGAAGCCTGGGTCTCCCTCCAACTTCCTTGGGTCTCCACTTCCTCCTGCTTCTTTCCTTTCCTCTCTCTTCCCTTCTCTGTTTCTTTTCTCTCCCTGCCCTTATTCTCCTTAACATTTCCTTTATACAAAGAATCACAAATTAAGAAGCTATAGGACCAAGTAAATAAGAAAACAGGGCAACAGGAGGATTAGAGGCCTCATCTAAAGAACACCCCAAGTCCAGCCAATTATTGCCAGATGGAAAGACCAGCCCCAGGTAGCCAGATTGAAAAGCTTTTCAAGAGAACCTGGAAATCTGTTTTTTTTTTTTTTTAAGGTTTTATTTATTCATTTGAGAGAGAGAGAGAGAGCATGAGCAGAGGGAGGGAGCAGAGAGAGAGAGAGAGAGAAACAGACTCCCCACTGAGCAGGGAGCCCAACGTGGGGCTTGATCCCAGGACCCTGAGATCAACACCTGAGCCGAAGGCAGACGCTTGATTGAGCCACCCAGGTGCCCCGGGAAATCTGTTTTTTTATATTAAAACCATACTTTGAAATATTGAAAACACTTCAATTAAAAAAATATTGTGGGGGCGCCTGGATGGTTCAGTGGGTTAAGCCTTGGACTCTTGATTTCGGCTCAGGTTATTATCTCAGGGTCCCGTGATGGAGCCCCTCATCAGGCTCCATGCTGGGTGTGGAGCCTGCTTAAGATTCTCTCTTTCCCACTCCTTCTTCACCCCCACTCTCTCTCTTAAAAAAATTATTGCGGTACCTGAAAAAAATTGAATTCCAAAAAACTGAATTTGTGAGCTGTGGTTGACATACTCTGCGTGGGTGACCTTTTTCTACTCTGATGACATTCAAGTACCCACCAGTCAGAAACCAGTGTCCCCAAGTATGTACGATCAGCTTCTCAGTCTCTCTTGTCTTTTTCTATCTATATTTCCAAATGTCTGCCAGATGTTTCACACACATTTCAAGCTTAGAGACAGTATAGGAATATTGAGAGAGAGTCTTGGTTTAAATGGAGGGCTTACTTCAGGGAGAGTGGAGAGTGAGAGCAAGTAGGTTGGGGTGGGGGTGGACTTTTAGGAAACTTGGGTGATAAGAAGGGAATATCAACTCATTAAGCAACTGGGAGCCATTGTAAGTTCCCTTACAATGTAGAGTGACGTAGTGGGAAGGGAACTTTAGGAAGATGACTCTAGGATTACATATGGAAGAGAGGAAATGAAAGCAGGGAGAAGTGAAGGGGGTCCAGTGAGGATTGGACCAGACCTTCAGCAGTAGGGATGGAGATGGGGGTGTGAAATGAGAGAAATTTAGAAGGCACAGAGGATGGGATTTGACATATTTAGCATGGAGAATTAAACATCTGGAAAAGACTGTTGAGAAGTCTGGTGGAAATGCAGCAGCTGGGCAATGGAGCCCTCTGGTAGGGGAGGTAAAATAGCTGCCCTCACTGGATTGGAACTCCCTTCATCCGGGTTTTCCTGGAGTGCTCCATTGATCTGAGTCGATTATACTATAGGCCTTAGGTAGGAAAAGCCATTACATCTAGTGTTTTGCATGTGGGGAGCCTCCTTAGAGCCAGGAACTTTTGGAGGGGCAGGAACACAAAGATGAATAAGATAAAAATCCCTGCCCATGAAAAGCTCCAAGCCCATGGGAAGATTAATGGTATAGATCTCAGTGGAGAGAGAACTAGACTGACCTGGGGGAAATCATACAACGTTACTTTACCTTATTTTCTTCATTTGTAAAATGGGCATAAATCCTTCCCTCCCTAACTGGTTGAGTTGCTGTGTTATAGTGAGCAACCATCCCAGTCTGCACAGGACTGAAGTGTTCCCTGTGATGCAAGACTTTCAGGGCTAAACCCAAGAGAGTTCTGGGCAGACTGGGACCTTGGTAATCCTACGGGAAGCAAAACAGTACAACAGATGTGGCAGTCCTTTGGAAAATACAAATACCCACCAGCATGTGAGATGGTGCTGCTTGCTAGGAATGCTTTCTAGGTGTGCTGGACCACGGTGGGGCAATTCTGATCTGAAAACAGATACACAGGTCATTGAAATCCAGTCACAGATGCTGGCTGGCTTTTCCAGTATCTCTCATAGATTTATGTAATTTTATCTTTCTCTCCAAATGTCAGATAATGGGGTATTTGGAACTTGAGTAGTACTTCTGCATTTTGACTGAAAGTTATTTATGAAGAATTAAATCAGTTAAAAAACCTGGTGACTTTCCCCCCTGAAAAACAATGTCCTAAATCAAGGATGAAGACGATTTTTCCTGTTGTCTGGAAAACTACCAATTTTCTGGATAACCCAGGGTAATATAAAAACTTTCCATCTGGGTGCATCTGGGTGGCTCAGTCAGTTATGCGTCCACCTTAGGCTCAGGTCATGATCCCAGGGTCCCGGGATCGAGTCCCCCCATCGGGTTCTCTGCTCAGCTGGGAATCTGCTTCTCCCTCTCCCTCTGCCCCCCCATTCTCTCTCTCTCTCTCTCAAATAAATAAATAAATAAATAAAATCTTTATTAAAAAAACCTTACCACCTGTATGGGTTTTAAATTTATTTTTATAATGACTTTGAAGCCCTATTCCTATGGCCTTTGTGTTTAAAAAAAATATGGTCTTGTCAGCCAAATTTCCAGAAATAGTGAAGCAAAAGAAAGAAAAGAGGAAACTTAGAAATGTTGGTCAGTGACATCATAGTTGTATTATTAAAAGACAGTTGTGATCTTAAGAATTAATAAATGAACAATCTCTTTTTTTGTTTGTTTGTTTTCTTCTTTCTTTTAATTGAGGTATAGTTGACACATAATGTTATATTAGTTGTAGGTGGACAACTGCACTTTATGCTGCGCTCACCACAGGGTAGCTACCACCTGTCAGCATACAACATTGTTACAGTATCATTGACTCTATGCTGTACTTTTCATGCCGGTGACTTCTGGCAATCATCAGTTTGTTCTCTGCATTCATGGGTCTGTTTCTGCTTTTTGTTTGTTTGTCTATATAATTTTGACGATGATACCATCAAGAGGGAGGTCGGAGCAAATAGCATTGCCTGTTACACCCAACAGCGATGACACAGTCTGGAAGCATAACATTGGCATCTCTGAATAACATGAAATATTTGGGGAGCTTCTCAATTAAGTCCACACCTGAGAACACTTTCCGTGTTTTATCAGAGAGGAGATCAGACTTCAGTAACTAGCTGGAAAGAAAGAGGAGGCTGTTTTAAGGTCTGTTACCATTAAGATCTCTCCAGAGAGTCTTGTGGTGAATCCTGGCTTTTCTACAACTTTCTAGTTACCCCGTTGTGGTTTGCTTAGATATGGAAGATTCTACCTGTTCAGTGGCTTTCCTGCTGGAATATTAATCACGATCCAGCCCAAGCTCTGTTTCACAGGCCTTCTAAACCTGTTCTGTCAATAAGTATGTGTAGAGAAGGTGCACCAGATTAGGTGCAGTGGGAGATGCCAGAGGAGATAGCCTGGCTCTTGTCCCAGAAGCTTTCCATCTAGGTGGGAAACTGGATCTATACCTCTGGGAAATTAAATCATCCAAGGTTAAGTGCCAGATAATCTGTACAAACCAAAAAATTCTGTGATAGTTCAGGGGAGGGGACACAGAAGGCTTACAAGATAGAGTCTGAAGAGGGGAGCTTTGGGTACCCTCCTGGCTAGAGAGAAGCCATGTGCCTGCCTTTTTCCTCCTAGACCAAGGGAGGGACAGCTCAGAGATCACTCTCTGTCTCAGGTGCAGCCCTAGCCATGAATCAAGTCTAATTCAAATTGTCCTATCAGTGCATTTTTCATCATGGGCTGGGAATGACATTCCTCACTTGGTAACTTATGGACCCACACCACGATGTTGGCATCCCTATAATCTTATTGTGTAATTTACTTCAACATTTCTTTCACAATGGGTAAGTTGATATATATATATATTTTTTTTTTTTAACTTTTTCTCTTGGTATAGTTGAGGGAGCCCACTTGGAACCCCAGAATTAATATGAAGATTATTTTAAACTGAAGACATTGGAGATTCAGCAGATGCTGAAAGAAGTGTTACTGGAGCTTCCCTTATCTGACTAAAAGCAGCAACTTTTGGGAACTAAAGCTGCCATAAATTCAGGGTGGATCTACTCCCAGAAAGGATAATACAAATAAAATCTACCCCAAATTCCTTCTTTGGGGGAGTTTTATGGCCCTGAAGGAAGCAGACCACTCATACTTACATAGACAAATCTTATCAGAAACTGTCTTTTTTTATTGAGATAGAATGGATATATAACATTATATTAGTTTCAGGTGTATGACCTAATGATTCGATATTTTATATATATTGTAAAATGATCACCACAATAAATCTAGTTCGCATCCGACGCTATACAGTTACAATTTTTTTCTTGTGATGAAAACTTCTAAGATTTACTCTTAGCAACTTCCAAATATACAATACATTACGTTAACTATTGCCACCATACTTACATCACATCCCCATGACTTATTTTATTTTTATAGCTGGAAGTTTGAACACCTCCAACATGGGGCTCAAACTCACGACCCTGAGATCAAGAGTCGCAAGCTCCACTCCCTGAGCCAGGCACCCTGGCAGTTTGAACTTTTTAATCCTCTTTACCCACTTCTCCCACCCCCCCCAACACCATTGCCCGTCCTCACCTCTGATAACCACCAGTGTGTTCTCTATATACATGAGCTTGAGTTTCTTTGTTTTTGCTTTTTATTTTATTTTACTGCTTTTTATTTTATTTTTTTTCTTTCTATTTTATTTTTTGATTTCACAAATAAGAGAGATTATATGGTATTTGTCTTTCTCTGACTTCTGCCACCTAGCATAATGCCCTCAAGTTCTATCCATGTTGTTGCAAATGGCAAGATTTCTTTCTTTCTTACGGCTGAATAATATTTTATTATATATAATGTTTTATATATAATAAATATATATTAAATAAATTAGTTATATAAATTAAATAATATATAATACTGTATTTTATTATATATTATAATATTTTGTTGTATATGTGTGTGTATATATATATATGCATATATATACATTTTCTTTATTTATTCATCTATCAATGGACATTAGTTTGCTTCCATATCTTGGTGATTGTAAAAAATACTGCAGTGACCATGGGGGTGGGGACATATATCTTTTCCAGTTAGTGTTTTTGTTTTCTTTGGATAAATATCCAGAAATGGAATTGCTGGATCATATGGTAGTTCTATTTTTAAGCCTGCAGAAACTTTCTTATCTCTTGTTTGTTCTCCTAAAAACCCATTTTTTATCTAAAGAAACCCATTTGTTCCTCCCACAGGAATCTTTTCTCCTCCCTCCCTTTTCCCTACTAAGTTAGGTCTATAAGTCTCAAATTCTAACCACCTCTTTGAGTTACTCATCACTGAGCACTCTTGGGTATATGCATGTTGCCCATATAAATTAACTTTTTTCTCTTGTTTTTTTTTTTTTTTTTTTTTTTTTTAAGATTTTATTTATTTATTCATGAGAGACAGAGAGAGAGAGAGAGGCAGAGGGAGAAGCAGGCTCCCAAGGAGCAGGGAGCCCGATGCGGGACTCGATCCCGGGTCTCTGGGATCATGACCTGAGCCGAAGGCAGACGCTTAACCATCTGAGCCACCCAGGCGCCCCCTTTTTTCTCTTGTTAACCTGTCTTTTATCAATTTAATTTACAGGCCCCCAGAAACTAAACCTAAGAGGGTAGAGGGAAAGTTGTTTTTCCTCCCTGACATTGCAGTTATAGGGTTTTTATCCAAATGCAAATTGATTATGTAACAATTAAAATACAGGATACTTTAGCAGTGTGCTGGAAAATCATGTGGGGGGTGGTGGTGACGAATAATAAATACTCCTTCCAGGTGTGGAGTGTTTGGTGTAAGTACCATCTCACTGACCTTCACAACAGCCTCATGCAGTATCTGTAAGATGGGGATAAAAAGTGGTCATATGTATGTACTCACTCCCTCCCCTCCACCTTGGCCTTGTGAGAAGAGGTATCTACCAGCTTGTCCTGCACCTGCCCCTCTTCTTGTGATGTTTGTGGGTACAGGTGAGGCAGAGAACTGGAGAAGTGAGCCAGTCTGGGTGGTTTACTGGAGAGGTGCCTGCTGTGGGAAGGGGGAAGTAAGGACTCGGGGAGGGAGCAGGGAGGAGAGGAAAGGAGGAAAAGAGGAGTGAGAGAGTTGAGTCTCCAGAGAGCTGGGATTTGGGAGGGGGAAATGAGGTTGAGGACAGCTGCTCTTTGTGAGAGGTACTAGGAAAGAGATGGGGAGAGAAGTTTCTAAGTTTTATAAATGTCTGGATGGAATTCTCCAGCATCTCCTTGTGAGATGTAAGTAAAGCATGGAGTCATCTTTCAGTACCTTTCCACTGTGAGACTGATCCTTTTTAAAAACGTGATATTGTGCTTAGCCTGACCGCAAGGCAACTTTGTGCGGGTCACACAAAGAATTACTTTCCTCAGTTCATAAATGTACGGAGGGGAAGTGACTTCCCGAGGTAGGAGAGCTGGCCTCTGAATCCCTTTCCGACTGGCTGCCCAGTGTTCCTTCGTGTTTCCCCACGGTCTGTGCATCAGAGCCTCTAATAATCGAAACTGATGAAGCAAGGCAAACTCTTTTTTCATGTGGAAATTTCCCATTTAAAAAAAAAAAAACCACCCAGATAGACAAACATTTTTATCCTTGTGAATATTCCCAAATACTCTCCCTCCAAAATTTCAACCTTCTCTCCCCACTCCACTTTCCTGGTCTCTTGTCTGTCTCTTTCTCTTTTCTTTCTTCCCACCTTATATATACATTCTCTACTAAAACTATATTCCAAATATATGTTTCTGGTGGATCAGGAACTCTAAAGAAAGCATCAGAACACAGGAAAAAAAAAAAAAACAAAGAAGCCACAGAAAAACAAAAACAAACAATGAGAAACAGACAAAGCTGGAATATTATTGAGCCATAAAAAAATAATGAAATCTTGCCATTTGCGACAACATGGTGGGACTTTGAGGGCATTATGCTAAGTGAAATAAGTCAGAAAAAAACAAATACCATATGATCTCTAAAAAACAAAACAAAGCAAAAAACCCAAACCAAAAAAACAATACACACACACACACACACACACTCATGCAAACCCAGCTCATGGATATAGAGAATAGATTGATGGTTGCCTAAGGCAGAGGGTGGAGGGTAGGCAAAATGGGTGAAGGAGGTCAAAAGGTACAAATTTCCAGTTATAAAATGAATATGTCATGGGGATATAATGTGCTACACAGTGACTCGAGTTAATAACACTGTATTTCATATTTAAAAGTAGCCGCAAGAGTAGATCTTGAAAGTTCTCATCACAAGAAAAAAAAATTGAAACTATGTATAGTGATGGATGTTAACTAGACTTATTGTGGTGATCATTTTGTGATATATACAAATATAGAATCATTACTTTATACTCCTGAAACGAATATAATGTTATGTCAATTTTACCTCAATCTACAAAGAAAGGAAATGGACAAAGCTGTGTTCTAATGCTGACTGCAGTATTTATTAATTGTGTGACTTCGGGAAGATCACTCAAATTTTCTCAGCTCAGTTCCCTCAAGTGTAAAGTGGGGCTAATGGTAGCACATCTCGGGGTGCTGGGAGAATTCAGTGAAGGAAGTCATGTAGAGTGCTTAGCCCGGTAGCTGTCATAAGCACTCAATAATTACTGGTAGGTAAACATGGGTGCACTGTCCTCCCTCCCCACCCCCACTACCCCACTGGTCTATTATTATTGCCGTTGCTGTTGTTAACTTTGTCCCTCCCTCCCCTCCCACCAACTCCCATCTGACTCAGAGTTCATACAGGATGAAAGGGTGCTCCTTCTCCATCAGTCTGGTAACTTAAAGGGCAGGCAGCCCACACTGCTCAAGGATGAAGTTTGCTCCATGCAGCCTCTGGGCGCTCCCTCACCACGAGGGCTGGCCCCTGGGCACAGCATTACTCTGATTTAATCTCTGTCAGCAAACATTCCTGGCTCCCAGCAGGCTTGTTTCCATTAGTGCCCACAGCCTGGCCTTGCCCCTGATCTCAACAGGCAACCAGAGCAGGGCCTCTGTGCTCCTTTGGTCTCTGAATATCTGTTTTGCTGTTAGCCAAGAACAGATGTTCGGAGTAGAGGGGCTCCCCTCCACCCTCTAGCCATGCAGTGAGCTTCTTTCCCCTGAGGGCCAGTGCCTGCCCTGAGATGCCAGGAGAAGCTCAACAGTAGGCCTCCTACCTCTCTCACCTATTCCCACCATCACACAGACATAAATGCTTAGAGATGGGCAAGCAGGCCCCTGCCCTGGCCTTGCCTTCAGGGACCTTCTTGCTTCGGGACACCATGCTGGAAATGTTCTAAGTATCCCGCCTATGCCTGTGATTAATCCAGTCGGGTGCCCATGTCAGTTGGGATTCACATGGACCCAGTCTGGGTTCTACCCCTACAGGGCACTCTCTGACCTTCTACTTGCTGAGCTCTATATGTGGGCTCAATTGATGGTCTTACTTCTATGAATGGAGCCTGGAAGTTGATTGCCCCTGCTTCTGGCACAGTATTTGTTTTTTTGTTTTGTTTTTGTTTTTAAAGATTTTATTTATTTATTTGACAGAGAGAGACACAGCGAGAGAGGGAGCACAAGCAGGGGGAGTGGGAGAGGGAGACCAGGCTTCCCGCTGAGCAGGGAGCCCAATGCGGGGCTCGATCCCAGGACCCCGGGATCATGACCTGAGCCGAAGGCAGACGCTTAACGACTGAGCCACCCAGGCGCCCCCACAGTATTTGTTTTTATAGGATCACATGAGATCCTGCAGCCAAAATGGTGCTGACACCCTGATTTTGGTTTTTTTTTCTTCCACTCTGATTTTGAATGACTCTCACATCAGGCATAGGAAAACATAGCCCTGGGCTACAAACAATCCACAGCAGACCTGTGGGCTTAGTCACACATGTAAGCCATGCACAAATTACCCATAGCCCCTGAAAGTGGCAGCCTCCAACCCTAACACAAAATTAGTCACCCTGTCCCCTCCATAAGCTCCCCACCAAGTGTCAGGGGTGGTCACATTTATGTCCCTAGAATGTTGCTCAGCATTGCCGTTGGGTCCTTCCATGTGTCCTTTCTTGCCTCCTATGGATGTGGCAAAGTTATGCCCTCCCAGGTCATTCTTAAGCCACACCAGACAAGAGATGGAACATGGCTTCTACTAAAGGGATCTCTCATTCTTCTTGCTCTGGCCATAGACCCCTCACCTACCCTCCCTCTCTGGTGGGGATGTGGGGACAGCCAATATTAAAAGCAGTCATATTTGGGGTGCCTGGGTGGTTCAGTCAGTTAAGCATCTGACTCTTGATTTCAGCTCAGGTCATGATCTCAGGGTCGTGAGATCAAGCCTCGCATCGGGCTCCATGCTGGGCATGGAGCCTGCTTAAGATTCTCTCTCTTCCTCTCCCTCTGCCCCTCACCCCCTTTTCCTCTCTAAAGAAAAAAAAGCAATCATATTTTATGAGCACTGAGTAATCTATAGAATTGTTGAATCATTATATTGTACACCTTGGACATTAATATAACAGTGTATGTTAATTGTATTTGAATTAAAAAAAAGCAACCACATTTTGGAAATGCAGCAATTTCAATCTATAGAGCTCAAGAGAAGACATAGGTGAGGTGGAAGATGTGTTGTTCTGCTTTTTGCCCAAAACATTTAGAACAAATTTAACATGATCGGAGCACTGATTATTGTACACAGTATTCTGTATACTTTGGGGAAGACTTGCGTTTGTAGGTCATCATTAGCGAAGCTCACTAACGAACTTTGAGAGAGACATTGCAAGCCATTGGGGGGGTCACATGGCTGACACAGCCTCATGAATAATGTTGTAACTCATATTAAATAGAAGGTATTAGGGACAGCAGCTAGGTAAACATCTATATTGTTTCAGTACAGACAGGTTGGGAGGAGCCATGGTGTTGTGAAGAATGACAGTGTTGTTATCTTCTTCCTGTAGCAGAGATTTAAAATTAACTAAGAATGGTGCATTTGATAATAGAAAACACAGAGAGTTGGTTCCTGGATCTAGACAGGAAAAGTTGATGCCTACACACTAGGAAGAATCTTCACATGCATTGATTTGATAATAAACAAATACATAAATATCTCTTTTCTACTCATTATTTTACATCATCCCAGATAAGCCACTATATCTCACATGGGCCCATGAATTTTATAATGCATTAGAAAAAATCAAGTAGATTGCATAGACAGGGACACTACAAAAAACATTTGTCCAGTGCTGCACACACATTAGGGGTAGGCCTGCCTTGGAGTAAATGAGGGCAACTCAGATGAACTGCCTGGAAAAAAGTCATTTTTAGGAATGAATGTTCCTAATCTCATTAAATTCTTCTACTGTCTCTTCGTGGTGTTAACACTACCTCCATACACAGACACCCACACACACCCACCCACACACACCCACCCCCCCCACACACACCCCCCACACACAGAGTATGTAAGTCTCCCTCCTCTGTACACACACATCCTGTAATGTGTAAGCTGGACATGAGTGCTTGCTTGCTCTGTGAAGAAAGGAACAATTCCCCATTGTACACGGGCCTAAAACACAAAGAGGGCATACAATAAAAATGTGTTAAATGAGTGAATAAATGTTGAATGCTTGCTAGTGCTTCCTTTAATTGATTAATTAGTTGGTTAGTTAGCTAATTAAGCCCTGTTGAGCGTCCTGTGACATTGTTCCCATATAATTTTAAGTCATTCATTATTGCTGTGAGAATAAAAGTTGTCATTCTTTTCTTGCTCTTGATGCCTCTACAGAGAAAACATTAGAATTCTGAAGCTGCCTCTATCAAGTACCACTCACCTGATCAAAATATAATACCCAGATATTTTGCTGATTGGCCTTGTGTTGACTTCCCTGACAGAAAGGGAATTTGGCATATGTTGCTGGTCTGCTGGACCCTCAATACCTTTTCCCACTCCTAAATGATGTCTGGAATTTCCACCATTAGTGCTTCATTTCATTGACTTGATTCAAGCAGGCCCATGGCCCTCCAATATGAATGCAGTCTCTCAAGGATAGTGAGTACATTGAGCCAGAGCAATATGAACACTTGGGTTTGAATTTCCTAAGAATAAGTTATGTCGGAGGGAATGAGTGAGAGAATGAGGGTGCTGGCATCTCAGATGGGGAACTAACATGGCTGAGGCTGAGGCACTGTAGCCAAACGTGGACCATTTAAACAATTTATATTCTGAATCTTTCTGTTTTTGTATGGATGACATATTGCTTAGGTATTATGTCATAATATAAATTAGAGTCATAACTTATAAATATTAGATTATACTTTTTAACTCTTACTAACACTTATGTTAGTAGGTTTTAATTAAGTATTATAACTTAGGGTTCCCCTAGACATTGGCCCTTCAGATATCAGCTCTATCATTCTTGCTATGTCTGTAAATCCCTGTGCTCTCTCTCACAAGTTGTATAGCTGTTTCAATTTTGGTTCCTGAATGCTAATTCCTATCTTTATAATACCAAAGTTGATTATGAGAAGTAATAATAAAAATATGTGTATAATAATAAAAATACTGCAGTATGTGTAATTGAAAACATGAGTTGTGTGATAACTATACTTAAAGCAATTTTAAATCAAATCCTTCTTTATGACTTAGCTTTGACCTAAGCAGCAGTATCTACAAATTCATGAGTTTGAAGTACATCCCTCCTCACTGCCCAGATCATAACTTTGATGTATGTTTTATAATGCATCAAAATAAACATACCATTTAACTTTAAACAGTTTATTTATATGACTGACATTTTAAATCATCTTGAGTAGCATTAGGGGTATGTGTTCCATGCTTGGAAAACACTGTTTCAGTTGTCCCTGTGGAGGATTGTGCTATTCAAAGAGATAATATCTGTGAAGTTATGCCTTTTTTTTTTTTTTTTTTTCAAATTTATGCCCATAGGTGAGTGTGCTGGTGATGGTGGAGGAGGGAAGGACCGAGAACTTAAGAAGCTTGAGCTGTACTTCTAGTTCTGCCACAGAACTTCTGAGTAACCTTGGCCAAGTCCCTTTCCCTCCCTGGGCCTCAGTTTCTCCATCTACCCAGTGAAGAAGGGATGGGGCCCTCCAAGGCTTCCAATCCATGACCCTGTAGATCACTTGATTTCTCTACAGTTAAGTCAAGTATGTTTAAGTAAGCAAGCCACCTCCTGCTTGCCTCATCCGGCCTCTTATCTTAATAAGTAATGAGTGTGCCAAGGGCTGACAATGACATATTTTGAAAATAGTTTTAATGCATAGCTGGCAGAGGACCTGTTGGGCGTTGACAAATTACACAAACAGAGATGATGAGGAGTGCATCAAATATTAACGGCCCCAGGGCCCAGATGGTAATGGAGAACTTACCTGTATCTTACATAAGCCTACTCATGTTCAGCTGAAGGGAACATTTCTTTTCAGCCTCACGTGGAAAGCTGGCTTCCAGGAAAATGGAGAAGAAGCCAGAGCTGGTTTTTGCAGACCCTTGACTTGGGTTTAATTTATTCCTGGAGAATATTTGAGAGTCAAGCTCTTTTAAGTGGACCTTCTCATTCCCTATATGAGTGTTATAAATTGGATTTCTGTTCCTGGATGCTGATTTCTATTTTAAAAGTACAAAATTGACTATGAAAAGTATTGAAAACCAATAACAAGGTATAAGCATATATACTCTTGGAAACATGTGCTGAGAACATAAACCCTAAATATTTTAATATAAAAGCAAGAATGTTTCTTATGGGAGATTTTTCAACATAAGCTTGATTGATTGCATCTTTTTAAACATTAGTCCAATAAAATTTAAGCCATTTTTCCAGTAACTCTTTAAACAATCTGTCCCTCCAAGTGCCTTTGAACCGAGTTCAAAATCAAAGTGATGGTGTCCAAAATGTTCGCTGATGATTTGAAGAGGCTGAGTCCCCAAAGTGGATTTTTCATCAGTATCTCCTGCTCTTCAATGTAAGTGAGATCCTGAAAGTTCTTTACTGTGAGCAAATAACAATATTCTAGCCCAGGTAGGTTTACCAGATTTGCAAATAAGAATATAGTATGCATCGTTACCTTTGAATTTCACATGAACAAAAGAATATGTTTTAGTATAAGTATGTTCCATGGAATATTTGAGACATAATAGAAAGTATTTATTGTTTATTTGATATAAAAATTTAACTAGGCATCTTGTATATTTTTGGCAACCCTAAACCCAAAGGTTGACAAATGTTTTTGTTAAGGGCCAGCTAGTAAATACTTTAGGCTTTATGGGCCATAGATAACTATTTAATTCTACCACAGCCACAGAAAATGCTTAAATGAATGGGCATGACTGTGTTCCAATAAAATTTTATTTGTGGACATTAAAATTTGAATTTTATAAATTTCCATGTGTCATGAAATATTATTATTCTTTTTTAAAAATTCTTTTTCTCAATCATTTAATAATGTAAAAACCGCTGTGACCTTGCAGCCATAAAGCAAACAAACAAAACAAAACAAAACAAACACTTCATATGCCAGGTTTGGCCTATAGGTTTACTTTGTCATCCCCTGTAAAACCTTTAAAGATATAGCCACTGTTTTAGCCAGTTCAGGTTGCTAGAACAAAGTACCATAGACTGGGTGGCTTATCAACAACAGATATTCTGAAGGCCAGAAGTCTGAGATCAGGATGCCAACTTGTTTGGGTCTGGGAGAGCTCTCTCCCTCGTTTGTAGATGGCCATCTTTTTGCTGTGTCCTCACATGATGGATAGAGGGCTAAATAGCCCTCTTAGAAAACTAATCCTATTTATAAGGGCTTCACCCTCATGTCCTAAGTACCTCTCAAGGGCCCCACCTCCAAATAGCATCACATTGGAATTAGGATTTCAATATATAAATACTGGGAGGGACAAAACATTCAGTCCCGTGAAACCATCATCTAAGTTTTTGGAGTTACCCCTGATTTCATGGTAAAGATTGCTCATCAATTTAGAGCTGTCTATGTTCTATAGTAGCCATTAGTCACTTGTGGCTATTGAGCATTTGAAATGTGGCCAGTTAGAAATGAGAAGTACTGTTAAATATAATATACACCAGACTTTGAAGACTTCATATGAAAAAAAAAAGGATTGAAATGAAGAAATAGAAAATATGAACAGATAAATTACTAGTAAGGAGATTGAATCAGTAACCAAATTTCCCAACAAAGAAAAATCCAGGATCGGATGGCATCACTGGTAAATTATACCAAATATTCAAAGAAGAACTAATACCAATCCTTCCCAAACTCTTCCAAAAGATATAAGAGGAGGGAATACTTCTAAACTCATAAGTCCAGCATTACCCTGATACTAAAGCTAGACAGGACACTACAAGAAAAGAAAATTACAAGCCAGTATCCCTAGTGAATATAGATGCAAAAATGCTTAGCAAAATATTAGCAAATCAAATTCAACAATATATTAAAAGGATCCTACGCCATAATCAAATGGGATTTATTCCATGGATGCAAAGATGGCGAATCAATAAATGTGATGCACCATGTTAACAAAATAAAGGACAAAAAATCATATGATCATTGCAACAGATTAATAAAAAGCATTTGACAAAATTCAACATACATTCATGATAAAAACAACTCTCAATAGACTGGGTATAGAGGGAATGTATGTCAATATAACAAAGATCATCTATGACAAGCCCACACCTAACTTCATATTCAGTCGTGACAAACAAGACAAAGATGCCCACTCTCACTACTTTTATTTAACATAGTACTAGAAGTCCTAGCCAGAGCAATTAGGCAAGAAAAAGAAATAAAATGCACTGAAATTGGAAAGGAAGAGGTAACAATGTTTCTATATGCAGATGACATGATTTTATACATAGAAAACTCTGAGGACTCCACCAAAAAACTGGTTAGAACTAATAAATGATATCAGGGAAGTTGTAGGACACAAAATCAATATACAAAAATCTGTTGTGTTTCCATACACTAACAACTAGCAGAAAGAGAAATTAAGAAAACAATCCCTTTTATAATTGCATCAAAAAGAATAGAATATTTAAGAATAAATTATCCTAGGAGGAGAAAGGTCTGTGCACTAAAAATTAAATACATTGATGAAAAAAATTGAAGAAGACAGAAATAAATGGAAAGATATTCCATGTTCATAGATTAGAAGAATTAGTAATGTTAAAATGTTCAAGCTATGCAAAGCAATATACAGATTCAGTGCAATTCCTATGAAAATTCCAATGGCATTTTTCACCAAAATAGAAAAAATATATTAAAAATTTGTACAGAACCTCAAAAGACACTCAAAAGCCAAAGCAGTTTTGAAAAAGAACAAAACTGGAGGCATCACACTTCCTGGTTTCAAACTATATTGCAAAGCTATAGTAATGAAAACAGTATGATAGTGACATAAAAACAGACACATAGATCAATAGAACAGAATAGAGAGCCCAGAAATAAATGCATGTATATATGATCAATTAATTATGAGAAAGGAGCCAGGAAGATATAATGGGAAAGAATTGTATCTTTAATAGATGGTTTTGAAAAAAACTGGATAAACATATGCAAAAAACTGAAACCATACTTCTATCTTACACTGTACATAAAAGTCAACTCAGAACATATTAAAAATGCATTAAAAGCTTAAATTTAAGATCTGAAACCATAAAGCTCTTAGAAGAAAACAGGGGGTAAGCTCCTTGACATCTGTCTTGGCAATGATTTTTTTGGATTTGAAACCAATAGCAAGGGCAACAAAAGCAAATATAAACAAGTGGGACTACATCAAGCTAACAAGCTTCTGCAACGCTAAGGAAACTATTGACAAAATGAAAGAGCAACGTAGGTAATGGGAGAAAATATTTGAATATCCTATATCTGATAAGGGGTTAACATCCAAAATACATAAAGAACTTACACAACTCAATGGTAAAAATACATAGATAAATAAACAATACAATTTAAAAACAGGCAGAGAAACTGAATAGACATTTTTCCAGCGAAAACATGTATGACCAACAGGTACAAGAAAAGGTGTTCCATATCACTATCTTCAGGGAAGTGCAAATGAAAACCACAGTAAAATGTTATCTCGCACCTGTTAGAATGGTTGTCATCAAAAAGACAAGATACAACAGGTGTTGGGGAGGATGTGGGGAAAAGGGGCCCCTTGTGCACTGTTGGTGGGAATGTACATTGGTGCAGCCACTATGGAAAACAGTATAGAGAGATTCCTCAAAAGATTAAAACTAGAACTACCATATAATCCAGCAACTCCACTTCCGTGGATATATCCAAAGGAAATGGAAAAAGGATATTGAAGAGATATCTGCGCTTCCATGTTCAGTGCAGCATTAGTCACAGTAGTTAAGATGTGGAAACAACATAAATGCCCATCAGCAGATGAATGTATAAAGAAGACGTAGTATATTTTATTTGTGTGTGCATGTGTGTGTATAGCTATATATCTGCATATATATTTGAATATTATTTAGCCATGAGAAAGAAGGAAATCCTGCCATTTGCAACAATGTGGATGGACCTAGAGGCATTATGCTAAGTGAAATAAGCAGAGAGAGAAAGATAAATACTGCATAGTATTACTTATATGTGCAATCTAAATCAAAAGTCAAGCCCATAGAAACAGAAAGTAGGAAAGTGTTTGTCATGAGCTAGGGGTCAGGGGAAATAGGGGGAGGTTGGTAGGAGGGTACAAATTTCAGCTATAAGATGAATAAAGTCTGAGGATCTAATGTAGAACATCGTGACTATAGTTAATAACACTGTATTGTGTAATTGAAGTAAGCGAAGAGAGTAGAACTTAAATGTTCTTTGTTCTCACCAAAAAAAAAAAAAAAAGATAAATATATTAGGTGATGGATATGCTAATTAACCAGGTGGTAGGAATCCATTCACAATGTATGCTTATAATTACCACAATGCACACTTCAAATATCTTACAATTTTATTTGTACAAAAAGAAAAAAGAAATGAAAAATAAAAAATATAATGAAAAAATAAAAGAGTACCCCCCAATTTTTTTAAAAGTTATGCTAACTATACTGGAATTGATATTTTATTTTATTTATTTTTTTTTAAAGATTTTTTATTTATTTATTTGAGAGAGAGAATGAGATAGAGAGAGAGAGCACGAGCAGGGGGAGGGTCAGAGGGAGAAGCAGACTCCCCGCTGAGCGGGGAGCCCGATGCGGGACTTGATCCCGGGACTCCAGGATCATGACCTGAGCCGAAGGCAGTTGCTTAACCAACTGAGCCACCCAGGCGCCCCTGGAATTGATATTTTAAAAAAAGTTAGGAAAGAAAGCCTCCAGTTGAGCTAAAATCTGAAAGAGAAGTAGTTACGAACTGAGGGACAGAAGGGAAGGGACATTTCAAATAGAGGGGTGTGATGGGGGCAGGAGAATTGAAGGAGTTTGTGAGGCTGGAGTAAGAGGATGAGGGCAAACACAGTGAGGGATGGAGCTTCGGAAACCAGGTAGCTAGGAACCACATCACCCACTGTCCTTCTCTTTCATTGCATTTCAAAAGCCTCTCTTTGCTGAGGGTCTTTGGTCCTTGGTAAGCTAGGCTGCATGCCTGAAGGCTGACAGGTGAGTCACAATTCAAACCAATAAAATCCCCTGAGGGCTCTCCTTGAGGGAGTTTTGGGGGGATGGTGAGGTGCAGGCAGCACTTTCCAAGATACTGCCCCAGAATTTCCCAGAGCTCCCTGAAATCTCAACCCAGACCTGTGTGCTCTGTGGAGTACTCCCAGAGGAGTGGCTTTGGACTCCCAGCGGAGACTGTCCTCATCCAGAAAGGGCAGTAAAATAGAGTGTTGACATGGGAATCTGGAATGTTAGTACCAGAATAGAAAATGTTAGAACTGAAAGAGATTTTACCATCAGTTAAGTGGGATTACCTCCTCTAGAAATTAAAGGTCTTTGAAAAAGTATAGGTTGTATGTGTCAGAACCAAAATCCAACTCTTAAAAGTTTCAGCTCAAAGGAAGGCACCTGATAGTAGCTTGACCTCATCACAGTGTTGTCCTCGTCCCCCTCCTGTGCACACACACACGCACGCATGCACACACACCTTGTGATGCTCCACCCTTTACCATTAGAGATTTAGATTGTGCCATGATTGAGGTGGATCATTCCAGAGTGCTTTCCATTTCTATTTTGATATAACGTTTGCAGTGCAAATAGAACTGTGACTTAATGTTTCATAATTTATGTAGCAGATTCTCTGTGAGATTGTTTCATGTCCTATCACATTAAATTCACCTTATATCTACCCTTCTCTGAGCTGCTTAGCCATTAGTTGTGAAGTGTAGCTGGAGAGTAGAGTGTGGCAACTCAGCAGGGCAGGCAGGAAGGCATTTAAAGGAAGGGCATTCCACTGGCTAGTCTGTTTTACCTGGTAGGCAGTTACCTCCGCCAGAGAAACTTGGAGCCAGCCTGGGCCAGGTGAAGCAAGGATGCTAAGATATAAAATCCTTCTGTAACCTGGATGATCTGCTAAATAGGTGTGTGATAAATACCATGATGCACACCTGGGGAAGGAAGGAAAAGAGGGAGGGAGGGAGGAAGGAAGGAGGGCAGAAAGGAGGGAGAGAAGGAAGGGGCACCAGGAGCCTATGGCTGTGGCCCTTCACTCCTGCAGGAAGGAGGATGTTGCCCCATCTTGGAGGTTTGAGGGTAGGCCTTTCCCACAGGCACTCTACAGTGACACCTTGCCCTTCCTTCAGTTGAGCTGAGATCACTTCCTCTATCTTTCTCCCCTCTTCCTGCCCTCGGGGATTTGAATGAGTTCATCCAGGGGTACTTTTTCCCAGTAGGATGGGGAGTGATGGAAGAAGTTCTGTCTGGAGGAATTCATCTGTGGAGCAACTGGTGGAGAATTGCTGGAGCTTACTGTCCCCAAACTCTTGTCTAATTCTTGTGCTGGAGTGGCATGCTCTAGCCCCAACCTTGTGACAGGGAAGAACAGGGACAAAGGTTTGGGCAGCGTGTGCTGTCCCTCTCTTCAGAATTCTCCTAATAGTCCTGGCTTAGGTCCGAGTAACTTTCTTTATTCTGCTTGACCTTGCCCCATTACCAAAGCTGATTGGCTGGGCACCTGACCTAAGCTGAGCCAATCAGTCCTGCTCAAAAATATGAATGACATGGAACATACAGCTGAGCCACATTGGCCTTGGAACCACAAGACTACCTGGAGTTAGGATCACAAGTAGCCACATCTGAGTGAAACTTGCAAAGGTCTAGAGGAACAGAAAAAGAGTCTCAAAAAGGAAGAGAGTTTAAAGAAAGAATGGAATATTCTTGCAAAGAGAAGCAGGAATGAGAGGTCAAGTATTCCCCCCCAAAATGAGGCAAGAAGAAGAGCTGGCTGGTGACGTTCCAGTTGCTATAATGACCAGCTGTATTTCCTCAAATAGATTTCACAAGATTTTCCTGCATCCTTCCAATAAATTCCTCATTGCCAAAGCCAGCTTGAATGAGGATCTGTTTCTTGAAATAAATTGATCTTTCAGACTGGGTTGTAAAATTTGATATCATAGGGAAAAGATAACCCCACTGGTTTATGTCCTGGAGTCATTGCCAGTCTTAGGCATATGGTTTGGGGGGTGGGGGTGGCTTTGGGTCTAAATTCTCTCTTTCTCTGACATGGCATCTTGCTGTAGATTTCACCATTAGGGAGCCATTCCTTTGGGTTAAGGATTTGTCTCTCAAGGAACTTAATGTAACTCAAAATAACTCTAATGAGCTACCCAGGGATAATTAGCTTAGAGGAACTTTTAGAGGGGCACAGACAGGTAAGTGCACAGCCCTGCAAGAACGCAACTCCAGATGGGCAAGCTCTGGAGTACTCTGTGCAACCCACTCCTTTCAGCCAGACTACTAGAGCCACTTTTATTAAAATCATTCCAACAAAGGGATTCTTCATATATATAAAAAATCATAAACTTAGAGCATTTTCTCTAAAGGCTATGAGGACTTCTCACCTCCTTTTCAAGATGCCAAAGCAAGCACCACCTCTCTCTAGGAAGCAGAGATTTCCATGGATATATATACTCTGATTTTTTTTTTTTCCTGAGTAGTTTGGTTTTCTCATTTGTGAAAGGAAGATGGTGGGGGAAGAAGGTGTCTGGTGGACTCTCTAAGGCCAGGTGACCCACTCAAGTGCCTTTGGATGAGTAACATGATGGAACAGAGTGGGCCAGGTGAGAACTGAGACAACCTGGGAGAGGAGAGAAATGCTTGAAGAACTTCAAATCCAGACTAAGCAAACCACCTCTGAAGGGCCATATTTTTCCCCTGGGGGTGCCAGCTTATAGGCTTTGTCCTGTGGTTTCTCCTGGTACTGAAAGTTGAATGCTTCTAAGTTTGTCTTTGGGTATGAGGACAACTGAGAGGAACCAGTGAGTAGGCACTGAAAATTCTTGTTGAGAAGGGGGAATTATTTGGAATTCCTTTTGAGAATGGATAATGATACAGATGGTGGGGGAGAATTCTGGGAATTCCCTTTCCCCTCCCATCTTCCTTCCCATCCTGTGCCTCCATTTCCTTTCCTACATGCTCTGCGGGGGCCTCCTGTGAGTTTTGTGGGCAGGACCAACCATTTGTGTTCACTGGCTCCTATATCATACAGGGGCTTGGCAGAAGCCCAGAGAAATGGCACGTGAATAACGCTATGGCTTTGTGCCAAGTACAGTTGAATTTGTCACTGAGGATTTCCCATGGCCCGGACCACATGTCCCTGTGGTGCTCAGAGATGCTTAGTAACGAGCTAATTTTCTTGGCATGTAGGTGGACTGGAATCATGTGTCCCCAGATACTAGTGCTGATGGCCTTGTTATGGTCCTCCTCGCTGGCTCAGTGTGGGGCATGTCTCCAAATAATGCACTGGGCCAGGCATCCTTCTAGAGCCCACATGTAAGTACCAGAGTCTGACATGGCCCATGACCCCAGGGGTGCCGGACTCATAATCATTTTTACTGCTTTTTCCATCTGAGTGTCACCAAAAATCTTGTCCTAGGATGATAATATTAGAGATTTGGGTAAGACCTTGGTTTTCTATTATTTTGAAATAATGGGAATGGTAAATACATTGAGAAGTCTGGCACCAGCTGAGTTTCAATTTTTCATATAAATTGTGCCAAAAGGTTTTAAGTTACGCTGTTCCGTATTCTGTTTCATTCCTTTGTCTGTCTGTTGTCCAGAAGGACATGGGGTAGGCTCAAGCCTGCACAAACCAACTTCAGTCTGACCCTGATTAAAATTTCCTCCAGCAAACCTGAGAAACAGCTGTTTCTCAGTGAATGGCCCCCAGCACACCCCAGCCATCCTGTCACCCCTAGAGGCCATTCCTCAGAAGCCATCTGTTGTGAGTTGAGAAGATGAAAGGTGTCAGTCCCATAATGCTTATAACTTAGGGTAGGCAACAAGATTCTTTCTTCGTTTTATCCTTTTAAGTTGAGCATGTAACTGTTACGACTGGGGGAGGAGTCATCATTTCCATTTCCACCGCATGGGGAGAAGGGATGTGTCAATCTCCTTAGTGAGAAGAGAACATGTTTGCTCCTGATATGCGGGGTTGGTTTATTTTGGAATACCAGCTTTCCTTTGTTCCAGGCTGTTTTGTTGCTGTGACATTACAATCCTTGCCATTTAAATTGTGGGTGGAGACAAGGGTTTCAGGGATCAACCTGAGGCCCTGGGAGAGTTTTACCAACCGTCCAAATTAAAGCTGGTGAAGGTGACTTAAGTTGTTGCTCTAGTTGTAGGAGAAAGGGTGATCTGGGTTCATCAGTGGGAGTCTGGAGGCTTTCTTTACCTTAGTTTCTGACCTGCCTCTGAAGGTACCTTCTTTTAGTCCATCCAGCTGTGAGTAACTGAAAAAGAAGACTTCAAACACTGTCTTTCAGGATATACTTTTCATCCATCCCAATTCTGGATCCATTCTCCTCCTTCTTAATTAATAACTAATATGTGAGTATGGAAGTACCATTTATAAAACATCCTTTATCTCATTCTGAAAAACTGGGGCTCAGGGAGTTTGTCTGACTTGGCCAGCGTTCCCTGTCAGTAGATGGTGGAGACAGACTGAAACCCCACAGCACAGTGCTCTACATGGCATACACAGTCCGAATCTGACCATAATCTTAGGAGAAGGTTCTCAGGAATGCATCATTTTTAAAAAGGCAAGAGTTTTAGGATCTGGAGATTTAAATTATATACACACAGATATGTGTGTGTGCAGGGATGTGGTGAGGGATGCAAAATCTGGAAGTAATTAACTGATTCATACTAAAATGTAAATGGTTTGACATGTATTTCTGCCTAGAGAAGTTTCTTTAAACACATTTATTTAAAGATGACTAGAAGGGCAGTGTTTAGCTTGAGGGAACGCATACCAAGTGCTATAATTTCATAGTGTTATATACAGTATACATATAGTAGACAGTATAATACAGTTGCAGGTTATTTAGAAAGGTGATTTGTCTCAGGTGAAAGATGTTACCTTTCCTGTATTACAGTCTTCAAATTACATGATGGTTATATTTTAATATAGATGCACATCTGACAGCAAATTCTTCTTTGTTTTTATATCATGACTTGGAAACATTGCATTCATTCAGTTACTTACTAAACACATTTTGAGCTAATTTAATACTAATCAGGAGACGTTCTAGAAACTGAGGATATGAGGATCGCTAAACCAAGTATTGCTTCCCAAAGAATATGGCATGAAGGCCTAGAGAAACTTCTCAGTTGTTGGAATCCAAGATGGGACACACTTATTCTGGCTTAAGTGTGAAGCTGTCATAGGGCAGGGAACATCTGAGCTGGGCTTTGGAGCATAGAGTCCACCAGGTGGGGGAGGAAGGGAAGGGTATTCAAGGCAGAGGCAATAGCCTATGAGGAGAGGCATTGATTGGAGTATTCCATGTTACAACACGTTGTCAGAAGAATTTGTTGTACATTCACCAAACTAACTGAGCACCTACTGTGTACCTGGCACACTATTAGGTACTAGGGATACAAAAACCACTCATATGGAGGCCCTGCCATCTGGAGACTTAGAATCATAGAATGCAGGGACTTTGAGGGATCTCAGCAATGGTGTATTCCAGTGCTGTCCTAGATTCTGAATTCCTAGTTGCTGAATTCTAGACGTTATGCTTCCTAGGCCCCTAGGGAGGTTGGAGGGCACTGGAAATTCGAGTGTATTTGCCAGCTTAGGTCAAGTTGTGCTGCAGTTACAAATGACCCCCAAATCTTAATGGCTTACAACAGCAAAGGTGTATTTCGCACTCATGTGGCATGACCATCATGGATCAACTCTGGCTTTGCTTCATGGTTTCTTCATTCTGGAATTTGCTATAAGAGAGGCTTTTGTTTGGGACATGCTGAGCCCATTTCAGAGGGAAGAGAGTGGTGGGCCATGGCTTTTAAAGCTTCTGCTTGGCAATAACACCTGTCACTTTTGCCTACACTCACTGGCCAAAAGCAGGTCACTGGCTAAGCCTGACATCAGTGCAACAAGGAGGTATATTCCTTTTCCAGGAACAGCGGGGAGATATTTGAGTGGTGATTCAATATTCATCATGGAGTCTAGGAATTCCCTACCCTGGCTTCAACTAATGCAGCTTCATGTCTAACTGTTCTATATATTGGGTGCATATGCAATTTTGGACTTACATTTTGCTTGAAGAAGCATGGCAAAGAATGCTAGATGTCCACTAAAATCTGTTCTCTCCTCCCACAATGGAGTCATAACTCACCTTGCATCTAGATTTGGCTGGATGTTTACTTCTCACGAATAGAATGTATGTAAAATGGTATGTACTGATTTTAGGCCATTATTTTTAAGAAGCACTTATATACTTTTTTTTGTTTCTCCCCTTAGTGCAAGAAGATGCAGATAATGCAAGGCCATAGGAGATGGCCCAGAAACCAGAGAGATGGCCCCTGAATCACAGTATGGGGGAGATCTGCCAACTGTCCCACTGGGGATTATTGGGTAAGTGAGAAAAGGAGATTCTATATTTTCTTTCTTTAGCCATATACATTTTTGGGTCTATTTGTTATAGCTGTTTAAACTCTAAAGATTTTGCATATAAAAATAAATTTGGTCTCATCTAATTCTGTCCTTGTTCTAAGAAGGAAGCAGAAGATGAGAGGATGGTAACTTGCGTGCATTTACACAGTGATGGCAGAATGAAGACTTTACCCCAGGTCTCTGGACTTACAGGCCAGGGTTTCTCCCAGGGTGTCTGGCTGATACCCCAAGAGATGGAACATGTGATTAAAATTTAGTTTCCAAATTGCTGGTTCATGCCCAGGATCTGGTCCAAAGATCCTACACAGGGTTTTAAAATAATATGAATTAATTATAAATATGTAAATATCAGGATATTTCATAAGAATAGTTAGGTTCCAACTTCTCTTGAATAATTATAAGGTCTGGTAGTGCTGGGTCCATATTCCCACCATGGGACAAATGGCTTTAGCTCCTCCCAGTTTAGATAAAGTATATCTTCTTCAATTCACTATTGTCCCCTCTACACCCTATTGCTTTTCTTCCTCTGAAGCTTAGAGTTAGTTGCCACTTATCCTGATGCTTTTACAGGCTTAATAGTAAAGAAGAATGTAAATGTTTATTTCCTTTGTTCCTAAAAAAGACAGAATAATGAAGCAACAAGAGGTAAGTGTAAAAAAATATATATAGAGAGAGTCTATTTCTTTGGAAAAGTGAAAAACCTTGCCTACCCCAGCTCACTTCACCTCCTTCTCTTACCTAAGCTCCCATAAGTATTTTCATTTTCGATACTAGTGATGCAGGGGAAATGACTTCTCTTCCCTAAGGCCATCATTGAGCCAATACCAGTGTCCTTTTCTGAGTCAGAGGTGTCATATACAGGTTATCACCTACTTTGGTGTGGCGTGACTACTTCCTTTACCCTTGTGGTGAGTGCCTACTGAGAGCAAGGTGCCAAGCTAGAGGCCTGGGCTGGTGGGGTCAGCAGTGATTGACATGGGATCTCTGCTCTTCAGAGGCTGGGAGTGAACATCAAGGGAGGCTTCAGGACTGTGGGTCTCAGCCTTACTTCCCCCTTCTCAGCACCCATGATGGCGGATTTGTTCACCAGGGACATCTCTATCAAAGTCTATCCAGGGTGTATCTGTCCTGTAATAGTATTTTGAAATATTAGCTGGTGTTTTTCTACTCTACCTCCTATGATCGCCTGTATCCTATCACTTAAGAATCCTCGTCTCCCAAGACAGCTAAGATACAAAGGAAAGGTATTCTGGTTTTTGCTATTTGGAAGAATAGGTGGTAAGTTCTAGCAGAGATTCTAGGCTCTAAGACTAGGAAATGGCTCGACTTGGACATTTATGCAAACTTCTGTTCAAACATAATCTTCCTTGTGGAGACTTTTGCTTGCCACCCAATTTGAAATTATGTGCCTCCTTACTATCCTTCCATCCTCTCCCCACTCATCCTTTAGATCATTTTGTGCATATTTTGCTTGCTTAGTGGTGTTTTCGTCTCTAGGTTGTGAGCCCCATTGGGCAGGCACCTGGTCAACCTTGTTTCCTGGGGTATCCTCAATGCTAGGGTAGGCCTGGCACGGAGGAGATGCTCAACAGATACTGAGTGAATGAATGGAGGAGGTGAATTTGATACTGGTGGGTCTTTGAGCAAAGGCCCTGGGGTTGTGCGGTAAGTGAAGTGTAGGCTGAGGGTGGGATTAATGGGAACCCCACACAGCTTATAAGATTTGAGAGTAAAATAGAACTGTGCTCCTTCCCAGGTAGAGATAAGGGAGGCTGATGTTTCCAGAGTGGTCATAACTGTGTGCAATGTCTGGGTGGACATGCCCGAAGGCAGGAGAATGCTTTCCAGACACTCAGAGCTCTGGGTTTGGGCCAGAGAGTTGATGGAACCGGCAGGCCCTGAGACTGTGAACAGAGCACTAGACAGGGACGAGGAAATCACACTGGGTGCCATCTTGGATAAAGGACAACACTGAGGACGAGGGCCGTGTCCCACTCCTCCCTAAGCCTTCCCACCACGTCGGCCCTTCTACCTCTATCCAGATGAGCTGGGAGGGCAATGCAGCCCCGATTCAACTGAAATAAAGTTTATACCACTTGGTGAAATGAGGGTCTACATAGAAACAGTTAAAAAAAAAAAACAACCCAAAAACTTACATCGCTCACTGATCTGTGCATGTGGACTGAAATTTGTATTCTCAACATGGACAGCACTTCACAGCTGTATCCCCACCACTCTCTCTACACTCACGGATTGCGAGGAAGAGTGATTTTGTTGTAGGAATGAATGTGGATCCACTCTAATTTATTTCTAAAAAGTAATTAATTCACAAATTCCCCTAATTTGGCTCTGATTTGTCAGGTTACTCATTATGCCCATTGCAACTGATTATGGAAATGTGTTCAAGGCCTGCGGCTGTGATAGTGGGAAAAAATGCCTGTTGTAACGGGGAGAGCCTTGGGCTCTGAATCCAAGACCTTGGTTCCCCTTACAGCTGTGCCGGCTATTAGCTGTGGGCTCCTGGCAGTTTCCTTCCCCTCTCTGGGCTTCTGCCTTTGCATCGGGTGATTGTGGGAACGAACATTACATGTGATTGTCCGAACTGCAGACCAGCTGTGCTGTTATTCATGTAACGACTTTTCTTTAGTTCAGCTAAGAACCTGAATATTTCTGCTAGGTTGCTTGAGATCAGGCCTTGTGAGAAGCTATCAGGATGGGTGAACTTTAAATGTCCTTTCTCTCTCTGACATTCTGGTCTGTGCCCTGTGACTTTTGGAGGGAGAGCCCCCAGGCCACTTTCAAACTTCCTGTGGGCAGATAGTCTATTGAGCCCACCCCTGAACAATGGGGGAGCTGCTATCTATTGTTCCCAAGGCATGGCTGTAGCCGCAGGTGACTGCTTGTAAATGGAGAGGTTCTTAGAAAATGTTTGACAACCTCACCTTTGTTAAGTGTTCCCCCAAGGGATTTCAGTTGGGTCCCTGTTTTCTTGTTTATATTTTACCTCTCCTAAAGTGCCACTTACCTTCGTGGTGTGATGCAAATGGGAATGCCTGGCATTGCAGGCTTGGGTTGAAAAAAAAGAAATCGAAATGAAGGCGGGGATTTGCCAGCTGTCCACGAGAGGGCAGCAGAGTCGCGAGAATCGGGATTCTCGGAGGCTTTGTACATGGAAGTGTTGACATGTGACTTGGCAATTGAATAATTTTTGATACTGTCCTGACACATAAACACCTAGAAGCAGGTTTTCAAAGGTTATTTGCACACTAAAAGAGGAATTAACAAAACGAACTTGCATGCCAAAAGTAATTTTCAATATTCTACAAAGAACCGCGGCCTCATAATGAGATTGCTTTTAGAGAATATTCGGCTATCGTTAACAGGATATGTTAAACTTAACTGGCAAACATGCATTCAAAATAAATGAGGCTGAATGGACCTAAAAAAAGGTAGATCCGGTGACTAATAAAAATTTCTGCTGGGATTGGGGGCTGGCCAGCTCACCCAAAAGCAGCTCTTTGGTTTTAAGTGCTTTTTCTATGTCCCTCAGACCTTGGTGCTCCCAGATACGCGGTACCAACACGGTTAAACAATTGTACACTTACTACGTGGTCGTGTGTGTTATGGTGGCAATTTATTTTTAAACTATTACTCTACCTTCAGCAGAAAAAGTCAGCAAATTATCAGAGTTTATTCCCTTGACATTCTCACACCTTGAGAAATAGCCCATTTGTATTATCACAATTTGATATATTTCCCATTTACTGAGCTTCTTTGGCAAGTTGGCATTTTCATTTAATTATACTTTTTGCTAATGGTCTTTATTTTTCAGTGTCTGTGTGTGAAACGCCCGTGGGTCTGATGATCTCCCCCACCTCTTCCCAGGGCCAAGCTGTAGTGCAAATTTATAAACTGACAAAATTCAGCGTAAAATTCAGGAGGTGAAATGAAGGAATTTGTAAAGCAGTCCTGCCTGAACCACGAGGCATTTTCTTCACTTGAAGAGTGTGGCCCTGTCTTGCATGTCTTCTGGTCCTGCCCTTGGTGTCACCGACAGGAACTTTAGCACAAAAGAAGGTGGGGGCCGTGCTTAGTAGGTCAGAGAAGGACAGAGACCACCTAGGGCTTGGACTCCTCCAGGGTCTGTTCTGTGCCTCTGAGGATCTAGCAACAACAGCAGTAGGAGCATTTCCTTGACTTCTTAGTGCTGCTTGGAGCTTGTTGGGGCTTTTCCCTTAAGAATAGTAATTGATTGTGGAGGCCTGTAGCTTGAAGACGGCAGGCAGGCTAGTGGAGTCTGGAGGAGGCTCTCCCAGGACTCCGGGGGCTGCACTGGCTTGCATTTAATAGCAAAGAGGAGCTGCTGGATGGATATACCCAGAGAGGTGAGTATACACATGCACACTCACATTTGCACAAGTGTGTGCACCCCATGTCCTCAATTCTAAGACCCCACTGACTGTAAGACACACCACTGATTCAGTAATAGCCTTTCAAGGAAAAAAAAAGAAAAGAAGAAGAAGAAACATTGCCAGATTGAACATACACATCAATTGTAAGGTGTGTTCCAATTTCAGAAATGCTAAAAGGTAGGAAACAAAGGCTGATTTTAAAATCTTGGAAATTTAGCATGTATAATTTTGATAGATATGTTTAAGGCAAGGTGGGCTTTCAACATGGGTCCTGGGATACAACTCAGCACCTGAAACCCTGTGCAACCACAGTCAAGGTGATAATGTCCTGACTCCTAAATGGTAGAGTGATCCTGGCTCTGTTTCGCAGGGATGGGGGAAGGAACATGATGCATGTCTCTGGATGTGCTCTCTGTAAACTGTAAAGTGACAGAAAAGGGTTCTTAGTGTGTTTCCCTGGATATGTGTTCTCTGTGCTTGTTTTGTGCTGTTTTGGGGGACTCAGCTGAATTTTTCCCCAGGAACCTGACTCCTACCTGTCCGCATCTCCCCCTTGTGTTCTCACCCACACTGCCAGCTTGGATGATTTGCCCTATAGAAAAGTGTGTGGACGAGAACCAATTCATTTAATCCGTTTAGCCAAGCCCGGGACAATTTATTTGCCTGTTCTTGAAAAGACATCCATCCACTCCTTCTGGGAAGGCTGAGGAAACCAGGAGAGTTCTAATGGTGGAGGGTTTTCCATTAAAGCAGAGGGCGTGGGGGCTGGGGAGGACGCCTGTGACTGTGTCAGGCAAGATCTTGGTGACACCATCAAGGACCCTGTGAGCGTATCCATTACACACCTCCGGGAGGGTGGGGGCGGGATCCCAGCCACAGGAAGGTGCTGCCTGCTCCAGCGATGGCAAGAAGGAGAGAAAGAGGCACACAGTTGAAGAACAGAGCGTGTTAATTACCTCACTCAGGGGATCCCATAAAACATGATGCATATGTAAATTGACACAATGATATGATTACTGCAGGATTTAATTTTCATACAGAGGAACAGAGGAGCCAGGGGAAGGAGACGGGCTCAGATGCCACTCCGATCTTTGCCCTCTCTTCTACCAGTGGGAAGTCCTGCTCTTGTCTAACTGGTTGCATCTCTACGGGCCGGCCTCCTTGGAGTTAATGCAGTCCCTCCATTGCCTCTCCAGTTGCTACTCAGTTGCTTGCGTGTACAAATGAAATCCTTTTGCACCATGAGAGATAGGGTATAAAGTTAGAGAGGTAGGTAGTGGAAGCCAAGTCATATAGAAGGTCTGAGAGCTTCAGGAAGGCTTTGAATCTCCCTGGCTACTCGTTGGTGCAGAGAACTGGCAGTGTGGGTGGTGGGAACATGGGGAAGGATGGGGGCCAGTTAGCCAGAGATGGACACGGGGTGGGGGAGGAGAGAAGTCATCAGATTCTGGTGTATTTTCATTGATGTGCATGGGACAGAAAAAGACCCAGAGCAATGAATGATGATGCCAAGGTTTTGCGTTGAGCAAATGGAAGAACCGTGTTGTCAGTTTTTGATATGGGGAAAATATGTATATATATTATGTAATATATATTTAAATGAAAATGTAAACTCTGTAGCAGTTGAAAGAGGCAACAAGTACTGTTTGGGATAGAGTGAGGTTGACTGACAGAGAACAGAGAAGAATTCAAGACAAGATGTAGGAGAGAGAAAGCATAAAAGAAAACAAAGGTAAGAACAGATTCAAACTCTTGACGAATACTCAGCTATTGTAAGACAGGCTGGATTCCACTCGACCTGGAAGGACATATGCACTTAATTATTATTTAATATTTTTGTGTGTGTGCTGCCCCTTCATTCAGGCAGCCGTGAGCTCTTTGACGGCAGGATCCTCTTGTGTTCTCTGGAACTCTGTAGTCATTCAGTTCACACTTGCGAACTGTCTGGCCAGGGCCGCCATGATCACCGGAACCTAATGGGTCTCCTTGGCTGACTTCCAGATCTGCTGGGAAGGGTGGACAAGCAAGGGAGAACACCCTTTTCTTGTTTTTGCTAGGTGGGACCTTCAGACCCAACCATTCTCCTTCATGTTTTTTGCCCTCGGAACAGCTCGTCTCTCATGTTCTCACACTCAGAAGACGCTGCGTGGAATGCCATGGTGTCCTTGTCACTGTCTTTGTCGAGTCTGGGGGTCTAAGAGAGAGAACAGTCCTGGCATTGTTGTCTCAGTAAGTTTGTCCTCTGTGCTAGAAGTGTTACAGAAAAGAAGCAACGGGCCCAGTGAAGCGCGATCAGCCTTTTAGTTTTTTGCATTTGGGGGACCCATATTCAGCGACTGGACAGTGGCAGATGGGCTGGTGAGAAGTCTGGTGTTATGGGAGACACTTGAATATTTTAAACCGAAGAAAATCCATGTCACTCCTCTGTTCTCTTTCATTGGGAAAGAGATATGGCAGCTGATTGGATATCATGAGTAGAACTGGTGGTACCTATTGATTCAAGTTTCTTTTTAGGTCATGATTTTACTGTCCAGTCATTCTTGTAAATCCACATATCACTGGCCCTGGTGTGCTTCTCTCAGTTTAAGGGGGTTAGTGGAAAAAACACAGACTCTCCCTAGGTTTTACTTCTTCATTTGCCAGGGTTGGTTTCTCATCGCTGACCACCAGGGAGCCCTTCACACCCAGCATTCGGCCCGAAGGTGTTTTGTGCATGTGGCAAGGAGCATCCTAACCAGCTGCATCCCGACCCCAGCATCATCAGGGCCCTCACTCGCTGAGAGAATTGGGAGACCCAGGAGGCAGCTTTCCTGGCAAGATGGAGACTGTCTGGTCCACGAAGTCTTTGTCTTTGAGTCTGGTGACTGCTGGGGATAAGAGGGAGATTTAAAAAGCTACTCCTTTACCACTGGAGAAATCTGCCTCTGAAATTGTGATGCAAGAGCACCAAGCGCCCGGTTTTTTTTCTGGAACAGAGATGAACGATCAAGCAGAAGAAACAGAGTCTGTTTCCTGGGGACCCTCAGCCGCCACACCTTTGTGCCTAGACCCTCAGCCAGCACACAAATGAAATAGACTACATAGGATGGTTTGTAATGATGAGTCTGTGGATCAGCAATTGGGCTACGCTCAGTTAAGTATTTTTCTGCTGGTCTTGTCTAGGATCACTCAATTGAGTTCAGTCACAGTGGCTCAGTTTTGGGTAGAAAGTCTAAGATGATTATCTCATAAGACTGGTGGTTGGTATTAGCTAGGACAGCTGGGATGGTTGTGACAGCTGGATGACCATATGACCTCCCTTTGCATGGCAGTTATAGGGGTCCAAGAGCTTTATACATATTCCTAATGATTTCCTTAGGATGGTTTTCCAGAAGTGAAACTACTGGGTCAAAGAGCCTGTAGCGTTTTAAGGCTTTACCTGGGTCTTACAAAAAATATATGTTCTTTTAACAGATACTATGCCCAGGTATTATCTATATAGTGATTTTCCTTTTGTTCATGTTTTCTATAACTCACATTCATGTGTAGAAAAAAAAAAAGACACACTCTTTACCTGACTGCATTCAATCAATTCCTAAATTAAGTAGTGCAAGTGGAAATGTAATTCAGTACACATATCCCTCAGGAGCAAGTGGACTACAGACTCGTTAAGTGGGCTTCATCCCCGTTATTAAACATATCCCGATTTTCCTAGCTGAAGAAGGGAACGGGACAAACATTTTTACTTTAATTAAATTATTGTAGTATTGAAACCAAACAACTTGTCTACAGTTTCCTTTGTTCAGGAAAACCACGAATTTCTGTAATTTCTACCTATGTCCCAAATATAACTGGAGCCCTTATTCATTTAAAACCCAAGAAGACCTGCTGATTTAAAAACCTGGCTGCCATTTTGTTTCAAGAGCTCTATCAGAGCATTATTCAACCTTACATCTATCTATGTGTTTTCCATTAGCGCACCAGATCGGGTCAAAGTCAGTATGGTGCCAGAGTAGCAAGCTTCAGAGACAATGCTTTCTTCCATCTAAGAGCTGCATAAATAACCATGCCCATCGGCTTGTAGCACAGACACTTAAAGGGGAAGGACAAACACAAAGTCAATAGAAAAGTTTCTTGGCAACTCCTGGTAGTTTCTCCAGATGGTCAACTTCTCCCAAATTATCTTTCAAGAGAGACAGGCATAGACTAAATATTAAGTCGTTACATTTCCAAATCACTTATCAGTCAGTAAGAAGAAGAATTTTAAAAGGTCTTAACCTCTAAAATGGATTCTGAAATCCAGATCTTTTGATAAAAGTTCTGGACACTGAGCTCATCAATCTTCTCACCCCGCGGTAGGATGGCAGTGAGTTTAGGAAGGCAGGGATGTGTTTCTTTGGTTTCTGGATGATTGCTTCTTGAGGGCCTATATCCCAAGCTATATTTTGAGCTAAACTGCCTTTCTTTATGCTTTTGTAGAATTGAATACATTTGTGTCCTCACTGGTAGGCAAAGGTTAAGGCAAACAAAGAGACCAAATACTACACTTCACCCCAAACCCTTTATTGAGTTTACCTCTAAAGTCACACTGGTGTCTTTCATCAGCATAAGGCTTTGAAATAGCCTAACCATTGTGGTCCCAGAGACATAAGTCCCAGTACAAGCTTAGCCACATACCAGTGATGTGACAGGCTAGTCACGCTCTGAGTCTCAGGTGTACTCACCTTCAGGAATGAGAAACCGATCTTCTGTTTCAATCAGCTGTTATTAGTGTAGATTCATTGCAATTGTATATAAAGCAGGTGACACCGAGCTGGGCACATAGTACATTTGAATTAATAATTATCCTTATTGGTACATTACTTCATTATACTATGTCCTGTGTATAACTAGCTCAGATGTTATTATTCTCATTTTAGGGGCAATAAAACAGAAAATGGAAGAAATCTCCCAGGTTTGTGTTGCCAGTTCCAGAAAGCCAAACAGGGTCTAGCCCCACACGATAGCACTAGCAGTGACTTTCATACAGTTGATCAGGCTAATGAGGCTGAAATGACCAAGACTTCTCTGGGCTGTAACGCAGCACATTATTTTATTTTATTGTCTTAGATTCATAATGGAAATAAGCAAGATGCTGAGCATCTGAGTTTAAGAAAGCATCCCTTGTTTTCCGTGACTTTTGATATTGGCTCTAAGATTCAAAATCAGTTTCAAGACACTGGCCTCCACCATACCATATGTGCATCTACTTTGGCTCTTTTATTTATTTTTTTATTTTTAAGTAATCTCTACACTCAGTGTGGGGCTCAGACTCACAACCCTGAGATCAAGAGTCGTGTGCTCTACCGACTGAGCCAGCCAGATGCCCCTATTTTGGTTCTTTTTGAACAGTCCTAATGTGTAGCCCCCAACAGACCAGATGCAACATTTTTACTCATTCCACGTTTGTAGCCTGATGCAGGTCATTCATCTCAGCTAGAGTGGCCAATGTGATAAATCTGTTCACAAGAGTATGGTGATTAAATTTTTAAATCCTCAGTGGAAGTGGTGGTATATTGGGTTAGGCTGGTGACTATTCTTAGGAATATCTGCTCCTAATTCAAATGCAGATACTTTTCTTTTGCAAAATCAGAACAAACAATCTGTAAAAACAGACTCCTGGCTCCATTCCCGAATGTACTCCCCACCGAACAGCTTGGGATGGTTTGTCCTTCCATTGTCAAGTGGGTCTTCTTCAACATGGCTGTTCTTACCAGTTGACTCATTAGCCAAGTCTTCTTACTCTTCCCAACCGCTCTCCATCTATGAGATGTGAATCTGTCCTCTTGTTTATGGAGTAGCACAGTCAGGAGCTCATGACAGAGAGAGAGGGAGAGGGGAGCCGTGTTGGTGGAAGGCAGGAGGGAAGTAGGGTTTGAGGGGACAAGGCAAGTGTGGCTTCGTGAGATGGCTTTATCCCATAGACATGCTTTCTGACTCCAAGACGTGGCCCATTTCATCAAAAGCCAAAGTAGCATCCTAATCTAGTTCATTGCGAGTTTGAACTGAAATCTTAAAGAAGTGTGTGTGTGTTACAGGGGTGTCTGTGCCAAAGGGTGAATGACATGGTGTTCAAGTGGGAGAAAAGTAGAGTAGTTGATCAGAATGTGTACGTTGGGGCAGAGAGAGTATGGGGCTTTTCGGCAAGGTAATGGCTAGGCAGGGGGCTCTTAGTGATCCTTCTTTGCTCAACTCCTGTATCCTAGTTTGTACACTACTGACGAAGACGCTGCTAGTTCTCCAGCCACCCCCCCTTCCTTACAAAACACGTGGCATTTTTCCAGACCCTTGGTGTGCCCCGTTGTAATTATTCACTGTATCAGACTGCTAGCTGCCTGAGGTGAGCATGTTACTCAGTGGTGGCCAATGAAACATAAACCAAGAAGTTTGTGGGAAGCTTTTTCTTTCTTGATAGCGATATGGTCCTTCTAGCTTCTCTTTTCTTCTTCCTGCCTAGAATAGTGTTGAGGTTGAGCTGTGGGGATATCGTCACCATGAGGTGATAGGCACAGGGGCAGATGCCTCCTAAGAGAGGGCAAAGGATCTAAAAGGAAAGATCCTGGGCCACCATCCTGACCCACTCATAGCTCTGAGGCGCAGTGTTCAGTTATTTGAACTAAATGCATTCCTAACTGAGACAATTGATAGCATCAAGCCATAACTGCATTCATTAGGGTAAGAAAAGCTGTTGTCAACAACTGCCAAACATCAGTGCATTTCCGAGTAAAAGCTATTTCTCACTCGCATCAAGTCCCACACTGGGGTTCTCGGTCAGCAGAGAGCTCTTCTCCAGAAACAGTGATGTGGGGATACTGTCTCTTCCTGTCTGGTGGCTCTGCATCTTCGACACGTGGCTTTCAAAATCACCCGGTTTGTGGGCTCCAGCTCGCAGAGTGGGAGGAGGGAGAGTATTGTGGGGTGAGGTGGGGCACTGGGAGGGGGTGTACCAGTCCTGAGAGTGGCACTTGTTACCTCTTCCTTCTTCCCATGGACCAGCCTTGGTCTTCCGTCACCAGTAACTACACTTGAGGCTGGTGACGCAGTCCGGCGGTGTGCCCAGGAGGGAGAGAAGATGGGTTTCCTGACAAACTAGTTGGCCTGTGGGGCAACCACCAAAACTACACCTAGTCTGTCATCGCTTCATTGCTGGGGTGTTGCCTTGGAGTCCTGAGGGACGAGTTGGCACCTCATTTTTCATCATGGTGATTTACAGTCCTACTGGTCTTTCTTCGGTATTCAGATGATGGGATATGAGTCTAGATAAGTAACCAGGCCTGTGGCTTTTCTTCAGCTGATGAGGAAGGAGAGAAGGTGGGGGAGGATGGCGGGGTCTGGATGCAGATATGAATTTCCCTGTTTGACTTAGGGTAAGCAGGATGTGGGGGAAGAGAGGAATAAAAATTATTTAAATTTCTTAACTTTCAAAACCACAAACTGTATCTCATAAAATTACAAGTAGGATCTAAGCAACAACTATTTGGTTGGCCGGGGTTCTTCACTAATCTTCTTTCTAGAAAGGGGGTGGGGTGTAGTGGTTAGAAACTCAGCCTTGGGCTTGAATCCTGGCTCTACCACTTAGTTGTTTGGAGACTTGGGGCAAATTTCTTAGTCACTCTGAACCTCAGTTTCTTTATCTGTGCAAAGGAGTTGGTAAAGCAATTGCCTCATAAGGATGTCGAGGACACCGAACAAGAGGAAAGATATAAAGCTCTCAGTATAGTGAGCAGTCCATAGACATCAGCTAAGGATGATGATTTGGAATGAATTAAACACTTGATTTAGTTCGGGAAGCACTTACAGGCCAAAAGTCAACTTAGCACTTTCTTTCTTTCTTTTTTTTTTTAAGATTTTATTTATTTTTTTATTTATTTGACAGAGAGAGAGCACAAGCAGGGGCAGAGGGAGAGGGAAAAGCAGGCTCCCCACTGAGCAGAGAGCCCAGTGCAGGGCTCGCGATCCCAGGATCCTGGGATCATGACCTGAGCTGAAGGCAGACGCTTAACGACTGAGCCACCCAGGCACCCAACTTAGCACTTTCTTGTTTTAAATTTTCTTTTATTGTGATAAGAACACTCAACATGAGCTCTACCCTCTGAACTAATTTCTAAGTGCATGATATTGTCAATTCTAGGCACAGTGTGGTACAGCAGCTCTCGAGAGCTTATTCATCCTGGGTGATGGAAACTCTATGCCCATTGATTAGTATCTCTCCATTTCTCCCACCCCCCCAGCTCCTGGCAACCATCATCCCACTCTTAGAGTCTATGAATTTGACTATTTTGGATACCTCGTATAGAATCATGTAGTATTTGCCCTTCTGTGACTGGCTCATTCCGCTAGGATGAGCCTCCCCATGCTGTTGCAGATGCAGATTTTCCTTCTTTTTTAAAGCTTCATTGTATTCCATTGTACGTATAGTCCACATTTCCTTTATCCACTCCTCTGTTGATGGACATTTAGATTATGTCCATATATTGGCTAATGCGAATAATACTGCAATGAACATGGGAATGCTAGTGTCTCTTGTAGATCCGATTTCAGTTCTTTTGGGTAAATGCTCAGAAGTTGCAATTCAAAGGCTTTTGCACAGCAAAGGAAACTGTCAATGGAGTAAAAAAGGCAAACCATCTATCTGACAACGGGTAAATCTCCAAAAACAATATAAGGAACTCCTCCTACTTGATAGCAAGAAACAAAATAAAAAAACAATGAATACCTACATTAAAAAGTGGACTAAAGACTTGAATAGACATTTTCTCAAAAAGACCTGCAGTTGGCCAGCAAGTATATGAAAAAATCCCCAATGTCCCTAATCATCCAAGGAATGCAGATCGAAACTACAGTGAAATATCACCTTATGCTTGTCAGAATGGCTATTATCAAAAACAAAAACAAAAGAAACCAAAGACAAGTGTTGATGAATGTGGAGAAATTGGAACCCTTACGTGCTATTGGAGGGAATGCAAAATGGTGCAGTCGCTCTGGAAAACAGTACAGAGGTTCCTCAAAAAATTAAAAATAGAACTACCCTATGATCCAACAATCCTACTTCTGGTATTTAACCAAAACTATTATTATTATTAAAGAATAATGGTTCATCAGCTTGGAGTGTCCGAAGAAAGCCTCTAGATGGTGCTGAAGCAGAGAATCAGCTTGGTACCCAATCTGAGAAGCTCAGACATACTATTGCTTATCATTTCTCCCAAGCCAGGAACCTCATAAGTCAAAACCATAGTTGTGTTGGATGAAGTCATCTGGAAAACTCCCCTCTCTACCTCTGTGAGCCCCTGTGTCTTTCGAGTGGGAATTGTTGGCCATTCTTTGGTTGTTCCCTAAAACACTATCGACCTCCAACCTCATTTAAATCCAATGAGACAGTGTATGTACGCACAGTATTGCTTAATACACATTAAGTGATCAGTAAGTACAAATTTCCCTTTATTTTCTCTAACAGGCAAAGAGTCTTTCCCTCTATTTCTTTCCTATTCAGCATGGTCAGTGGGCAGCAAACTTTGAAAAATCTATGTATTTGCTTAGTAAAAGTTTGAGGTAAGCAAAGTTTGCCTGATCTATTGATCTGAAAGGCTGTTGGATGTGGAGACTTCAAATCTGAGCTCTGGACTCAGATAAGCTTGGGTTTGAAAACCCAGCTCATCCAGGAACTGTGTGATCTCCATCATGCTCTTTCCTGCCATTTGTCAAATAGGGGTGATGATACATCTCTTATTTGAGGGAATGAATGCAAAGTGCCTAGCACACAATAGACATCCAACACATGTTGCTTCCTTTCTCCTTATTCAGAAAATACCTGTTTAACCCCCAACTTCTCCCTGTGTTGCACTTTTCAGCATGATTCTTCCCTAATTCCTGGCTTTGGTTAGGGGCATCAATAGGATGCTTTGGCTTCCGTCAATACCAATCTTCCCTGCTCTTTTTTTCTTAAGACACTTTCTTCTCTTCTACATGTGATGGGTTAGTTGGATGAGCTAAACACAGCCAGGGTGAGCTAGCCAACTAAGCTCCCTAAGCTAGTCAGGAGTGGTGAGAGGCTAACCTGACTGTGAGTTCTCTCTGACCAGCTGAGTTATCTGAGACAAGGTGTCTCTGAGCACCAGCTCCTTGTCTACCATATAAAAAGGTGGACTGAATCATCTCCACTGGGCCTTTTTGCCCTTAGTCTGTGCTCCTCATGAGTGCAAACATGGCTACTGTGGGCAGCAAGAGAGGCCATGAGACCATGTGTCCTTCCTAGACGTGGGAGTGGGCCTTGGTTACCCTCCTACTTATGTATTTGACGATTTTCTCAATCTTCAATCTTCATGGGAGGGAAGCTGGTCAGGTTTGATGGATGAAGACAGAAATCGTCTGAATTGCAAAGTCAGTCCTGAAGGGCAGTGTGGGACTGAGAAACATGAATGTCTTGGGAAAGCTGATAGTTTGGTGCCTCTTTAAACATGATCCTGACAAAGTCATATATGCAGTGCATGTGTGAGAACTTGATTTATTCAAAACTAAAGAACAATTAATTACAAGTATAATATTCATATACCTCAACCTTCATGTTCAGATGAGGGACCTATTAAGATCCTAAAGATGATATTTCTTTAAAATATGTGTTCATTAAAAATACAGATAAGCATGAAGAAAAACATAAAAAACTTGTTCACAATTTTACTCCCCACATAAATTCTGATGATCCAAAAAGCAGATACAGTTAGCAATTGTAAACAGGTCAGAAAGGAACGTAATGAAAAGGGAAATCCCTTCCCCAGTCCCTTTTTACTACTGCTAGCAGTTTGCTCTGATTCTTCTGGAAACATTTTATGTATTTGCCGGTACACATGTGTGTGCATGCACACACACACATTAATTGCAGGAAAGGACTTTAACCAATTTTCACTTCCACTGAATATAATCTTATGTTTCAACTTTTCCTTTTACATTTTTTTTGTTCCTCAAAACAGTATAATGTTGGTCGCTTAAAGCCACCAACGTAAAGTGATTTATGCGGGTGTACTTGCTGAGTTTTGTTCAAGCTGCCTGTAAAGTTTCTTTATCTAGCCTTTATGGTGGTGAAATTTTTTTAGTATTCCTTGTCCTCTCTTAAGTTCTCTTTTGCAATTTTCTAAATCAGACGTCTTCTTGGGAGGCATATTAAAAGGGTTTAAAATTTGGATAATAAAATAAATTGCTCATTTCCTGTAAACAGCATTCCAGCATGCATTATTCAGCTTCAGAATTACCGTGATTGGAACTGCTGACTCCAGGCAGCTATGGCTTCTCCGCTCTTGGGCTTGGTGACATGGTAGTTTTATTTTAGGGGGGAAAAGTGGTCTTTTCAGAGAGGATTTTTGTTTGTTTTATGTTGTTGTAATCCCCAACTATGGGAACTGTCCTGTTTTGTGAGACCAATTTATGTTTTGTCAGTTCCGTAAGGAGTCGTTTGTGGAACCTTGAATTCACTGGAAACCACGCTGGCAATCAGTATACATGGTGTTTTCCAGCCCTTGCAGAAAGCCAGCTACAGCAACTGCATTGTTGACCCGACCTTAATCAGAGTCTCCTTAAGAACAGGGGTAACTGATGCATTTTTCTTCGATGCTGTAGGGCGGGGTTTGAGTAGGATTTAGAAGTTCGTGGAAGCTTCCAGATTGCTCTGGAACAGAACAGAAGAGGATATACATGTTCTCCACTCGGGCAGCAACGTTAGCAGGGTCTGCACCCAGATCATCTCAAAGACCAGTGCAGCTGATGCTGAGCTTCTGCTCTCGTAATCAGGACTGCAGTGTGACAGTGATTCTCACACCTGTCACCTTTGAACCATCTCTGATCACCCTGAGATGTGTCCTCTCAGGAGGGGGATGGGAGAAGAGAACTGTCCTTTTAACTTTGAGGAACGCTAGAGACCCAAACCGTGTTACGTAAAATTACGCATCAGTTCATAAAATTGTCAGAAGTGACCAGCACCATGTGAATTTTCTGAAATGGGCACTCCGATGGGGCGCAAGGAACAGGTAATGAAGGGACTTTCCAGAGATGATTAACAAGGGCCTCCACTTTTTATTAGACTTCATTTTGCTAATCCCCAAAATTAAGGAATTCCAGGTGTATGGAGCCAAGTATGCAAATGATTTCCTTCCGCCTAGCTGCTGATTTCATAAAAGGTTCTCAAACAGAGAAATAAAACACACAGAATGGGAAAGCTTTATGGCACAGTCGAGAATATTGTGCCTTTAAATAGTTCAGACAAGCAGTGCGTGCTGTAAATTTGCCACAGAGACAAATTTGTGCAAAGCTATAAAAAGAGCAAAAGTGAAGCTGAAAGAAGGCTGGGGTGGGGAGGGGGCGGGGAGAACTCTCGAGGCCTCATGGTGGCCAAGGCCGTGTTGATTCAGCTGAGGTGGCCTCCGGGGGAGTGCCAGTGGGGAGCATGCTACACAAAGTGGGCTCGTCAGACACAGAAACAGATGGGGGTGGAAAAATGGAGACGTTTTTCTTTAGCAGAGGCTGAAAGCGTTGCATTTTCCTGGTGTTCTAGTTGTCAGGATTGGCCCACTACAGCCCGAGGGCCAAATCCAATCACTTACCTGTTTTCCCGTGGCCGAAGACTGTTAAGAATGGTTCTTGCATTTCAAGCAGGTGAAAACAAACAAACAAAGCATAATATTTCATGACATGTGAAAGTTCTGTGAAATTCAAACTTCAGTGTCGGTAAATAAAATTTCATTGGAATGTTGTGGGTGTGATCTCTAGTTGCTTTATGTGACAATGAGAAAGTTGAGTTGTTGCAACAGAAACCATAAGGCCTGCTAGCCTTTTGCAGAAAAAGTTGGAAGATCCACCGGTTCTAGATCAATGGTTCTCAAAGCGTGGGCCCCAGACAGGCAGTATTACCATCACCGGGGAGCATGTTAGAAATGCAGTGTCTCAGGTAACACCGAGATCTACTGAATCAGAAACTCCAGGGGTGGGGCCCAGAAATCTGTTTTAACAAGCTATCCCCACTGCCCCCCGCCCCACCCTGATTCTGCTGCACACTCACGTTTGAGAACCACTTCTGTAGAGTACCTCTGCAGCAAGAGCCTCATGGGACACTGAATGTCAAATCCCCACAAGAGTGGACGACAGGGGCTTTATGAATGTGGGGAACTGCAGGGATATTTATCACTACGGTGGGTGCCCCAGGCTGCCACCTGGCTGGCCTGCTCCGTAACGAGGGCTGGTTAAGCACAGCAGGTGGACCAGATACTGTTGGAGGGCCAGCAGTTCCCCACACAGAAGCAGCAGGTACTACTGTTCTTTCCCATTTTACAGATGGGACAATAAATAACTTGGCCAAAGTCACAAAGTGGAAGAGACAGCCTTCACATATGGGGTCCGTGTGACCTCAATGTTTGAGTTCCTTCCCCTGTCCCCTGGAAACTTTGGATGAAACGTATTTACAGATTCTGTAGGGACTCACCTTGTTTCAGGCTCCAAGGAATTACTTGGAGCTGGTGCCTTGGATTTTGGAGTTCACACCCTGCTAAGCATGGTATCTGCTCTCAGAGCTAGCATCAGAGAGAGAATCATTTTGCAAAATGCAGGGAAATCAGCAGTCTCTTTGGGAAAATGTCTGGTTATTCACAGTATTTATATGTGTAGAGCACAGAATATTCTATTGTGAAAATATCGAGATAACAACTACTTGGGGAGCATTTTCAGTGAAATATTTACTTGGGAGAACAGGAAACATGTCTAACGATAAAAAAATGTAGGCACATCTGGGTGAACATTATTTAGCTGCAAGTGTTTGCTCAGATATTTTTAATATACATTTATGCACTTTAAATTTATTTTATTGGGTGAAATAAGGACTTTGGGGAGAAGAGCTGGGGCATAGATTTTTAAATGTTCTGGGCAAATGAATACAGCCTCTGGTACACGATGATGCTCCCAGCTGCTTTTGTTTGACAGATTATCCTGATGTCCTTCGTTTTATTGTAGTGCTAAAGTAATGGGTCTGCCTGGAACAGTTTGCTGACAGATGAGAGCCTTGGTCTGTCACTGAAATCCCAAGAATTTAAAGGGAAATACATAGCAATTCACCTGGGCTCCCACTTATTACCTGCAGTAAAGGGGGCACACATGGGGATTGACTGGCATTTATTTTAACTTTCAAAGAAGAGATTTCATCTATATTTCTGCAGAGACTGAAGGTGCAGAGAAGGCAGGTGAATGTCTGCAGACATCTCCCTGGCACATTAATCAGATTTCCTGCTTTTCTAGCAAAAAATCACTTTCCTGAGACAAGTTCTCTCACAGCTCACATGTGGGATATTTGTAGAGAAGACGTGAGGCAGAGGACCTGGATGGAGAATCTTCCCCTGAGATTTTTTTTTTAACTTTTTATTCTGAAAGATTATAGACCTACAGGAAGTTGCAAAAATAGTACAGAATATTCCCATGTACTGTTCACCTAGCTTCCCCCAATGTTAACATCTTACATAACTATAATGCATTATCACAGCCTGAAATTGATGTTGGTACAATACTAGTAACTGGAATACTGGCTTTAGTGAGTGTTACCAGTTTTTACATGAGCTCGTGTGATTGTGTGCGTGTGTGTGTGTATTGTTCTGTAAAATGTTATCACGTGTACAGATTACTTGCTGTGCTTTCAATCACTAAATAGTAGCAACAATTGCAGTATTCTTTCTAACTTTTAAATGATTGGAATAATAAAATAACAAAATATTTTGTGTCCTTTATCTTGTCTTTACAACCATTCTGTCATTGGGGTGGGAGTGTACTCATATCATGAGTGCTTGAGGCTTCGAGCGTCCTCTTGACTTTCCAGGAGAAGATGAAATGTGATCAAGAAGAAATAGGCCATTGAATCACTATGGTATACACAGTGGGTATTAACCAATGAATCTTGTTCTCCTCCATGGAAGGTTACGCTGCCCCTCCCTCGGGAAGTTAGGCATGGCCTGATGCCTTGCTTTGGCCTGTGACATGGGAGCAGAAGCCTTCACCAAGTTCCTGATGCCCCTGCCACAGATATCATGGAGGTAAAGGTTCACATGGAGGTTTGTGAGACCAAAGCCACTTTGCATGGAGGATGACCCAATCCAGGAGTATAACCCAACCAGCAACAAACTTGCCTTGTGTGAAAAATAGACTTTGTTGTGTTAAGGTGCAGAGATTTTGGTGCCATACTTATCTACCCTCGCCTTTCCTGCCTGATGCAGTCCTACAGCATGGTGCCATCTTGGGAGAAGAAGTGAGCTTGCTGGCTACTCTTCCCTGTGGTGTGGTCTTTCTAGGATGGTTTGTTCTGCTCTGGGAGAGACTACTCTTCCATAGCTGATGGGGTGAAATTGGTCTGGTGGTCCTTCCTGCTTGAGAAATGTCTTCTACCTCCCTTGGCCCCACCTTAGAAAGCCAAGCAGAACGGAGGTGAGGCCTCAGCACCTCCTCTGAATCAGAAGCTCTGGAAGTTGAGTCCAAGTGATTGGGATGTGATGATCCAAGTTGGAGATCCACTCGTCTCGATGCTCCTTCACTTCCCTTCACTGTGGCTTATTTACTGTTTTATGAATCCTTGAAAGCCTGGAAGTACTGGGACTCTGGCTCTCCACCAGTATGCATGGAATCTAGCATGACAAAGACAAAACATGCTGTGATCCACACCTGTGTAGGTGGTGGGATTTGTAGAACCCTCACTGATTTTAGGCGAAAGATTCAGGCTGAATGGGGCCTGAAGGCCTCTCTCTCATTACTGACAAGTTCTTCTATGGCTGTTTTCCTCTTTTGTCATCACATGCTCCAGCTCACATGTGATGGTTAGGATTCATGGTTGGCTGCCTTGCTGAGATTTTCCACCTTCATTCTCCCATACTCCTTGGCATGTAATTATATTTCTATTTTGAAAGGGGAAGAAATGCTAATGGTGCAAGCATTATGGAAAGATTATTAGTTTCTACATGAGGTGCTCATGTGCCCTGGGTGATGATCCACCAAAGCCGCAATAGCTTTGGCTATGGTGCTAAACTTCATTCATGATATTGCAATCCTGTGCATGTGTTACTCCACTTGGATACCTAAAATACACATTAAGCCTGCCCTAGGTACAAAAGCGGGGTGCTCCACAGTGCTGTATATTTATCCACAGGCAGCAAGGAAAACCTTCTGAGCTGAACTGACCCCACCGAGCATCACCGCAACCAAAGCAAGAGTCAGTACTTATAGCTTGGAATCTTATCTGGCCCAATGTGTAGACCAAGCTTCCTTTTAGGGGAAGATCTGGCTAGAGAAGCTAACTTCAGGTTCCAAATTGGAGGGCTAGTAGGGATGCCCTATGCAGAGGTGGAGAAGAGAGGCAGGTCTTGCAAAATGGAGCGTGGTGGTATCTAGAGCAACTGAGTCTTCCACCTCCTTGTGGGAAGTGGGAAGACAAAATGCCATGAGCTAAATTGTAGACCTTACAGTATCACATTTTGCTTGTATTAAAAAGGAAACATTCCAGATGAGTAGTGACATCATGCTGACATTTGGGTTACTGGCTTCTCCTGTGAGTGGCCCTCACCCTTGGGAAGATGGAGGGTGGAGAGTCTGTCAAAGATAAATGGCCAGGCCCAGCGAGTGGCACTGACAGATCTCGGGGACTCTTTACAGTAATAAGGTGGCCACACGCCATGGAGGCACAGTAGAAGAAAGGACTGTGTTTCATTTTTAGCTTTTATTTTTTACTTGTTATAGCAAGTGACGAGCGTATAACACAGAAACATTAAAAGATAAAAACACATAAAAAGAAATATATAATGGCAAAAAAGAAGTAACTTTTATTAACATGTTGACATATGTACTATCAAAGTTATATATAAGTGTCATCCAATTGGGATTATCCAGAATATACATTATGATGTTATATTTCTTTCACTGAACAATGCAGAGTAAGCTATTTGCCCATATTATTACAGAATCTCCAGAATGATTTAAATCCCTACATGATATTTCAGTTGTTTGCTTTTGTATTTATTTGCCGGACAGACATTTACTGGGGCCTGGCTGGGCCCTGAGAATGCAGTGGTGAGGAGAGATGCCCTTCAGGGTGCCCACCTCTCTCTTGTTGGCTGCTGGGGTCAGGAATCACATGGAACACTCAGGAACCTCCCACCTCCCACCTCCCACCCAAGGCGCTACGGGGAAGGGTGGTCCATGGCCCCTGTACTTTGAATGGACCTGCTTGTACTTTGGAGTTTCCAGGAGTCAACGTGCTGCAGATAAATTGGAAACTGCTGCTCTGGCCGCCTGCGGGGCGAGGCCTGATGTCTGTATGGTTTCGATCGAAGACAAGGTGAGTGTAATAAGCAGACCGCCTCTCCTCCTGAGGGAACACACTGATTCATGGCACCACATCCCGGGTTTCCTTCCAGCTCAGTGCCACTCGCTGGGCCTGGCCATTTATCTTTGACAGACTCTCCACCTGAAGCTTTCCCCAGACTCCACTGTGGCCCATGAGTCCCAGACATGTGACTGGGGGAGGCTCACGGGAGTCAATGAAGGGGCCCGCGTTTAGAAAATGCGAGCCTTTGCAGCATGAAAACAGGACACACCATGGGGTGTGTTTGGTGCCACAGAGGATTTCTGGAGGCCCACATCCAGGAGATAAGTATAATTTGTTTTTTTCAGTAAATTTCACTCTTGGCGCTCTGTATTCTTTTGGGGCTTGGGCTCTTTCTCTGCTGTTTGGTTGGCACAATGGCTGAGGAGTCTGCACTTTTAAGTAAGTTATTCCAAAAGCTTGTTTGATTCTTGGGGATTCTGAATGCCTTTTTTGGGGGGGGATATCCATAAGTATCATGTGAAAAATAGTGGGTAAGATTTTGTGGGGGTCCCTCAAAACCAGTTATGAGGTATGTTGTAGCCAAAGGTATAATGTGTCCATCTGGGAGCAGAGACCGGGCAGGAGGGAGTCCTTGCTGTCTGTTCTAGTGTAAGACTAACCCCTAATGGAACTTTTAAAGAACTTAAGTTTACTTTTGTTTTCTTTCTCCCTTCCTTACTGGGCCCTTCTCACCTTTGAGGACTCACTCCCTGTCAGAAACTCTCATTAGAGGACCTCAACCCTACCTGCCTGCCCCACCACAAAGCCCCCATTTCCTCAGGGCATCTGCCTCCTGTAGGACTTAGAAGTACTAAGCTTAAGTGGCTGATGTCTCTTGGCCCTGACACAGATAGTTACAGGATTTTTTTTTTTTTTGAGGCTTCTATTTGGTGAATTTCTGGATCGACCAGCTTAGCAACGCAACACAATGTAGGTGGGAATTGTGGAAGAGAGCCTTGGCTGGAGAGGCCTTTGTGTAGTCTGCCATCTAGGAGAGTTTGACCTCACTCCTGCCTCTTGGTGTCTCCTTCCCTTTCTGCACTCTCTACCAACAGCCTCCACCGACTCAACAGAAGTTGAGTTAGGATTGAAGTCTGAAGGGTGAGGGTGTTGGGGTAGAGCCAAGGTCACATGGTACCTCTGCTTACAGCTCATTAATCACATGGCCATATCCATCTGCGGGGGAGGTCAGGAAATGCGGCCCCTAGCTAGGTAGCCAGGTCCTCAGCATTCTCCTTTACTTATGCAAGTAAGTGAAAATGAATATTGGAGAGTGTATGAGTTTGCTCAGGCTGCCATAAAAAAGTACCAAAGACCAAACAACAGAAATTTATTTTCTCACAGTTCTAGGGGCTACATAGAAGTCCAAAGCCAAGTTGTTAGCAGAGTTGCTATCTTTCTGAGACCTCTCTTCTTGACTTGTAGACGTTCGTGTTTCACCTGTGCCTTCACATGGTCCTTCCTCTGTGTCTTGATCTCTTCTTCTGAGGACGCCGGTCATATTGGATTAGGACCCACCCATATGACCTTAATTGCCAATTTAAAGGCCCTGTTTCCAAATAGTCACATTCTGAGGTACTGGAGATTAAGACTGCAACATATGAATCTTGGGGGGCACAATTCAGACCACAAGAGGGAGGAACTGAGAATGTCTCCCACAGTGCTCTATCTCTGCCTGCATTTTGGCCAAATCTGCTTATTCTCATTGCCAATTAGACGGCAGGCTTTCTGACAGCACTGGTGATGGCTTTTGACTTCATTTAGCTCCATAGCATTTGGTGCAGGGCTGTCCCCTGTGACTGTTCAATAAATGCAATGAACTGAGTACTAGTGGTAATGATGATAAGAAACGTTGTAGTGATCCAAAATAAGGCAGTTACCAATAAATATAATTACATATCTCAGATAAAGCAAAAGTCAATTGGAAAAGATTAAAACAAAGGAGCAGAAAATATATATTCGTACACTCATTCATTCATTCATGTTCTTTGTTAAACAACTGTTGATTGGGTACCTCTTATGGGCCATCTTTGTTACAGGTGTTGGGGATACCATGGTGAACAAGACTTTATCCTCACAGAAGTTACATACTAGAGGGACAAACAGTGACAAGTGAATTAATTAACAAGATAATACCAGCTTGTGATAATGGCTATTCAGGATGAGAGCAAAATAATATGAAATTTAGTGTGAGGATGACATTTAGGTGTTCAGGGAGGGTTCGCCATGCGGACATCACTAGAGGCGAGATGCACAGTTGAGAAGGAAACAGCCTCCAGAAGGGCTGAAGGGAGAGCAGCAGGCGGAGAGAACAGCGAGAGCCAGGGCCCTGAGCGGGGGACCAGTGTGTCTGTTTGAGGAACAGAGAGAGGGCAGTGGGGCTGGAGCAGTGTGAGGGAGTGGGGCGAGGTGGGAGGTGATTAAGCTGGAGGCCAGACGGACCAGAATGTGCAGGGCCTTGGAAGCCAAAGTAAAGGCATGGATTTTACTCTAAGGAAGATGGAAACAAAGAAGTGATGTTGCCCAATACAGCTCACGGGTTGACTACTGGTAATAACTTCCCCTTTCTATGCTGTAGCCCCCAGAGTACTTCCAAAGCCGCCATTTTCTTCATAATTTTAGTGGATTGAATATTTTGATCCCCTGACTTGCAGAGAGGACATAGATGGGCTAAAGTTCCAGAGAGCATTTGAAAACAACAAAATGCTTGCAGTGTTAGTGCTAGAACAAGGCTGAGTGTAGTTAATGTCTGATGTGTGCAAAGGCCCGTTGAGATCTGTCTGGGTCTCAGAATTGTGATCATTACAAACACCGACTCTGGTCGTCCAGCTAGAGATGGAGTTGAACGTGCAAAGATCTTGAGACAGATCTTAGGAACTACTTTCAAAAAATACACATGCTGCTATAATTATAAAATGTTTATTATTTTATATGTATATGGATACTTACAAAATTATTTTCCGAAATTATTTGCTGACATGACTTTCTTGCCTTTGTCAGTTAAGCCCTTTCTTGTAAAAGTGCTGGAAGGAGTTCTTGTAAACTGAGTGCTCAACATTTGGATGCTGGTGCCTGAGAATTCACTGTGTTGTAATTAGAGAATTGGCCACCTTGATTGGCTACAGAGAATTATAGGAACACCAAGTAATGTTGCAACAATTATGCCCCAGCAATTAGCAACCAATAAAGCAGCAGACCTCATTGATATAGCTGTCCTACTCAGTAAAAATATTGGAAAACAAATACCCTACAAAACAAATAACACACAACTAGCTCTGGCAGAGGAGCCACATGAACTTGGACATAGCAGGGAATCTAAGAGCAGCGGGGCCTGGGCCGAGGGGGAGCGATTGCTGAGTACAGGATGGCCAACCCGACAATCGGGATAGTCAACCCAGAGCCCCCGATTCGCATGCTTAGTATGTGTGAAGGGCCATTCTAAGTGTTTAAGAGGATCGGCCGTATGGCATCCTCACAATGACCCATCGAGAGAGAGCGCATTGTTAGCAACATTTTACAGATGGGGAAGTTGAGGCCCAGAGAGAGACACCATTGTAAGTGGCAGAGCCTTGATTTAAACCAGAACTTAAATTAAACCTAAGAGTCTGCATGGTGACAACTAGGTTATCCAGCATTCCTAACTGAACCAGTCTTGGTTGGAGCCTCAATGACGTGTCTTAAGGATTTCTGCCCCCACCTCTCCCCAGATGGATTGCTGTTCAGCCTGTGTCAAAGTTAAGTCCTTTTTTGACAGATAATAACCATTGAAAGCATGTTTGAAGGTGTGTACTCACCACTTGTATTTTGCTATTTAATTTTCAATGACCTAGAGTGGTGATATAGCTTTATCATAACACCAAGGTCATTGGACTAGGCCAAGATTTCTATGAATTGGGAACATTCCATTCTGCCCTGGATCCTTTAAATTGACTCACTGTCCACTCATCACTGTTCTCCCACTCCTGAACCCATCCAGACCCCTCCCTCTTCACCCCTATTTGCCATACTTCTCTTCCTCTGCTCCTGGTCCCTCATACCCTGACTTCACCCCAGTTTGGTTGTGTCCTTCCCCTAAAGCCCTCCAACTTGGAGGATCTGCTTTATCCTCCTTGTTCTGGCCAGCCCTCAGAATTCACTTGTAGGCATACCCCACATCCACGCAGGAAGCGGAGACGTGCGGTGCCCAGAAGCTTGAGTTTGTATCTACCTGTGTGGCCATGGGTGAAATATTTAATTGCTCTGAGCCTCAGATTCTTCATCTGCAAAATGTAAATATCAATAGCATCATCTCCTCTTGATTGGTGGAGAGCCAGTGATGGACTCATGTTCAGTACTGTACTTCTTTGGCGTGTGTCCCTATATGTTCGAGATATGATTGAACTATGCATGGCACATTGGGTGTATTCCCTACATAATAGCTACTACTGTTAAGAGAAATCTGTCCACCCTGCCCTGCCCAACAACGTAAGGCCATTCCCTAGCTAGGGATTGAATGGGAAGAGAGTCAGTTGTGTGAGAATAAACATTATGCCCGTGTTATTTCTTTTGTATTCCCCACATCTAGCATAGCTCTTGGAAAATGACAACAATAACCAGAAGAAAAATAGTGCACATTTATTGAGCACATACTAATTTCTAGGTGCTGCATTAAGCAATTTATCCATGATATTTAATCCTCACCAGGATTCTCTGGGGTAAGTCCTTTTATTTTCCCCACTTCCTAAGAAAGCCAAGCTTCAGAAAGGTGAAGTAATTTGGTTAGTGGGAGCCAAGCCAGAATTCAAAGTGAGAATGGTCTATCTGTAAACCCTGGGCTTTAAGCACAGAATATGCTGCTTCAGTAAATAGTAAAGGGAAGGAGGGAGAGAGGGTGATAGGGAGGAAGGAAGAAGAAAGGGAGGGAGGGCTGGGCTGGAGAAAGAAAGGAAAGGGCGCCCTCTGGAGTCCCAGCCCAGCGTTGATACTAGTTCTTAAACTTGGTGGCACACTGGAATCATTTGGCCAACTTAAAAAAAAAAAATACTAATGCCCGGGGTCCCACCCCCAGAGACTATAATTTGATTGGTCTGGTCTGCAGCCTGGTCATCAGGTTGTGAAAGCTCCCAGGGGATTCTCCAGTGCAGCGAATGTCAAGACCCACTGCCTTAGCTGGAGCACATTGCCCCTGTCCTCCAGGGTGGCCGGGGAGCGCTTTTCATTAGCACATGTGAGCAGCACCTGAGGCCTTGGAATGGTGGTGCAGGTGCTCAGGGCTCTGACAGTGCAGGGGTACACGCAGGGACGGACGGTGTGGTTGATGTTGAACCCGGAGGGGCACGGAGTTCAGGAAGTGGGGTTTATTACAGTCCAAATGACAAAACCTTCTGGGCCGAGTTGCATGCCGACAGTGCTCAGACTGCGGGAGGGGACTGATGCAGTCCCTTCTGGTGAGTGTCCCCCTCACTACGGTGACAGGGCGCCTCGTGTCTGGAATTTCCTTGACGATGACTTTTTCAGATTGTCCCAGTCTGGTGCCCTGATCCACCTCAAGGTCTTGCTCGCTGGGGCTGAGCAGCTTTTCATGGGCCAGGCCTAGGGATCCCCGGTCAGGTTGGGCAAACCCTGAGGCTTGGCACTAAGAGGGAAAGAGAGACAGCGGCCTGTTGGGGGGGTGGTGTCTGAATCACCGTGGGAGTTGCTGAAGTTATTTGGGTTGCATTGCCAAGGGATCTAGCATTTCCTTTGATTCAGGAAGGAAACTGAGCTTTAAAAAACAAAAAAAATACGAGTTGATGAGTATTCCTCAGATTCATTGCCAAGCCTGGAACTGGAGGCTGGTCTGCACCATTCCCCAACAATGCACTCCATGGAGAACCGTGCAGGTGGTCTGCTCTCCATCTCTTGGCTGCCACAAGATGCATCAGTACATGGGAGATCTGCCCTCTGCAAAAAGAAACAACGATAAAAAAAAATGATCAAACAAAAATAACCATTCTCCATGCTTGGCCCAGCCATCAACTCAGCATGTTCTTGAAGCTCATAATAAAAGTGGCTCTTTATGTTGCTTGTGTTCCAGATCGTGTGCTAAGTGCTTTACATTATTAGATCATCTAATCCTCACTTGCTCTCCAAGTGGTATATGATATTACCCCCATTTTATAGAAATGTAACTTGAGTTTCAGAGAAGTTAAAATAAATCACCCAACGTCAGAGAGCTTATGCATAGCTAAATCAGGATCTGGACTGAGTTCCACCAAATTTATGTGCTCGATGACCTCACTACACTGCTTCTGTTTCATCTGTCTCTGAGTTTCTGGCCCCTTGCACAGAGTCTGATGCCTTAAAGAGCCACAGTAGTGTGTGCTGGCTGGCTGGCTGGCTGGCTGGAGGTACAGATGAAGCCAGGAATCATTCTGATCTCAGTTCTTCATTGGCTCAGTGGAAATTGTCAGAGCAGAGAAATGACATGTGTGACAAAGCTTTAAAGTGGGAACGTCCTACGTGGGTAAGCAAGCCTTGCCCATATCAGCGAAAGCACTCAGAAAATTATGCCGAAAGCATAAAATTTCTCACTGCGTCTACTCAGAATCTGTCCATTTATTTTACTGATGCGCCACAAAAAAAAATCAGAGGGGCAAGACATCAGATACGAAGGATCTAGAACACTTTCCAGATGATAAAGGGTTCATGTGAGAGATTCCACTTCAGAACATTCTTTTTGCTCGTAATTTCAGGGCCTGTGGGGATTGGAGCTGGGGGAATTCTGAGGCCGTGTGGGAAGCGCCAGAGATGGGGAAACACAGAGGAGGTTTGCCACTTCACCCAGGTCACAGAGAAGAACTGCAAGTAGGGTCTGAGGTTCTGATTTGCAGCCACGCTCCCCCCCACTCCTGCCTGGAGCCTCGCTGGAGCCAAAGGGTGGCCTGCGCCTTGCACGCCCGCACCCAGGCCTGGCGGACCAACAACAGTGTGATTGATGCTTCCTCTGCTTTTGTCATTTATTTGCCTTGTTTTTTTTTTCCTTCCCCCAACAGAGCTGATAAGGAAGGTTTTGCCAGAGAATCATGTATCTCTTCTTTTTTTTTTCCCTTTGACCAGTGAGATGCGGTTCTCATTACCCCAGCCACTTTTCAAGGGTAAGCAGTTTTGCATTATTTAGTACCAATGCTGGGCCTTGAAAGAGACTCAGCAGAGGCCTCCTCCTGTTGGGGGGTTCTCTGTCCACTCTTTCCCAACAAACTAACCTGTGGGTTCAGGCCAGCATTTCCATCTGATCTCAATGTATTTTGGTTTCTGGATTTTTGTTTCTGCTCGTGACACCGATCAGAATGTGGAAGTAGGCAGTGTCATGGGATAGACAGATCGGGAATCCGGGTCCTGCAGGGACCGCACAGGGTGGATTCCAGCAAGTTCCTTCACTTCCATGAGCTTTATTTCTGCATCTGCGAATCTGAGATCTGGGGGTGGGGGGGGAAACTAGGGGGAGACAAGAGGGGCAGCCAGGGTACAACATTTCCAGAAGCATTTATGCATGGTCCTGAAAGTGAACGTCCCTGAGATGTTGCCCCCGAGAAGACTCCTCAGCCTCACCGTAGTCCGGGCCCTGGTGAGATGGTGAAGATAATAACCACTAACCCTCATGCAGCATTTACTGTATGCCTTCCACTATCTCGAGAGGCTCACGTGCCTTATGGCCCTCAACGGCAGGTGTTGTTACTCGCATTTTGATAGATAAAGACACTGAGCTAGGGGTTGTTACCCTCTCACGATCACAAAATTTATCAGCGGTAGAGCCATGCCTTGTACGCGGCAGTCTGACACTGAGTAGATGCTTAACTAAACGCTTGTCAGTTAATCTGGCTGTGGCTGTGATTCAGGTGTGAACTCAGCAGCCACACGCCTCCCCTGCAGCAGCCGGAATTCTGCCTGGGCCCTCAAGTGGCGTCGGACCACCTCTACCAGTCTTGGAGATGACAGATCCATTTACAACGCTGCTGAATGGAGTCATAGGAACTTATCCATCTCTGCCAAATGCTATTCATTGTGAGATCTGCCCCATAATGAAGCGTGATGGATTGCTTCTTTTGGCCAGAGAATAACTTAACCTCTGACTCGAGATGGAGGTATGTTTTCCATGAAAAGGTGCTTAACAGCCTCTTCCCTTTGTCAGAAATACTGGCCAAGGCGGTGTGAAGTGCCAAAAGCCCTATTACATCCTTGAAGTCTGTGAAAATAAATTCCTCCCAATATATTATGTATTTGGTTCCCCATCTGGGTTTCCAGGAATTAAGGCTGTTATTATACAGTCTAATTTTAAATCTGGAACTTTATTATTCAAAAGAAATGTCCTTCTCCCCACCCCCCCACCCCCCCCTTATTCTTTTCCCTCCTTCTTGCTCTGTGTGCATTCTGTTGCGGGTTTAATTGAGTTTTCCCCACAAGGATTCCATTGCAACCCCAGGGCTTGAATATCCTGATAGTCAATGGAGCTTTAAAAAAAGAGAGAGTTTTGCAGACGTGACTGTGTTCAGTGAATCCCTCATTTCCGTGGAGAAGTACAACATGTCCAAGTGCGCTGGCTTCATGTTAACTTTGGGGCAGGCAGTGGAGTCCGAGAACGTGAGGAGTCCCATGCGGGGAGCTCTGTGGCCGTGGAGGTGCTTGTGGGGTGCTGGGCCTGGGCAGGGAATCTGGGACCAGGCGCACCTTTCTGCTGATCTTTTTCTCTCCTTCCCCCCTCTCTGTCTTTCATCCCACCCAGGGGTGAAGTCACTCCGTATCCAATGGACATTACCCCAAAGAATCCCAGGCTGTGACATCTTTACACTCCAACACTTTCTGCCTTTCTAGGTGGGTGTGTTTTGGGGAGGGCATCACGTGGGCCTTGGGGCTGAGTCCATGTGCTCTCTCCTCTTTCACCATACTCCTCTGCACCTGTTCTTCTGCATACTGATCTGAACCTTTGTTATTTTTGTCCTGTCTCTGACATGGGAATGCTCAGACCTGAAAGAGATCTGTAGCCTCGGAGGCACATGCAAAAGAGATAAAAATCCAATTGAATTTAAAAATAGTCTTAAACATTCTAAAGCAGTGCTGGCATAGGGTATGATGGTGCTTTGGAGCTAATGCGCTGCAAGCCCAGCTCCTTCTCCTCTTAGCTGGGTGATTTAGGTCAGGATCTCGGGCACTTGGGTTCTCAGGTTCCTCATCTCAGCAATGAGGCTAACGCCCATGTTTATCTCAGAGACAGTCATGAATGTTTAATGAGATGTAATTCTTAAACTCCTTACATGGGACTGACATAAACCCTCAGTACACGTTGGCAGTGTTGACGGTAGGGGGGGGAGATGAATATGATTGTTTATTGTTATTATTATCATCTCTCTCGAAGCTGAGTCTCGCCCTGGCTCTGGAGTATTCCATTGGAAGGCATGCAATTTGTAGGGTGGAAAGAGACTCCTGTTAACTTCTGCCTCTCAGCAGCACCAGGAACCAGTTCCATGAACTGTGGACTAAGGCACATGTGGTCCCTAGCGAAGGCCGGGCAAGGAGTGAGGGTGGAAAATCCCAGGTCTGGCTGCCGTGTGGGTGGCTGACCCTATTAACCATTAACAGTTTATCTTGAATCTGATTCTGATTTCATCCCATTTGTTCTCTTTCGGCCCCTTCCTTCCCTGGTTCCCTTCTAGAATTTACATTAGAAAATGCACAGCCAGTGTGTCCCATTTGTTAGTGTTGGAGCCGTGGCTGTTCTCCCATGTCGGCTCACCTAGGCGTTCTCTTGGTTTTTTACGGACTCACCGCAACATCACGGATGGAAGAGAGAGGAACTTTTCTCTGGGCCTGTTATTCCATCTGTGAAATAAGATGACAGGCTTTCAACCATCCTACATCATTTTGGCTTTCAGAGGCAATGGCTTTTGAGCTCCAGGACAGAAAGGCACTTCAAAAACAGTGGGATATAGTAGTGTTGCATCTTACATAGAGGTTAGGTGGGTGCAAAAGACTGATCAAAATTTGAATGGTCAGTTATCCTTGCAACTGTTATAAATTGCCCAGTGAGGAAGCACAGAAATCTAGGCATTATGCTATAATTCTGGATGTGTATAATATGGGTATGTCACCACAAAATGTATACAGATTATACATGACCTATAGAATATAATTGAGCAGTGTGCCAGATGTCACTGTATGTAGTTGTATTTGAATTATCTAAAGAGAGATCACACATTGTTGGATTTAGATATTCAATACGTGCTTGATTCTGTTCCTCTCTGTCATAACAGAATTATTTTGCTTTTCTGTGAAAAAAGTTCCACGAGAAGAAGTTGTGTTTTAAGATTTAGAGATAAGTTTAGTTTCTTAGCTATCACGTAAGCCTTATCAGAAGAGGAGCTCACCTATAAGTTTGCCCCACAGAAGTTAGGGAGAAACCACCGCAGAGCAAAACCCTAGCCTTATTTTATCATAAATAGGATAAGAATGAACATACTCTTGATTGGCTGACAGCAAGTGACCATCTCGTACAGACTCATGGAGACCCTTAAGTCTACAATCCTATTTCCTCAGGGCCAGTTACCCAGACAGAATAGCACTGACAACAACAGGAGTGAAAGCCAACAGTAACTGACTGCTTCTGTGATCCAGGTTCTATACTGAGCCCTTTGTATGTGCTGTTTTGTTTGAGCTAGGTACTATGACTCTCCCCATTTCACTGATGATGAAACTGAGGTATAGAGGTGTTAGATACCAGGACTGGCCACTCGGCTAGGTAGCCTAGCACCCAGGATACCAACGCCAGCAGTCTGATTCCAGAGCTCATGCTCTTTGCTGTAATTTGAATGTTTGTGTCCCCCTAAAATTTGTATGTTGAAATCCCAACCCCAGAAGGTGATGGTGTTAGTAGGCGGGGCCTTTGCGAGGTGATTAGGTCATGGGAGTAGAGCTTCACAGATGGGGTTAGTGCCCTTATAAAAGAGATCCCACAGAGCTCCCTAGCCCCACAGCGAGAAGGTACTGTCCATGAACCAGAAAGCAGTCATGCTGGCCCACGCTGGCACTTACATCTCGGACATCCAGCCTCTAGAACTGGGAGAAATAAATTTCTGTTATTTATAAGCTACTCCTTCTGTGGTATTTTGTTATGGCAGCCTAAACAGACTAAGAAACTCACAGAAGGACAGACAAACCCAAGGCTTTCTTCTTGGTCCCTTTCCTTCATACCGGGGCAAGCCATTTTCTCTCTCCCCATCTCTGTTTTCCCCACCTATGAATGGAAGACAGTGGTGTCTGGATGGGAACTTGGAGCAAAGACACTGAAACAATGCGGGGGAATGGGTGTGCAGCTCTATAAGGTTGGTGTTTACAGGTTGGTGCTAATTTAATTGAAGTTTATAGGTTGGTGCTAATTTAAAAACTAAGACTGGGTGGCTGATTGGACTACCGGCTGGTCAAGAAGACCTGTTGATACCTTCTTGTTCCCCTAAGCTCTGGCACTTCCTCTTCATCAGAGGCTGTAGGTCACAGGTGGCAGGGGGTAGGATGGACCTATCCCTCTAATCCTGGAAGTGCTTCTAAGCTTCTAATCCATGGGGTGCTTCTGACTTTTCTTCTAATCTATGAAGTCTTCAAGGAGTGCCCTGACCTACTATTCAGAAAGGGCTGGGTCAGTACCCATTAAGGATATGATCACTGCATCTGTTGACTTAAAAACAGTGAGTCCCTGCCTATTAGACTCCTTGCTTAGATACCTATTCATCTGTGATAAATTGCCTTAATAAATGCCATTGAGCCTGGGAACGACGAGAATGAGGCCAAGTTAAGAATAGAGGGCATTCTTCTCCAGGGAGACAAGACAATATGATATGCAGTGTCCCGGGATTGTCACAGTGCACTCAGTGAAATGACGCTGATGCCGGAAAGCATGTGAAAAGGAGGCAAGACGCTTTTCTATGTGGTGGGGAAAAGGAAAAACCAGCTGAGCTCGTTCGTCCCTTGAAGACACGTTTTGGTGCACAGTAAAGAGGAAAGAGGGGATCTGGAGTCTGGCCGTGATTAGCAGCCACCTAACTAGGTGTCTGGCAGGGGGTGCTGGAAGTTGAGCAGCACTCGGTTGTGGTGGCCTTACATGGTGCTATTTGAGGGAAGCCAGCAGCAGTGGGGGGTCTGAAGCTCTGAGTTGGAGTGCAGGCTCCTCCTGTTGGCTGTGTGACTTTGACCTAATCTCTCGGTGTCTCGGTGTCCAGTCACCTCCCTGGACTGCTGGGGGCACAGGTCAAATTTGTGATAGGACCTTATTAACTGTTAGTAGCTGGATGCCTGGGTGGCTCAGTCGGTTAAGTGTCTGCCTTTGGCTCAGGTCATGATCCCAAGGTCCTGGGATGGAGTCCCACATCAGGGTCCTTGCTCAGCGAGGAGTCTGCTTCTCCTTCTCCTTCTGCCCCTCCCCCCTGCTTGTGCTTTCTCTCTCTCTGTCTCTCTCTCACTGTCTCTCAAATAAATAAATAAAATCTTTGAAAAAAAACTGTAGTGACTGCCTGTAAATGTAAAAGTGATCCTATCAATGTTTATCAAGCACCTCCTTGGTACAAGAAATTGTCCTGGACTCTTGGGGTCTGACATTGAACAAAGAAAGCCACATGACCCCATTCTCAGGGAATTTGCAGCTAGGTGATAGAGCTAGACAATGGCAAATAAATACATAATATGGGAAGGGGGATATTTGAGCAGGGAAGTGATAGCATCTGATCTGAGTTTCAGAAGGATGGCACATAAAGGGAAAAGTTGAAGAATAACCAAATTCTTGCTTCTTAGTTTTATTTGAAGGGGGTCATTCAGAAACTCTTGTTGGTGTTGTCTTTTTTTGATGCATCATAATGTATAAGTATGGCATGTTGCAAAAGCATTTAATTCCTAAAATTGCACACACATGCCAATTTCCTAGCAAATTTCAGATCTTATTTTATACTCAGTATAAAGTGCTTCTGATGCATGTCATCTACGTAACTTTATTCTGAAGCTATTTTCGAAGTTCATCTTAAACATTGCATTTGTTGGGTCCAGAGGACTAGTTAATGGTAAGTTCATAACCATCCCCCGCATATATTCATTCATGGAATTTTATGGAGTGCCATGAGGTATTGTGCTGAACCGCAGGATGACAAAGATACGGTCCTGCTCTCCTGGTGGCTACAGCTGTCAGTTCTTTTGGGGTTGTGTTAGCTCCTGAACACAGTCTGAACTTTTCTGTGGCAAGGAGGGCTTTGTAAACAGCTCTGTGTTCTTCATGCTCCTCGGGTTTCCTGAGGCTGGAGGTGGTGGAGTCATGGGCTGGGAAGCTGAGCCTGGGCCGAGGACAGGTCGAGGGGCTGGGCACAAGGAGAGAAACTTCTGATATCGGAACATTTGCATCTCCAGTCTGGGAGGGCACCCACAGGCTGGCTTGCTGATGCTGTCTATTGCCTTCTGATGTGAGTTCGGTGGAGAGCAAGCCCCAGGGGATCCCTGATGTGCGTCCCCTCTCCTTCTAGAGAAAAATCTTTCTTCTTTTTTTTCAGTATTTGCTCAAATTTGCTTTGTTTCCTGGATATTTTCTTTTTAACTTTTTACTTTGAGCTAATTTTAGATTTATAGAAAAGTTCTCAAAGTAGAGAGTTTCCATCTACCCCTTGCCCAGCTTCCCTTAATGTTAACATTTTACACAATCACCGTGAAATATCAAAACCAAGAAATTAACTCTGGGCCAGTACTATTAACTCAGTGACAGGCCTTATGTGAATCTCATCAGCCTTTCCCCAGTGTTCCTTTTCCTCTTCCAAGATCCAATCATTGCATATCATTGTTATTTTTCCTTAGTCTCCTCTGATCTGTGACTATCCCGGGGTCTTTCCTTGTTCCTGACCATCTTGAAGTACCCCCGGAATCACTTAAAGAGTGTTAGGGCTATAGAGCTTTGCTGCTGGATGGGCAGTCTTAAGTAGTGAGGCTCCAATCATCGGGATCATTGGAGCAGGATTGGGAGGATTTGGCTCCACTGTAGATTTGCAAAGGGAATATGTGTAGGCACGCAGTTGGGCTCTAACAGTGATGATGGGAAATGGTGTCTCTCACTGTAGCATCTTTCTTCTGAGTTCCACGCTGTGCTCAGCCCACTTGGTTTGAATCTGGGCAAGTTATTTCATTTTTCTAGGCTTCAGTGTCCTACTCTATGAAGTGGAGGTAATAGCAATGCAAATCTCAGGGTAGCTATGAGGAATAAATGGGATAAGGCATGCAAAGTATCTGATGCCATATCTGGAGCATGAAAAATGTTTGATATATGTTAATGCTATTGCTATTCTATTATTCTTATTCACTATGTCAGTATTACTTGCCAGGCATGATGCTAAGCACTTTGCTAACACATCTCACTTTGTCCTAGCAATTCCCCTAGAAGGTCTACATTTTCCAGAGAAGAACTTGAGGCTCGCATATGGCTTCGGACCTAATTCTCTCCACCCTAGGGCCTATGTTCTTTGAAAAATTGCCCTATCGCCTCACCTATAATAATGGAGATATTTCATGCATATGTTTCAACTCTTTCTCATTTATGGGTTTCAATTTCTCTTCAAAACATTCTAGGGATGGGATAGGACAATGACATCCCATTTGATGGACAGGGAAATTGAGGGACAGTTTTAGAAGGAAGTGAGATACTTCTTACCCATGAACATATTCTTTTGGGCGAGATGCCACTAGAATCTTGACACGGTCCTTCCAAGCCCTTAATTAACCTGCACTAATTTTCACAAAGCATTTCGAGTTGTCTTGTGCAGTATCAGTGTGAGCCTTCAAGCCCACACGGTACAGAGGATGCTTCCAAGGGGATGGTTGCAAAGACTTCATGACCAGCTCAGGGTAAAAACCTGTCTTCTCTCTCACCCCTCCCCACCGCCAGAAAATCTCCAGCTAAAGAACCTTGAAATCATCCCATATTTGCCAAACAATTCTATAATTTAGGATTTGTCTTTTCTCCTAAATTGAGACAACCCCTCCCCAACCACAAAGCCCAGATCTCTTGTGGCTTTGTTTGGATTTTCTAGCTTGAAAATCCTTGCCTTTCAGGAGCAAATATTGGCCACAATTCTGATGTTTGGGGAGAGGCATTAGAGACACTTAGAAAATATAAAAGTAAACACTGACATCTTTAATTCCCATTGAAAGGAAACCAACCCAAATGGTGGGTTAGGCAAGGCAAAACTCCCATTAGTTCAAAGCATATTCTCTGAGCACTGTGCATATTGGGGGCCACAGACAAATGAGATTTGGTGTCTGGAGACATGGGAATGATCACAGATGACACTTGCCATGTGCTAAGGATGTGATACATGTGTTTTTAGCCTTATTTTGTTTCTTCCTAAACAACTCTGCAACTCTACAACTCTCTTGGAGATCCAGAGAGATTGAATAAGCAATCTAAGGTCACATAGCAAGTAAGTACAGACCCAAGATTTGAACTCAGGTTCTTCTGACCCCAAAGGCCATGCTCATTACATATTGCCACATGACCCTTAAAGAACATATAGGATCAGTGTGCAAGACAGGCAAGCAAGCTAATATTTGTGATGTGGTAGTTTGACCACCAATTAGGTCTCCCCTCATAATTCTGTGTGTAGACACCACAGGGAGGTTGCCAAATCTGTTTTCAGAATATGCTTCCAAGGGTCTTCCCAAGCCCCATTTACCTGCTTCTCTTCCTCATTTGCTTGAGGTGGACGTACACATGGTCTCTTATCTTGCAAAACTAGGATGGAGACAATAGAGAAGAGAATGAATGAAATGTCTGCTTGGCAATGAACATGAATTAAAGCCAGATGAATTCAGTTCATCATTAAAAAAAATTGTTGAGCAGGAAGGCATCTGGCTCATAGTGGGCATTTGATACATGTGAGTTGAATGAATTAATGGGTGAGTGAATAAATTTTGAGACCTAAAGAGGTTAATAAAGTACCTTTGGCATAAAATGGGCTGATGAATCAACTCTAGCTCTATCTCTTTTGGTAGAAATGTGGAAAATGCGGTAAAAAGAGTTGCTGTAGATCAGCATCACCATATGTTAAGGAGCAAGGAATGAGTTGTACCAAAATGTACACATGAAATTGCACTTTTGCTTATTACAAAAGGCCATTTATAAGAAAAGAGAAATTTTCATCACTACACAGCTATTAAAATGGCCAAAATCCAGAAGACTGACAACACCAAATGCTGGCTAGGACGTGGAGCAACAGGAATTCTCATTCATAGCTAGTTGGAGTGTAAAATGGTACAGCCACTTGGGGAGACAGTTGGGTGGTTTCTTACAAACCTAACCATACTCTTACCATGTGATCTAGCAGTCTTGCTTCTTGGTATTTACCCAAAGGAGTTAAAAACTTATGTCCACACAAAAACCTGCACACAGATGTTGATAGCAGCTTGATTCATAATTGCCAAAACTTGGAAGCACTGTGGGAGTGGGTAAACAGTGTTACATCCAGATATTGCAATTTTATTCAGTGCTAAAAAGAAATGAGTGATCAAACCATGAAAAGACATGGATGACCCTTAAATACATCTTACTAATTGAAAGAAGCCAATCTAAAAAAAGTCTATATACTATATGATTCCAACTATACAATATTCTGGAAAAAGGCAAAGCTATGGAAATAGTAAAAGGATCAGTGGTTGCTGGGGTGGGAGGGGGAAGAATCAATGAATAAGCAGAACACAGAGGATTTATAGGGCAATGAAACTATTCTGTGATGCTGTCATGGTGGATACATGTCCTTATACATTTGTCCAAACACATTGAATGTCCGACACCAACAGTGAACCCTAATGTCAACTATGGACTTTGGCTGATTATCATGCATCAGTGTAGGTTCATCAGTGGTAACAAATGTCCCACTCTGGTGGGGGATGTTGATATTGGGGGAGGCTGTGGGGACAGGAGGGGACAGGAGGTATATGAGACATCTCTGTACCTTCCTTTCAGTTTTGCTGTGAACATAAAACTGCCTTAAAATATAAAGTCTTTAAAAAAAAATGAAAACAAAGACATGAAGCTAAAAGCCTTAATAGAAGGGAATTTCCTCAACGTGATAAAGAATATCTCCCTACAGCTAATAACATACTTCATGGTGAGACACAAGAAGCTTTCTACTAAGATTAGGTCATGAGACAACATTGTCCCCTCTCCTCACCTGCTTAAGAAAGAGACTGAGGGAGAGAGGAAGAAAGAAAGGAAGAGAAAGAATGTTGAAGCTTTGAAAAAAGGATTAGAGAGGAAGGTTTGGGATTCTCAACTATTAAAACTTACCATCTGTGCTGTTGTCCTGTTCATCTGGGGAGACAAGCTCCCCTCATGTCTTTTTTTTAGTGCTGTGGTTCTGGGTGCTGTAACATAGTCCCTTGGCTCCAGACAACTGAATACAATCCTGGCTCAAGCTTGTTTTGTGATAAACCATGGACTATTTTATATTTTCACCAAAAAAAAAAAAAAAAAGTTAGCAAATGAGGTAATGAACATGAACAGCGTGTCTCACTTATGATGACTACATAATTAATTCATGTGAGTAAGAAAAAACACATTTAGGGGCTGCCATATGTAGCTTTGTTTTCTTTCATTTTTCATTGATTTCTCTATGAGAGTAATGATGTATTATTTACCATCTGAAGGCCGACGAGAAAGCCTTTGCCTTGTGAGCTTAAAGCTGCCTTGTGCATCACGTGGAAAGAAGGTGAACGTGAGGATCGTTCATTGTGAGTGGACAAGCTTCGCTCCCTGATGGATTCGGACTATGTCCGTGGAGGCCAGGGCCCCAGGGAGCGGGCTGGGCCTTGGCGGTACTCAGCTCCCAGTGATGATGCAGCTCAGTCTTGTCAGATCTCCATAGAAATATTAGAAGAGGCTAAGAAACTGGTCTTAGAGGTGACATCTCCCAACTTTAAATTTTTGTCAGCTGTTGTTGTTATTGAAAGTATTGTTTTAATTTGGGAGATTCAAACAGGACATGAGCATCTGTCTCGTGTTGGGAAGGTTGGCATTGGCAGAGACAAGAGGATCAGAGAGTGGCCTCCTGTCTGTTGTTCACCATTGCCCATCTATGGAGAGCTCTGCGAGCCAAGCCCATGGCTCTTCCATAGAAATGCCACACTGTTGTGTGGTCTTTGAGGGACTCTGGAGTGACGCATGACAAACAAAGGAGCAATGAATGTGACATACTGGTTGTAATATCCGAAGGCAAGAATACAAACCGGAGGCCCGCGCTATCCCAAGCCATGTCCTAACCCTCCACTCATCCCCTGTGCCACCCAGCTGGCTAGCTGCCCACAGTTTTGCTACCTGCTTGATCCTTGTGGGCATTTGAGTTGTAACCCCTGCCTTAAGCCATTAGTTACTAGCATCTCAGGAGAAGAAGACGTTTGCAGCTGGCTTTAAGACCCCTTTGGAATGGGACAGAGAACGAGGTAGGCCCTAAGCCGGAATGCAGAAATCTAATTCCTCTACATTCCAGTTCAAAATTCCTCAAAGGTTCTCCACCCCACTGTATAAAAATCTACAAGTCCCCAACATCTGCACATTCTGTCACCTGGTCGGGTCTTTTTTTTTTTTTAAGATTTCTTTTTTAGAAAGAGAGAGAGTGTGTACGCACATGTGCTAGTGGGATTTGGGGCAAGGGGGGAGGGAGAGGGAAAAGGAGAGAATCTGAAGCAGACTCCACATTGAGCACAGAGCCTGACCCCGGGGGCTCGATCTCATGACCCTGAGACTATGACCGGAGCCTAAACCAAGAGTCGGACGCTTAACTGACTGAGCCACCCAGGCGCCTGACACCTGGTCAAGTCTTACTTATTTGTTAGGCCACAGCTTCTAGGTCCCTGAGCAGGATTTATTTGTCCCACTTCCATGTTCCTATCTGAGTCTGGGACTAACTCGACACCTCGATCATATTCTCCTCTCAAGTTTTCAATGGAGCTTTCTAGAACCATGAGCTGCTAGAGCTAGTGGTGGTTTATCTTTTCCTCGGTCTCCTTGGACCCAGGATATTTTCTGGCATACATTAAGGGGTGAAAACTATGTGCCAATTAAGAAGTGACAAAGAGGAAGAATGTCTTCAACACATTTGCGTGTGTACCATTGACCACTGTTCTGATTTTGTAATTTTGCCATGGACCCTTCCCCACAGAACACTGTGATAAAGCAGGGGTGCCGAGTTCCCCAGTCCTTGTTTGTTTGTTTTTTATCTCATTGGACAAGCAAGAAGAAGGGAGGCAAGAGAGAGTGTGGAAAGAACAGTTGGGAGACCTTTCTCCTTCACATTATCCATGCCATGGATGGGAAATTCAAACCCAGCCTCTTCCACAATGGCATGTTCAGCAAACCTTCTACTGCTGGAATCCAATTCGTCAATTAAAGATCAGAGCAGCAGATCTGGATATTGTGTTCCCTTCAGCTGACCACCACGGGCTGGCTGGGAGGCAGGGCTAGGGGGAGGGCTAAGAGAGGGAGCCAGAACGGGGGAGGGAAGGAGGCGGGGTGGGAGGGGGGAGCTCTCCATGTGAACTTCCCCCTCCCACCACCTCCCCCCTCACCCCGGCTTCCAAATCGTAAATTAACAACAGTGGACCTTGTTAAGTGCAGCTTCACAAATTAATATGAAATATAGTGCTTTTTCATAAGCTTGAGAACCAGATTTAAAAGCATATTGGTGTTTGTACACAGCAGGCCGTAATGATCCATTATCCTGCAGACAGAGGAGCTTGCAGCAACACATAAAGAAGATGCAATTGGGCCATCTGCTTTGATTTCTGCAGCGTCCCCAGAGATCCAAGGGAGGGGCTGACAGTCCTCTCCATCTGCCCTTACATTATCAATTACAGTTGAATTATGCCGGGCGCTGCAGGGCTGGCAGATACGGATGGGAGATTGTGGCACCTGAAAAATATAGAAGAAAATCCATATGTTGGGAGCCAGCTGTTTATTTATAAGTCCTTGACATATTTCCTCACTTTCTCGGCTGCTGCCTTTTTTAAGGTTCCTAGAGACATTTCAGTTTAGTGTGAACTTGAGAAGAAATTAGGTGTAGCAGCATAGCACCACATGAATAATATTTCAGTTTCCTTTTTTACAGTTGAAATGTGCACGGAGCAAAAAACATCAGGTCGAACAGATTTTAAATTATGAAAAAAAAAAAGTTGGGCAAACATCTGGGGTGGCGGCTACAGCTTGTTATGTTTATAAAACATGTTAGAACAGGCGGGGCCAGGCGCACTGTACATTTTTGGCAGCTTAGAAATCATGTGTAAAACTGTAACTTTTATGAAATTGCAAGTGTTTACGAAAGCTCGGGGAGTAGGGAGGTAGACATCGGAGTGGCCGGCCCTTTCATGAAGCCTCTTACCGCAACTTCTAGGAATGCGGCTAGAAGGGTGCGAGGTTTTGTTTTGTTTTGACTGGTCTTTTTTTTTTTTTTTTTTCCCCTTTTCCTTGGGCAACAAGGGGCTTACCTTGTTCCCGGTTCATTCCCTTCTAGACTGGGAGGGGGAGAGCTAGCGCGGTTTTATGCTGCGGTATTGCTTCCAAGCGTGTGGGAGTTTACACTTGGTTCTCATTTCACGCCATGTCCTCTCCCCACAGCCACTCAACCGGAGAGCGTGTGTGCGCGTGTTTGCTCAGCTGGGGTTCCAGGCCAGTGCTTCAAGAGCCTGGGGGAAGTGTCCTTGTCATCTGGACTCAGCACTGTCGGGCAGCAGGGGACAGGAGGCCTCATGCTGGCTATGGGGGGAGACTGTTTTTGAGATGCCCCTCACCCTCCCCAGAAGCAGAGATCTTTGCAGGGTAAATGAAGAGACTCGGATTAGAAGTCAGGCCCCTTGCCTGGTGGCTCAGTCAGTTAAGCGTCTGCCTTCGGCTCAGGTCGTGATCCCAGGGTCCTGGGATCCAGTCCCACATCGGGCTCCTTGCTCCGTGGGGAGCCTGCCTCTCCCTCTCCCTCTGCTGCTCCCCCTGCTTGTGCGCTCTCTCTGAGACTAAAAAATAAATAAAATCTTAAAAAAAAAAAAAGAAGTCAGGCCCCAATTTTTCACCATTTCCCTTGCCACTCAGGGCCAGTTCAGAGGGCCTCCTTGTCTGTAGGCTAACTCCGAGATCCTAGCACTTAACACTTGGTCTCTTGCATTCTACTTTGGAAGCAAGTCATAGGCGTGAGATCATTAACTGAGAGCTTCCTGAAGGAAGGGCTGAGCTTACTTATTTTTGCTTCTTTTTTAAGACCAGCCTGACACCTGGCATTCCCCCGAGAGTTCGTAAAACGTTGGGTGAACGAACAAATGAATGAATGAATGATGCCTTGGGATTTTCTGTACGTGAAGGAAGAGGCTTAGCAGGGCAAGTGCAAAATCTAGGAACGACAGAATTCTGTTGTTTGTGATGTGGCCGTTGGGATGCCAGCTTCTGGCTACTGAGAATGCCTCTCTAATCTGACAGCTGTGGGCAGCAGGAACGTGCCTTTCTCTTTGCGACCACTGGGCAGCTCCCTGGAGAAGGGAGGACCCCCTGGCGGTTGTGTTCACAGGCTCTGCTGACTACTGCTCTTTGTCCCACAGCCTCCTAGTCCCTGGGCTCTACTGGCTTTCTCCCCGTGTCCTGCTGGGTCCTCACTGCCTGTGCTCACAGCACACATACTCACTCCTAGCCTCATGGACGTGAGGTCACATGTGCACAGTGATCCCCACGGTGCTTCAGAGTGGAGGCTCAGTGCCCGAGAGCTTTCCTACCACAGTGCCAGGATCCTCTATAATAATTTGTGGGGCCCAGTGCAAAATGAAGATGTGGGGCTCCTTGATCAAAAATGAAGAATTTCAAGGTGGTGACAGTGAAGCCTGAACTGAGCCCTTCTGAGCAGCGGTTGGGGGCCCTCTAAGCGGGGGCCTGGTGCAGCTGCTCAGGCTGCATACCCAGGAGGCTGGCCCCCACTGATGCTCGTGCTGCCTGCTGCCACATCTGCTGGGGCCAGGCCCACCCTTACTACTTCCTCCTCTCCCCCCATCATCCTCTTCCTCCGCAAGGCATTACACAAGAAACCCTTCCCCTACTTCCTGTCTCCGTCTTTCCCTTTGCTGCAGCTTTTTCACTCAGATACTGAATGGAGCCTCAAGGTGGTCTCCACATTTTCCTTTCCTACTTCTGACTTCCCTTCTGATGGACTTGAAATGTCTCAGCTTTTGGTCCCTCTCTCGAGACCTCACCTGGTAGTACCTACCCCAGAGTGTTGCTGAACATGTTGCTTTAGTAATAATACACACACATATATATATATTAAAACAGAATCGGATTGGTTTTTTTTTTTTTTTTTTTTTTTTGCTATTTGTTCATTCAGTCATCTGTTTATTTAGCATCATTTATTGATTCCCAGAATCCACAAAGATGGAATGAAGGCCAGGATAGCCTCCATTATTTTTGAGTATTTTTGCTGATTTCTCCATCCTCTCCTCCATGTCTGTAATCTACTCTTCATATCATACTTAAGGAGAAAGGATAGAGCAATAGGATCACTCAGAGAGACGACCTGAATTGGCTACGACTACATAGGACGTTAGGGGCTGCTGTGGACTCGGTTTGCTGAAGCTCTAACCTCAGTGTGACTGTGCTGGCAAACAGGACCTTTATGGGGGTAATTCATACTAGAAAAGGTCATGAGAATAGGGCTCCCATCCGATAGGACTAGTGTCATTATAAGACAGAGACACCAGACACCCCTCACTTTCTCACTGTGCACCCACAGCGGGTAGACCGTGTGAAGACTCAGCGAGAAGGCCCCTGTCTGCAAGCCAGGAAGATTTCTCACCAGAAACCAAATTTGCTGACCTCAATCCTGAACTTCTGGCCTCCAGAACTTGGAGAAAATAAACTTCTGTTGTTTAAGCGCCCCAGTCTGTGATATCTTATGGCTGGTCAAGCAGCCTGATAGGGTGGCAAAGCCAGGATGGGAACCTAGCCTTCACCACCAAGCAGTGACTTCTGAGCTAGCCTCTAAAGTCCTTGCAGATGGTGATCGAGCCTTTTATGTCTTCTGCAACTTCCAGACTCCAACTGAGCCTGCAAGAGAGGCAAAATGACAGTGAACGCATGCCCAAGGGACAGAAGAAAGTCACCGATGCTCCAGCAGCTGGTATCTTTAATCACTTATGTTTTGGTCATCTAGTACTCCTTCACAAATCACCACATAAGCTGATGGCTTAAAACAGCAACAGCTGTGCACTTGCTCTGGCTTCTGTAATTGAGGCAGGGTTCGAAAGGGAGAGCTCATCTCTGCTGCCTGTGGCCTCAGCTGGAATAGCTCCTGATGGCTTACTCCCATGGATAGCAAGTTTGGAATGCTGGCAGTCAACAAGGGGCTCAGCTGGGGCTACCCGCCCTGTCTTGTTTCTCCTCCATGGGCCCTCTCCCCGGCTGGGCTGGACTTCTCCCAGCATGGTGGGTAGGTTCCCAGGGGGCGCATCCTAAGAGCAAGTGTTCTAAGAGACAAGTCCCAATGTCCGAGCTTGCACTGCCCAGTACAGTAGCCACTAGCTACATGTGCACTTGAAGTACATTTAGTCTGACTCAAGATGTGCATTAAGTGCAAAATACGCACCAAGTTTGGAAAACTCAGTCCAAACAATAAAAGGAAAAATGCCACTAGTACCTTTTTTCAGTATCGATCACATTTTTGAAGAATATTTTAGATATATTGGGCTAAACAAGATACGCTATTAAAATTAACTTCATCTGTTTCTTTCGCTTTGTCTTTAATGTGACTGCTATAAAATTGGAAATTACATCTGTGGCTCACATTATATTTCTATTGTGCTGGTCCCTGAGCTTACCCTGAGCTCTGCTTGTGTCGTGCTTGTTAATTTATCAGGAACCAAAGCTGGTCACATGGCCAAGCCAGACTCATCCTGGGAAGCGGCTCCTCGAAGGTGTGAATGCTGGGAGGGGGGATGCATTGGGAACCACCCAAGTGACGTTCTACCACAACTTTCAAGGTTTCCATTTTGTTCAATTTTAAGACAATATAATACATTTTTGTAAAAAGACCTGATACGAAAAGCTCTATAAAAAGTCAGAAAAAAACTTCAACTTCATACATAATAGGATATAGTATTGTGGGTGCTTCAGCAGTGACTATGCAAGTATTCACCGCCTGTTGTATGCAAAGCGCCAGGTGCTGAAGAGAGGAGTAAAAGATTCCCAAGTGGCTTGAAACTTGAGAAATTCACAATGAATTTCTGGAAGAATGAACAATATAAAAGCGTGCCATATTAAGACCTTGTTGTGTGTTACAAAATACCCACTATGTGGACTACTTGCTTATCCATTGTCTCTCCAATTATATCATGTCTTCTGTGTGTGTGTGTGTGTGTGTGTGTGTGTTTCCCCATTTAGGGTTCCTGAGATTCTAATTGAGGAGATTGGAAGTAGAACCAGCATAGGAATGTTTGATGATTATAATTTAACAAGATCGTTTTTCTGTGCATTTCTAGTGGAGAACCCTAGCAGGGTGTGTCTCATGGGTCTTCACAGGAGATGGAGAAAGAAGAGCAGTGAGGTCAAGGGTGTTTCTGGAAGGAGAGATCCTTACAGGTGGGCTGGGCTTCGGCCCCTGCTGACAGTTCAGAGGATGCTAAGACTTTCACAGTATCATGTCCCATCAGCAGACAAAGCTTGTGAGACTGCTTCACCCTCAAGCATCTTGGGAGTGGGGGTGGCAGTGAGGCGAGTTTCATATGTTTGGTCTCTGTAGCGGGGGCTTGGGTTATGACGTCTGCCCAGGGAGAGAAGGTGGCCACAGTAGTTTGCTAGGGCTATCATAACACCGCCCCACACGCTCGGTAGCGTTAAGTGACAGAAATTCATTTTCTCACAGTTCGGAGGCTGGAAGTCCACGACAGGGTTGGCTTCTCCCTGGCTTGTAGATGCCATCCTGTCCCTGTGTCCTCACATGGTCTTCCCTCCTTTGTGCCGTGTCCTAATCTCCTCCTCTTACAAGAACACCACCAGTCATATTGGATCAGGGCCCATCCTGACACCGTCATCTTAACCACTTCTTTGAAGGCCCTGTCTCCAAATACTGTCACATTCTGAGGTACTGGGGGTTAGGACTTCAGCAGATGAGTATTCAACATTTCTGTGGAATACAATTCAACCAATAGCAAATTATTTCTGGGATGGGCCCTCTCTCTGACAGAATGATTTCTGTTGTCCAAACACCTAACAATTTGGTTGAAAAGTAGAAATAGATATAATATCCCGGATGGATTACAAAGTTGCCTGTTTCTTCCTTTCTGAGGCCATCTTTCTGTGGTGAAATGAGACCAAAAGGCAGGGTTGCATAATTAAGAGGAAAACAGAGTTTCAGTAAGGGTTGCTGCTTGTATATACACATGCAAACACATTGGAGGGCCCTTTCTGATACCTCTGTTTGCCCTCGCATGGGTAAGAAGCAGTGCCTTAATTAAAATAAGAAGAGCCCTGGGGCTCCAGACAGGAGAGGCTTCTCTGAGAAGCCAGGGCAGCACTGGGCTGTAGACCCCAATATCCCAATCCTACAGTCAGGGAAGTCGGGTTTAAGTCATAACCACATGAGAACACTGAACTCTGTTCAGTACCTAGAACTTTGCATACTGTAGGTAATTAATACTTATTGGGGAATCACTGCTGAAACACCTAAAACACTCTAGCCTATTATGTACTGAAGCTGGAAGAATTTTCTCTGACTCTTTATAAAGCTTTTTATATTAAGTCATTTTACATAATTGTATTGCTTTTGAAGTTGAACAAAATGGAAGCATTGGAAGATGTGGTATAACATTAAGGATGCATTAACTTAGCTAAGACAGAGGGAAAAGCATTCTAGAAAGAAGGAACAGCATGTGCAAGAGATGGAAGGGGCAGGGTAAATTCCAAGGCTGGAAAGTTGCCCAGTGGGATTGCAGCAGACAGCAAGGGGGTGTATACTGGAAGACGTGGTCTGGGGCTTTAAGAGTGTGTCATTTGGGAATGGGTAGAATCGCAGAATCTTCCATCTCTGTCTTAAAGGGCTTTCCAGGTAGGCTGTGTGTTTTCTTTCACTGTATCGTTTTTCGTGCCTACTACCCTATGTCGGAAATTTCCAAGGATTCAGGTGAGTGAGTGACACCTCCATGTCTCAGAACTCAGCTTTTCTCTTTAACCCCCAGTCCCCGTGACAAGGGAACTTCCTAGCAGGTGGTTACAAAAAATATTCATTCCTTGACCACTAACTTCCTACTGTACCCTAACTTCCTACTTACACATTTTCAGGAGCCTCTCCCAGTGCTGCAATGGGGGGCGTGCCTCCCCTCTCCTCTGATAACACCCAGTCTGACAGCAACAGTTCCACTTGACATCTTCCATTTTTTATCTCTGTCTCTGGCTCCCCTTTCCAGAAATCTTAACTGTGAGGTTACTTGAAGGTGTCTCGACTGATCAAGCCTGAGGAAGTCCTACTCATGTCTGTGTGGAGGGTCTTAAGCTTGGGGACTGATAATCCCATCCGTCCAAATCCTCGGGCAAGAAAAAACAATGGGAGCCAACTCACTCATAAATTAGAGCAATTCATTGTCATTTTCATCCTTGCCCCTTCTTTTGCCTGGGATGTTTCTTCCCCAAATATCTTTATGGTTCTGTCCCTCACTCCCTTCAAGTATCTACTCAAATATCAGAAAGGGCTTCCCTGGCTACCCTGGAATGAAAGCACCCTTCACTGATTGTCTTCCTTACCCTAACTTCTTCCTATTTTTCTTTAGCCTGCTCGCATGGGTTCTGGAAAGCTAATGTCCTCTGATGCTGCTGAAGCCATACTTCATCCACCATCCATTCATCACATCAATGCTTTTTGAGCACCTGCTATGTGGCAGGGACCATGCTATGTTGTATTGATAAAGGGAGGAACACAGGGGAGATATCTGCCCTCATTCTAGTCTAGGCACAACTAACAGAGTAGTGAATAAATCCATCCAGTCATCTCACCATGGAAACGGGGAGACCTGTTGAGGACTGCCTTAACTTGAGTGGTCAAAGGAAGGCTTTTGTGAGGAAAGGATTAGAAGGAGCAGGTTGCACCAGCCTCTGCTCGGCCAGCTTCCAGCTCTCACTTTTCCCCTCCATCAACCTGTCTTCCTCCCTATTCCACTTTCACCTTCTGCCGGTCCCGAGACAGGCCCTTCTGGGCGTGAATGTTGATGGGTACAGGCCCTTCCGGGCGTGAATGTTGATGGGTACAGGCACTTCCAGGCGTGAATGTTGATGGGTACAATAGATGGGCCAGGGATGAGGGGCTGGGAAGAAGGCAGCCTCATTCCCACTGGCGGTGTTGAAGCCCCAGCCTAGCCATGTGCCATGACATTACAGAACAGCTCACCCCACCCAGGGACTGCTTACCCAAGCCTAAGTGTGCAGTCCTTTTAATCTCATGAAACTCCAAGTCTTTTCAAGGTATAAAACAGTGACCTTTTCAAAATGCAAATCTGGTCCTACCACCCCCGCCCTAGTTTAAAACCTCCCAGTGGCTTGGGATAAAAGCCACTTCTGTATCACGCGTGGCTTAAGAACCTTGTGTGGTCTGGCCCCAGCCTCTCCAGCCCCATTTCCTGTTACCACCACACTGTGTCACACTGGGCACCTTTGAGTCCTTCGGATTCATCCTGCTCCCTCCCAGTTTTTGTATGTGCTGTACCTCCTTTTTGGAATGCTTTCCCCTCCGTCTTAACCAAATTAACTCATCCTTAATATTTAACTCAAATTTATAATTTCTTTACATTTATCATGATCCCTTACATTTTTCTTCTGTAACATGTGGCATGATGGCAGTGCTGTATCAATCCATTTGATACCTGCTTCATGTTATCTCCCCCAGTAGAGAGTAAGCTCTGTGAGGTCTGGCCCCGGGACCATTTCTGCGGGCCGATGTATGCCCAACTTTAACACAAGGCCTGCAATGTAGCAGGTACCTGTTAATATTTGTTGAATGAGTGAATGACTGAATGAATGAAAAACAATCTTTCTTTATACTCCCCTTCAGGCATAAGCAAGATCAATAACAGTCGTTGTAGAAAAAGGCAGTCTCCGTCCGGACACGCAGTCCACTATGTAGAAAATATTGCACCACTAATCCTACAAAGCAATCCGTTTCTCTTGCAAGTTATTTGTTGGTTTTGCTGGAGAGCGTCCCACCCCAGAGACAGTGATGTTCATGCTGGGGGGTGGGTGAGGAGGGGTGTCTGAGGAAGAAGACTCCAAGTGAGCTGACCTATTTCTCTGTTCCTTATATGTACAGAGTCTACCTCTACGTTTATTTGCCCACCTTTTTCTACCATTTCTTCCTTCTCAACCCAAGTTATAGTTCTTTTCCAAAGGTTGTTGGTGTGAAAAGAAAATTGGTTCAGGTCATAAATAAGATTCAAGGGGAGTCACTGGCATAGGTTTGGGGGACGACTGCCCCTCCCTCCTCCTCTATAATTTATTGTTTTTCTTCTGTAGGAAGCCAAATGATATTTCTCTAATTAACAGACACAGGCAACTATCGTATAAATCAACCTCATAGCCTTTTTAGTGATGCAATCACTTTATGATCAGGGGATATAAATTAAACATCACAAATGCATCTCAAGCAGCAAAACATAATGGGAATAAGAGAGAGGGGTTGGCTAGCTCTGGGGATTGTGGGCACTGAGAGGGATCTTCACTCTGGAAGCTGCTGATTTTGCCCCAACATCGCTGGGGGACGGGGTATAATCTGCGCGTGGACGGGGACGCCATACATTCTTGTCCTTGCTGTTGTACATTGCCTGTAGGTGTGAGTGACTGCATGAATGTGCATGGAGAGCCTAGGACCTGGGTAGAAGCCTCAGCCTTGGTACCTGTTCCCTGTGTGACCTTTGGGAAGTCACTTGCATCTATGAGCTCTGTTTTGTCATCCATCAGTTGGAGATAATCATAGTACTTGCTTCATAACATGATTGTGGGCATGAATGCGTGAATGCATGCAAGGCACTCACAATAGTGTCAGACATGTAAAGGGGACTTTAATTCGTTTGAACTCTTATGATTGGGATTATCATCGTTATTATTATCCCCAACCTCAAATTCCATGTCTCCCCATTTTAGTGGACATAATCACTTTAGATGCTGATTTCTGGGCCACAGTCTGATTCTACAACCTGGGGTAGAGCCTAGAACTCTACATTTTAACAATGTTCTTGATGCTTCTGATGCTGGCGGTCTGTGAATCACATCACTAGTCAATGGCATGCACAGAAAATTGAGGCTTTTACTAAATACCTAGGTAGCTCAGCCTAAATGCTACCCACTAGGAATAAGACAGCACCAAATAATATCCAGAGAGCAGATTTAAACTTATTTTTATACTTCCTTCTAGGAAGTGGCCTCTGGGTGGAGTGGCTTTGCTGGAAGCACCATCCTTTCCTTCCTCCCTCACTCAGAGCTAGATTCCTGTGAGTGTGGAGCATGGCTGGAGATGAGGCCCCATCTGGAGATAAGGGGGGGTGGGGAGGATTGAGCTACAGTGAATCCTTTCTAAACACACACCCTTGGGTATGCTCTTCCTCTCCACCCCTCTCTCTTTCCCCAGACTTGGTAGTTTCTTTTAATAGTTCCTCCCAACACAGAACCTTGGGGAGGGGGTACTATGTTACAGTTTATAAAACACCTATGTGCTCATGATCTCATGGAAAATTCCCAATCCTTGAGACTAGTAGTGAAGAGAGATTATTATCCCCATTTAACAGATGAGAAGACTGAGGTTCAGAAATAAAAGAGGATTTTCCTGAGGTCACACAGTTCTTAAGGGATAAACAAGTCTTGACTCCAGGAGTTTTAATCTTAAATCTGCTATGGTGTTTGGCACTGTGACATAGAGGCTTTGGTTTATTTCCTTGCTTAGAAACAAATGGTTGTGGTATATGTACAGTCATGTATAGACAATCATATTTTGAGATGGAGCACACATGTGTCTGTGTCAGTGTGTCTATCTGTGTATTGGGGGCGGTGGTGCAGAGCCCCTTGTTATATAGCTCCTCATCCCTTTGCCCTGCATCTTCCGGGGGCTCCCAGGGTTATTGCACTTACCCCAACCTCAGTGCCTCAACTAAGTTTTCCACAGTCAACTAAAAGAACACTGTCTTGGGCTCCTGGGTGGCTCAGTTGGTTAAGTGTCTGCCTTTGGCTCAGGTCATGATCCTGGGGTCCTGGGATTGAGCCCTGCATCAGGCTCTCTGCTCGGTGGGGAGCCTGCTTCTCCCTCTGCCTGCTGCTCTGCCTACTTGTGTGCTCTCTCTCTCTCTGTGTCAAATGGATGAATGGAATCTTTAAAAAAAAAAAAAAAAAGAACACTGTCTTGAGACCATTTCTGTCATTTGAAGCATGTTCAGTAGCCATAGTCTCTAGATGTCATGGAGCATTTTGTGGAACATCATGACATTTTAGAAGTTGAAAGAATTATGTGTTTGAGGACACATGGGGCATTTCCTTCTCCCCTTTGGCCCTTCTATCCAGTCATCTAAGACATTTCTGTGGTTGCTGCTCAAGAAAAGGATGGCCCAAACACATGGAGAGAGAAAAAGGAGGACTCCTGTCTTGGCTTTTGCATTCCCAAAGCCTGGACTGGAGGGTGAGGGGAAGACCCACAAGCATCATTTGAGCATAGATCTGGGGAAAGTGTAATAGGCAAGGAATCAAAAAAAGCCCTAGACTTTGGGAAGGGAAAATATGGCAGGGAAATAAAGAGGGAAAGAGCTTGTGGGTTTGTGGCATAGGCTCTGAATGGAGGGAGCATGTGGGGCAGAGCAGAGCCAGCATCCAGAGGCTCCTCAGCCTCTGCCAAAGCATCCTCCAAAGAGGTCTTATTTGTGGTTTGCTCTTGGGAGATGAATGGGCGTCTCTTCTTTGTCTGCAGGAGCCCAGCCACCACTCAGCTGAGTGTAACACAGACCCTGCCCTGGGGATCTATAGTGGCTGCTCTTCCCATTGGATGAGCCCCTCGGACCCAGTAAGGAAGCTGTGGGGTGACTGGCCCCAAGATTGAACTCAGACCCCATCTGACCTATCCCATGTGACCAACCCCCATTTCCATACCATGGGACACTTGCATACATCAGAGGCATCCTGGACATCCACAGGATGCTGGAGTGGGTTTTGGTTTTTGTTTTGAGGTTTTTTTAAGAGTTTATTTTTTAAGAACAGTTTTAGGTTCACAGCAAAATTGAGAAAAAGGTACAGAGATTTCCCATATATGCCCCACCTCCCCCCAACACATGCATTGTTTTTCTCATCAACATTGCCCTGGTGAGACATTTGTTACAATTTAATGAACCTACAGTGACACATCATTATCACCCAGAGTCCAGAGTTTACAGTAGAGTTCACTCTTGGTGTTGGGCATTCTATGGGTTTGGACAAATGTATAATGCCATGTATCCATCATTTTAGTCTCATAAAGACTATTTTCACTGCCATAAAAATCCTCTGTGCTCTGCCTCTTCATCTCTCCCCGTCCCCAGCCCCTGACAACTGATCCTTTACAGTCTCCATAGTTTTGTCTTTTCCAGAATGTCAAATAGTTGGAATCTCATCATACCCAGGCCTTCCAGATTGGTTTCTTTCACTTAGCAATATATATTTAAGGTTCCTCCCTGTCTTTTCATGGCTTGATAACTCATTTCCCTTTTAGTGCTGAAAAATATCTCATTGTATGGATGTACCACAACGTATTTATCCATTCAGCTACTGAAGGATATCTTGGATGCTTCCAAGTTTTGGCAATCATGAATCTAGCTGCTATAACTATCATGTACAGGTTATTTTATGGACATTTGTTCTCAACTGCTTGGGTAAATACCAAGAGGCAAGATTGCTGGATCATATAGCAAGACTAAGTTTAGTTTTATAAGAAATCTCCCAACTGTCTTCCAAAGTGGCTGTACCATTTTACACTCCAACTGGCTATGAATGAGAGTTCCTGTTGTTTCAAATCCTTGACAGCATTTGGTGTTGTCAGCCTTCTGGATTTGGGTCGTTCTAATAGGTCTGTAGTAGTATCTCACTGTTGTGGAGTGGAGTTAGGACGGAAACCCTCAGCCTCAGTATTTGAGTGGGACCGGTTGAGCCATATCAGAGATCTCTTCTTTCCCCAAAGCCAAGATGGTGGCCAATAAACATATGTTCTATGTATATACCTGGGAAATGAGGCCATGAAATCTTGTGCCAGATCTGATACGATTTTATACTATATTTGAATATAGACACGGGAAATCAAGTGCTGATAGTTTAGAAGAAATTATGGAAGGGAAAACTTGAAGTGAGAAAATCTATCACTTCTTTTTCATGCATGCATTTATGGATTGGTTGCTATAGTATCCATTGGCTGCCAATCTGAAAAGTAGAGCCAGTATTTGATAACAGTAGTAAGATCCTTGGCTTGGCTTGTGGAGCATCAGTTTCCAGGTGATTGTGTTCTAAGAATCCCTACTCTTTTCCTCTGGAGTAATATCCAGTTTGCTTGCAGACAATCCTGATGCCTGACACCAGGGCTTCAGAGTGGTGACAAAGGCAAGGGTGAGTGTGGGCCATGGCAGTGTCCTTTCCACAATGGCTACCTGTGGCACTTTTAAAGTCACAGGAAATATATGGTGTCCTAATTACCTTGCTTTTCTTAAATGTGAGGCACAATCCATGAGGCCAGTCTATCATTTTGCTGCTCCCAATCTGATTCAGCTGAAATCCAAAGCCATTAAAAATCTTCTCGAAGAATCTTGAGATAACATGGCTGCCAAATTTCTGCTTTTACCACTGTGTCTTTTGTCCCCCGCTGCTATTCTGAACTCTGAATTCCATCCTGTGTCAGCAATCTTCCTGTTAAGGCCCTATTGATCTGGAGACGGATGAACTTAATTTTTCTTTTCAAGGTATGAAAGTACACGTGGTCCTAGCACTTAACTCAATGGTGGGAGGAAGTCAGCTTCCAGCCCCCCTTCGCCCACCATGTCTAATTAACATGGAGTCTACCTTCTTTGATGAGTTCATAAGTGTTTCACAGACAAGCGGGATGTAGCAACTTTGCAAGACACTGTTTAAAGATCTTCGACATCTGAGAAAGCCACAAAATCCAATAATCCTACTTTCAGAACTCCAGGGTGTCCACTGAGATCAATCTCATATCTAAACATCACATAAAGAGAGTGCATTGCATTATAGACTGGTTTCTATTGAACACCACCTAAGAAACAGCATTAGACAGTTTTGGAAAAAAAAATGGAGTCTATACCAGAGGGAATGGACAAGATTGTCAAATTCTGGAAAATTTTCCCCTTGATTAAATCTGCACTTTCAAAATCGTTACATTTTTAACAAAAATCAGCTTAGCTCCAATTTATCTTTCAGACAATTTCTTGATGGATTCAATGTTGGGAATAAACTGGAGGGGCTCTTATATTCTTCTTTGGACACAAACAAAGCTGTTACGAATTCTTTCCTTGGTAACCGCAGTAATGCCTGCATAAGGTCCTGCAGAGGGGGTTCATAGGTGTTGAAGGTTGTTTTTTCTTGGTGGGGGGCACCTAGTCCTGGGCTCGTTCTGGCACGTGCCCCTCAATGCAAAGTGTGTCTAGGTGTTTGTAAGGAGACAGGACCCAAGCACCAGAAAAGGCAGTGTTGGCTTCAGATGTGTGCAGAGCTTCCTTTGCTGACGCTGAAGGGAGCAGTGAAATCCTATAGTGGTGTTCTTTCCTGAAAAATAATAGCATTGAGACATGCTTTCCATTTTTCTTCAGGAAAGAAATAGATTTACTTAGCTTAACATATTTTATTTAACTTTCTCAGTGTTGTTATTTTTTTCATTGTTAATATTTCCCAACCTGTGCTCTCTGGAACACTAAATCCCTGTTATGAGAACCCTTAATGAAGCTTGAGAAAGGTTGAAATTTTAAAAGGCTACTTCACTGCAGGACTTTTTAGAGCTTTAAATATGATAAGATGTCCTGAGAATCTCCAAGTGCTTGGGGAGAGAAACTAATGTGAGTTTCCGAAGTCTATTTGATCCTGAAATTCTTTATCAGCAAACCTCTCGCTCCCGACTGGCTTTTTGGGAATATGCTTTTGGAGAACGCTGTTCTAGGTGCACAGCACATTTCATTAACACCTCACAGTTTAGTCTGAGAAGGAGAGCTCCAAAAGAAAGGAAAGTCAGGTGGGTTAGGGTTTCCCTTAAAATACTCTCCCACATCTTCTTTGAGCCATACCCTCCCCCCGCCCCCCCAGCCTGGTTTTCCATAACAGCAACAATTGCCTAAGCCTCCAATTCAAAGGCAGTAATTGGTCATTTGGCCGGATCTGAGCTGTCATAGATACAAACAATAGCTGAGCATTTAGTTAGATTTCTTTGAGCAGCTCCAGTTTCCTCATGCCTCTTCTCTACCTGTACGCTTGAGAAGCTCTGAGTCAGGAAGTCCTGTCTATTTCATGCTCACCATATAGGTAAAAAAGGAAAAAAATCATCTCCGAGCTGGAGCTGTTTTTCATACAAAGTAGTTCAGATCCACCTACTTTCTAGCAATCATAAAGCTGCTTCTTGTCTTTCTGAGTATCTTATGATATGCCCTGTCAGCCAATGTAGGCACCTGAAGCTTGGATCTCAGTGTTTTAGTCTACTTTATGGGTACTCATATCACTTTATCTCACCTAACTCCCCATTAGCCCACCTTTCTCTCCCTCCCTCCCTCCCTTCCTCCTTCATGCTCTCACTCTCGCTCTAGCTCTCTCTCTCTCAAAAGGGGTTTAATCTTGAATTTTCGCTTACTAGGATGTGGGCCAATGCCCTTGGGGACATGTGCAGATGTAGAATTTGGGGACAAAAACAGATCAGAGGAGAGTTAAATCAGATGCCCCTACCTGAGAACCCTAATGTCCTCGCACTATGCTCTCTCTGACCTCTATCTTGTACTAGTTCCAACTTAAGTAAATTCCATGGCATTTAGTTGTTGAGACACTAACTCTTTTATGGCAAAATGAATTAGTGGGTTATTTATATATTTTAAACTTACTTAGACACTCCCTTAAGGCTCACAGCCAAGTCAATAAAGTTATGTTTGAAGATGGAGTTTGAAATTCTATTTTCATTCATTTTAATGGTTTACAAGCAAATTGCATTTTCTACTTCATTCGGTGACATAAGTCAATAGGTATCCAATGTAAATGTAGTTCATTTATATCTGAATTGATGTTCTGTCCACCATTACCTTATGTTTCTAATGCATTCTGATACATTAGTAAATAGGCTTGTCTGATTAATCATTAGCACATGAAAAGAATTAGCTGCTGCCTGCCAAATGGAATTATTGACACTGATAAGAGGACCAATGATGGTATCACCTGGAAATGGAGTATGGGGTTATTTAAAAAAAAAATGCCTCAACAAATATGGAGAACCCTGAAAGTGTTTCATTAATTCTTCTTGTGATAGACGTTCTATACTTCTCTTAAAAAAACAATTTTCCAACATTCAAACTTGATGAAAGAAAGTCTAGATTTACTTCACAAACTTAGCTGCCTAAAGTCTAAATACTAAATAAGAAAATCTAAAATCTAAATAAAACTTGATCACTACCCATGGAGGGTGAGAGAGGTTTTAGAACCTTTGAGAAGAAAACAGAACACAAACCAAGCCCCCTAGAAGCCCCCTCTATTGTGATCCACAGCCTGAAGTGGAGTCTTATTAAACCTGATCCAAGTGGCCCCATCTCAATTTTGGCTAGAGAAATTTGTGTGTGCACACACGCATGCACACGCGCACACGGGTGTGCATTTACATGATCCTTTGCAGAAACCCCACGCTGCACCTCTTCTCCACCAATGAAGCCCTCATGTGGAACTTCGGCAAGGGGGCCAGCCTTGAGGTCTGTAATGCAACTCCAGCGTGTTCCTGGGCTAAGACAGCACGACATACCTAAAAGGGTCATAGCCCTATCATTTTGAAAATGCCCATGTAATTCTGTTTTGTTATTGTCTGAGCCATTAGATTTAAAAGCTCTTCTGTGTGATTGCCAAGTACATTAATGTGAACAAATAATGAAAGTCTAGCTGCTGAGCTGCCCGAACTCATGCAAGTGTCTTCAGGCAGCTCCTCAGTGTGGCAGCATGTGGCAGGTCACTTTTGCTGAGATTTGCTTTCTTCTGGGCTTTAGAGCCATACGGAGTATGGTGCAAAAGAAGGGCTGTTTGTGGGCACATTTGCTCCAGCATGACCTGAAGCCGAGGTGCTGAGTGCCTGTGACATATGGCTGATAAAGGGGCCCAATCCCCTTAGGAGATTTCATTACTGAGCAAGGATGCCAAAGAAATAGAAGTCAGGAACCTAACTTCGAACATGTCTTTGGTGATTCACATTCTCTCGTTCCTCGTTTCCCCCACCCGTGTGTCAAGTGATAATAATAATTGCTGTCCTTCCTACCTTCCAAGGTGTTTGAATTTCAGATGATTGTGAAAACATTAAGGAGGGGCATATGAATTGCCAGATGGCAGAGGTCCTGTTTTTACTGGAGTATGTCTTCTCTCTTTAAAATTAAAAGCTACTTGGGGCGCCTGGGTGGCTCAGTTGTTAAGCGTTTGCCTTCGGCTCAGGTCATGATCCCAGGGTCCTGGGATCGAGCCCCGCATCAGGCTCCCTGCTCAGCGGGAAGCCTACTTCTCCCTCTCCCACTCCCCCTGCTTGTGTTCCCTCTCTCGCTATGTCTCTCTCTGTCAAATAAATAAATAAAATCTTTAAAAAAATTAAAAAATAAATAAATAAAATTAAAAGCTACTTGAAGACCTGTACTATGGGTTCCCAAGCAGCAAAGACTGAACAAAGTATTTCTTTAATTAATCAAATGAAAAGTACGTGTTTCATATTCTTATTTCAAGTTTGGGCCAGAGCCTTCTCTTATGTTTAATGTCACCTTCAGACTCGTGTTTTGTTCATTCACTAGTCTACGTACTGTGTAATGCATGGATTTCTTCTGAGGTTTGTGTTGTCTCAGAAGGTAGGATAACCAGAGGACCTGTGTGGGTCCTCGATCCCAGATACTTTCTTTGATCTTGGTTCTGGCGGGAGACTTTCTCTATTGTTTACATAGGAAAAGTTTTCTAGCGCTTGGCAAAAGAGAACACATGCAGGGACATAAAAATGCATGATTCACTGGGGGTTGAAGAGCTGAGGGCACTGTAGAGGTAGAACAAGAGAAATAGTGGTTATGACAATAGGCTCAGAAGCCTGATTGCCTGTGTTCTCATCTTGGGCCTCTCACTTATAAGTTGTGTGGCTTAGGGCAAAGTTATTGTTAACACATCTCTGCCTCAGTTTCCTCATTGGTAAAACAAGGCTAGTAATACCACCTAACTCATGGGATTGTCAAGAAGAGTAAAGGAGTAAAGCACATACAGCACTGAGTATAACATCTGGCATGTAGTGAGCATTCAGAAAATCTCACTATCGTGTTTTTTGCTGAAGATAATGATGATGGTGGTGATGGTGATGGTGATGGTGGTGGTGATACTGACAGTGGTGATGATGTTGATGATGGTGATGATGGTGATGATGGTGATGATGGTGGTGATGATGATGGTGGTGGTGATGGTGATGGCGATGATGATGTTGATGGCAATGGTGATGGTAGTGATGGTGATGGTAGTGGCGATGATGGTTGCAGTGGTGGTGGAGGTGGCAATGGTGATGATGATGGTAATGGTGGTGGTGGTGATGGTAATGGTGAGGGTGATGGTGGTGGTGATGATAGTGGTGGTGGTGATGGTGGTGGTGGCAATCACGATGATGATGGTGATGGTGGTGGTGGTGATGGCAATGATGATGGTGGTGGTGATGGTGATAGTGATGATGTTGATGGCGATGGTGATGGTGATTGTAGTTATGGTGATGGTGGTGATGGTGGTGATGATGATGGTGACGGCATTGATGCAGAATTAGTGGCAGGTGGGTTTGGCTGCCTGCTAGATAGGATGTGAAAAGTTCTGAACATTGCTCTTAGATTTCCTTGGGTGTTAACAATGTGATCGGGTCCTCATGGTGACTCCTACCTGGATGATTAAAGATCTCTTTCCCCAAACTCTGGCTTTTTTGCCTATTTCATTTTTTTTTAGGGCTTGTCTCTCTGTTTCGCTGCCATATCACCAGTGCCAAGAATAGTGCCTGATGTCTAGTTGGCACTCAATATTTGTTAGACATATGAACGACTCTTCTACTCCCCAGAGTGATTCCTTTGCTTTTTCTGTTTGGTTGGAGACACATTTGCCAGATGCATTGCCACAGAGTTCCTTTCCTTACACCTAAAATAAGAGTAATAGAGAACTGTTATTCTCTTAATAAAATAGTTTGTTTGGGTATATTAACACCGGGCCCTATAAATACCAGTCTTCGTCTCCACCACACTACACATCTGGGGATCCATTGGAGTCACCCTTCGATGAAGCTGTCACTGAGAAAGCACTCAGTAGGAACACAAGGACTTTCTTATGCTTTCTTCCCCAAGCTGGATCCTCATGTAATCACTTTGCTTCCTAAAACAGCACCCTGAAAGGTGGCAGCAAACCAGTCCCTGGGCAGGGGCAAGAAAGCCAGGAAGTGTGATATTTTATTAATTATTACAAAAATAAACTGTAGGGCTGAGACTTGCTACCGCAAAGCACAAGTGTGAAAATCCCACTTTGCTAGTGAAGAAAAAACTCCTTGTTAACTACAAAGATCTTCCCTCAGCAACATGTAAAGTAGGAGGAAAGAAGAGAGCGCAGACATTATCAGCACTTTAAATAAATGAAAAAGTTTACCTCTGAAAGGTGATGTTGTAAATCATATTTCCTTCCAGGGTAGTAGTATATTCGGCAGTCTTGGGCATTTTCCTTTCAGATATTTTTTTTGCCCCCGAAAGAATCTAGGAAACAGATTGACCATTGATTCATGTCTTCCAGTATGTTAGCTATTAATAACGTTCTCATTTCATAATTTTTCCCTCTTTTGAATGCATTCCAGATGTTCACCTTGCCAATGTGAATTTTAAATGCTTACTGTTGCAATCATTTTGTGTCCCCAGGACTTTAAACACGCCTGTAGCCCTCCTTTTAGAACCTTAAAGAGATGATGAAAAGCTCAGGAGAGAGAGGGGGTAGGGGGGTGGGAACATGCCTGTGATGGAACATGGAGATATGGATACAGATATGAAAATAGATACGTAATTTTGACTTCCAGGCATTTTATGACTATATGTCTTCATCTATTTTTAAGAAATTGATTTTATGCTTTTATTTTTAATAAATATTTTTCCAAGAAATTGACAAAATGGATTTATTACAGAGTAGCATTAAGATAAGTAAAACTTAGATTCAATTTGTGGTTCAGATTGCTATTTTCACACACCAAAAAAATGCCAGCCGATGAAACTCTCAAGTCAGCCTGCCTTCTGTGTTACGTAATGGCTCTTTAAATCAGTGTAGCATGACAACAGTGGTCATAGAGGAAACGGTGAGAACAAAGCAACTTTTTAAACAAAATGCACTTATTACCTATTGCATATTTGTTGGGTCAAAAGTAGGATAGAATTTTTGATCAAGAAATGATTTTAGGTTTATGCGATTTGATTCATGAGAATAATTTTCTCTTTGAACAAAGTCCGTGGTTTAGAGTATGTTTTATGATTTTTTGGTCCATTTCTGGGAAGTAACATGGATGCTTAAGATAAGCAAAGCTGTGAGTGCCCTGCATCAGTTTGCTGTATTGATTAGGGTAAGGTTTTGCTGCTGTAACAAAGAGACCTCACAATACAAGAGACATAAAGAACAAAGGAGTTGATTTCCCTCTTGTGTACCTGGCCCCATGTGAGTGGTCTGCTGAGGCAGGCTGAGGCAGGCGAGCCCTGCTCCACGGATCCAGCTTCCTGCCAAATCATTGTTCCTTTATACCCACTGCACTGTCATCATCTCAGGGTTAAAGCTGGGTTGTCATGATATTCAGGTTCCAGCCAGTGGGAAGAACAAAGTGTAGAGGAAGGATACCCAGTGTTTCAATAACCAGGCACATGACTTCTGGGCACATTCCACAGGTGAGAACTTTGTCCCCTGGCCAGCCAACTATGAGGGGGTCTGGAAAATGTGGTCCAGCAGATCAGTGGAAGCCCAACTGCAATTCCTTGCCTAGAAAGGGAGGAGAAGACACATTGGATGGACTTCCAGAAGTCTCCATCACAACCAGCTTCCCCCAACCCCATCTCACAGGGTTATCAAATTTTGCCAAGCACCAGGCTTCAGTTGGGTAGTCCTTATCCCTCGCTTGGACTCTTTCCTCTCCCCTTCCCCACAGGAATATAATCTCCAAGTTTCCAAGTTTTCACATAAGCTTTCTCTCTCTACCCCGAACCTGCAGGGCACAAACCAACCAACAAACACCACATCAGCTCTCCCCCATCCATTTATTTTTTGTCTTCCAAATTGACCCAAAGTTCCTCTCCTCTAGCCCTTTCCATTTCACAAAACCTGGAGGTGGCCTTGAAATAAACAAATTAAATAAACCAATGCATAATAATGCTGGATAAGTAGAAGTTCCATGTCTTTTTTTTTTTCTATGTCACCTGTGGCATTTCTTCTTTGGTCCTTGCGGTTTAATTTTCAGGACTGATACGGACTGTGTGGAAATATCTATTGCTCATCTTCACAATGTCGGCTTCCAAAATCAATGAGAACGCTCTCCTGTGGGAGCCGGCATGTGTAAAGAATATGGACTTTGGAAGTAGACAGATCTGGGTTTGAGTTTCATTTGCTCAGTGGCTATGGCTGCATTTCCAATTCAAGTCCATTCAGCCTCAGTTTACCTATGTTTACATGGAGGATAATAAAATTTCTCTTGTGTGTTTGTCATGGGCACTGAAGGAGTTAAGAGAGGTCAAGTGTCTGGCACGTAGTAGGGGGCAATAGGACTAGCCCCGATTATTGTAAAATTAGCGGGATCAGCCACCTGAGTTCTTGAGTCTCCTTTGTTGTTGACTTGTTAATTCTCATTTAGATGAGCCATTTGATCCCTCTAGGCCTCAGGCTCCTCACCTGAAAATCAGGAGACTGCCTTCCTTAGGAGAGGGTGCTGGTGTAAGGAGCAAGTAAGACGATGGATGGGAAGGCACTTAAGGGGAAAAAAAAGCAACAGATCATAAAAAGCACTCTATTAATATGAATCATTTCTTATCAGTGTCCTCAGACTGAGATGCTGACTGCTTTGGTTTCCAACTAAGGGATGGTATTCTTCCAAATATACAGCTGGATCTAGTGTGTCCTATAGAATTCACAGAATATGAAAGATCCTCTGGGCAACTATTATTATATCAGTTTAATGCCAAGCCATGTCACCTGAAGAAATAGGTAAAAATAATTTGTTCTATAGATGGGGTTGACTGGTCTAGTATTTTCAGCCTTTAATCTTCTCCAATGGAAACACCCTCCATTAAATGAACATGCTGGACAGAGTGGAGGGAAATTAACAGAATGTTGATGGTAGCTCAACACTGTTAAAAAATGTTGTAAACTTGTCCTCTGGTTTCCTGTTGGTGACATGATCTTATAGCCAAGTGGGAGTATTATGAACAAGAATTTGGCTCTTCCTCCCCATGGTGTGGTTTGTTGTTCCTTGTTGCTGTAGTTGGTTTTATATCCTAAGGTTGGCCTTGGCAACTGAATATTGACAAGTCTGCTTGCCTATTTTTTTTTAATGGGTGATGTTTGTTTTTGGTTTGGGATTACGAAAGTGTTAATCAGAAAATTTGGAAAATGTAGAAAGTTATAAATAAGAGACTTGTTTAAACACCATAACTCTTAATAAATTAGTTTATTTCTTTCAAAATCTGTGTATTTCCTAACTAAGGATGTGGAATGAAATGGCAGAAACAGGGAGGAAAGGCATTAAGGGTTTGAGGTTAGAGAAGTATTTTTGGATTCTCACTTTGTGGGGACAAGGATTGGGGTAGGTATTTGTATGGTTGCTGTGGCCAATGTAAAGGAAGTAGAAGGATAGAAGCAAACTGTGATGTGTGTGTGTGTGTGTGTGTGTGTGTGTGTGTGTGTGTTGGTGGTTCTTCTGTCTTTCATTTTCTAGCCATCAATAAACCTCTGGTCAGGCGTGCCCTGGTGATACTTTACAGCCTCAACAGTGAGGCTAAATTCTAGATCTAACCCATCTTATTCTGTTATGAGTGAGAAATACTTCCCAAATCCATTCTGCATGTCTTCTTCCATCTGGTTTTCATGCTCCTATGATTAGGCTCATTCTCACATTCTCATTCTTCCACTTCCTCCCTCAACATGGCCTTCCAATTTGAGCAGTAATGTTAGCAGGACTGATGGGGAGTGTCACTTACATATTGTAAGTCCGCGAATCTCAGTGGCCTAACACAACAAAGCCTTTTTTATTTTTTTTCTTTTCAGTACAGGTCCACCACAGGTCATCAGGAGGACTCTGTTCATCATGGTGACTCAGGGATTTAGGCTGACAGAGGCTCCACTGGATATATATTTCCATGACAGGCAAAGTAAGAATCATGCTCTGGCCCTTTAAGCTTCCTCTGGACATGACAAGCATATCATCAGGTTACATTTTATTAGCCAAAGGAAGTTATGTGGTCACATCTAATTTCATATGCCCAGGAGGAGAGAACTAGGATGTTTGTAGAAAGTCCTAATGACACCCTCAATGGGCAATGTGAGTGCTGTGTGTCTTCCAGGGAGTTCCTGCTACACTCAGCCAAGCTTCTTCCAGGTGTGGGCAATAGGTGTATCTTTTAATGAGTTCTGCTGCCCTAAGTCCTAAACCCTTGCAAGTATGATTGTCACCCTGGAAGGTACTAGAGAACAGGGCCTATCGGCTCATTTTCTATATCAAGACTCCACCTTAGATCTGTCCAGGGCAATGGGCTGTGCCCTGACCAGAATCCATTACTCTTTGGTAGAATCACCTTGGGAAAATATTAATATAAAAAAACCATGGTTCTTTGTTTTTCTTCCATATACAAGCTGTTTTTTGAGTTAAGGCAATCTGCTTTGATTTCACAGCTTCACATTTGAGGGATCAGATAGTCATTCCAAAGCATATGTATTAAGCACTTACTATGTGGCAAGCATATGTTCTGCACTGTTGATGCAGTGATAAAAAGGGAAGAGAAAATACAAAGTCCTTGTTCTTACAGAGCCCTTACCATGTTAGAAAAAGCACACACTGTGGAAATAATGACAACACGAATGTAATATTCCAACTGCAGTAAAGGGCTATGAAGGGCACTTTGCCCTGGTCTGATGAGGAGTAATTATTAATGAGGTCCAATGGTGTAGATAGGAAGGGCATTGAAGACCAAGGACACAGCATGAGCAAAAGCTTGGTAGCAGGAAGAAAAAGGTGGCATTCTGGGGTCTGGAAGAGGACTTGCTGGGTGGACAAAGAGAGAGCAGCATGGTTGGCATGCGAGATGGTAGGCCCAGTTAAGGATTACTGTTTTAATCTGAAGAGTAGGAAAACTAGATTTGCATTTCAAAACAAGAGCTCTGAAGTCAGTGTAGAAAATGGAGGGCCGGAGGGTAGATGCTGAGCTCAGAACCAGGACAACTGCCCTGCCCGAATAAAACCTGAGCTTGGAGTAGGTTGTGGTGGCAGAGATACTCAGCAGACTTCTCAAAAATCTTGCTCTGCATGCAACAGGAATCCCAAGGACATGACATGGAACACCTCTCTGTCAGCCACTGTATCACGTGTATCTGCTACCAGGTTGAGTGGACAAATGGACAGTTTTTATATTGATTCCCATTACAAGGGTAGAAACAGCTGGGGTAACAGCAGGTACAAAAGTGTTGAGTGTCCAGCTAATAGAGAAGATTGCTTTTTCTCTTGCCCAAGCACTCCTGGATATATCAAAAAAAGAGAAGCAAGTGAAGATAGTACTTTAGTCCTCTAAATATTTTTTCTTTAGTGCAGAATTTGTTGCATTGTTTATATAGCTCCTGATAAAAACACAGGAGCCTCCTGACCATTGTCCGGATACTTCATGGCCCCACCACTGATGTCATTTGACTGTGTTTTCCTGGTTTAGTGGAGGAGTTGTAATTGTTCTTTATGATGTAGAAATAAGCCCTAAAATTAAACTCTGGGTGTAGACATCTGGCCCGTACTCTTAGAGCAGACCATATGTTTAAAATAAAAATGAAAATTTCTGCATGACTAATGAGATAGGGTCACAAAATATAGTCAGTGGGGAACCGGATGTCAACTCTCCACCGATCCCCTCCCTAAAACCAAAAAATTTGCTTCCAAGCTAGCCTTGCCCTGTGTATGTTTTCTTTACTTCCATAGTTCATTATGCAAACTTGCATTAATTTGTTGACAGTACAAGGCAAATCCATGATAAAACCAGAGAACTTCTCCAAAGTAAATATTTGGTGCTACAAAATAGGGGGGTTTTGCACATTAATCCAATAATAAAATATAGTCTGTGGGAGGAATAAGGAGCGTTTGCTAATTTCCTAAATTGCTGTAGGTCACAGAAGCCTCTAATTGATTTGAAAAATTATTTTGTTTATGGAGAAGTAATATTCCCAGTCAGGAGGCCCAGCTCCTTAATGCTGGGGGCAGCTGCAGAGGCCCCCAGATGCAACGCAGCAGTGGGGTGGGGGAAAGGAAATGGGGATCCAGCTTGGCCCAGTCTGTGTCCTGGATTTTGAAGGTAATGTAGGAGAAATAGCTAAGAGGAGAAATGTGAGTGGGCTATGAGAAGCTAAAACTCTGCCCGGAGTGTTAACGTCTGGAATAGCAAGTGGCCTTTCCACTTGAGTCAGGGCTCACTGTTCCCATCCTTGCCTATGTCACAGCATTTCTAGACCTTGACTTTGCCCTGGCAGCAGCTCCTCCAGCAGAATATTCAAAAGCAAGGGATGGATGGACGTGTGAGCTGAGTGTCAAGGAGAGAAGATGTGCATATACGTTAATAGTTACAAGATGGCGGTAAGCTCCCCTTGCAGAGTGTTGGGATGAAGGAGTACTTACGCATCACGTGCATTCTCTGTCATGGTTACCAGGAGGAAGTGATGGACTCAGGAGGGTGGGGGAATTCAAGGAGAGTTTCTCAGAGAGGGCAACACTTTGACTTCGGAGGCAGGAGTAGGGATTTGCTAAGCGAAAAATTTTATTCATAAATCAGTGAACTTAATAAATAAGCTGTGCTAGCCAGCTTACAGCAGCAACTTTATCATAGTTGATGCATAGAAGGAGACGGGATTAAACATAATAGATATGATTTTATAAATATTTATGATGTGCCAGGCACTGTACCAAGTGCTTCCCATACACTGTTTCAATTAGTTAGTATTAGTCCCTGGTGTTGAGGGGAAAACTATGCTTAGGGAGGTTAAACAATCCTCCTACTCAACATAGCTTGGTGGAAAATCTGAACTGAAGCTACAGAGAAGTAGAGCCTTATGCTTTACCCCAAATACTATACTGCCACTCAAGCTGACCACCAGCACATCTGAGGCTTAAGATCAAAGAAGTTTCATGGGCTTCCCCAACTGAAGAAGTTTTAAAACCTCAGTAACATAAAAACAAAATTAACACTGGAGACTGGGAAGTATGTGACCCTCAGTGACTGCCTCCACAAAGCAGCCATGGGGACGTAGAAGCTCTGTGATCCTGCAACGTCGTGTTCCATCGTGCCTGGATCCCCAGCGGTGGTTTGAAAACTGATCAAGGAAGTTCCAAGGGGCCCATTTAGAATTAGTTGAGGGTATATTTAGGTTAGGTCTCACTCTTGCTAATGGCATATATTTTCTCCCATCTTGTGACTCCCGCCTAGCTCTATGTAGCACACCACTTCAGTGGGCACCGCAGTGGAGGGAAAATCCATTAACTTGCTTGACTGGCATCATGTCGACACAGGCAAAATAAACCTTGGCTTTCTTTAAGAGCTCTAGGAGATTCAAAGAGCCCAGATTTGAAATGTAGACAAATGAAATTCAGCTTGTTTAGCTCTGATGGGAACTCTGGGTTGCCCTTCTTTCTAATTCCTGGGGTCTTCTTTTCAGAAAGGATTTTTAGTTAAGTCTCTCCCCAGCATCACCGGTACCCCTTTGTATCAGAAGAAAATTAGCTGCAAGAAAAATTGAGGTTTGACAATAGAAGACCAGATGCCCCACCTTGTAAATAAATTTTTTTTAAAAAGCATGCAATGCAGGCAGCTGCACCATATAAACTCAGGTTTTTATACCAGTGTTGTGTTCTTTGTATCCTCATTTGGTTCCAACATCTGTTCATCCCTGTCCATTCCTCCCATATATTTGTTATAATTACATACACAGGAGCTTGTTTATGAGCTGAGAAACTGACCCAACAGCAGTGCTTTGGTTGGTGGTTCTCTTGCTTACTCTGGTAAAGACACTGGTGGTAGGTTTTTTTTTTCTTCTTTCTTTCTTTTCTTTCCTTCTTTTTTTCCTTCTTTCTTTCTTTCTTTATTTCTTTCTTTCTTTCTTTCTGGGATTAAGCTTTGGCTGATGTACTGTAGAGCGCAAACCCAGATTTGTTTGTCACCTTCCTGAAGTAGAGAAGTGCCTCTTTCTTTTAGTCCTCATTCCCCAAAACCCGCTATCTCCTGGCGGTACTTTTGCTCAGCTCCTTCATTTTCATGTTTTATCAAAATGTTATTCAGTTTCACTCTCTTCTTAGTTCACCCAGCTGAAAGAGATCTTCCTTCCTTTTCTCCAGATTTCCACTGAATTTCCTACCTGCAATGCATATTGACTGCTTGGCTATCTTTTTCTTGAATTACGTTTATTTAAGTCACTACTTCTTGGTGAATTCCAAGACAAAAACTGTGATTGAATGTCTCCTGTTAAAGCTAGCACAGATTTCTATGAATACTTAGTATTTATTTATTTGAGAGAAAGAGAGAGAGAGCGAGCGTGCGTGCACACATGGGGGATGGGTGGAGGGAGAGGGAGAGAGAGTCTTAAGCAGACTTCACACTGAGTGCAAAGCCTGACATGGGGCTCAATCTCGTGACCCTGAGATCAAACCTGAGATCACGATCTGAGCTGAAACCAAGAGTTGGACACTTAACCGACTGTGCCACCCAGGCACCCTGAATAGTATTTAAAAATCGTCTTTGACGGGCACCTGGGTGGCTCAGTCGGTGGCGTCTGCCTTCGGCTCAGATCATGATTCTGGGATGGAACCCCACATCAGGCTCTCTGCTCAGTGGGGAGTCTGCTTCTCCCTCTGCCCCTCAGCCCGCTCTCATGCTCTCTCTCACTCTCTCTCTCAAATAAATAAATAAAATCTTTAAAAAAATAGTCTTTGAATAAATTATAATGGGCATGTGGTCTAGTAAAAGATTTTAAAAGAAAAATTAAGAGAGATTAACAAATACCAGTTTATGGTTGAACATAGTCTGGAGATACATTTCCAAGCCCAGGTTGAAAAAATTTTTCTAAAATTGACAATATTTAAAACTCAGACAATTGCACATAAATCTCTACATTTCTGGCTTCAACTGGTTAAGTCCAAAGATGGATAATGTACCACAATTCCCTATTTAGAGAGGGTTTGCCATCTGTGCTCTCTTACCTGGCACACTTCCCCCATTTATTTTACCTGCCTAAACTCTGTAGAAATTTGAGTTTGTAATTCTTGCACTAAGATTACCGGTTTCTATGATATCTGATTATTATTATAACCAACTTCCTACTAGCTTATATCACACTAATCCACCCGCAGAGAACAATTAGAAAAACCAGATAAATGTTTAAGAAATTCATCTAAAGGTGCCAGAGCGCTAGTGAGGCAACCAGAATTTAAAAAATCATGGTTCTGGAGAAAAGGGAAATGTGCTGAATTAAACCCACGACACCTGCTGATACATAAGCAATGAGAGGTCATAGAATTTATCTCTTAAGTAGAAAATATCACCTACAAGAAGAATCTGAGTGAAAGTTTTGCTTAGAAAGATAAAGACTGGAATTTAGAGTTTCCAGGGTAACCAGGTTATAAGAGGGCAACATCCTAGGGCAAAAAGTGCCAAGAAATCCACTCAGTATCCCACGTGACTTTTTCAGTCGAGAAATTTGACCATTTGTAAGCAGCAGCCCAGAGGCTAGGACTCTGGGCAAACTTTTGACAATCTTACGGTGCTAGGAAGACAGAATTGGAGTTTGGAGCTATCCAGGAAGAGAAGGGCTTTTGGCAAACATCCCTGGCTTTCAGCGGGCACCACTGAAAAGTAGTCTCAGTTTCAAATGTGCTTCGTTCCAGAATACCCCTCCTCTAACTGCCTGATGTAGATAACATCATCTGGAGCCTCTGTAGATTTCGTATGCAATGAGTGGCTCTCAATAAAATGGCACCAAACTACAAGGACATAGAACTAAATAAGCAAAAGCTGAAAGAGAAAGAAAACTGTCAATAAAACAAATCTATAGGTAATTCAGATATTGGTGTATTAAGATACAGATTTTAAATGATGGTGACCAATATGTTCATTAAAGTAGACAAGGTGATGAACAATATCGTCAGAAAAATAGAATCTACAAAAAGAATCAAATGAAAATTATGTTACTGAAAAATAAATTAAGAACTCTGTATAGGTTGAATGGCAGATAAAACAAGCTGCAAAAAGAATTAGTGAAATGAAACACAAGTCAGAAGATATTCAGAGTGAAGCATGGAGTAAAATGAGAATGGGTAACGCATACAAAAATCTAACACATGTGGAATTGGAGCTTTAGTAGACAGGATTAAAAAAATGGAATAAAATCAGTATTTGAGAAGATAATAACCAAAAATTTTCCCAAACTGAAGAAAGCACCATGCTACAGATAACTTAAACTCTAGGAACTCAAGCAGGATGAGCTTTAAATGAAAAATAAAAACACGTACCTAGGTGCACAGTAGCAAAACCACTAAGAACTCAAACCAAAAAGAAATGTAAAGGTGGCCATTTGGGAGGGGGACAGTGGGAGTGTGAGAAAAAACACATTGCTGGCAAAGAAACAAGACTGACAGCAATTTTTCAACAAAATAATGGAAGTCAGAACACAAAGGAAGACATTTTTAAAGTTCCAAAAGGAAGGACTGTCAACTTAGAATTCTATATCAAGCAAAAATACTCTCCAAAAAAGAAGACAGAATAAAGACATTTCTAGACAAAATCTAAAATAATTAGCCAGCAGCAGACTTGTAATAAAAGAAATGATAAGGTGGTGGTTTCAGATAGAAAAGTAAAGATGAATGAAAGCATGAAGAACCGAAAGGATATAAATAGGTGGGTAATCTAAATTAATATCAGTGTTTTGTGGGATATAAATATAGGTAGAATTAAAAATGCTTAGTGATTATACAAGAGTTACGAGATGGGAGATGCAATTAAAGTTGTCTAAGATCTTTGTGTTAAACACAATGTTGGTGAAAATACTGACTTTTATTGTCTCTATCAAATCAAGAATCCATATTGTCATATCCAGTTTAACTACTGAAAGAACAATGAAATTATATATAACCAACAATTAATAGAGTGAAAAACGGAATAGTCTAAACTGTTTTATTTATCCAAAAAGAAACAAGAAAGAAGATAAAGAGGAACATAAAACCTGTGGAACAAATAGAAAACAAAAAAAACTGAGATGGTAGATATAAACACACATGTCAGTAATTACATCTAATTTATTCAGACTAAATGTCCCAGTTAAAAGACAAAGATTGTTAGACTGAATAAAACTTCAAAACCTAATTATATGCAGCTTACAAGACAAAACTTGAATGTAAGGGTATAGATAGGGTGCAACTATATAGCATTGAAGACCTACTACTCAAACACTAACCAAAAGAAAGCTGGTGTAGCTAGGCCGATATCAGAAAAGTACATTTTATGCAAAAGTAAGTAATAAAGAGGGATATTTCATAATATTAAATGATGTAATACATCAGGAAAATAGAATAATTTCAAATTTGTTTGTACCTAAAACATAGCCTCAGAATACACAAAGCAAATATCAACAGAATTAAAAAGAAGAAATTTTGGGGCGCCTGGGTGGCTCAGTCGTTAAGCGTCTGCCTTCGGCTCAGGTCATGATCCCAGGGTCCTGGGATCGAGCCCCGCATTGGGCTCCCTGCTTAGCGGGAAGCCTGCTTCTCCCTCTCCCACTCCCCCTGCTTGTGTTCCCTCTCTCGCTGTCTCTCTCTCTGTCAAATAAATAAATAAAATCTTTAAAAAAAATAAAATAAAATAAAAAGAAGAAATTTTAAACACATAAGCATAGTTGCAGGTATTAATGTATCTTTCTCAATCACTGGAAAATGCATATTTAAAAAATTATAATGTGAGCGACCTGAACCACGTGACATTACACAATATTGCACCCACAACAGTAGCACTGCAGAGATACATATTCTTTCTTAAGTAAACATGGAATATTTACCTATTTTGGGCCATCAGGCAAATATCAGTGAATTTCAAAGGATTGATATTATCTGTGGTATGTTCTTTGACCACAGTGAAATTAATCTAGATGTTAATTTTTTAATTATTAGGAAATCCTCAAACATATGGCTATTCAGGAGTGCATTTTGTAAATAACAGGCACCAAAGAAAACATCAGAATGGAAATTAGAATATATTTCGAGCTTAAGAAAAGTACAATACAGGGCGCCTGGGTGGCTCCGTCATTAAGCGTCTGCCTTCGGCTCAGGTCATGATCCTGGGGTCCTGGGATCGAGCCCCACATCGGGCTCCCTGCTCAGCGGGAAGCCTGCTTCTCCCTCTCCCACTCCCCCTGCTTGTGTTCCTGCTCTCGCTGTGTCTCTGTCAAATAAATAAAAATAAATGAAATCTTAAAAAAAAAAAAAGAAAAGTACAATATAGGAACTGTTTTGGGATGCAGCTACAGCCGTGCTTAGGGAGAGATTGATGGCCTTGCAGGCACTTGTTAAAACAGATGGATTGAAAGTAAATGTATCCATGTCAGGAAGTTAGAAAAAGAAGTAAACTGTACTCAAAATAAGAATGATAGAAATAACAAATGGCAGAAATTAATGAAAAAAAATAAAATAAAGAGAACCAACAAATCCAAAAAAAGAATTTCTTTAAAAAGATCTTTAAAAAGATCTCCATTCTTTGGCAAGAATGGAGATGATTAAAAAAAGAAAGTGTGCAGGAAAAGAGGAACCAGCAGACTTGTGTTGCCCAAACCCTGCATATTCATAAGAAAGGCCTGCCTTCAGGACAGGCTCTTGGCCAGCTCCTGGGAGATGAGCTCTGAGAAGAATATTCTAGAATATTCTGCCTGATAAGAGTGTTACAGGTCTGAGGCCTTGGGCCATGCAGTACCAGTTTGATCAGATCATTTACACTGCCAGTATAATTTACAGTGAGCACCTGCTTTTTGGACTGGGAGCAGGGGTATGACCGAGTAGCTGAAGTTAGTCTCACAAGTGCTGCATGCCTACATGACTGATGCCCAATAAAAACCCTGGACTCCAGGGCTCACATGAGCATCTTCCAGTTGATAAGACTTTGCATGTGTTGTCACACATTATTCCTGGGAGAATCAAATGCATCTGTGTGACACCACTGGGCAAGAACACTGGGAAACTTATACCTGGTTTCTCTTGGACTTTTCCCCGTGTACCTTCTCCTTTTGCTGATTTTGATCTGTATCCTTTCACTATAATAAATTGCAACCATGAGTATAACAGCTTTAGTCAATCTGTGAGTCCTACTAGCAAATCATGGAGACTGAGGGTGGTCTTGGGGACCCACAACACACACACACACACATGCAGGTCACAAAGTACTAATATTAGGAATAAAGGGATAGTAAGATATTATTCTGACAATTTAAATTATAATACATTTAAACTAATACATTAAAAAACTTGGACAGAATCAGCAAACTAATACAAAACACAACTAAAAAATTTACAAATAAAGTAGAATATATGACTAGCCATATATCTACTAAAGAAACTATATGCATAATCAAAAATCTATTTACAAAGTAAAGCAATCCCTCTTTTTTTATTTAAATTCAATTAACCAATGTATAGTATATCATTAGTTTCAGATGGTGTTCAATAATACATCAGTTGCATTTAACACCCAGTACTCATTACATCACACGCCCTCCTCAATGCCTGTCAGCCAGTTACCCCATCCCCCCACCCACCTCCCCTCCAGCAACCCTCAGTTTGTTTCCCAGAGTTAAGAGACAAACCTAAAGCAATTCCTCTGGAGGGTCAGTAGAGTGAAACCAGTTTGAAGAAAAATAAGATTAAAGAATTTACACTTCCAGATATCACCATCGTTACAAAGCGATGGTAATGAAGAGTATGATTTTTTTCCCCAATAGTAGACATACAAATAATGAAAGAAAATAGAGGACCCCCAAAACCCCAGGTCCACCAGATGGACAAGTGTAATACTTTAGTGCAATAGAGAAAGTTTAGCCTTTTCAATAAATGGTGGCAGGCCAGTTGGATATCCATGAAGAAAAAAGTGAATCTTGACTTCTGTTTCCCACCAAAGTCAAGAATGAGTTCCAGGCTGATCACAGATTTAAATGTAAAAGGTAAAAATAGTTTTCTAGAGGTGATAGAGGAGAACTCTTTGGTGATGTAGAGGTAGGCAAAAATCTCTTAAAAGTGCACAAAAAAGCACTAACCTTATGGGAAAAAATTATAAATTGGAATTTTAAAAATAAAGAGTAAAAAGGAAGTGTGAGAGAAGATATTGCAATCCATATATCCGATTTAGGGCTGGTATTCAGAATATACAATCAAATCCTACAAATCAATAACAGGTTGGACAACCCAATAGCATAACATGCAAAAAAGTTTCAACAGGCACCTGACAAAAGAGGAAATTCAAATGGCCACTAAACACATAAAAAGTATCAACCTCCTTAGCCATTAGAGAAATGCAAATTAAAATCACAATGACATATATCCACATACACTAGAATGACTAAAATTAAAAAGCTTACAAATACTAAATGTTAATGAAGATTTGGAGTAATAGATATCTTCCTACATTGGAGTGGATGTATATTGTAAATACTGGTACAACCACTTTTGAAAACTGGTAATCTCTGCTAAAGCTAAATGTATATTGAACTTATGATTTACAAATTCCTGTGATAGAAATTTAACTACCAGAGATACATATATATGTGTACAAGGGATGAATAAGAATGTCCATAGCAGCATCTTTAGGGACTAAAAATTAGAAACAATGGTAATGTCTACCAACAGTAAAATGGACAATTAAATTATAGTATATCCATATAATGAGATATTTTATATCAATGAAAAGAGAACAAACTACATTAAAAAATATGGGTGAATCCTATGGATCAATTTTGAGTGAGAAAAAGCCAAATACGCAAAAAATACCTATGATGTAATTTCCTTCATACACATTGAAAACGGATTAAATTGATCTGTGTTTTAAGACATCAAGGAAACTGTTACCTTTGAGAAGGGGTGTGTTTTGGCTTGGAGGTGATATTAAAGAGGACTTCTGGGGATCTGATCATGTTTCATTTATTAGTCTGAGTAGTGGTTACATAGGTATGCTCACTTTGTGAAAATTTACTGGGCTCTACATGTGCGATTTATGTACTTCTCTCTTTGTTATACATCAATTTATAGAGTTTATTAAAAAGAAAAAGACTTTGGGGTGCCTGGGTGGCTCAGTCAGTTAAGCATCTGCCTTTGGCTCAGGTCATGATCTTAGGGTCCTGGGATTGAGCCCTGAGTCTAGCTCCCTGCTCAGCAGGGAGTCTGCTTCTCCCTCTCCCTCTGTCCCTTCCCCCACTCATGCTCTCTCTCTCTCTTGCTCACTCTCTCTCAAATAAATACAATCTTATTTAAAAAAAAGAAAGGGGCGCCTGGGTGGCTCAGTCGTTAAACGTCTGCCTTCGGCTCAGGTCATGATCTCAGGATCCTGGGATCGAGCCCTGCATCGGGCTCCCTGCTCAGCGGGAAGCCTGCTTCTCCCTCTCCCACTCCCCCTGCTTGTGTTCCCTCTCTCGCTGTGTCTCTCTCTGTCAAATAAATAAATAAAATCTTTAAAAAAGATTTTAAGAAAGAAAAGAAAGAAAGAAAAGAAAGAAAGAAAAAGACTTTGAGTATGGATAAAGGTTAAAAATTTAAGTCCCTATGGTTTCAGTTTTCCACAGTGCTTGGTGGAAATGACATTTCTTCCCCTTGTGGATCACTGAGAACCAGCTGCTGTCTGAAGAGCAGACAAAGGCAGCACAGGCTTAGAGACTGCCTTCCAACATCAGGACCATGTAAGGCTTAACTCCAGAAACATCTCTGCTCATGTCTTAACATTTTGACCAGGATGAGACAGGTTACAATTTTCAAAAACTTGGCCAATATTTTCCCGTTGAGATGAAAGTAAGCTAAGTAAGGATTAAACTATTCATATTTTCTTTCTGCTCATTGAGAAACTCAGTCATGGTCATTAGAAGACGGTGCTGAAGGCAAGAGATTATACAGCTGCTCCTGGGGCAGCTATGAGGGATGAATCAGCTGTAATGGACATTGAATGAACTAACCGCCAACAAAAGAAAACGATTTCCATTTCACAGAATTTCTGGAAGATACAATTCATTACATTTTGCTACTGAAATCCTTGCTTGGATCATTGTAATATTTACTCCAGAACTTCAATTTTTCCATAGTTTGTGGAAACCACCGCATAGTCTACCAATTATTTCTCTTTTTGCTTTATGTTAGTGGAATTAGTTTCTGATACTTGCCACCAAAGAGCCCTAGTTGATGGGCCATACTATCATCTGTTTTTTAGGAGTGGGGGCAGAGGGAGAGGGAGAGAGAGAATCTTAAGCAGTCTCCACGCCCAGCGCAGACCCTGACGCGGGGCTCAATCTCATGACCCTGAGATCATGACCTCAGCTGAAACCAAGAGTCAGATGCTTAACCAACTGAGCTACCCAGGCGCCCCAGGCCATGCAACCATCTTGCACAGCATGGAGACCCCTGGATTTTGCATGCCTAGTGTCTAGCTGGCAAGCGCACTCTTGGAGAATAAGACAGTGAGAGCTGAGCCTGTTGTGTCCTCAAAACCCAGTGAATTCCCTTTAGCCAACAGGGAAGGCTTGCACCACTCAATTAATGTCACTCTTCCCTTCCCTTTATATACATGCTGCAGTGTGCTGTTCCTTCCACACACAGCACACACACAAAAATGGGAGATGATTTTAGGAAAAGAAACTTTCACTGCTGTGAGTTAGGGGTGGGGTGGAGTGCAAAGGAGTCATCAAGTCTTCTGGGAGCTTGGGGAGACTCTGACAGAAATAACTAACATTTAGGTTTGGAGCCTCTTCTGAAAAGATGTAGTCTGGGATTTGGGAATTTGAGTTCTTAGCAGTAGGCGGGGCCAGGTGGGAGAAATATATTCTCACAACAGCAATTAGGAGGACATAACCAACTATAGCCGTAGCTATCAGTAATAGCATCAACAAAAGCTGACCCTTCTTGAGCTCTCAGTATGTGTCAGGCATAGTGCTAATCATTTTACAAGCATCCGCTCATTGAATCGCCCCAAGATGGTGCCAAGATGGACTAGAATATCAATTTCACAAGAGCAAGGAATTTTGTCTGTTTTGCACCTTGTGTCTCAAGGCACTTAAGAGACTGCCTGGTTTGTTAGTAGATAGTTCATGCTCCAAAAGCTGGTCAAATGAGCTTGTTGGCTCTCATCACTATCTCTACTGCACAGATAACGTGGGGATTAAGTAACTTGCCTGCATCTAAGAAGTGATCAAGCAAGGATATTGTTCCAAAGACCACATTCTTCATTCACCATGACCTCTTTTGAAGTTTTAGGAAAATAAAACTGGTCAAAAAATGGAAAGAGTCTGGGTGGAGCATTGCACCCAAAGGGCCTTGCTGACCCAAATTTTCTGTGGCTTTAGAGCTGTCCCCTTGTTTTAAAGCCAAGGGATGATGCCATGAGGCTGTTGTGGAGAGGCAGGAAGGAAACAAGAGTACCACTCAATACTTGTTCACAGGATGAAATGAATGACTGAAGGGAACTTTGTTGATCTTATTGATGCTTCCCTTAAGTAGTCAATGGAACATGTTCATCTGCTCACTTTTCAGAATCACAGGAAACTTTTCATATTCAGACTAATTATAAAATGAAGACTATTGTGAAATTGAACTAATCACTAACTTATACATGTTGAGGGAGGAAGAAATGTAGACACAAGTGGACCCTGATTCCTAAGTAGCCATTTCCCTTGAATATTTAGTCCCTGGTGACCGAGCCATCTAGATTGATGGCGATTTCACTCTCCCAGGAAACCTCCCCTTGTATTTGGCCAAAGAAGTTATGTGTCCTCCTTTGCAAAAACAACCAAAAGAGACACCAACAAATCTTACTAATATTATGATATTATGTCTAAAGTGATTTCGTAGCCAAGAATGAACTGCAATGTCAACAACAACAACAGCAATAAATTCTCTAAGGTAGCTTCATTCAGAGACTGAGCCTCTAGGAAATGTTTTAGGGAATTAGTTAATTCAAGTGAATCTCAAACTCCGCTCTTAGAAACTGTTAATGTTGGTTTCTTCTCTTTTTTTCTGTATTATTCTGATTCCTTTCAGATGCAAGTGACAGAAACCTGCCTTAAACTAGTGTAAACAAAAATGGTAATTCAGTTGTTCACATAACTGGAAAGTCTAGGGTGATGTGGCTCAGATAAGATACATCCCAGAGTTCAGATGATGTCATGAGGAGGATTCCTTCTCTCTTGCCCCAGCTTTAGGTTCTGCTCTCCTGTGTGCTTCATTCTGTGGGAGGCCCTCTCAAAGTGGTGGCCTCTGATCACATCAAGCATGCATCATCCCTCTGGCTCCCAATTCCAACCAAAGTCCAGGAATTTAGTATCACTGGCTTGCCTCAAGGACCATGAAACCAAGACTAGACAGAAAAATAAAAACACCTGCTCTAGGAACTTAACACCATAAAAAATGTATCTGACATCACAGACCTTAGAGCAGTTTGCAAATATGATTTGGATTATTGCATTTCACCTCTGGAAGCTAATCTTTTCGATAGATTTATGAAGTGAGACCCTTTGTGGCATAGCCTACCACTATTTTGCTGGTCTAGTCCGGGTTGGTTCCTTCTATACATGTAGGCTTGACTTCTACAAACTGCTGGTTCTCCTCTTCCTCCAGAAACTAGTGGGGGGTGATCATAGAGTCCCAGCGACCACAGTTAACAATAAGAGAAAAGTAGGGAGATAAGACACATGGCTGGAAGGTAGGGGCTCAATATCTGGAGTCCCCAGTTGGTGTATCATTATTATAAATCATTAGGCCTTATGTTATAGGGGTTAATAATATAGGCTGAGGAATAAGATGGATCAGTATTTGTGTCAGGGCTATGATCTAATGTAAATTACTTAACACATCTATAAAATGAAGATATTAATAATATCTATCCCATAGGGATGTACCTCACTTATGACCAGGGTAGCTATCACTATTATCCTGTCTACCCAATATTTACCTTCATGACCAGCATGCTCCCCCTTTTCCATGAGTTGTAGGATTTGCAACAGGAAGAGGTTTTCCCCTCCTAAATCCTAGACTTTACTCTCCCAGCACTTCTCCCTCCCATATAAGAACTTCTCAGATAACCCTCGGTTCAAATCTTTCCTCTTCTACTTTTTTTTTTTAAATTTTTTTATTGTTATGTTAATCCCCATACATCACATCATTAGTTTTAGATATAGTGTTCCATGATTCATTGTTTGTGCATAACACCCAGTGCTCCATGCAGAACGTGCCCTCCTCAATACCCATCACCAGGCTAACCCATCCTCCCACCCCCCTCCCCTCTAGAACCCTCAGTTTGTTTTTCAGAGTCCATCGTCTCTCATGGTTCTTCTCCCCCTCCGATTTCCCCCCCTTCATTCTTCCCCTCCTGCTACATTCTTCTTCTTCTTTTTTTCTTTCTTAACATCTATTGCATTATTTGTTTCAGAGGTACAGATCTGAGATTGAACAGTCTTGCACAATTCACAGTGCTTACCAGAACACATACCCTCCCCAGTGTCCATCACCCAGTCACCCCATCCCTCCCACCCCACCCCCCACTCCAGCAACCCTCAGTTTGTTTCCTGAGATTAAGAATTCCTCATATCAGTGAGGTCATATGATACATGTCTTTCTCTGTTTGACTTATTTCGCTCAGCATAATACCCTCCAGTTCCATCCACGTCGTTGCAAATGGCAAGATCTCATTCCTTTTGATGGCTGCATAATATTCCATTGTATATATATACCACCTCTTCTTTATCCATTCATCTGTTGATGGACATCTTGGCTCTTTCCACAGTTTGGCTATTGTGGACATTGCTGCTATAAACATCGGGGTGCACGTAGCCTTTCGGGTCCCTACTTTTGTATCTTTGGGGTAAATACCCAGTAGTGCAATTGCTGGATCATATGGTAGCTCTATTTTCAACTTTTTGAGGAACCTCCATACTGTTTTCCAGAGTGGCTGCACCAGCTTGCATTCCCACCAACAGTGTAGGAGGGTTCCCCTTTCTCTGCATCCCCGCCAACATCTGTCATTTCCTGACTTGTTAATTTTAGCCATTCTGACTGGTGTGAGGTGGTATCTCATTGAGGTTTTGATTTGGATTTCCCTGATGCCGAGCGATATTGAACACTTTTTCATGTGTCTGTTGGCCGTTTGGATGTCTTCTTTGGAAAAATGTCTGTTCATGTCTTCTGCCCATTTCTTGATTGGATTCTTTGTTCTTTTGGTGTTGAGTTTGATGAGTTCTTTATAGATTTTGGATACTAGCCCTTTATCTGATGTGTCATTTGCAAATATCTTCTCCCATTCTGTCAGTTGTCTTTTGGTTTTGTTGACTGTTTCCTTTGCTTTGCAAAAGCTTTTTATCTTGATGAAGTCCCAAGAGTTCATTTTTGCCCTTGCTTCCCTTGCCTTTGGTGATGTTTCTAGGAAGAAGTTGCTGCGGCTGAGGTCGAAGAGGTTGCTGCCTGTGCTCTCCTTTAGGATTTTGATGGACTCCTGTCTCACATTGAGGTCTTTCAACCATTTGGAGTCTATTTTTGTGTGTGGTGTAAGGAAATGGTCCAGTTTCATTCTTCTGCATGTGGCTGTCCAATTTTCCCAACACCATTTGTTGAAGAGACTGTCTTTTTTCCATTGGACATTCTTTCCTGCTTTGTCAAAGATTAGTTGACCATATAGTTGAGGGTCCATTTCTGGGCTCTCTATTCTGTTCCATTGATCTATGTGTCTGTTTTTGTGCCAGTACCATACTGTCTTGATGATGACAGCTTTGTAGTAGAGCTGGAAGTCCGGAATTGTGATGCCGCCAGCTTTGCTTTTCTTTTTCAACATTCCTCTGGCTATGCGGGGTCTTTTCTGGTTCCATACAAATTTTAGGATTATTTGTTCCATTTCTTTGAAGAAAGTGGATGGTATTTTGATGGGCATTGAATGTGTAGATTGCTCTAGGTAGGATTGACATCTTCACAATATTTGTTCTTCCAATCCATGAGCATGGAACGTTTTTCCATTTCTTTGTGTCTTCCTCAATTTCTTTCATGAGTATTTTATAGTTTTCTGAGTACAGATCCTTTGCCTCTTTGGTTAGATTTATTCCTAGGTATCTTATGGTTTTGGGTGCAATTGTAAATGGGATCGACTCCTTAATTTCTCTTTCTTCTGACTTGTTGTTGGTGTATAGGAATGCCACTGACTTCTGTGCATTGATTTTATATCCTGCCACTTGACTGAATTCCTGTATGAGTTCTAGCAGTTTTGGGGTGGAGTCTTTGGGATTTTCCACATAAAGTATCATATCATCTGCAAAGAGTGAGAGTTTGACTTCTTCTTTGCCTCCTCTTCTACTTACTAGTTGGTTGACACTGACCAAGGTAAACACTCTGGGCCTCAATCTCCTCATCTGTAAATGAGATTATTTATACTTACCTCCCAAGGATGTAGTGAAGTTTAAATCAGACAATTCATATAAGGCATCTAGAACACGATAGATGCCAAGTAGTTTTCCTTTATTTATTAATTACTTGCATACGTGTGCCAGTCCTTGTTTTAAATACTTTGGAAGTTTTAATTCATTTAATCCCATTTTTTAAATTAACCCTACCATTATTATTTTATAGACAATGCAAGGAAAAGTTGAGAAGTTCAGCAAGTTGCCCAAGATTACACTGCTGGTACATGGTGGGAGTGAGATTTGAACCCAGGCAGTCTGACCCGGGTTCTGTTATCTTAATCATTTTTTCCTCTCTCATCTACTTCTTACCAGAAGAAGATGGACATGTGATTAGAATTGAATGAGAGGATAGGATGCTATCCCCTATCTTTTTAGTGGAGCTTGAGTCCAGCCTACTACTCAATATTGTACCAGTCAAATTTGACCAACATTAATGAGCTATGTCTGCCAATTCAACAATAGGAAAATGCCCTTTTCTCCACTCTTTATCTCCTCAGCTTTATTTGTTTCTTAGCCCACTTGGGCAGCGGCATGTGAATTTGGGGGAGAGAATCAATAAAAGCTTGCCAGAATAAATGGTTACAGTTTACTAATTTCCAAATGACCCCATGTAGCATTATTCTAAAGTTTCTCACTATTAAAATCTGTGCTCTGCTGTCTCAGAAGTGACCCCTCTGGCTAAGAAGGCCATCAAGAATATGTGGCATCTCAACCATCTCCCGCCCACAGACCAGCCTGATTAATCCCGATTGAGTCTTTGGAAAGCACACAAATATAAACTATTCATTTATTTCAAATCGGCGGGCGCCGTGGGGAAGTTATCACATATAATCTAGTGTTAGTCTATCCACTGCATCATAAAAATTAATTTGTCTAATTAATGACATTAGTACTTTTATACATGCATAATTCATATTAATTGATAGGTCTGCCTAAAAAGAATACCTTTTGGAAGAAAAATGATCCCATTAGCGCAAGTTTAATCCAAATCAGGGCTGACAAAGCATGGAGCCTTCAAGGCGTATCTTCAGCTTTGTTAATTGTCATAAGCATTCTAAATTGATTATTCTTACATTAGCATGAGACATTTCATTCATCAATGCTTTGCTGTAAAGGAAATTTGTCTAATGGATTTGGGTAGCTCAACTAAATAAGTAGTATTTTTTTTCCAGGGTAGCTGGAGGGGCATTTGAAGCATATTAATTCACTAATACTGGAGGGAAGAAAAATTAGCAGTGGAAATATATAGAAATATCATACAAAATTAGATTTCTGACACTGAATAATTTTTGTGATATCTATTTCAATGGTAATTGAGTGAGCGTGCCTGCACTTTTATTGCTTTTCTGTTTTGCAAGCTCCATGATAAACAGCTAATGTTAATATTTCTTATGAGTTATGTTCCTGCACCTGGTAGGGCCACAGGGGTATGAAGTGGAGGATGAATGAGATGAATATGCTTTTTTGGGTGGGGGGACTGCTAGAAGGCACAGGGATTACACAAGGATTGGCCATAGTGCCATGGACCTTGGGCTTCTGGGAAAATCATCTGCAGCCAACTAAGCCATGGAAAGACAGTAAACACAGATTTGATTATGTCCCTGTTCAGAGAGCCTAGAGGTCTGGAGATTCATTAAATTTGGGGGCTGCCTCTTCTTTTTTTAGGACTCATTGAGGAATTCGTTTTAATGGCCAAAACCAAAATTACTGGTTCATGGCCAAAGATTTACGCAAAGATTTGTTGCGATTCTCTGTTTGGGAAGCAATAAGTTAAGAATGAGCTAGGCAAATATATTTAACAGTTGCTTCTATCCTCAATTTGGACTGTGTAGACAACTTCCACACTATGGGTTTGGGGCACGCCTAAGCAGTTTGTCTGGGGGCAGCCATACTTGTGCTGTAAAGATCTTAGTTAGCCGGGGACGTTGTCCATGATAGTCTCCTCCTTGGAGTATCTCCTTCTCCTACTTCTCCTTCTCCTCACCAGAATGGATTTGAGGTATATTTCCAATACTTTAGGCTGTCACAGGCACTGGAGACAGCCTACCTGTATTAGAGTCTTTGTAAGCTACTCAGAAACTGTGACCTTGGGCAAGTTGCTTGATGTCTTTGAGCTTCAGTTTCTAATAGCAGCAATTTCATTGTGGTGTTGTGATAATCATGTAAATGAAATAATGCACACACAAAGGGTTTAGGATTATGCCTGGCTCATCACAGCTGTCCAATAAATTGAAACAAATATTATTTGCTATTATTTGGCTGAACTAAAGAGACAAAGAGAGGCTTTCTTGTGTTTTTACTCTTTTTAAAAATTTCCCTTTCCTCCTTTCCTGAAGGATTTTTGACTCTAAGTAGCATTTTTTTCATAATCTCAATTTCCTGTGAGTTTCGGAGTGGACTCTTTCAGTCACTTGGCCCTCACAGAAGTTCTGGGCAAGGAGAAAGTGTTAGCCACCCCCATGAACCTTCCAGAGACTGTCACAGTCATTGTGACAAGTATATCACTTACTTCAAGGCCTCTGTACTTTGTCAAAAGAGCCAGGCTTGCAGGGTAGATTAAACTCAGGTTTCAGATTTAGATAAACTTGAATTGGAAACCCCTCTCATTCATTCATTCACTAATTTATTCAGTAGATCTCGAATGAGTACCTATTACGTACCAGGCACTGTGCCAGGTCTTAGGGATACTGACATGCACTCAAGGAGCTGACATTCTAGTCAAGTTGATGGAAAATTTGCCGGTGAACACTGGCATAATGAAGAAAATTGAGAGAGAGAAGCTCTGAGAAGGGAGGTAGACCAGGAAGGTGGTGCAGAGTGGCTGGGCTGTGGGCAGAGCGGGTGGGGAGATTTCTTGAACAAGGATGGACAGAAGAGGACTCTGCTATGGAAGCAGATCCACGAAAAGGAGCCCTCTTTCCAGGCAGAGGGAACATCAGGTGAAAAGCCTCTGCAGGAGGAAGGTCCTTGGCACATTTAAGGCACAGAAAGGAGGGTGTGACTGCAGAATTGTCATCAAGGGGTAGGGTGATAGAAGATGAGTCTCAGGGTAGGCAGGGACCTGAATCAAACCCATCTCTGCCATTTACTAACTATATTTTCTTGGGAAGATTTCATAGACTTCTCTAAGCCTCAATTCCCTCTTCTCCAAGATGAAACTGATCATGTTTGTTTTCTCACAGGGTTTTCTTCATGAATAAACAAGATATCTCAAGATTAGAGATAAATCTGGACTCATAAAATGTTGTTCCCTTGTCTCCTTCTTCTCCCTGAGTACCACTCGGCGACCAATATTGAAATATTTCCATTCTGTTGAATGGCCCTCACCTAATTTATTTTAGGGTTTTCACACAATCCAATAGACAGTTGCATATTTCCTTCAACCAGAGAAACCGTTCTCTAGTTCATGACTGTATGTCTCTGTCAACAAGACCGTGAGAGTCTGGAATAAACAGTGAGGACCAGAAAGAAGCCTGCCCCCCACAGCTCCCCACTTCTAAGGCAGAGCTGCTACAGCCCACATCCTCGCCACATCTTTGGGTCTGTTCATCTTCTAGTGTCCTGCGCTCACTGCTGGCTCCTCTGGGATGTTTTCAGAAAACTCCCTCCAGGCCCCACATATCCCAAGATGTTCTCCCTGACCCCTCAGAAGTGGAATCATTTCTTCTCTAGGCTCTAATCTCTGATCTTTTTATTCTAATAGCTAATGATTTTCACATCCATTTTCAGTCTGTTCACCAACCTCTCTGTTTAGGTCTCAAGTTACAACAGAAACGAAACACTTCCTAAAGTTGTTCATTTTGGTTTTCAGTAGACAGAATTTGGGAAGGATAGAGATATTACATGTCCCACAACTAAAATATACCAGATGTGTGGCTTTATTCTGGTTTTTAACATATAATATTCCTGTTTTCCTAAATGTAACTTAATATTGCTTTCAGCATGGAATGTGATACCCAAATTAGACAAAACATAAGCCATACCACTCCCTGAATATATATTTATACATAGACTAATGGAAGGGGCTAGGACAAATGATCTGTGTTAGATATTCCAAATGTGAAAAAATGAGGCTTGTAGTGATAGATTTAATAGCTATTGGGGGAGTGCTTACAATAATTGGTTATTGTTGAAAAGAAATGTCAGATATCATTATTGGCATTTACAATTTTAATTAGCTTGATCCCTGAGTCTAATATGTTATATCTTCCTCTTTTCAATTTTTTTTTTTTTTCTGGAAGAAATAAAACCAATAGGCTCTCACAGTTATTTAAGGAAATGTTATTAAGACCCACAATGCTGGGATGTACTAATAGTTTAATGGATAAAGAATATGGGTCATTTTTCATGTTAAAACACAGCCTTGAAATGAAATACTCCCCCCATTTCCAACAGAGCCAGAGCAGCAGAATGCACTACTTCCTCAAAGCCCTTGGTTTGTTCAAGGTTTCCTGTAGTTTTTGATCTCTGTGCCATCCATTCTTCACCGCCCATCCTTGTTTGAAGGAAGAGGATGAATGAGGACAGCTCCAGGAGATTCTGAGTGGAGGAACTGAACGCTGTGTGAGGCATGGCTCTGAAGCTTAAAAGGCAAGGCATTGTTCCTTCCAGGCACCTCTGGAGTTAGAAGTTTCCTGTTTGTCTGCAGGTGGTTCTATACATTTATTGGTAACATCCTACACATGCCCTTTCATTCTACAAGGTGTTTAATAAAACCAAAATATACATAATTATCGGAGCCATCTATAATCATCTCCACATAGAGCATTTTGCTGGTGATGTGTAGTATCTGCTTTTCCTAAGCTGTAACACTCCTAACTCACATACCTCAAGCGATCACAAGGTAATCTCTTTTCTGAAGCAAACAATTTGGAACGTAGATGGGTTTTCAAAGACCACTTAAGTATTTATCCATTGTGATCTTGTGACATAATGAGGAATATATACTTTAGTGTTCATCCCCAACTCTTGGGCAGAGCTCTTAACACCCTTGAAATTTCCTGTGCAATAAAGGTACTAGGAGCATCTTTTGTTCTGGTATTTGTTCTTTGATTTTGGTTCCTGGCACAGAGCTCCTAAATTTCTTGGAATTTCTTGGATGATAGGAGAATTTTTTTTTTTTAAAGATTTTATTTATTTATTTGACAGAGAGAGACACAGCGAGAGAGGGAACACAAGCAGGGGGAGTGGGAAAGGGAGAAGCAGGCTTCCCACTGAGCAGGGAGCCCGATGCGGGGCTCGATCCCAGGACCCCGGGATCATGACCCGAGCCGAAGGCATACACTTAAGGACTGAGCCACCCAGGTGCCCCGATGATAGGAGAATTTTTGTTCTAATGAGGTGACTCTTGAGGTTCCAGATAGCTTCAGGATGGAAGCTGGTCCTCAGACAAAACCATTATTAGAAGCTTAGAAATTTCAACCCAGTATCCTCTGAGAAGGAGAGGGGCTGGAGATTGAATTAATGATCAGACCTTTGTAATGAAGCCTCCACAGAAATCCCTGAGCTATAGAGTTTGGAGAACTTCCAGTTGGTGAACACTTCCATATGCCAGGGGGGTGATACACCCCAACTTCATGGGGGATGTAGCCTATGAGTTCAGGACCTTCTGGACCTTACCTTATGTACCTCTCCATCTGGCTGTCCATCTGTAGCCTTTACCATATCCTTTATTATAGTGTTTTCCTGAGTTCTTTGAGACATTTCAGCAAATTCTCAAACCCAGTGAGGGGGTTGTAGGTATCCATTATGTATAGCTGTTTGGTTGGAAGTACAACCTGGGACTTGTGATTGTCATCTGAAGAGGGGCCAGTCTTGTGGGACTGAGCCCTTAATCTGTGGGTCTGTGTTAACTCCAGGTCGCTAGTGTTAGAACTGAATTGAATTGTAGGACACCCAGCTGGTGTTAGAGAACTAGTTGGCAGGGGAAAAAAATGACTTATTTGGTGACCAGAAGTATTGTGAGGGTTCTGGGAGTAGAGAACAGAGGAAAAATAGAGACTTTTTCCTTTTACACACACACACATGCACACACATACACAATTTATATACTATAAGTATCATGCATACTATATCCTTGAATAACTTATTCAAACATCATGATACATGGAATTTTAAATACGAAATTCTGAAGCCAGACAGAAAAGCTTTTACATCAGTCTTGCTTGGGGACTACTAGTGTTACATTATACTGGTGACTAAGGACAATATAACCAATACAAAGCCCATTGGCTTCCTTGTAACATTTGTTGGGACTTGGGGAAAGGAGGCTTATATATCATATGTTTCAATATTTAAAATTATAAATCAAGCTAACAAGCTGTTTATATTTTTTAAGATTTTATTTATTTATTTGAGGGATAGAGTGAGTGAGAGAGAGAGCACATGAGCAGAGGGAGAGGGAGAAGCAGACTCCCCTGCTGAGCAGGGAGCCCGATGTGGCGCTCGATCCCAGGACCCTGGGATCATGACCTGAGCTGAAGGCAGACACTTAACCTACTGAGCCACCCAGGCACCCTGCTAACAAACTGTTTCATATGTTCTATCCTTGACAAATATAAAGCACAACTTCTCAAAGTCACACAGCAGAATGTGGCAATTCCCTGAGAGTGAACTTCTAGCTCCACCTGCGGTACACAGTCTACCTTCTTTTCCTTCACCGGTTTCCTCCCACATAGACGGAGCCTCTAGCTTTTGAGTGTGGACAGTCTGGCCTGCATTTCTAATCTCCTTCTCCTTCTCTCTCTCTTTAAGGAGCCACCCCTTCAGGCCTAGGCGTAGGCACACTGAGTGGGGCCACCCACCTTTGGAACAGCAGAGCCCAGGAAGCGGACTCAGGAGTAACTGGTTAGGGGATATCAGGGTCCTGGGTATGTGCAGTGTGGTCCAGGTAAGGGAAAGAACTTAGCTCAGGGCCAATTCCTTGGCCTCTGTGGTATTTTGGCCAGAGGAGGCCAGAGTCAAGACACTTTGAAGGATGAGGCTTGGGGCTAAGGGTAGTATTGAGGAGTCTCTTTACATGGTTGAATTCATTATCTGGATGTTTTAGCCTTACAAGCTCCCTAGAAATAGGTCATTTTAAAAATTAGAGATGAGTTTAGCTTTTATCAAATTATCCAGTAAGCAAGTTGTCTCTTCATTGCCATTTCTTCAAATAGACCCAAACTGTATAGTTCATTCCTTTTGGGATGGGAGGATATGAGATCTCACTTTATTGGAAAGAATGGGAAATTAAAAAAAAAAAAAGAAGACATTCTAGTATAGCTTATGGAAAGAGTAAGAGAAACTCAAAAGATGGAGGTACTGTACTATTGGCTAGACAAAGAGATTACAAAAGTTTTGGAAAAGCCAGCCTCCATCTTAACTCTTATCAGAAAGATACTTCCATCATGCTTCAGTTCAGGGGCCTTCATCTTGTCCAAGTTGGTTGCGTGTTCTTTGATGAAATTTCTGTGCCTGCTCACTTAATGGGTCTCAAGGAAGTCACATAAGTGAAGGTCGTTTGTGTCAGTGTCTAATTTCTACAAGTTCAGTAGTGGTAGAGTTCCATTTATTTTCCCCAAGTGTAATGAATACTGTATAAGCCTGTGTTCTCGGTCATTGACGTCAGGTTTCTTGATGATCGGAAGGAAGAGTTAACCCCTTGTTGGCTCAGCATCAGGCATCCATTTCCTCAGCACATTGTATCTCTGCATGGGATTGGCGGAGAAAATGTTCGGTCAAGTTCTTCAACGCTACCTACATCTTCTTGGACTGTTGGGTTGAGTGGGCCTGGAATCCCTGGTTGAACTGAGTGGATGAGTCCCTGGCAGGAGTTTGGGAGTACCTGCTGGGGCTGCTGTGTCATCCTGAGCACTTAGGAAGGAGCAGTGGCCACAGCAGGGCGGAAGTCGGGGCAGGACCTGGGAGCAGCCTGAGGCCTGCCAGTCTACGGAGGAGGTGGCTCTGGGTGATTGAGTTTTAATTGTTTTGAAGCAAGAAAACTTCAGAGACAGTCTTTTTAAAAAATTTTTTTATTACAGATTTTTATTTATTTATTTGAGAGAGAGAGAGACAGAGAGAGCATGAGCAGGGGGAGAGGCAGAGGGAGAGGGAAAAGCAGGCTCCCCACTGAGCAGGGAGCCCTGGCTCCATCCTAGGACCCCAGGATCATGACCTGAGCTGAAGGCAGACAGATGCCCCCAGAGACATTCTTGATAGACTATCTGGGCTCAATTCTCTCTTTAGGAGGCCTGAAAAATAGATTCCTCACCCTCCCTGTCCCACTGTTCTTCTGGTTTTATATACATGAATAAGATAGAAAGCTCAGGGAAATTCTTGCCCAAGGATTATAGAAAAGGGATAGATGGTTATCTCAAGTCTACAGGAGCCTCTATGATCCAGAGCTGCCCTCTTCCCCACTCTTATCTTGTAACACTTCCCCTCTTGTTTTCTCCTTTCTAGGCATATGAACCTTCTTTTATGTACCCCCCAAACGGGGTCAGCTCCCACCTCAGCACCTATGCACACACACTTTTCCTCTGCAATGATCTCTCTAGACACCACTGGACTCCCTCCCCACTCCGCCTTTGCCCAGCTCACTCCTCTCTATCCCTCAGGTCTAAATTTAGGAGCAATGTCCTCAGGGACCCTTTTGCTTATCCCTCATGTTACATTAAGTCCCTTGCGATGTGCTGCTTACATAGTATTCTTGAGCGTGGACTTTGTGGGGCTATGTATACTCCTAATTATTTGATGACCTCTTCCATTTGTTTAATGTCTGTGTCGCCAACCAGACTGTCAGAACAACCTGAGAACACTGCTCGCTGCCTGGCACAGTGTGGGTGCTCCGTATACCTGCTCTGTATACATAGATATGCATTGGCATATACACAGTGTAAGTATTTGACTCGAGGCCTGACGGCCAAATGGAGGAACATCTCTGTCTTTGGAGGGAGACATCAAAGAATGGTGTAAAGGACTTTGGTCTGAAAGTCAAGAATCCTAGGCCCTAGTCCCAGGCCTAAAGATAATTTCTTGGGTGACTTAGAAAGGTTAGAAGAAGAAAAAGTGCCTAGAAATTCCTAATATCATGGCAAAGTAAGACAAGAGAGGAGAGAAGAATTATTTGATTCATCCATATAAAATAGCTGATTTTGACTTTTTTTTTTTAAACTTACTGAAGTGGCAATTTCATAGGGTTTAAACTAAGGGAATAGAAGGTCTCCATAGTATCCCCATTCAGCTCTGTCATGGGGTCATTGAGTTTTGTCTGCAAAGCCTGGGGTCCCATTCTTAAGGGAATTTTCTTCCAAGATGGTGGGGTCAGACGATGGAGAAGAAAATCCACTGTGTCCAGGACACAGAGAACTGGCCCTCACTAATCCTTTTGGGCAAAGAAGGCAGGCTGTGGTAGCTACTGCACCATAATCACATTTCCTCACTCCTGGTCATCAACCCCAAATCTTCACTTTTAACATGCTTTGAAAAAATGATCTTTTCCCATGTTCTCACGCCTGCCCCTCGGCCTTTGTGAAGCAATTTCCACAGAAACAATGGTCTGCCACCAAATAAGAGTTTACTAAGAATAAAAATTGAATTTCGTCTGCCAGTTGACAAGCTGATTGATCTGGGGGCTCTCGTGACTGAATCCTCTCCTAAGCACATTCTCATTTATCATGTGCAAGATTGTTTCAGAATCGATAGCAGCCCAGCGCAGACGCGTCTCTGCTGGGGACCCATCAGGGCCCACAGCTTTCCCTGTAATACTGCTAATTTTTTTGACAGAATTATTTCAACAGTTAAATCGTTCTATGTCTGTTGACCGCAGACTTTCACTGGAGTCATTTGTTGAGGTCATAATTTTTAATATACTTCTTGTAAATGCTGAACCTTAAGGAGTTTGCCCTTTTCCCCCATGAGGTTCATTTCTTGCCCCCACTATTCTTCCTAAAAAAAAAAAAAAAATCTGTGTTTGGGAGTTATGTTATACTTCAGGATGTCATTCAGGCTTAACTCTCTACAACTGATAACAAAGGACACACCATACAGAAGTAGGAGTGAGGCAACTTGACCTCAGAGCTAGCACTGCTTGGATTAGCTGTGTGGCTTTGGCAACTGTCTTTCCCTCTCTGGGCTTCATGTTAAAAAATTGAGTCAAATCAATTCTTAAGTACACTCTCTCTTGGACAGACTATTTGTCCAAGTCAGAGAATATAAATTGGAGTTTCATGAGTGGGATTGGGCCTACAGATGGGTTTCATTTGGCCTCCAAACTAACTGTTTTTCCTTTGTTAATTTGACTCAGCTTTTTTTTCCTACCTTCAGAAAGTAATTTGTTAATACTGTAAATTTGCATACACTACAACTCACTTTTTTTGGGTGTGTGCTCTTTTTGGTATAAGTTTTGACATGTGCGTGCATTCTTGTACCCACTGCACACAGGATCTAGAACCAGTCCAACATCCAAAGAATTCCTTCATGCTTCTCCCTTATAACCAAGCCCTGCCCTCACTCCTAACCTCTGACAGCCAGCTCTGCTCTCTGTTCCCATTGTTTTGCCTTTTCTAGGATGTCATATAAATAAAATCATACAGTTACGTCACCTTTTGAGACTGAGTTATTTTACTTAGCATAATGCATTCGAGATTAATCTATGTCGTATGTGTCACCAATTTGCTCCTTTTAATTTCTGAATAGTATTCCATTGCATGGCTAGACCACCGTTTGTCCATTTATCTCCTGAAGGGTATTTGAACTCTTTCAAGTTTGGGACAGTTATGAATAAGGCTGCTCTAGGCTGTGTCCAGTTTTTCATTATGAACATGTTTTTAGTCCTCTGCTATAAATATGTAGAAGTAGGATTGCTGGGTCATACAGTAAGTGTGTTTTTAACTTTTTCAGGAACTGCCAGAGTGTCTTCCAGAGTGACTGTGCCATTTTGTACTCCCTCCAGCCGTGCATGGGAATTCCTGGCTCTCTGCATCCTCACTGACACTTGGTACTGTCAGCACTTTTTTTTTTTTATTTGAATCATTCTGATAGGTGTGTAGTAGTGTCTCGTTGTATTTTTAATTTGCATTTCCCTAATAACTAATGACATTGAGCATCTTTCCTTGTATTTATTCAGCTCCATAGATCTTCTCCGGTGAAGTGTCTATTCTGATATCTTGCCTGTTTTGTTTTTTTTTTTTAAATTGGGTTGTTTATTTACTTATTGTGTTTTATGAGGTTTTTTTCTAAATGTATTTTAGATACAGGTCTTTTGTTGCATATGTGACTTACAAATAATTTCTCCCGGCCTGTGGCTTTTCTCTTTACTCTCTTAATTGTGTTTTTCATGGAAAAATGGGAAAAGAGAAGTGTTTCATTTTGCCCAAAGTCCCCATCATTTTTCTATTTATCATTTCGTTTTCTTTTTTGTATTGTGCTTTTGAGGTCAAATTTAAGATGTCTTTGACTAAGCCAAAGTCATGAAGATTTAGTTCTATGTTTTATAGTATTATGTTTTATGCTTGGGTCTGTGAGCCAATTCAAATTAATTTTATCTACGGTGAGGTGTGGGTCAAGGTGTTTTGTGTTTGTTTGTTTGTTTGTTTTGCATATGGATATCCAGTTTTTTACAGCACCATTTACTGAGAATGCTTTCTTTCCTCCATTGAGTTGTCAAAAATTTAAAAATCAGTTGATATTTATGTGCACCAGAAAATTTCTGGATTTTTAAGTTCTATTCCATTGGCCTGTGAGTCTCGGTTTCCACCAGTACACCCTGTCTTGACTCCCATAGCTGTATGGTACAGCTTAAAATTTGGTAGTGTGAGTCCTCCAACTTTGTTCTTTTTCAAAATTGTTTTGACTATTCTAGTTCCTTTATCTTTCCATATAAATTTGGGAATCAGGTTAGTGTGCCTTTACAAGGAATCTTGCTGGGATTTTGATTGGGATCGCATCAAATCTATGAATCAATTTGGGGAGACTTGGCATGTTAACTATATTGACTCTTGCTTTTTTCTTGTGTATCAGCATTATGTAGTTTTAGCATACAGATCCCGCGCATATTTTGTCAGATTTATATCTATAATTTCATTTGGGGGAGCTATTGTAAATGGTACTGTTTGAAAATATTTTACTTACAGTAGTTTGTTCATTGCTAGCACATAAGTAATACAATTGATTTCTAGATATTGATCTTTTATTCTTCAACCTTGTTAAACTCACTTGGTTCTAGGAGCTTTTGTCTAGATTTCCTGTGCTTTTTCTACATAGAAAATCATAGTATTTGTGAATAGGGGTAGTTTTATTTTTCTTTCAAATCTAAGTGCCTTTTATTTCTTTTTCTATACTTGTTGAATTTGCTAGGGCTTCCAGTATAATATTGAATAGGAGCGTTGACAGTGGACATCCTTGACTAGTTCCTGATCTCTTATGGAGAAAACATTCAATACGATGTTGGCTTATAGGTTCTTCATAGATACTCTATTATGTTCCCTTCTATTCCTACTTTTCTGTGAGTTTTTATTATAAATGGATGCCAAACTTTGCCAAATGCTTTTTCTTCATCTATTGATGTGATCATATAGTGTGATGAATTGCAGTGATTGATTTCTGAGGGTTGAATTAGGCCTGCAATCCTGTGATAAACCCCACTTGATTCTGTAGCAGATTTTAAATGAACACTCTGAATTTTTAGTTTCTCTTAAAAATTCAGAAGATCTGGCAACACGGAGTCAGAAATCCTGCCTGGTCACAAACTAGAGGTGAAGAGAGGCCATCCTCTGGTAGACTGGCAGGTGCCCTTGGTAAACCACAGTAGAGGCCAGAGTTAAGACTTATTTACCATGGCATGTGCACTCTTGGTTTTTGTAGGGCAAAGAAATATTTATGATGATGTCTCCAAAAATGTGGAAAGCAAATGATAGACAAAGAATATTGTGTATTTCAAGGAAAATGGAACAAAGCATATAATTTCAGGCATGTGGTCTGTATTCCCAGGTATTTTTCTTATCCCTGCCTACTTCTATCCCAGTTATCACCACCTGTGCCCCTGTAGGCATCTGGATTTGAAACTGTAAATGAATAGTCCAGGTATCACTCTCCTATATGTTCGGCACACAACCATGCCAGACCTCAGCTTTACTCATGATTCTAAAAAACTAATCAGAGTTTCTGAAAGGATATGCAGTAAAACCTAAGTGTTCCTCTCATTCTTAAATCCACACACCCTGGTACCTGTGCCCAGAGGAGACCACTTTTCCCAGTCTCTTGACTATGCATCTATAGCACTTGTACACAAAGGAGGATGCACTACACATTTTCTCACCTTGCTGTTTTCCATAAATACAGCACAGTGCTGTAAATGTGTTTTCTCTTCCTTAGGATTTTCTTACTAACATTTTCTTTTCTCTGGCCTACTTTATTGTAAGAATAGCATATATAATACGTATCACATACAAAATATATGTCAATCAGCTGTTTATGTTATCAGTAAGGCTTCTAGTTAACAGTAGGCTATTAGTCCTATAGTCAAGGTTTGGGGGAGTCAAAAGTTATACACAGATTTTTGACTGCATGAGGGGTTGGTGTCCCCTAACCTCCACACTGTTCAAAGATCAACTGTATATATTTATATGTATACATATACATTTATATATATTTAAGGTATGTTAGCATAATATGTATTATGCTAGATGGTACTGAGCTTTATTGTGGAAAATAAAGTGGAGTCAGAAGATAGGAAATATTGAGAAATGGGGTTGCAATCTTAAATTGAGTGGTCAGGAGAGGCCTCACTGAGAACGTGACCTTTTTGGGAAGGAGGGAGTTATGCACCTGGATATGCAAATAACTTCCTTCTTTTTAAGTGCAGCATAGTACACTAAGTATATGATGTATGGTACATTTGCCAATCTGCGATAAAGGACTATTAGGTTGTTTCCACCGTATGGCCAATAAACAATGCCACTAAGATTATCTTTGCAACCACTCTTGGCATATATGTGCCAACTTAACTATAGTGGGAAAAATCTTAAAAGTGGAATTACTACACCAGAAGACATGGGTGACATTTCCCATGTCACCACTCGACTGAGTTTGTTATGGATAGGGACCATACCTTAGACATCTTTGAATTTCCTGAGATAAAGGAATTTTGTTTGTTTGTTTGTTTGAACAATTAGCAGCTCAGAACTGACAAGGAGCAGAATGGTTTGAGCATGGCTTTTCATTCTTCCAGTAAGCAAACCAGCTTTCCCAGTTCCCCAAATTATATCCTCCAGCTTTAATACACAGCCACCACCTTGGACTCTAACTGACATGGCTGAGCTTATCTGGGGAAGCTACCTAGGACAGAAAGTGAAAAATCTCTTCCATTAAGCAATAAACAGTATGTTTTCTCCTCTCAATAGAATGGACACTATGTCTTCAGGGTGTTAATCCTTGAAGACTCATCCCAAAGGGTAAAAAGAATAATTCAGGGGCACCTGGGTGGCTCAGTTGGTTGGGCATCTGCCTTTGGCTCAGGTCATTATTTCAGGGTCGTGGGATTGAGCCCTATGTTGGGCTCCCTGCTTGGCAGGGAGCCTGGTTCTCCCTGTCCCTCTACCTGCCACTCTCCCTGCTTGTGTTCTCTCATTCGCTCTCTCCTTCTCTCAAATAAATAAATAAGTAAATAAACAAACAAACAAATAAATAAAATCTTTTTTAAAAAAAGAATCATTCACTTAGCATACTTACGCATTTGCAAACATATAAATGTCTCCTTCTCAAGGCTGTTTCTTTGGCGTATCCAAAGGAGTCTACACATCCTCAAGGTCAAGATAACTAAGGAAGTTGGCACATTCCAAGGACTGTTAAAGTTAAAATCAGCCTCGTTTGGAAAAAAAAATACAAAAAACAACAACTCTTCTGGCCAAGACATGATGGATATGTAGCAACTTAGAGCCCTGATAATATTTTCAGAGGATGTCAGAACATTTACAATTATTCAGTGCTTAGAACTCATTTGCTCCCTGGCATTATCTTTGTCGGTCACAAAAGGAAGTATCCTTGAAGTGGATAGGGAAAGGTCAGCTCATAAATATAATAGGCAAGCTCTTTGCTCTTAGTTTGGTTAAAGGAGGTAAAAATACATATACAAATCAGGAAGTCAACTATAAACAGCTGGATGGTATGCCTGAATTTGTAGGGCCCGAGATGCTTGCTGGCCCCGGAGCCTGGTATTCCCAGGTAGAGCAACAAGAAGCAATTTCTATTAAACCCTCATATCTTACTATTTTTATAACATAAATTGCCGTTAGGCCTTCCCGTGGAAGAGACGATGATGATAATTTACACATGCTGGACAGATAAATGGTTCAATTCTTAGTTACAAGAGACTGTTGACAGTGATTACTGATGCTCATTTCTTTCACGCACATTATGTGGGGCAGGAAACTCCAGGTTTAGAGGCCGTTCATGTTTTTTCAAAGTAAATCAGTCACTCCCATAATAATTATTTATTATTCCACATTGGCAGGCAGTTGGATGCATTTATGACAGCTAAGAGCTTTAGACAAAATGCTGCAAAGTGTTGCAACCGATAAAATATTTTACAGCACGGGAGATAGCAACAATAATTAGAAGGCCTCGGTATTCCGTGAGAGAAAAGATAGCCAGACTTTCCCGGTGGCTCCTGCTGAGTCCTCACCTAAACCCTTGGCTTGTTCAGGACCGAAGTGCCGGTGTTCACCCAAGGTTTGGATTCGGACCATCAGGGATCTTCGTAAAGAGCTTTCTTCCCCAAATATCATCTACCCTCCCATCTGTTCATATGTCCCATTTTTTGTTCACGCATTCAACTTTTATCAAGCATTTTCTATGTGCCAAGTATCCTCCTGAGTGAGACCTGTGTATAATCTTACCTCGCTGGAAGGACCCTTGACCAAGAACCATGTGCATTCCAGTTGTAACTGAGAATGGCATACCCCTTCCAGTCCTCTGTCCAGCCGTATTCCACAGGTTCATCAGAGTTATGTTTCCATGCAAACAGAAAGTTTCAAATCTGGGTTCTTTTGTCACAAGGCTCGGTTGATGTTAACCTTTCTCAAAGCGATTTCTTTTTGAAAACACACCACAAAAGAAAATACAGTGAAAAGCGAAGTTTCAGACCTCGCATTGTTGACTGCCAGTTGCCTCTCTGAGGTACAGGTTGCTTATGTCACCTCTCAGAGGTGTTATATGAACAGTCGGTCCTGCTATGATTCCACATATGTATTCCTGAGAATCACCACACTGTGAAAAAATGCAGTAAAAAGCACAGGCCTTATGGGAAAAATGGGGGTGGGGGTGTAAGACTCAAAAGCATCAATAAATATTTTTAAATAAGTAAAAACTGTAAGGATATAATAAAAAAATACTAGCACAGTGTTACCCATGTTAAATGATTAAGAAATACATAAAAAACTCTAAGTATGGCACTTTACCTTGAAAAGGACCTGGAGTTGGCTTATAGAACTGGTGTTGGAAGGACTGTAGTTTGTGAGTTTCTGTCAATTAGTAGAAGTAAAGTCACCTGAAATCTGATAGAAACTTCAACCACCAGATGTGGATGGGTGTGGCTCCTAACACAGAGTGAACCAAGGTACCTGGTAGATGTCTGACGTGTGTGCATGTGAGTGTTTGTATATTCCTAGAAGGCTCCCATCGGTGGGGTCCAGTCTTCTGTGTTCACCTACCCTTTTTTTGTGTGTAAGAAATTGTGCATGAGCAAAGTTTACATGATGTTCAAATTGTTCTCTAATAGATCAGTCACCTTGGAAAAAGCTTGTGTTTTCAAAGCAAGTATTACAGCAAGACTGAATGTATCTATGAGAATGTGTCTTTTACTCTCAACATAAACTGTAATGTAGAATATCTCCTTTTTTAAATGTTGAAAATACATAAAATGGGAAAGATATGTCACCTTTAATCCCAGAATGACCAGTGATTTTTTGTACCTTTTTCTATTTTTGAGATATTTAATTTACATATATAATTAACCTTGACTGAGAGAGAGTGTCTGTCAAAGGGATTTGTTGAATTCACGTAGAGTTGTTTCCATGGTAAATGGTAACACTTGCTCAAGAACTAGTATCATTTTAGGTGGAAACAACCCAAATGTCCACCAACTGGTAAGTGGTTAAACAAATGTGGAATATCCACACGATGGAATATTACTCAGCCACAAAAACAGTGAAATACTGACACATGCTACAACACAGATGAACCTTGAAAACATTATGCTAAGTGAAAGAAGCCAAGCATAAAAGGCCACATAGTATATGATTCCATTCATATGAAAATCCAGAATAGGGAAATCTATAGAGACAGAAAGGAGATTAATGGTTGTCTAGGGCTGAAGGTGGGGATGGAGAATATAGGATTGATAGCTAAAGGGTATAGAGTTTCTTTTTAGGGAGATGAACATTTCCGAAAATTGACTGTGGGGATGGTTGCCCGTATCTATAAATATACTAAAAACCACTGAATCTCACTTTTTAAGTGTGTGAATTGTATGGTATGTGAATTAAAATATATCTATTAAAAAAAAAGAATTTCATTTTAGGTTTTATCCACATGGCACTGTGAGAGGAGGTACTAAGACCTCCCTGTTCTTGGAAGCTCATTAGTGTGATGGGCTCAACCAAGTCTGGTGTGTAGAGGTGATGATTATCTGCAGACCTCTAGATGTCTGGATGTTATGCGTGTTGATCTCCCACCAAGAAGTGTTTTGGTCCCTTTCCACTTCTTTGAGATTTTGGCCATCTTCATTTTGGTATGTTCCTTGGCCTCCTGTGGTATATCCCCATTCTCTTGAGGAAAAGCACAGGAGAGGTTTGTTTTCTGAACTCTCCTGTATCCGGGAATACCTTTCTCTTGTCTTCCCCTAAGCAAGACAACTTAGGTTGTAAAAAAATATTAGATTATTATCACATTTTTCTCCCCGAAGTCTGCAGATTTAGGTAATACTATCTTTGGCCTTTCAACGTTTCAGAGAAGTTTAAGAGCAGCCTGATTTGTTTTCTCTGAAGAAATCATGAATTTTCTGCTTGGATACTTACAGTATTTTTCTTTGTACTTAGAATTTTGAAATGTTTCCAAGGTGAGATTTAGTATTGGCCTTTTTCATTGATTTTTGCTGGGACTGTAGAGAGCCATTCTGATATGCATGTGTTTTATCAGCTCAGAAGGCTTGATGTCTACGAGTATTTGCTACAGTTCCAATTGTTTTGATTTCTCCCTTTAGAAGATTTGTATTTTTAACGTTTTTAAAATTTGTATTTCTATTCTTGATCCTCCACGGCTATTATCTTGAATATTGTTTTTACCCTTGTGTTATTTTCTTTTGCATGTTTAGGAGAGCTTCTCAATTCTATCCTCCACTCACTGACATACTTCATGCTGCCCCAGTTCTGCTTTCACTACCCCTTATGAGAACTTATGATGCTCTATTTTTAATTTTTCCTTTCATCCTAATCTACTCAGGTCTTTATGACTTTCTAATACAGCTTCAAAGAAGCTATGTCTTATGGTTTCCTTTTAAATAAAAATGGATTTAAAAGGATATAGGGTTTTTATAATAAATAATTTTCAAAATTCTGTTTTTCCTTTAGATCTTTATTTCCTCTTTATTATTTCACAGGTCTTAATTTTCCTATGGACTCAATCACAAATGAGACAGTAGAGCAGAGTTCTTAAAAGTAAAGGCTCAGATATTTGACAGTCTGTGTCCAAATCCTAGCTCTCTCAGTGACTCTCTATATATCTTTGGTCTAGTTAATTATACCCTTCTGGTTTAAGATTCATCATTTGTATGACAGGAATATTTATACATGTAATGGAGCTCTTTTCAGTATTAAATGAGATAATACATGGAAAGCACTTAGTGCAGTGCCTGACATACAGTGAATGCAAAGCATACACACACACACACACACACACACACACACACACACACACACACACACACATATTTTTCAATTGAGAAGAAATCTACCTGGATCCAGAATATGGCAACAAACAAAGTGTATCGACTTTCTCCTTGGTTCTGCTTTCTTTCCTAGGTCTAGAGCTAGACAGTAGGTTCTTGGGCCCACAGCCTAGCAGATTTTTTCAACTGTGGCTCTGCCTACTGGGGTTCACGTCCTTCTTTCAGTGCCTAGCACTATGATCCTCTGAGCAAATGGGATGCATGAACTGTTCCTATCATAGAGTATTCTGTCTTCTCTTTACCTATGGCTCCTGGCCAGTCAACATATTATTCCTAGTTTTCCTTCCCCTTTATATTCAGGTAGTCTCCAGAAGTTATCATCTATGAATGGAGATCAAAGGACAGTCATTCATAAGAGCTGATGAAGGAGATCCACAAGTCCAGTTTTTTCAACTAGAAATATTCATGGAAGTAAAGAGACAGCAGTTTTCTGGTTGGTATAGTTCTTGGAATTTTGAACTAGTGAAAAGCAGCAAAAGTCAAAATGAAAAATCTTTCTATTCTTGGGTTCTTCAATCCTGTTGTGTTGCCTTTGGTCTGTGAAAGTTGATTCTAGATTCTATCTGTTGATTGGTAGACCTAATTATTGGTGATGGTGGTGAGGTTCTTGCCTTCTCTCATATTCTGCTCAACCTCAGAACCAGCAAAAGGCTTGTAAAGCCTAAATATGTGTGCGATTAGGTCCTTTGATGTTTGTTGCATCCTGGGAGTTCTTTTGAGGGGCTGATTGTCTCTTGCAACAGTCTTGCAGAGGCCACTTTCAAAGGGAATCAGTTGTCCCCAGGTCAGAGAATCTCAGAGTCAGACAGGACATTAGAAATTATAGAGCCTAAGCTACTGCCTAGTAGTCAAATTGCCCTTGTACCATCCCTTTCATATGGCTTATCTAGTCTCTTCTTGAACTACCTTCTATGATAGCAAGCTCACTAGCCATCAGCATGGGCCATCCCTTGTTGGACAACTTCCTTAACCAAACTGAGATCTGTCTCCTGAGTATGGTCTTCAAATGAAGAAGAAAGCTATTATGCTGGGGAAGGATATGTGCAGGAGATAGAAAGCCCTCGAGCTATTACAAGCAGAGAGGTATTTAATAAAGGGGCTTAGGTACTTCAAAACTATTTTAAAAATTAGGTGGATCAGAAGTCAGGGGACTGATATCAGATTTTTTTTCTAACTTTAACTTTTATTCAACTATAATGTACATACAGAAAATGAAGTTGAGTTTTTACTTCGGGATCAACTGACAGAGAACTGCTCCTATCCCCACTTCTCCACAGCTGTCTCACACCCACAGTTCCCAGGCAGTGGAAACTATAATGGGGCAACTGCAAACACACATACCCATTGTAGGTTGCTTGTCCACCAGCCTTGCCAAGGAAAGATGGCGCTGTCTACTTGCTCCTTTCCACATCTCAGAGGATCCATCTCATCAGCAGAACTCAAATTACAGTGAGTGCTCTGACTGCAACATGGTTTTGGAAAAGTAGTTTTTCATCTTGCCAACCTCTCAAGAATGCATGCTAAAGGACAGTAGACGGTATTAAGAAAGTTATCTGAGCGCTGAATGGACAGAAGTCTCTTGCCAAGTGTATTTCTTCCAGTGTCTTTACTCATGTAATCTCCAGCAGTGGGATTCATGAGGAGAAAGCCCTTGATAAGTTATCAGTGTCTTCTGGGTAGGAGAAATGTTTAACCATTGCAAGACATTCACAGCCAAGTTCAAAATAGTTTTACAGGTTGGTCAAGGATCTGATGAGTAAGGAATTACTGTCAGGGTCCTGAGATTCAATAAGGTAACTGAAGGAGGGACCAGAAAAGGAGAATTAAATAGTATGGAATATATATGGGATTTTGTTCCTCGAGAAAAGATAGCTCCAATGCTTTACTTTACAAATCTTCAGGAAAATAAAGGCAAAGGACCCCAAAGATGGGGCCATCGTTAGATTGTCAAGAGCATTCCTCTCTAGTGGGCATATCATTCAGTTTTGTACCAATAGGCAATGAGCAGCCACCGTGAGCCCCCACCATGAGCACCCCACCATGACCACACTTGACCAGTGGAAAATAGGATGAAATTTATGGGATGCCAAGGACCTTCGCCTGTTCCCTTTCCATCTCTCTGGAGACTAGCAGTATGATCAGGAAGTTTATTCACTTGTAAACACACCTTATTTTTAACATCTTAGTCATATTCAGCTGAGTTATCATTGCTTATGTTATTCAAATGACTCATTTCCTCTTGCAGCCTGCAAATATTAGACATTATCATATCCCATATCTGTCTTATTCTCTGTATCCCTGAGGACTATTGTTTAGTTTATCTAAAAGAAGAGTTTTAGAGGAAAATCATACCAAACGCCAAGATCATGCAAGAAAGAAAAAAGCAAATTGTACATGTAGCTTTTTATTTGAAACCTCAGCACTCTAGAAAGGTTCTGTGAGTGGTCATTGTAGAATATAGATGGATGGCAGCAGTAAAATCAGATCCAGGGAAAAAGCAATCAAATCACCGAGTAGGTCACATTCAAAATATATTATATCAGAAAGGGGGGAAATCTACCTCAGGGTGTATGTTGCCTCCCAAAAAAGATTTCTGTATCCTTCCCTTCAACCTATTTTTTCCTGATGTGATACTACATTTCACATATTTTCCTTTCCTCAGACTGTTTTCTTATTGTTCCATGAAAATCTTATGTTCACTTCTACATTTTTGTCTTTGCTGTTCATAATAGGTGTCAGTGGGGGTCCCATCCAAATGCCCTTTACCAGGCCAGTGCACCCATCCTCCACTGCCAAGCTCTGCCTTGCTTATGAGGTTACCCCCTGATGTCAAGGGCATCCATAACCAATGATTGCCTGGTATGGGACTGAAGAGCCCTGCTCCCTTGCCTTGAAGTGGGGGGCAATTCCATAATGCATCCAAATCTGTATCTCATGCTCTCCTTTCAGGGAAACAGACCTTAGATACTGCTAATGCAGCTTTTTCCTTTTTATGCTTAAAACTATGAGGCCAGGTTCTTTCTGCTTCTCCAGGGTAGTCAAGGTCCACTTTAGTTTCTACTTCCTTCCAGCTTCCTTCCCTGATATTCCCAATTCTAGCTCTCTGTCCTCTCCTCTGAGCTGCTGAGTCCTTCTCAGGCAGTGACACTCAAGTTGAATGCTCTCATAGCTGTTGTCTTGTTGGGTTAGCTGCCAGCTTGGCATATATATAAATTGCAAGTCCCTTAGGGTGAATGCTGTTGAGGTAGGCAATGTGAGGTCAACAAAGGGTGTCCATCTAGCTTCATCTGTGGTAGATTTTTCAGGGGGGGTTGAACTTTCCAAATGAACATCTAAAAACTGAGACATCAGGCCTGAGAACCTGGTTCTGGGATTAAAAGTAGACTATGCATGGGGGACCCTTCTCCAAGTATGTGGACTGATCCTTTTAAAAGCATGGTAGGGCTTGCTTGTCAAGATGGGAATGATTGCCAAGAGTTTCTCAAGATATTTTTTGAAACAATATTCTCTAGGTTAAGTGAGAAGAAAAGATTCAATCTTCAAGTGGATTTGGAAATACACACTATACCCAATGGAAATTCCCAACGTACACCTAAGGCTGTGAAAAATCCTCTAAGCTAAAAAAAATCTGTCTAACTTTGTTTAATGTAGTATTTTCCCAGACTTGTGTGACCATAGAATTTATGTTAGCATAACAAGGATTATCTCATGGAACTATTCTTCCATGGAAATCTTTAGGAAAATGCTAGGAGTGATAGTGGTTGTGTTGGGGTGGGATGGAGTGAGAGCTAGGGAGGGTCCCAGTCACCTGGGAGCATATGAGATTTCCATGAACCCATTCTAAACTTGTGTGGCATTGTGTACAAGGCCACTCATCTTCCTTTTCTGTTTGATATTTATCAGGAGAAAACTCATTTGGCTAGAAGGAGCATGAGATGTCTCAGAACTTTTGTCATCCATCCTGTAGATGACATGCTCATGAAACCCCATCCCGCCTCCTCTCCCCAAAGTCAGTGACTCCTCTGGTAACTTGGGATTCAGATTCTACTGAAGTAGGGGGAGTTGTTGCTTCCTGACTTAATGTAGATGCAAGTTGGTTTGGTGTGGGGTTAACCATGGGAGACAGCAGCTGGGTGGAATCTATTTTATTTTGAGGATCACTAGTTTCTAAACCCATTCCTCCAAATGGTGCTCCAGATATTTGAGTACAAATATCATGAAGTCTTAAAAGGTTTATACTTTTCCAAACTATCCAGTTTTGATGAAGTGACTTTAGCTCAAGAGAAGTGGATACAAAACCAACTGATGTTGGTACTATTGACATTCTGGGCTGAATAACTTTATTGCCAGGGCCTATTCTGTGCGCTGGAGGACGTTTAATAGCATCCCTGGCCTCTACTCATTAAATGCCAGTAGCCTGCCCAAAGTGGTGACACCAAAAATGTCTCTAGACATTGGCAAATGTCCCCTGGTGGGGTGGGGGTCGGGGGACAGAATTAGCCCCAGTTGAGAGCCATTGTCCTAACGTGCAATCAGGGTACTGTGTGGTCTTTAAGTCTAGGACCTGCCAGCTAAGGAGGTAGATAAGGCAGTTGAGGAATGTGTAACAAGTTGTAAACCAACTAGCTGAAGGTCCAGCTAACGTTGGCTCTGTGGTGAAGGTTAGAACCTACGACTTCTCACTCCAACCTAATGACAGCCTGTTTGCTCCACCGTGGCAATGACCCTCAGGTGCATGGTTTCTGCCAAAGCCTGTGCCCTTTGCAACCAGACGTGAGAGGACAAGGGGAGGAAGAAGTCCTTATTCCTAAATGGAGAGGACTGTATATGACTCAGTCTCTGGAGGTGAGGAGCCTGTGATGTGTCCTTCCTGGTTTCATCTAGAATTAGGACTGTCTGCACTTGAGCAGCCCAAAGATCATCATGTTCCTCCAGTAGGATTGTTTTAACTCACCATGGGGTTTGGGGATAACGGGTGTTGCGCTAATGACAATCAAAGTGCCCCTTTCCCAGACTCCAGGTCAAAGATGGTCAAATTGACTCTCTTCTGGGCAGCAGATTAACTGTTTCTCCTCTCTTGCTCTTCATATCTGTGTACATCCTGTCTTGAGTTAAAAAAAAAAAAACATTGGCTGGGCAGGACTTGGGGTTGGTAGGGAGCCATGGGCCTAAGCCTCTGTTTATGACACATGTCATATTTCATGGACCACGTCTGGACCCCACCTGCCTCCTTAATCTCCTTGGAATGCTGGTGCTCTCTCTGTGGGCTGTGTGTTATTCTGATGATTTCAGTGGATACTGCAGTTTCCAATTTCCTAACCTTTCTATTAAAATTAATATTTAGATTTTATAACTTGAAAACTGGAAGAATGATGGGAGCAGTATTTGATGTTTATGTCTCTCAGTCACGAAAATGCTCCCAATTTCACTTGTGCCGGGCCACACACATGTAGTCACAATAAATAGCATTTAACATGTTTACAGAATGGAGAGGATGAGGAGGACTTCTGTTTTTATATTGATGGGCTCAGCTGGGCTGGGGATACTATTGTTTACAATGAGCTACATTTTTTGTTGTTCTGATTTACCCGCAAATTAAATCTTTATTTCAGAAACCAACCCCAGGGAGTCCCCGTAACGAGGGAATGTAATAAACAGCATTAGGGAAGGGCCCAGAGCCGCTGCTCCCTGGTAATTAGTCCAAATGTCTCAATCAGAGTAGTTTTCAAAGTTTTATGGCTGCAGTTTGGCCACAAGTTTATTTGTAAAAGCTGGTTTGGCATTTTGCTCAGGGTGGCCTTTGCCCTTTGGGGAGGGGTGTCAGGGGTTTGTTGACATGGAACACGGGCAAGTCAGACTTTCAGGTTTGCTTGGGGGCGATGCCCATGTTTCTTCTTAGCATCCATTTCTAAACTAAAAATTGTCCAAATTTAAAAAAACTAGGAATGGAAATAAATATCAGGCCTTGGTTTTGAGGACACGCAAGGGAAGAGAAGGGGCCGAGGTTGGGATGGGGTGTGTGGGAGCATTCCCACCCAGGGAAGAGTGACTGTCCTCTAAACCCTGGTGGGAGGGGAAAGGTTATTAAAAAGCTCTGGGTGCCTGGGATGGGGCCTGGGCCCTGCTCAGTACACCACCCCTCTCCCCCAGCTCGGTGGGGAGAAGGAAGACTGGGCCTTGGCAACACCCCCACCCATGCAGAAGTTCCCAGGGGGAGGGGGGCGGCCTGTAAGTGTGAGACCTCCAGGCCTCCCAGAAGAGGGACCAGAAAGCACAGGGTAGCAGGACCAGCTGTGGTCAGATTCCACAGATTCACCCTCCCTGGCAAGGCGAAGCAGGAAATGCAGAGCCCTGCTGGTGCCTCCATGTACATTTCCCGCCCTCCAGACTTACCTTCATAAGGCCTGTTTCTTTACTCACTTATTAACCCAGTACCATGATAAGGCTAGCCATATTTAGTCATCTGATTTTCTGAGCTGAATGGTAAGACAGGGGTGTAAAGAGGTAGGAGGTTTCTTAGAGCACGATAGATGGACATCTTAAATCAGAAAATCCAGAAAGCACAATGTCTGTGTTTAAGATCCTCTGCCTGCCACTAAGTCACTTAGCCTGGCTGGGGGGCACAATGGAGCTTGGAGAGGAAGAGGGTCAGGCAGATAGATCCCTCCATCCAGTGGGAAGGAGAGTATGATTGGAGGGTGGGAAAGTGTGCAGGGGGAAGAGTTCAAGTGGACTGGTCCCTCCGCACCCATGCCACCATGTTATTTCTTTACTTTTAAATAACATTTTGTAAGACCTATCTCCTGAGGAACCTAAGAAATCATCAGTCCCTGAAACCAAGGGTTTGCAAACTTTTTCTATAAAGAGCCAGATGGTAAATATTTTAGGTTTCTCGGGCCACAAGTCTCTGTCACAACTACTCACTGTGCTGTTAGGGGGAAAAACAGCCGTAAGCCTTACCTAAATGAACGGGATGGGCGGGATTTGGCCTATGGTTTGCCCACTCAATTTAATCTTTCGTTTCCCCTTCTGCGTTAACTTTTATTCTTTCTTTACTCTCCCTCCCCTAACTTCCTTCCTTTTCTCCTTCCTCTTTCCTCTCTTCTCTCTCTTTTTTCCTTCCTTTCTTCTTTCTCTCAATACAATTTGTGCCATACACTGTGATAGGTACAGGCATCTGTGGAGTTTCTATTAGGAGCTTCTATTAGGGAATATTAATGAGGAAGCAGATCATTAAAATATTGTAGCTGATGCTAGTTACCCAATATGCACCTCCATTTCTTTCTCACTATTAGACAATTTTGTTCAGGGTGGCAATGTCCCAGATTTTTAAAAAAATCACTTCTCCTGATTCTCTTGTAGTTAGAGGTAGGTGGCCATGTGACAAGGTTCTGGCCAATGAGACACAAGTAGAAGTTCTTCGAGCTAGCATCCCTTCCCAAATGAAAAGGCAAGTCTCTTTGCCTCTGATTCGTGGCCCTTCCATTTTCTTTCCACCTGGAATGCTGTTACGATTCCTGGAAGCGCAGCAGCTCTCTTGCGAGCATGAGGATAAAAGCTATGTGCTAAAAATGGGAGCAAGAAGGGGCAAGGAGCCTGATGACATTGCTGATTCTTGGTACCAGCTGTATACTGCCTACCTCTGAACTTCTTGTTGCCTAAACATCAAAACTTCTTATTGTTTAAAGCTGATACAATAGGATTTTCTCTTATATGCAATCTAAGGAAATAGTAATGGACCAAATTATTATTAGTATAGCAGAGCTATGGATTAACATTTAGTGCTCAAGAATTATTTGCAGGGTCTAAAAAAGAAAATAAACAACCACTCTTAGATTATTGAGGCATCACCTCACTCTGTGTACCTCAATTCTTAGCAATGTTCCCCACCGTTAAAGGAGGCACTTTGCTGACAGTCCAGATCCAGCATTGTTTTAAAAATGATTTATGATTGGGGTCCCTGGCTGACTCAGTTGGTTAGGCATCTGACTCTTGGTTTTGGCTCAGGTCATGATCTCAGGGTCTTGAAATCAAGCCCTACATCAGGCTCAGCGCTCGGCAGAGAGTCTGCTTGAGATTCTCTCTCCCTCTGCCCTCCCCCTGCACTTGCTCTCTCTCTCTCTCTCAAATAAAATATTTAAAAAATGATTTATGATGACTGAGTTGTTTACCAACTCTGGGAAACCAGTGCAGTAAGTTTAGGTGTGAGTTGAGGGGGGCAGATCTTGACCCAGTTCTAGAAACGTCTCATTATAAAAAGTTTCTTTCCTCATGCAGCTCAAGACTTAGTCATGGACTCAGTCTGAATTACTCACAGGGCTACTGCCTTTGACTATGTCTTTTGACTATCAGATATGTTGCTTGTTTGGGGACATTAGTACATTAAAAATAATGTGCGTGTGAGCATATTTGTGCATATATACATGCTTTGGGGGGATCGAGGTAATCATGACCACAGCAGCAGATTATCTTTAACGTACAGCTTCAGAAATACCATTTTTAACAGCTCTCAAGAAAGACCTCAATCATCTGTTGAAGACTTTAGTTGAGGCCTCTGTTCCAGCTTAGCAGTAAGGGAAATGGATTAATGTCCACCTTGCTGGTAGGCATCAGTTGGTTGATGAGCTGTTGGCATGATACTTCATTCTCCGAACTTAAGCACACAATTCAAATTCACATATCTTTGGGGGGTTCAGGGGCGAGTTGAGGGACAACTGTGGAATGGAAAGTTACAGAGAAAGTTCTTTGAAGGAGTTTAGTCCAAAGGAGTGTTCCTCAGGAACAAAGGAGAGGGCCACTCTGCCTACTTTTGATTGAAGGTCGATTACATTGATAACATTCCAGAGACACACTCACTTTGATTCCTTCTCCACACTAAATCGCAACAGCATTTAGAAACCAGAGCCTCGGCTTAAATGCCCAGGATTCATGTATTTGTATCATCCATGGGCCATACCTTGCTTGTCAGTAGCTCTTAGGTATTGCTGGCTCTCTTCTGTCTGCTGGACCTCCTTCTCCTACCTTCCTTCTTAGTTTATTGATTTGTGGAACGTGCCCAGGCTCCTGAACATTGCCCAGTTATCTTTTTTTTTGGCAGAGGAATGTTACATTGTGCCACACCTGGGCTGCATTCAGAAGCTTTCTAGGAAACTTCACTGCACTTTGCAGAAGCCCTCAGCTTTTGGGTCAGCATTTTGGAAGGAGAGACAATTGATTCTCTCAGCCTTGCTGAGGCAATTCTTTTTGATGTGTATCAAGTGTGTTTTGACACAATCCCCTGAGTCATTGTGGTTTTCAATATTCCTGGGCCTATAATGAAAGTCAAAGAGAGGGAAATCTTTCCACTTAATGTTGATTTCTGATATTGATGGCACATTAGCCCGTTTGTGTTTCAGAAGCTTCAAGGGATAGAATTAACCCCTTGGGTTTCAGATCAGGTACATCTCTTGTGGGACTGTGGCTGTCAAAAGCCGATACCGTCACTGGAGACAAAAGAACTTCCTGAGGACACGCCATTCCTATGCAGGTAACAGCATTTTTTTTTTTTTTTTATCATTATCAATTTTATGGTACATACAACAGCTGCAGAAGAATTTGTGGCTTTTTTTTTGGCTGTAAGGCATCTTAGAGAGTGTTTGCCAATTTTCTGTCTCAAAAAAGGTGTCTTCGCATCTTGATTTAGCCCTGAATAATTCAACAGAATCTCTAATAACAGACTTGCATGTTGCAAAGCCCCAAAACATGTTGTAAGCTTAAAGAGGCAGCAAGAAATTTAGCATCGCAAACAGAAGTCAAAGAATCAAAGCTAGGAGGTCTTTAAAGGGTAGGAGACAGTACTTCACACATGTGCTGATGCTTATGTTTGCTGACAGTTTCCTTGTTTTTCATAGAGTAGTGGCTCCTAAAAGGGACAAAGAACATTCCTGGAGGTTAGCTATTGCTCTTAATTCCCTTTTTGTGGGAATTCCCTTCTTATGGCTCCTTTCTTCCGTCTTTCTTCCTCCCCCCTTCCTTCCTTCCTTCCTTCCTTCCTTCCTTCTTTCCTTCCTTCCTTCCTTCCTTCCTTCCATCCAACACATAATTATTCAGTGCCTACAATTTTCCAGCCACTGTGTTAAAGCTTGAGGATCTGATGATTAAGAAAGACAAATCTAGCCCCTCATCTAGAATATAATAGTGTTCTCCCTCCCAAATGCCAGGTACTTTGGGGGTTCTCTTGGACTCTGAGATAAACCAATGTCTTTCCAACAAATTCCCTGTCATCCTACTGCCCCTCCCCACTAATTTTCCCCTTAATCTTTTTAAGTGGCTTTTGTTTGGTGGTTTTCCACCAAAATCATGATGAGTGTATTGGGAACCCTGACGTACAGGGGAGCATGGGGAAGGAACCGGGGGTGCTGGGTTTGGGGAGATTGTAACTTTGGAAGATGTCTTTATATATTTACTTGATATAATTGAGGGATTGTTGTTAGAAGTGGGATTAACTTAATCTATATCTTTCCAAGGGGCATATATAAGACTAATTGGGAAACAGATTTTGGCTCAAGGGAACCATAAATTTTCTAACAATCAGGGTAAAGGGAACTGTGCCTGACTCTGAGCTAAGTATGTATATGTGTTTGTGTTTGCATGTATTTCTCTGTATGTATAGACCATGGTTTCTCAACATCACCACTAATGACCTTTTGTGTTAGATTATGGGGATTTTGTGGGAAGCTATCCTGTGTGTTTTAGGATATTTAGCATCCTGATTTCTACCCACTCGATGCCAATAGTATCCCCAGTTATGGCAACCAAAATATCTCTAGTCTTTGCCAAATATCCCCTGGAAGGCAGAATTGCTTTGGTTGAGAAATATATATATTATAATGCATATATTATGATTATATTACATATCACATATATTATGTAAATATATAGTAATTATAAAATAAATATATCATGGTATATTTATTTATTATTGAATATATTCATTATGTTATGTAATTTATTTTTATATTAGTTACAATGTATTATTTATATATGCATTTGCATTTTATATATTATACTTATATATGTAACATACTATGTGTAGTATAATATATAGACATTGGATGGTTAGATAGACAGATGGATAGATAGGCTTGTCTGGGATAGGATTAGATCTCTGACTTAAAACCCACAGATTCTTGGGAAACCACATAGCTTCTCTGAGATGTCGGGGCTCCTCAATTCTAGAGTTACTAAAGTGGACCACCCCTTGTCAGGTAGAGAAGAAGGGAATATTCTTCAGGTAGCGGGTCAGACTCTGAGATCTGTAACCCCCCCACTTCCAACTAACAGATTTTATAATTCCATAAGACCAGATTTAGGTTAATGAAATTGGTGTCAGTTTCCAGGGGAATATGCCAAGCTAAGGTTATGTCAGTGGGCTGCACAGTGCCATTTGAAATATGATGCAGCTTTGTAGGGTGGGATGAGTGGAAATGGTTGAGCTTGTTTGGGGTTTAATTGACAATCAAAAATTTGCTTCCTAGATGCAGGCATGTCACTATAAAAGCACACCCAGGACATTCTTTTCGCTGGCTGAGGTTATTAATATGTGTTGATTGATGTCAAAATGGGAATTAAATCATAAATGTGCTTTGGGGCCTCAGGCTGGTGGCTTGGCAGCTTCTTTAGCCTTGTCACTTTGGAGAGACAGCTCACATGGCCTTGCCTCATTTTTTTGATGATTACTTAAAGATTTCACTTTATCATCATTTGTCTGTGAGCAGGCTTTGCTCCCCATCCCATTAGTATTACCTCCACCATGGTGCAGTCAGAACAAACTTGTTACCTGCAAAGGAACCCGGGATGGCTTTCATACTTGAGCGCAACAATGGGGTCATACACTCCATAAAGAAAACAAAACAAAATAAACTATGCCCAATTAGTGCCATTTACAGACATGTAACACCATGGCTGCTGATCAGGAGTGTGTGTTCCTTTCCCATGGGAGTCCCAAAATTCCTAGCACCCGCTCACAGGCATAAAAAGGCATGGTCTTTCTCATTTCCAAGTTAATCCAATTTGAGTGTGGGCTGAAAGGGACCAGAGCTTCCCGAAGGGCCTGGCAGAACCGGGCAGATCAGCATCATTACCAGACCACACACATTATGTTTAATAGCCAGACTGCATACTGGACCAGAGAAAAATCAATGAATTAAAAATTCCTTAGGAACAGCCCCTCTCTTCCTCCACCCTGTGGTGGCATGCGTTCTGAGTCCATCATCTCTGAGCTGAATTTTGACGGTCTCCTAAAGGGTGTCATGGAGTCTAGATGTGGCTCATTCCCGTTCACGTTCCACAGTGTCGGTGAAGTGATCTCCCAAAACCCCAATATATGCCATTTCCCTCACTTAACACCAATTCTAGTTCTTCCCGTGCTTACAGGACAGAATTCAAAATCCAAGTGATTGGGATAAATGACCCTTCTGACTCTTCAGATGCAGCCTCCACCATGGAATCCATCCTATCCTCATGGATCTTGCCCCAAGAGACACTTTCTAACAGTGACCCTATTTGATTTGTGGTCTCCTTGGCTGAGAAGGTGCCCAGCTGGAATTTTTACTCTCCAGGGATCCCTCAACACAGTATCCATCATGTGATATTTCAGTTTTATCTATTTACACATCTGCTTATCTGTTTATAAGTCTGTCTCCTTTTTCCCCCTCTAGCCTTGATAGGTAGAGTAGAGGCTCTTCGATACCTGGGACATACATAGTTGCTCATTAAAATGTTTCAGAATGAATGCATGAATACATAATTGAATGTAAGTGTGAATAAACAAGCAGGTTCTTCTCATTTCCAAATCATTCCTTAGAATAAATTGGCAGGGGCGCCTGGGTGGCTCAGTTGGTTCAGCGTCTGACTTCAGCTCAGGTAGTGATTAGAGCTGGGCTCTGCCCTGCCCCGGGGGAGGTTGATGAGATGTAGGGGCTCCTCAATTCTAGAGTTACTAAAGTGGACCACCCCTTGTCAGGTAGAGAAGAAGGGAATATTCTTCAGGTAGCGGGTCAGACTCTGAGATCTGTAACCCCCCACTTCCAACTAACAGATTTTATAATTCCATAAGACCAGATTTAGGTTAATGAAATTGGTGTCAGTTTCCAGGGGAATATGCCAAGCTAAGGTTATGTCAGTGGGCCCCACAGTGCCATTTGAAATATGATGCAGCTTTGTAGGGTGGGATGAGTGGAAATGGTTGAGCTTGTTTGGGGTCCTGGGATCGGGCACCGCATCGGGCTCCCCGATCGGCAGGTTCTGCTTCTTTCCCTCTGACCCTTCCCCCACTCATGCTTGTGCATGCTCTCCCTTTCCCTCAAATAGATAAATAAAATCTTTAAGAAAAAGAATATAAATTGGCAAAATTCTTATTAGTATAGCATAGAGTAGTGGCAGAGCACCCAAATTCTGGATTGAATCCTAACTTCACTACTTACTAGATGTTTGACCTTGGCAAGTTACTTACCCTCTCTCTGCCCTCTACTATTTTATGTGTAAAATGGGGATAATAATATCATCTGGTTCTCAGAGTCATCAGGAGAATGAACTAGATATATGTAAAGCCCTTTGAACCTGGCCAGTAATAAGTATTCTGTTGGTACTTTTTTGGAGATACCAATGCTTTCCAGACTCTCTCTGATGCAGGGGTTCTCCACCTTATACAATGGAATCATCAAGCGTGATTAACAAATATATAGCTGCTGGGACCTTACCCCAGGCCAATTGAATCAGAATCTCTGGGGTGAGGCTCAGGCAGGAATTCGCTATGAGATATTTAAGGAAGAAACTTGAATGAAGTGTTTGTTTATGGAGGAAGAGTTTGGTGAGGCACCAAGGATGGTGAGGCGCCCAGAAGGTAGGAGCAGTGAGAAGCCATTAGTACGCTGAACTGAAGGAAAAGGGGGGAATAGTGTCCCTGGAGCGAGGGAGAGCTAGGGCCCTGGAGGCCGGGCTGCAGGGGACTGTGGTCACTCACACTCAGCCTTGAGGAGAGACAGCACCAGGGCAGGAAGACGTGGGAAAAACCACCCGACTTCTTTCCCCTCCTGCCTTTCCATCTCCAATTGGTACCTCCCCCAGGGCAGGGCAGAGCCCAGCTCTAATCCAGCTGGCAAGGGAGGTCAGGGACCCGATCATCAGGAGTCAGCATCCATGGGCGTAGACCAGGAAGAGAAGTACAGGGAGTGGGTTCAAGGAGACAAAGGGGGAAAAGCCAACATACCAATTTTAGGGGAAAAAAAAAACCCAGGGGCTTCCGATGCACAGTGCAGAATGAGACCCACTGCCTTGACCAGGCATCCTCATCAGCCCTCTCTCCAGCTCCTCCAGCAGCCAGCGAAGAGAGCCATCCAGAGCCAGAATCATAGAGAGCTGTCCTAGACCACAGTTCTCAGGAGAGAGCTTCCTGTTGCAGTCCTTACTCCAGGACACCGGGGACTGGAGGAAATGGTTGCTAGGTAGTACCCTGGGCATATACACCAGATGGCTTTATGTCCAAGCTAACAGCTGCCTTTCTTTCTGGGAATGTGGGTGCTGGATGCCCAGGAGCCTCCATCGAGGGGAGTTTGTCATGCACCCCCTTCGGTGTGGGAAGGAGGCTCACAGCTCTTGCCATTTTGTTTTTAATCCAAGCAAACATGCCGGAGGAGACCCTCAAGATTTCTACCATATGTCAGATCATATGACTCAGCCTAATTTGCATAACCCCCTGGTGGAATTTGGGAGCGGAAGGGTGCTTGGTACCCCAGACAGAGTGCTCCAGTTTGCATTGAACCCACCAGCTTGTTTTCCCATCGACTGTGTCGGCACGTTTCAGAAGACTTCATTTCTGTTGCTTCCTCTCTAAAAGGAAGAAGATATAAATCACAGGCGCAGAAGTAACTAGCAGTTGTGACATTTTGTTACAGAGTTTAATTACATGAATCATAAAATATTGCTACAATTTTCCAAACTGTTAAACCTTAATTAATATGAACCCACAGGGACCACCTTGATCGTTCTAAATATTCTGAATCACAACTCCTACAGTAGAGCTTCCATCCGCCTGAAGTGCTTTGTAATTTGCAAAAAGTGATTAATTATTAGAAATGAAACCAGACAAATTAATTTAATATAAATGAGGCTGTACATGATTTGATTAATTCTTTTTAATTACCTATATGTTATTTTTTCAATAGTTGAACAAAGGACCCTATTCTTCTCCTGCATGTTCATATTCATTAATCTCATTAGCACAGAGTATTAATATAATTTTATCGCACATTCCAGAAGTACGGCACATTGACAAACCATAATGAATCGTGGCATTAGTGTCCTATCACTACATTAATTTCGAGACATGCTCGGCTCATCTGCAATTTACTTTGAGACTTAGTTTAAAATGAGCTGAATAAGCGTGTAATTATGACATCTGCTTCTTATCAGGTACCTCCTTTGTAAATCAGTGACAAAGGAATAGCAGGTTTAAATATGTGTTAACACTTGGATAGCATGTATAATTGCAATATGGCAATGTGTAATGAAGATTAAATTAGACTGTACTACACCTGACATATGCAAGAACATAATTGAACTGTAGTCATTGTTACAGTAAAAGCAGCTGCAAAATACCAATATTTGAATTGAGGACAGCGAAACCAAGTCAGAAAAGGTAAAGAGGATATTCTCAGTGAGTCACCAGGAAAAGAACCATCTGCAGACCCTAGGGTTTCAGCCTCTTCTCCCTTTGTGGTTGATGACAGTTGGTCATGAATTTCATGAAAAATTCCAAAAGGGTCCATTTCGGATGTCGCTGGGGCATGACCTCACACTGCATATCTTGGATGCTCAGCACTTCTGCTCCAGGCCATGGGGTGGGCACCATGCCCAACTTTCCCATCTTGAGCCTCGGGCAGGGAATTGGAATTCTGGGATTGATGTCTAGACTCTCTGCATGGTTAACCCTAGGTTTCCCTGAGCAAGACACCTAGGATGACAAAATGATTTGAGATCGCCTGAGAGGCAGAGGATCCCTGGAATTGGCCCCTTGGGGGAAACTTGGAAGGAAAGATTTACGGGTTCATGGTCATCGAGGGCCATGCAAAGTTGGGATCGAGAATGAAATTTCATCTTCTATCACAAATCCTCCCCTATCTTCCCTGAAAATGAATGCTTATGGCAGCCTTCAGGCTTGTTCAGTTTTGGGTAAGGATTTATCACATGCCATATCTACCATGTGCCTTGGGTATTTCTGAGCAAAGTGGGGGCCCACTTAGCTGTGTCTTTGGTTTTTCTGTCTTGTAAACTTATAAGTGCTTGAGTGTAGAGCTTGACAGGAGCCAAGAAATATTGCTTTTAAGTTTAACAAATACTCCGAAGGAATTGGGGGCTTATATCTCCAAGTGATTTTAAGAAATGGACTTACCCAATGAAACCCCACGCTGGACTTTTTAAGTTGCTGGTAAGGAGAAGTGAAGAAGAAGTCAAAGGAGATAAAAGGAACAGGGCTTCATCTGAACGTGCTCGAAGGGAAAGGCCAACACGGGGGCTTCCTGGCAGAGTTGACGAGAGGAAGTAGGTAGCATTACTTACACGGGGTAAGATGTTCAGCTCCGTGGGACTAGAACCCCAGTTACCTGACTCCGGGCCGGTGCTCTCTCTCTTCTGATGTTGAGCGTACATGGGAAGGAAAAGGCAGATCTGGCTTTCTGCAGTCGGGGGGCACCTGTGCCTGCAGCACTTTGTTCATTAAGTTGCAAACAGATGTTATAATGTTCAATGACTGTGCGCTGAGCTGGGCAGGCCTGTCACCAACTCACGAGTTCAGCGGAGCTGTGCTGTCGAATGCCAACCCATAGAGAGGATGGTCATGGAGATTTTGCTGCAAAGGCTTGGAACAAGAAAGAAAGGCGTGACTTTCAACTTGCAGTGAAGGGTATTTCAGTGTCATTCTTTTTTTCCCCACTCACCCATTTATTCCTTAGTGCATCTATTAATTTTATAACCCATATCAAGCTCATCCCATATGCCAGGTATTACATTAAACTCTCAGATTATAAGAATTAACAAGATAGAAGCAGTTTCTGCCCCCACTAGGAATCCTATAGATCCAACCTGTTTGGCTGTCAAAGGTAATTTGAAATAAAGCATGCCTATTATATGGGTTGTTTCTCCTTTTTCTCTGTGCTCACAGCTGTGTGAACCTAGACTTCCCGATATATAAAGGATCATTTGGGGGGTGCTCATTCTTTCCTTACCCTTCTTCCCCCTCCACATCCCCCCCCATGTGAGCAAGTGAGTGCAAATCATCTTTGAGGACCAGCCTGAATAACTGATCTTATGCTTTCTAAATGCTCCCCACTTCTGCTTGTCAACACTTGCCAGGAAGTCCCTGCATTGGCCTTTCCCTTTGAGCACCTTCAGATGAAGCCCTGTTCCTTTTATCTCCTTTACTTCCTCATCACATTTCCGTACCAGTTACTGACAAGATCTGTGTAACACATGTATAATTCTTATTGTTTAAATATTAAATCATTGATAGCACACTAAGTACAACATTCAGAATGATGTAGCTTTCATTCTATATTAGAGCCTCTTGTTTCAACTAAGCCCTATTTGCAAGTCTCCAGTTCCTTAAGGATTGAAACAAAGAGAGCCCGCACACATTTGAACAAGGGTATAAACTGAATGAGAGAGACAGTGTATCAACTAGGACTAGTCTATGCTGCAGAGACAAGTAACACAAACATCTCAGGGACAGCAAACAACAAAGGCTCTGTTCCATGTGGTCAGAGCAGTTTCCATCTCAAGAGGCTGAGTGAGCTCTGAAGGGTCTGAGACCACAAATTAAAGTTCCAGTCCAGGGGCTTCTGGGTGGCTCAATCGGTTAAGCATCCACCTTGGCTCAGGTCATGATCTCAGGGTCCTGGGATCGAGCCCCACGCTGAGCAGGGAGCCTGCTTCTCTCTCTCCCTCTGCCCTTGCCTGTGCTCTCTCACTTTCTGTCTGTCAAATAAATAAATAAAATCTTAAAAAAAAAAGGTTCCAGTCCAGATGTGGCTCATACCACTTCTACTTACAATTCCTTGACCAGAGTTAGTCGTATGGCCCCACCCAAACACAAGGGGCCAAGAGCACAATCCTATATACGCTCAGGAGGGAGCAGGATGGAAGGCTTTGGCAGACAGCACTAATGACTAGCACAGAAGGTAATCAGTTATTAACATCCTTGTTGAGGTTTCAAGTCTGCTTGCTAGAATGAGGCTCCAAATTGGGTAAAATGTGTAGCCCCGACTTAAATTTCTTTGCGGAAAATCAGACATCTCACCTGCCCCAAGAAACTTACTTGGCTGACCTATTCTCTGTCCTTGAGTCAAAGTGGAGTTTCTTGGAAAGTTGCAAGGAAAAAGCAAGTCCATCATGTTCCTAACTATGAATTATAGCAAGGGGTGCAAGGCAGTGAGGTCCCAACTGGCTTTAAATCATTTCTTCTGGTGTGTGGAAAACCGAGAAAGAGAGACACCTGTCATCGGTATGGGACACTTCTGGCACGATGAGTAATCTTGTCTTGAAGATTTAGACGACAAATCAGCAGGGCAATGATATAACAATGGCTCTTTGGAGTAGCTGAATTTTTTTTTTTTTTTTTTTTGGTTTATCTGTTTGTTTTTGCTCTTTGGAACTTGAAGAGTTCCTTTGAAACCACAGAGTTCTCTAAACAAGGCATCCCCTGACAGCAAGAGCTATTTTTGCCCAGAAGAGGAAAGGTTAACGTTTTTCATAATAATGGGTTTCACTCTCATGACATGGATGAAGCCTGCAATTGTTTTCCATCTCTTCTGGGTTTGCCTCGCGATCTGAAAGTCATAGTAGTGGGAGGGAGCTGGGGGAAATCACCACCGAACTCCAAGCCAAAGCTGCTGGCCTAGGCTTTTGTGTGCTGTGTTCGAAAGGTCTGTGATATTGCTCTTGTGGATGTCTCACTGCACACTTGTGTCTTAATATTTAAATCCACTAGGGGCGCCTGGGTGGCTCAGTTGGTTAAGCGACTGCCTTCGGCTCAGGTCATGATCCTGGAGTCCCAGGATCGAGTCCCGCATCGGGCTCCCTGCTCGGCAGGGAGTCTGCTTCTCCCTCTGACCCTCCCCCTCTCATGCTCTCTCTCTCTCTCTCATTCTCTCTCTCAAATAAATAAATAAAATCTTTAAAAAAATAAATAAATAAATCCACTGAAATGCCTGCATGATTGCGGTGTGAAAGGAGACGCCAGAATCTCCTACGCTGCTGGCCGGGACCATAATTTTGTATAAGGACTTCGAAAGACTATAGTAATATGTACTCTAGCCAAACATATGCTTTACCTTTGACTTAGCAGGTCCACTCCTAGGTATATTCCCAATAGAACTGAGGATATATACTCATGAACAGACATGGATAAAAGTCTTCCTAGCAACAGTAGGCATAAAAGCTCCAAACTAGAAACACGTATCCCATCAACAGTTGAATGAATGAGATGTGGTCTATTCAAATAATGGAATGCTACACAGTAATGCAAATGCTGAGCTCCTACTCAGTGAATCTCCAGATATAATATAGAACAAAATAAGCCAAACCAAAAAAGAGTACCTATAGTGTGATTCTACTCATATAAAATGTGGGAAACAAAACAGGCAAAACTAATGTATAGTGAGGGAGGTCAGAAGAGTAGTCACCTTTGGGGACAAGGAGGGGGCAGGCAAGAACTTTCTGTGGTGCCGAGATGTTCTGTGCTTTCATCTAGGTGGGGATGATGTGGATATAATACGCACAAGGATACCTGCACTTACTGCCTATATGTTATACATCAATTAAAAAATAAAAGGAAGTGAAAAACAGATATGCTGGTTTACCTAAATAATCATTTAATTTAATCTGTACAAAGCATGTAGACACACAGGGGTGTATATGTGTGGTGTGTGTGTGTGCATCTCTTAATTAGCTATGTAACCTGGACGTTTAGTAACTTACATACCTAGTTACTTGCTCACTTTCCTTAACTCTAAAATTATGATAACAATAATACTATCTGCTTAGAGGACTGTTGAGATGGTCAGAATAAGAGACATGCATGACATATGTAAAGAGTAACATATATGTGTGTGTGTATTTATTTATGGGAGTGTGCACACATGCATACATATCACACACACATATATCTCCTCTGTGAAAGAAGGAAAAGAATATTTGCTGGCTGCCCATTCATTCCATTCACTCACTTATGCAGCAAATACATATCAAGCCAAAGACATACCATGTTGGGGTCCCTGTGATGGAGAAGCAAAAGAACAGACTCTCAATGTTTGTGCCTCCTGAGTCAGCACGTCTCCTAGAGATGACGGGACACACACTCAGCTTCTGGCTCTCGGAGCTGTTTCCTCCTGTTCAACCAGGTTTTCCTGCAGGCAGGATACAGGGCCCTGAATTGTATTGGCAGAGATGCCATCTGGCTTAGACTGATTAGAGTCCCTGTAGACCTCCACTTTGTGTGTACATTTAGAGGTAGTCCAAGGCCCAGACGCTGGGGCCAGGCTGCCAAGTCCTGATCCCACTCTGCCTCTTACCAGCTGAGTGACCTTGGCAAGTTATGGAACCTCACTCTCTGCCTCACTTTCTCATCTGAAACATGGGGATGATAGCTACCACCTGGTATTTTTGTAAAGATTAAATTAAAATATATATATATATAAATATCTTCAAAGTTATTTTATATGTAATGTGGGTATATATATATTACAAAATACATAAACAATCACTTCCTATAAATGTGAATTAAAATATTTACCTCATAAGGTTTTTGTAAAGAGTAAATGAATATATAAATGAATATAAATATTCATTTAAATATCTTCTAAATGATTATATACAGTGTATATATGTGTTGCAACCCTAATCACTCAGTGTATATATACATAATACATAGATATCATACACATATGTACATATACAATTATATATACACGCATATCACTTAGAAGGTTGTTGCCTGGGTAAATATTTTGTAAGTTTCTACAATCAATTATCATTACTTACAGACTATATATATATATATATATATATATATATATATATATATGACTACAACAGAAGGATAATTTTATCTAATTTTTTGTAGCTTGAACTTAGAGCACAGCCCCATTTCCCTCCTTTTTGCTTTTGGAGCATTGGGGCGAAGGTGTGTGAAAAAGAGTGGAATCCCAGCCTTGCCTCCGCACCCACCCAGCTGAGACACATTCCAGAGTCAGGGAAGGACAGATACCCAATGAAGCCTGCCTTTTATCCATTGCCTAATGTGAAATGGAAAACACTTCAAGTCACTGAATAGGTAAAAGAAAAAAAAAAAGAAAGAAAGAAAGAAAGCCAACCAACTCACCAACATTCTAAAACAAGAATAAAGAGGGACAAAGTGAGGAAAGCAAACAGGGCTGAGGGCTGGCAGGGAAGGCCTGTGTGGGGTGGGTAGCGAACAGAGCATCTCATTGAGCAAGTTTAATAGGCTCTGGGGGCCCCCGAAGTGGGGTAAGAACACAGTTGGAAAAGGGAGAGAAAATGAAACTGATAGATTGTGTAGAGGGGATTACTCTTTGGTTCAAATTTTATTTGAAGGAACTGAAAGACAGGGTCCAGAAACCCAGGGCTTTGGCTGATGAAAAAATAATCAAACAAAACATTTATTTTCACTAATTGAAAGGGACTTCCATGACTCTGGGGCCGAGAAACAGGCAAGCAACTGAGGCCCAAGGCAGCCTAGCCTGGGCTTGCTGGCCATTTTGGTGCAGAGGGAGAGCGAGGAGCTGCTGTAGAGAAGAAACCCCCCCCCCCCCAAGCCAGCCCCTCTGCTGAGTGTCTCTTGAAGAATGTCAGCTGCTCTCTGTGGGCAGAAAGATGATTCGGTCCCTGCCAGTTGGGTAGATGAGGTTTCCCCAGAAAGGGATGGGCGTCCCCACTGCCTATCACCCAGGTGGGAGGAAGGTCATGACGCTGAGGATCAAAACCCAAAAGACTGCTTCATGGTCCCATGTGTCTGCACTGAGGAGTCTGCAGGGTTCTGGGGAGGCTTTTGGAACAAGCCTTTGCTACAAGAGCTATGTTGGAGGCACCCTGTTAGTGATGTCAAACTAAAGAGGAGGTGTATCTTGAAAGCCTAGCCTTAGCTAGTTGGGGTTTCTCTCTGTATTTCTCTTTTTCTCCCAATAGTAACTGGACACTGGGTCTGCCACCCAACCCACCACCAACACCAGCTTCTTGGGTCCACCACCAAGTCCGGCTTCATGGATAGGCAACCCATGCAGTTGAGCAGAGCCTGGTGCTTAGAATGGCCCTGTGCCTAGTCTACTGCATTGCCATCTTGAAATTCTCAGTAATTTTGAACAAGGGGCTCCACAAAGTATATAGCTGGTCTTGGCTCCCCCTTTGGGACCAAGCTCCTCACTCCCCCAGCAACCAGGACTGTTGCTTAATAAGAGCTTGCCCCTGAGGCTTTGCCCTTATCTGAAGACAGCCATCTTGCCCAAGGTTAAACCCTCTTCCCAGAAGCAGTGCAGTGTAGGGCAGATTTGAGGGTACAGAGACCTAGCCCCTTCGTTCTAGCTGGGAAAACTGGCAAGATGCATGACGGTGCTGGAGCTCCCCACAGGTAAGCCTTACAGGGCAACTCTGTGTCCCTCACTCCCTTACAGGTGTTGTTCACAGGGGGGCTCTCGATCAACCTCCCGTATGCAAATCTCCATGTCAGACTCTATCTCCAGGGAACCGGGACTGAGACACTCAGGTTTTTGGTCAAGTGTTGCCTTTGTGTTCATTCTCATCTCAGGTGTGCTAGGATTCAGGGAAGGAATCTTGCATACACATGCAGACCAGAGAGAGAGCATGGTGGTAGCAGCAATAATCAGGGACGAGTTCCCCAGGGTAAGGTAGAGAAAATGGGGTCAGAGAAGTTAATGAGTTGGCCCCCCCACCCCCGCCAAGGCCATCCAGATGGTAAGAGCCTTAGCTAAGATTCAGATTTGGGCTTCCTGACCCCTAATTAGATTCCTTTGCAATAAGTTGTCCCACTTCTTAACCCCACGGGGAACTTGGCAGGTCTGACTGAGCACTCCATGCAAAGGAGTTAGGGGCCTTCTCTCCTTTGAACTTCTAAAATACTTTCCTGGGAATTTGCCGGTGGCTCTTTGTATATTACTTTTTATAACCTAGAAATCACCCTTTCCTTTGAGTTTCAGATAAAATTGCATTATTTCCTCCCCCATGGTTAATAAGGAACTCAGCGTGGCTCCACTATCTCGAGGATTCTTCCACCTGCAGCTTCAGCTCACCTGAGGGCATCAGGAAGACAGCATTTTCAATTCCCACCCCAGACCGGCTAGGTCAAACCCTGGAGATGGAGTCCAGCAAACCTTCCAGGGGATTCCACTGGGCTAAAGTTCCCCTGCTCCATGGAGCTGGTCTTGGGAATTGGCCTAGCCAGGCCTGACTCTGAGTTTTGCCAGATAGTAGTCTCAGCTTATCTGTAGGGGCTATCCTCCAAGAGTTCCCAGTGGATGTCTGCAACCGTAATAGTACTGAGCCCTATATACACTACGTTTTTTCCTCCATATACTTACCTATAATAAAGTTTAATTTACAAATTAGGCAAAATAAGAGATTAACAACAGTAACTATTAATAAAATAGAATAACTATAACAATATACTGTAATAAAAGGCATGTGATTGTGGTCTCTCCCTCAAAATATCTCATTGTCCTGTACTCTTTCTTCTTGTGATGATGTGAGATTGACCTTCTCTTGACCTTCTAACTACATGTCAGAAGGAGGATCATGTGCTTCCTGATTGCGGGTAACTGAAACTGCGGTAAGGGGAATTACAGGACACTTGATGTCAGTCTCCCTCATGTCTCCGCTCTTGCAGCTCTTCCTTATGTATGCTTCTTGCAAACCCCAGCAAGCAACTCAGCCTCATTTTCTTGATTTCCCCCAAATACCGCTTACCCAATGCTAGTTGAATGTAGCACCTTTTACCAAAAAAGAAAAAAAAATGAGGGAAATAATGGGGGAGAAGATCACCTCCACAGTGCAACCCAGTACAAACATGGAGCTAACTATGAGGCATTTGGTCCTGTTCTTCTGAATTCCTCAGCCACAGAGGATGTTCTCAGGTTGGCTCTTCCGTTCCCGTCTTCCTGCCAGCTTCCTCCCTCCTCATTACTCTTGGGCCTCCTGGCTTCTCTTCCTTTGCTAGTCTCCCCTCCCCCACTCAGTTCCTCTTTTCCCATTTTCCTCTTTGTGTCTTTCCAGGCCCCTCTTCATCTCACCCAAGGGTTATCTTTCCAAAACCACAATGGCCCATCAAGAGGAGTTGGATATGTGTGTCTCCAGTAGCCATGATTCCTTGGGTACTCGTAACTCATTCTGACTGGTCTTCCAGCACTGCCCAGATTGTATCTTTATGCCACGTGTGTACCCAGGACAGGTGCTGCCACTTAGGTGACCAGTAAATCCCTTTTGGCTTGGGCTGACCCGGACCCGGTACTCCCGGGGATGGCTTTGGCTTTGATAGTCTCTGAGGCCAAGGCTTTAAGCAAATGGCCCCCTTGAGCTCTTGGGTACCTACTGAACGCAGAACTTGAGAATGTCCAAGTCAAAGAGATTCAGGTAACCCCCTCTGAACAGGGAGAGGTGAGAACAAACCTGAATGGGCAGGGCCAGCCCTGACCAAATTGTGGCAGAGATGTATTATCAACTTTTAGTCCTTTCTCACCCTGTTCTCTGCCCCGGCTTTGCCCATAATTCTACTGCAAGAGCCTTTGTCGCTGTTCTCTGGGCTCTCATTCACTCTCAGGAATCACAGAATCCCCCTGTCCAGGGCCTCTTTCTCTCAAGAGAAAGACAACAAAACCTTCCCTACCCATCTGTCCTAATCCTCCTGTGCTCGGTAAGGACCCGATCCAGTGAAATTAGTTCATGCTAGGTAGCTAAGGCTGACGAGCTTTTTAAACAAGACCCTCCCAGGAGACCTCTTTCTTGTGCTGGTTTATTATGTCTTTTTTTTTTTTTTATCAGGAGACCTCTTTGTTTTATTCTAGGACTTCAGAGTTCATGGGGCCCTTTCTGCATGCTCACTCTTCATTTTAGCATTTTCACTGGGAGGCAGCATGCCCAGAGAGGAAGTCTTCAGGCTCCCAATTCCCATTGCCAGGATTTAAACCCTGGCTCACCTCCTGCTAGCTTGCCAACTTGGATAAAGACCTTCCTCTCTCTGTCTCTCCATGATTTCCCCTATGAAATGGACACAATATTGGTATGTGAGCAAAGCAATAATTCAACAAGAAATTTAGGACTCAATAAAGCGAGGGTTTTCTTAAACATGTATGGCCCTGCTTATCAACGTTAATGCTGGGGTGACTGCAGGGATTCAGCAGCTGGCTTGGAATCTAATCCCATCCGAGATTATGCAGTGCAGCCAAAGCAACATCATGGTGTATCCAGAAAGCAAAGGCGAAATCTTGGTTTTGTGTCCGAGGTACCTGGTTTCAGTAGGGCCTGCTTTATTCCGTCCTCCCCAGCCCAGCTGCATAGCTCGGCCAGGCTACCTCTCTTGCCGTTTGCTCTGCAGGCGTCTTCCCCACAGCCTGGCCGGGCTACGCAGAGTGACACAGGACGTCAGCTGAGAAATGAGTGGTTAGTTGTGATGACAACCCAAACCACAATGCTGTCAAGAAGCCCTCCCTGGAGGGGCCCATGGGAGCGGACGAGAAGTCCCACAATCTTCCTCTAATGGGTACCACACCAGGGGAGGGCAGAGTCGCTCCCACATGAGGAAGATCCCTTCTGTTCACACACCCACAGCCCACTGACAGAATTCACTCCGGAGACTGACTCCGGAAACGTTTCCAAGGGAAATGATTAATAGTAACAGGTTGGAATTCCAGCTTAAGAATGTAGCTCCACACCCTGCAGATCAAAATCCAGTGCCTGAAGCAGCATATGATTTATATTCCACAGCAGTATCATACCATCTGCCTTGTTCTGGTCAAAAGAACTGAGGCCGAAGAGTTGTTAGTTCATAGTAATATAGCTACCATTTATTCAGCTGCAATGATGTGCCAGGCTCTCTGCTAAAGTCTGCGTGGGCAACTTCTCCTGGAATTCCAATCCTTGGCTTGGGTGGTGCGTCGTGTTATCTCTTTTTACAGATGAGGAAATCGCTCTCTAGAGGTTAAATAATGTACCCAATGTCACACACTTCCTGATGGAGCTGGGACTGGAGCCTGCCTCCAAAATCATGTCCTTACTTAACCCTGCTCTATCTTGCGTCCTAATAGCCAGCATTCTGGAGCCTGGTTATTCAAGGGTTTTGGAGTCAAGCCTACTATCTCAAGAGGAACCAGAAATTTTTTCCTTCATACTCCATAATATCCTTTTTTTTTTTTTTTTATCACTGTTCCTAATACATGGTACTGTAATTCCTTGGTTATGTGCTTGGATGTTCACCATAGCTTGAGCTGCCTGACAGATGGGGCTGCACCGCTGTAACAGATTTACATTCTGAAGTCTATTACACACAACAGACATGGATGAATGAATGAATGAATGAATGAATACACGTCCTCCTGACTCCTAGTCCAGTGCTCCAACCACCATTTTCTACAGACCAGATTTTATTTTGTGGCCCTCCCATGGTTTTTCCCTTGGGATTTTCAACAGATTGAACTAGAATTAACATTTCCTCATGATGTTCAGGACTAATACAAATAATTCCCCCTGAGATCTCACAAGACACTGACCAAGTTTACAAAACAAAGCATCTCGTTTTCTTTCTTATCTCCCGAGATACCCATGCGACTCTCTCTTGCAGTGCAATTGGGAGAAAGAACAAAAAAATGATGGTGATGCTCTCAGGCTATTTGAAAATATTGGCCAAAGTGTCATCTTCTGAAATGATTTTAAGCTAGACATATAACTCTGGGACTGACATCCCCTGGTGATTTATACAATTAGGGGTGGTTCTCCCGGAGTGATTATTTAACATTCCTGTAACAACCTGCACGCATGAGCTTTGGGGGGCTGCTTCTAAGCATCATGCTATGCCACTTTAGTCTATTAGTTGTGTCGCTTTCTGTCTTGTCTTTTTCTGATCATTTTCATATAATTGTCCTCATAGAATTTAGTTTTGTGTACTGTGCTATTCAATTAACATTGTAATATGAGCATTTTCCAGGGTGCTATAAAGGGGTAGATGCCTCTGTTTTAGTCATTCTTAATATTTCCAAGTGAATGTATCATAATTTATTTAGCTTTTTCCCTATTGTAGGGCATTTATGTTGTATCCAATATTACAATCTTACAAAACAGCAACGTGATAAATAACCCCAAGGAGATAGCTTTCTCTGAGCTCTCTCTTTGGACTGTTTCCTTAGGGTCAATTCCCAGCAGCCTGCCATTTATTCTTGATAACTGGATTTGTGAGCAAGAGATGAGCTCACCAGGGGACACAGAGCAAGAGAAGAAAGTTAACTCACTAGTCACTGAACACTTTGAAGATTTTTATCTCGCTGAGATGTATGCCCTATGCCAGGGAAAACATCGCATTTTATTTTAATCTTTATTTTCCAATATATTTTTATTCAAAAGCAATACTCTCGTTGTAAAGAGTGAAGCAGTATAGATAGGTATAGAGGGAAATCATTGACTACCTTCTGCCACAACTCCTCTATTCCCAATGCATTGTGATGACAGATTTTAACAGCTTGGTGTGTATCCTTCCACACATTTCTCCATGCCCAAACAAATAAACACATGCTTATCAATACGTTTTTTTAAATACAAATAGGCTCCTATATATCACACTGTATTCTAGATAACTTGTTTTATTTTTTTGCATTTGACAATATACCATGGAAACCCTTTTAGGTTAATATGTAAAGAGCTAGCTCATTCAAACTGAGTAATATTCCATAATAGGGATGTTCTACAGTTTATTCAGCTATTTTTAAGTTCCATTTATTTAAACAAAACTTTAAAAAAAGTTCGCAGGCTCCTGAGTGGTTCAGTCGGTTAAGGCTCAGGTCATGGTCCCAGGGTCCTGAGATGGAGCCCTGAGTCGGGCTCCCTGCTCAGTGAGGAGTCTGCTTTTCCCTCTCCTTCTGCCCCTCCTGTTCGTGCTCTCTCTCTCTCTCTCTCTCTCATATAAATAAATAAAATATATATATTTTAAAAGTTCACTCATTTGTCCCACACCCAGCCCCCTGCCTCTGGCAACCACGAATCTGCTTTCTGTACCTGTGAGCTTGGTTTGTTTGTTTGTTTATTTTTAGATTCCACATATGACAGATCATACGGTATTTGTCTTTCTGTCTGACTTATTTTACTTATAGTTTCCTCGAAGTTCAATCATGTTGTCACAAATGGCAAGATATTTTTTTAATGGCTGAATAATATTTCATCACACACACAGATACACACATACACACACCCCAGTTTCTTTATCTGTTCATCCATCGATGGACACTTAGGTTTTTCCTATATCTTGGCTATTGTAAATAATGCTGCAATGAACATGGGGGGGTGCATATGTCTTTTTGAGTTGGTGTTTTTTGTTTTCTTCAGATAAATACTTAGAAATAGAATTGCTGGATCATGTGTTGTTCTATTTTTAATTTTTTTGGAGTACCTCCATACTGTTTTTCATAGCAGCTGCACCAATTCACATTCCCACCAGCAATGCACAGAGTTACCTTTTCTCTACCTCCTCATCAGAACTTGATATTTCTACTCTTTTTGATAATAGCCATTCTAACAGGTGGGAGGTGATATTCCATTGTGGTTTTGATTTTCATTTCCTTGATGATTAATGATGTAGAGCATCTTTTCATGTACCTGTTGGTCATCTATATATCTTCTTTGGAAAAATTCAAATCTTCTGCCCATTTTTTAATCAGATTGTTTTGTTTTTTTTTCCTATTGAGTTGAATGAGTTCTTTATGTATTTTGGATATTAGCCCCTCATTAGATTTATAATTCCCAGATAATTTCTACCATTTTGGAGGTTGCTTTTTCATTTTGTCAATGGTTCCCTTAGCCATGCATAGGTTTTTTAGTTTGACTTAATCCCACTTGTTTATTTTGCCTGTTGTTGCTTTTACTTTTGGGGTCATATTATAAAAATCGTTGCCAAGACCCATGTCAAGGAGCTTATTACTGTTTGTGTTTTCTCTTAGGAGTGTTATGGTTTCAGGTCTTATGTTCAGGTCATTATTCCATTTGGAGTTAACTTTGTGTATAGTGTAAAATGGTGGTCCAGTTTCATTCTTTTGCATGTGACTGTTCAGTTTTCCCAACACCATTTGTTGAAGACTGTCCTTCCCCCATTGTATGTTCTTTGTTCCTTTCTTGTAAATTAATGGACGAGGGGGTCAATTTCCCTATTTTATTCCATTGATCTATGTGTCTGTTTTTAAGCCAATACTACACTGTTTAATTACTATAGTTTTGTAATATAGTTTGAAATCAGGGAACATGATGCCTTCAGCTTTGTTATTCTTTCTTAGGATTACTTAAGCTATTCAGGGTCTGTTAGGGTTCCATTCAAATTTAAGATTGTTCCATTTATGTGGAAAATGCCATTGAAATTTGGTAAGGATTGCATTGAAGTTATATATTGCTTTGGGTAGTATGGACATTTAAAATCTTAATTTTTCTAATCCATTCTAATCCAATAAATTTCCATTTATTTATGACTTCTTCAATTTCTTTTATTAGTTTATTAGTCTTTATTCATCTTATAGTTTTCGTTGTACAGGTTTATCACTTCCCCGGTTAAATTTATCCCTAGATATTATATTATTTTTGATGCAATTATAAATGGGATTGGTTTCTTAATTTCTCTTTCCAGTAGTTCATTATTAATATATAGAAACATAACAGATTTTTGTGTATTGATTCTGTATCCTGGAACTTTATTGAATTCATTTATTAGTTCTTACAGTCTTTTGATGGAGTCTTTAGGATTTTCTACGTATATCATGTCATTTGCTACTAGTGACAATTTTACTTCTTCCTTTCCAATTTGGCTGCCTATTATTATTACCTAATTGCTCTAGGTAGGACTTTCAATAGTGAAATTGTTGAATAAAAATTGTTGGCTAAAAAATGTTGAATAAGGGGCACCTGGGTGGCTCAGTCAGTTAAGCATCTGCCTTCAGCTCAGGTCATGATCCTGGGGTCCTGAGATAGAGCCCCGCATCAAACTCCCTGCTCAGCGGGGAGCCTGCTTCTCCCTTTCCCTCTATCCTTCCCCCCTGCTTGTGCTCTCTCTCTCTCAAATAAATAAAATCTTAAAAAAAAAGGTTTAAAAAATGTTGCATAAAAGTGGCAAGAGTGGGCATCGTTGTCTTGTTCCTGATCTTAGAGGAAAAACTTTCAGCTTTTTACTGTTGAGTTATAATGTTAACGGTAGGCCTGTCATATATGGACTTTATTATTCCAAGGTACACTCACTCTTTGCCCACTTCATTGAGGGTTTTTCTGATGAATTGATGTTAAATTTTGTCAAATGCTTTTTCTGCATCTATTAGGATGGTAGTATGATTTTTATCATTTACATTGTGAATCATGTATCACATTGACTGGTTTATGGATATTGAATCATCCTTGCATCTCTGCAATAAATCCTACTTGATCATGATATATGATATTTTTAAAGTATTGTTGAATTTGGCTTGTTAATATTTTGCTGAGGATTTTGCATCTATGTTCATCAGGGATATTGACCTGTAATTTATTTGTGGCATCCTTGTCTGGTACTGCTAGCCTTGTAAACGAATTTGAAAGAATTCCCTTCTCTTTTTTTTTTTGGAAAAGTTTCAGAATTACTGGTATTAATTCTTCTTTGAAAATTTGGTAGAATTAACCAGTGAAGCTGCCTGGTCCTGGACTTTTGTTTATTGGAGGTTTTCAATGACTAATTCAATCTTCTTACTAGTAATCTGTTTGTTCAGATTTTCTATTTCAGTATGTTTCAGTCTTGGTAGGTTGTATGTTTCTAGGAATTTATCCATATCTTCTAGATTCTCCAATTTGTTGTCCTATTATTATTAATAGTAGTGTCTTGTAATCCTTTGCATTTCTGTGGCATCAGTTGTAACATCCCCTCTTTCATTTCTGATTTTATTTGAGTCCTTTTTTTTTTTTTTTTGGCGAGTCAAGCTGAAGATTTGTCAGTTTTGTCTATCTTTTCAAAGAACCAGCTCTTAATTTCATTGATCTTTTCTATTGTCTTTTTAGTGTCTATTTCACTTATTTTTGCCCTAATCTTTGTTATTTCCTTCCTTCTACTACACTTTGGGCTTCATTTCTTCTTCTTTTTCTAGTTCCTTAAAGTGTAAAATTAGGTTGTTTACTTCAGGCTTTTGTTTCACGAGGTCGTCGTTTATCACTATGAACTTCCCTCTTAGAACTGTTTTTGCTGCACCTCACAAATTTTGGTATGTTACATTTCCATCTTCATTTGTCTCAAGATATTTTCTGATTTCTCTTTTGATTTTTTTTCTTTGACCCGTTGGTTGTTCAGTAGCATGTTTAATCTTCACATATTTACGAGTTTTACAGTTTTCTTCATGTAATTAACTTCTGGTTTCATACCATTGTGATCAGAAAGATGCTTGATAAGATTTCAATCCTTTTAAATTTATTAGGACTTGTTTTGTATCCTGACATATGATCTATCTTGGAAAATATTCCATGTGCACTTCAGAAGAATGTATGCTGTTGCTTTTGGATGGAATGTTCTATAAGTATCCGTTAAGTCCATCTGGTCTAACATGTCATTTAAGGCCAGTTTTCCCTTATTGGTTTTCTGCCTGCATTGAGGTAGGTGGGATATTAAAGGTCCCTACTATTATTGTATTCCTATCAATTTTTCCTTTTAGGTCTGTTAATATTTACTTTATAAGTTTAGATGCTCCTATGTTGACTTCATAAATATTTATAAATGTTATATCTTCTTGTTGGATTTGCATATTTATCATTATGTAACACCCTTCTTGGTCTTTTATTACCATCTGTGTTTTAAAGTCTATTTTGTCTGATATAAGTATAGTTATTCAGGCTTTCTTTTTTGTTTTCATTTGCATGGAATATCTCTTTCCATCCTTTCATTTTCAGGCTGTGTGTGTCCTTACATCGGAGGTGAGTCTCTTGTAGGCAATATATAGATAGGTCTTGTTTAACCAAATCAGAGAGTCTGTCTTTTGATTGGAGAATTTAGTTCATTTACATTTAAAGTAAGTATTGATAGGCATGTGCTTATTGCCATTTCGGTCATTGCTTTCTGGCTGTTTTTTGTAGTTCCTCTCTGTTTCTTGCTTCTTCTCTTGCTCTTTTCCTCTGTGTTTGATGGCTTTCTTCAGTGGTATGCTTATATTCCTTTCTCTTTCTCTTTTTGTGTATTTACTGTGGGTTTTTGCTTTGTGGCTACCATAAGGCTTACATATAACAACTTATATCTGTAACAGTCTATTTTAAGTTGATAACTTAAGTTTGATCACATTGTAAAGCTCAACATTATTACTCCCTCCCATGTTCTGTGTTTTTGATGCCACATTTTACATCTTTTTGTCTTGTGTATCCCTTAATTAATTATTGTAATCATAGTTTTTACTACTTTTGTCTTTTAATCTTCATATTAGCTTTATAAGTGATTCATCCACTACCCTTACTATATATTTACTTTTCCAGTGAGCAATATTCTTTCATATGTGTTCTTGTTACTCATTAGCTCCCTTTCTTTTCAGCTCCAAGAAGTCCCATGAACATTTCTTGTAAGGCCAGGTTAGCAGTAATGAACTCCTTTAGCTTTTGCTTGTCTGCTTTTGAATTAATGGAAATTCAGGTTGTTTCCAGACAAATAAAATTTCTACCAAGCTGTTAGAAAAAAAAAAAGTTTAAATTTAAATACCACTAGAATTATTTCCTCCCTACCCTCAGTTCTTAGTGATTCCCAATTATTTTCATGAGGCGTATGTGTCTTCTTAACTGGGCACAGTGATGTCTATGTCAATGACTGTCATGAAATGCAGAACTCAGTGCAGCCCTTCTTGAATAGCCAAGTTTTCTTTTTGTTTGTTTGTTTGTTTTTTGTTTTTTTACAATTTATATTGCAGGATGAGCCTTATTTCGGTTGCAACAAACATTTATTGAGTGTTCATTCTGGCCCTCCAGCAGATATAGGTGGAGAACTGAGGACTGTAAAGAAACAAAGAAAAAAGATGTTGGGGCAATAAGAAAACCAGTCTCTCTAGATCAAAGGGATTATTCAGTAAACTATTTAGTTTTACTAAACAAAGGCTGACTAATGCTACCTAGATACAAAACAGTGTGCTAAATGGTGATGCCTTCAAAGGAACTCATCGTTTTTAGGAGGGAGAAACCTTCATAACAAATGACACAAGGAAAGGAATAAAAATTGGGACAGACATGCTAAGTTTAAGGATTGAATATGGAAATAGCTAGCCCCAAGCTTCCCCCCGCCCAGAATACCCACTGCAATGTTTAGAGTTATTTTAACCTTGAAGACACATAGTGCTATACATTAAAAAGAAAATATTGTGCTGAGGTGAAGTACAGGTCAGAATTAGAAAGCAGTGTTTGGAGCCAGGAGTGGTTTCCACTCATGCACCAGGCATCAGTGTCCAGCTTCCCAGTGATTACTGTTACGCAACAGAAAGAAGACCAGCTTTGGAGCCATAGACATGGAAGTTCAACTCCATGACACATGGGTTCATTTCTCCTTTCGTTCACTAAGCACTAACCTTAGGCAAGGTACAGTGTGCACACTGTGGATACAGCAGAACACAAGACAAAGTTCCCACCCTATTGGAATTACCATCTAGGTGGAGAATGGACAAGAAGCAAGGACCCTCAGACAGTGATGAGAACTATAAAGACAACACAGAGGGGTGATGTGCTGGAGAGGACTGAAGGGACAGTCCAGATCAGATGATGAGAAAGGCCCAGCTGTGGTGGCCATTCAGATGCTCCCTGTGTGAATAGCAGGAGCAGGTCACACACACACACACACACACACACACATATCTTTGGGGAGAACCTTCAAAGCAGGGGGAACGGGCATGGTGTGCACAGGCACAGAGAGAAAGCCTGCGTGGCCAGAATGTGGGAAGGGGAGGGGCGCTGGTGTGAGGAGGTCAGAGGCAAGATCAGAGAGAAGAGTCTGGATTTTATTTTCACTGCAGTGAGAATCTATGGGGTGTGATGGGAAAGTGGTAGGTGGGAGGATGGCAGGGTGTGATGTAATCCAATTTAAACCTTCGAGCTCATCCTTTGATTGCTGTGTGGGAAATGAATCATGGAGAGGCAAGCGTGGGAGCAGAGTGCGCAGGGGGGAGGCTAATACTGCGGTCCAGGTAAGACGCTAGGGTGGGGTTGGCCCAGGTAATGGCAGGGAGAGGACACTTACTGAAGCGATGAGCCTCCCATAGGCACGACTTTACCGCTCAAAGTGCAGCGTGTGTTCATCGTGAGGTGGGGGGATACCGGCTTTCTGAGGTTGCTGGGGGGAGGGGCAGTCTGGAAGCTGTATGCCAGCACCTAGCATGGTGCCTGGCACATGGTCCATGCTCTCTCTGCATGCCATCCCCACTCATTCTGCTTTACCACATTTCGGCTGGATTGCAAACAACAACCAGGGTAATGGCAACATTACCATTACCAGTTCAGGGTAATGGCAACAGGCTGATAGGATGCTGACTGTTCTAATGGATTAAAATGAGATGAAAACACGGAAGGAAAAGAAAAGGGGGAAAAAATATAAGGAAATTTATATCCACGTGCTGAAGACGGTATCATGAGGCAAATGCAAATGCAAATGCAGGGTTTGATTCCTGCCCGTGCAGTTGTCACATGTCTCAAGGAACTGGGCACACAATCACCAAATGTAGAGAATCCTATTACAAGGGACAGAGAGATAGCTGACAGAATGGGGCTTTGTGTTTTCATCCCCCATAATGGTCTGTGAGTGGGAGAGGCCCTTTATGTCCCTGGTAAACGTGAGCCCTACTGCAGGTGTTTGAGTTTATCACGGAGAGGAAATGACTTTTTTTACACCTAATTTAATCTGAAGCTATTCACAGTTTAAAATGTTTAGTAACGGTGACCTTTTTAATGACTAACACATTGCAGGTGGTCCTGTTGTAGCCAGCAGTTAATGTTTGCCATCAGAAAGAGAGAGAGAGAGAGAGAATTAAATGACTGCTCCATGGCAATTGTCTTTGCATTGCAGGGTTCAAAGGACAGCTGGTTCTGAATGGAGCCAGAGTTAAGGATCTGTGATAAAAAAAGGATGGGGCCGTTTCTCCTCAATGGGAGAGCAACTCTCCTTTTCTTGGTCTTTCTTGGAACTGAGGTATGGGCAGAACATCCCAGAAAGAACCAGACACCACGAGCTGCCTATCCTGGTTCTGGGTGTGTTTCCTTTTTCAAAGGACAGATGGGTCTGTGATATTTCAATGGCCCAGAATGGGTAGGGAATTGTTTTGGTTGTTGACCATTGGCTGGATCCTTGGGCTTTTCACACCATTTTGCACTGAGACTTGTGGGTCCAGAGGATGTCTAGGTAAGACCTACCATTTCAGATGAGTGAAGGAGGCCCAGGAAGAGAAGAAGGAATAGACCCCGTGGGTAATAACATCTCACACCACACACCAGCTCTCTTGACCATGCCTTGACCGTGTTCTGTACCCCACGCACCCCCAAGGGGCTTTCATTTTCAGTCACTCCCAAGCTAGGTGATGTGCTGGGCTGCTTCATTATCTGAGTAGCTTAGATAAGGGCCCATACCTTGTGTCTCTCATCACCTTTCAGGCTCTTGCATCTGTGTCATACCCTAAAAGGTCTCCTCTATGGAGACCACAGTGGTTCCTACGTCAAGGCAAAAGTATCCTGAGTGTGTACTTGGCTTTCAGGGCAGTGCAGCAACTCTGTGTCAGCCAATCTCATTTTAAGTTTATAACTAGGGAAGCAGATCCATAATGCGGTGTCTCGACTCTCCCAGTAAGCCCTCTCTGGCTTGAGTGTGCCTCTGGTGCTCAAAGCCGTGGATTTCACTGTTTTAGCCTTTCTCTTCCCCCTCTGCTTGGTCCCCACACCTACGAGCTCCTGGAGGCTACACTCCCCGCCCCCACCACCACTTTTGTGAGAAGAAGCAGCAATGGGCCCCAGGAAAGTCTGCCTTGCTGACCGGTACCTTGCTTCTCACCATGAACAGGGTTTCCCAAGTCCTGGGTGATACGGATGGCACCTGCTTGTTCAGACGGTCCAGCCCTGCTAATTTGATTTTGAAGTCATTAACAACCCCCTGGTCATTTGTGTTGGAAGTCGGACTTCTGAGATCTGTGCTCACCAAACTGATTCCGGCTTACTGTCTCCTTAGGTTGCTGGGATCACAACAGTGCTTATACGAGAAGCCTTCTTTTACTTCCCTCTAAGGAAGCATAGAGAACATGGAAAGACAGAGGTCTGTGGGTACAGGGGGTGTTTTCAGGGCTTCTAATGAGATGCCAGTTGGCTCTAAAGAGCCTGCATGGTCTTCAGTTTTTCCGTGCAAGTGCCAAGGACTAAAGCTATTCAGGGTCACATACTAGGTAGGCTTGGTACCCAAGCTTACTCTCTTTCAGAACTTTTCCTGTTGCCCTGCTCCTCTTAGCCATTATTATTTCTCAAAAAAAAAAAAAAATCCTTCATTCTAAAACTAGACTGGGACAGTGGTTGCACAATGCAGAAAAATCCAGTAAAAACCATTGATTTCTACATTTAAAAGTGGAGGGAAATGAACTTCAAAAATTTCAAGCTCTATACAATTCCAAGGTGTGCATTTTTTTCTTCATATTCATTAAACTCCAGTAAAAGAGTTTATGGCATGAAAAGCTCACCTAAGAACCAAAAGCATTGGGAAACTCACATGTATAGTTCATATCTTACTTAAATCACACCTTACCGAGGTACCATCAGAAAAAGAAAAGGTGGCTGATTTCTGGAGCATCTTTTCTTTGGCCTGCTAGCAATACCAGAATCTTTAAGCTATTAGGAGAATTCAGAATTCAAGATGATGTATTGATAGATTTAAAATAGTACGAGAAGGGCGCCTGGGTGGCTCAGTTGGTTAAGCGACTGCCTTCGGCTCAGGTCATGATCCTGGAGTCCCGGGATCGAGTCCCGCATCGGGCTCCCTGCTCAGCGGGGAGTCTGCTTCTCCCTCTGGCCCTTCCCCTCTCATGTGCTCTCTCTCTCTCTCTCAAATAAATAAATAAAATCTTTAAAAAAATAAAAATAAAAAAATAAAAAAATAAAATAGTATGAGAAAATAAAACTACATCTTTCAAAATATAGGGAAAGAACTGTTTTTACCTCCTGACATTGCAAGTACTTCTAAAGGCTTTATCAGCCATCATCTGTGTACTCTTGGTGTCATCTATTCATATTTAAAATAGTGTCAGGGAAGAAATGGAAAAAACCTGAAATTCTTTCTCCTTCATCCTACCACATTCTCACCCTGAACCCCCCCTTTTTTTTTCCTGAACTCAAGAACAGTTAAAGTTGGTACCTATATTAATGTGAGTACTTTATTGTCCTGAAATTACGGCTTTTGAAGTTTCTTCCTTTCTGAAACAAAAGAGAAAGGCTACGGTTGACATCAAAGAGGAAGCATTCTCCTCACCAGCAATTATGGTCCCTTAATGTTACTCAATATCCACCCCGTTGCAAACTGCCTTTGCTTTTTGTAACATATATTTATTTTGATCAACACCTTTAGAAAAAGTACCTAAAAGTACCCAACTACCTATAAAATTCTCTCTAGATCCTTCCTGGTGGCGGTTGTTGTGAATCAAAATACTCCTTAATAATGCATTCTGCCATATATGATGGTGGGTATTTATTTCTTTTAAAGAAAACATTTAATTACTATTGGAGAGTTGTAACTGTTAGCTGTGAGTTACCAGATGTGAAACCAGACACAAGGGTGAGATTTTACAATTTCAGCACAGCTGCTTACGACCAAATCTGGTTTAGGACACCGTCGATGGATTTAAAAACATTACATTTATATTAAAAATAGCAGGGCCTCATATGCAGCCCAGCTGAAGGTCTTCTTGGCAAACTTGTTAAAATCAGAACGAGTCCCCCAATCAAAGTCCAAAAGCAGCGTGGATGCAGGGGCCAATGACACGTGCTGTCACTGCCTGCCCTCCCCCGCCCCCACCCGAACATTCTCATGGAGACACATGTGTCCGGGCCTTTTGTCCGAATTCTAAATTAAACCTCCCAATTCTTTTCATTTGCACGTTCTGTGCACTCAACGCCCGAATGTGAAGGCTTAAAAGGCGCCAGCAGTGTGTGCAGGCTTGCAGACCTTAACTTGCTGCACTGAAGATTGAAGACAAAGGTGGGGATTCGTCTCCCTGCCAGCCCCCTGCAACCCCCTGGCATTTGAGTTTGTACAGTGTAGGAAGAAAACAGCTCTCCAAAGCTTACTTTCTCTTCCTCTCCGCACACTACCCCCATGACTTCTTGAATCGGCGGCTATTATTCGGGGCCAAATTGTCGCCATGCTTAGTGGAGCGTGCAGAACCAGGCAGGACAGCTGAAATGACTGTGACCTGCTGCGCGCACCAGCCCCCGCACCCTGTACATTCGAGAGCGTGGCCTGGACCTCCCTTCCATGTCTGCCATGATTTTAACAAGAGTTTCGAGAGCTTCCAGGGCAGTGGGAAGATGAGGAAGACCTGCAGTGTCGAAAGCCTGGCCCCTCTAGGAAGTACTGCAAGGACCTCTTTAAAATGTATGCAGACTGTCCCATGGGGCATCCAGCGACGGGCCAGCCTGTGTCCTTCCCTCCCCAGACCCTTTATCTCCTACCACCACAGCCTCTCCTGCTATCACAAGTTTTCTTTGCAGCCTCCCAAGTTTTTCCTCTACATATACAAGCAAATGTGCGTTGTGTGCGCATGCATGCGGGTGTACATAAATGAAGCAAACTGGACACATTGTTCTATACCTCCCTCATCACTTCATAGTGTGTCTTGGAGAGCTTCCCATACCCGATCAGACGGCTTCCTATCTTCGTAAGGTGATCAAGTGTTTGATCCAGTGGACATTGCGGTCATATTCAGTCTTGTGCTTATTGCGTACGACGCTAACAACGAACATCCTGATCCGGGTATCTCTGCTCCTATCTGTAAGTGTGTCTGAAGGATAAGTTCCTACAGGTGGAATTGTTGGCTTAAATGGTTTACGTAGACATGTTTAAAAAGTACATAAATCAGTGCATGTGTATGCGCCTGTTTCCTACAGTCTTTCGGTTGGTTTGGTTTTGAAGTGACAGGTTCAAGTTGAGAAGCCCTCAGTACAAACAAACTGTGCTCCCCTCCGGTTGAGACTTGGGAAGCCCCATTAACATATACACCAGATACACACACACACACACACACACACACACACACACTCACTCATTCACTGTAATCTTTTATTTTGGGAGTTCTTAATATACTGTAGGTGGGATGTCTCCCTACTGTTGTCAGCCATCGGTATGGAAACCGCACAAATAATGTGAGGATTGGCCTCATCTCCAGGCTGTGCGTATTTCCTGTTCTGGGGGCACTTTTTAGGGCCTCACCCCTTCTTCTTGGCTCCCGTATTTTATCGACTGCTCCCTGATCCCTGGCAGCTTCAACACCTCGGCATAGAGGGCTGCCAGCCACCCTGGGGGTGCCAACCTTGTGCTGTGGACAGACTGGTGGCAGCGGAGCCCATCTCTGCAAGAAGTCAGGTTCAGCTGCCGTGTGAAAAGATGATATCAAATCCCTAGTGGGGAGTGGGGAGTGGACGGGCGTATAAGGTGCCCATGCTTTCCCGCAGGCTTCACTCCCTTCTATTCTACTATTAACATCGTGAATGATTTCATTTCAGTCATGAAACTTGGCGGGGGGGGGGGGGGGGCGGGGGGGGAGGGAGTGGTGGCCAGAAGTGGAGGAGGCTGAGTAGGACAAAAGAGTAAAATTTTACTTCAGTCCAAAGACAAGACCTTCATCTATATCTACTTGAAGCATTGGAATTGCTTGGGAGGTATGGCTAAGGAAGCGGCCGGGTGAGCTTGAAGTCACTTGCCCTCCCTCTGCCTGTTTCCGCACCTGTACAGTGAGCGGCTTTGACCAGATCAGCAGTTCCCAGAGTGTGTTCCGCCGAACATTTATCTGAGGCAGTCTCTCTGAGAATACAATTGTATAGTTAAATAATTTGGGGAAAACACTGAATTTCAGGACCTCTCAGAGATTCCTGAGGTTTAGCCAGTTAAAGACTCAGCAAAGAACCGTTCACTTTTCTTAGCTCAGGGTTTCCCAGTCGTGTTTGACAAAGATTGTTTTGTGGATTCCTTATCAATGTTCTGCAGGGCCCACTTAGGGAAATACTGGAAGTTCTTCATGGGAGCTTCTAGTTCGAATGTTCTGGGAGGAACTGACCAGTTGTCACTAGTTCTCATAGACCAGCCCTCGCTCCCCCTGTTACTACAAGCCTCCCTGTCCCCACTTCTCACCCTCAGTCCAAAATCAATCTCCTCCGCTAGCCCGAGGGTCCTGACCCCATCCGCAACACCCCGTCCGTCGGGCCTGCACACAGTAGGTGGTCAACAAATGTCTGTTGTTGGGTAGAAATCCCTACCTGGTGGCCTTTAGGTTTGGCCTCTGTTGGATGCATGCAGATTTAAGGAGGGATCTGAGGAAAAGGAGAAAAAGAACGGGGGAGGGGGAAGGAGAGAGAGCTAGAGTAGGGGTGAGGGAGGGAGAACAACACAAGGGGACAGAGAGAGAGAAAAGAAGAAAGAAACAGAGAAAAAGAGGAGCTGGCTGTGCTTGCAGGAGGAGGATTTAGAAAGCTTGTAAAATATATGTGGCGTTCTGCGGGACTGCCAGTGAGCTACAGGAAGGATGCTCTGGCTCTGTTTTCTGATACTAAGAGTAGTGACACCACCCAGCCCCTAGCAGGTGCTTATTAATATTTGCTAAGTGAATAAATAATGACCATAACAAAAATAGCTAGCAAGTATTGAGCTATGTCTGTGGGCTAAACTTTTTATGTGCGTTATCTTATTTATAGCAGCCCAACAAGCTGGATGATAACCCATTTCTCAGATGTGGGAACTGAGGTTCAAGGAGCTAAGTCACCTGCCCCATGCACAGGCACTCACACCAGCATAGCATGACTCTGAATCCCCTGACCTCAACCGGATGTTGTACCCGCTCTGTAGGCGCAGGCTCATCTGAGGGACACAGAGTCTGACCACACTGCTTCCTCAAACTCCTAGAACAACCTTTTCTTTGAAGAAATGAAAACTGAAACCCGTTCTTCCATGAGGAAGATGACACATTTTCTGGGTCCCCACACTCCTGTTTTCCCAATGAGAACAATAGGAATGCCTGGGGGTGGGGAGAAGGATCAGAAAGAATGTGCTGGGGGGTACTCTGCTTCCCATATGTCTAAGAGCCCCTCCATTGACTGTTGGTATGAGCAACCACTAAAGGTTTTGTCCCAAGCAGCCACCCCAGACTCTCTCGCATCCTATCTGGGGACATGGTCTCAATACAGGGCTGCTGGGTGGGTCATTTCTCAAGCAAGACCTCTGCCTGTTTTGGCGGAGAGGGGCAAGATGGTCTGCACTTTCCCATCTGCTGTAATCCCTCCCTACTTCCCCATTCCCACTGTCCCACACACCACCAGGCTCTTGACCCCTTCTCATGAGGGCTATGGCTTCTGCAGTTAGGGCTCCAGGGTGAGAAACCTCCCGGGGAAGGAAGTTTATTTAGAAAAAAACCTCCAAACTGCAGGGTTTTGTTTTGTTGTCTTTGTTTTAAGATGTGAACATCTAAAGTCTGAATGCTCTGGTGCCTTTGCAATGTTTGTTGAGGGTCAACTTACCTCTCCTGATGTAGTTTCCATAGAATAGACGTCCCAGTTACACCCTCTGAGCTGTCCTGTCTTATCACTCAACTTACTCCTGGACCTCCCCACTTCCCTGTTTCTCAGCCTTTGCGGTATGTGTCAACATTCACCTGTTAGTTTCTAGTGTTTTCATGTGTACATCTGGACCTGGATAAGGAGGGCAGGGAATAGTTTAAAGAAAGTCCAAGAGTAAGTTAATTGACCTACATAATACAAAATGGAGGCCAATACATGCTAGCTATTATTGTTATGGTTGTTATTTCTTTTCATTTAGCAACTATTACTGAACACCTGCTAAGGGCCAGGTGGTGTCAGAAAGCAGGTGTGGAGAGCACAGAGAGGCAGACAGAGAATGAGACTCACTTGGAGGAGGCAGAGGAAAGAGACCAGGAGATCTGCAAAGCTAAGTGGGATTTGGTGGCTGGAAGATGAAGAGGGAGTTTAGGGTGATTGATCAGATGAATGTCCTACAATGCAATTCCCTTTATCTTTTCAAGAGGCTTTTGTGATTCCTTAAATTGCTTTTTGATTTTTTGAATATTAGATTGCTTGTTTAAAACATTGTCATTATAGATGGTCATAAGGCAGCTCCTTTCATTAGGGATGAGGTATAACAGGTCAAGTGACTTGCTTGGAAATGTCCCCGTGTTCTCCTGATATCATCTCACTTCTCCAGGGCTCTGGACTTGGGGTAATGGCTTTTTCTTTTTTTTTTAAGATTGTATTTATTTATCTGATGGAGAGAGAGTGAGCAAGCACAAGCAGTGGGAGGGGCAGAGGGAAAGGGAGAAACAGACTCCCCGCTGAGCAGGGAACCCGATGTGGGGCTCGATTCCAGGACCCTGGGACCATGACCTGAGCCTAAGGCAGACACCTAACCGACTGAGCCACCCAGGCACCCCGGGGCAATGGCTTCTGAATGAGGAAGGTTTGAGTGTCCAGGGAGGGGAAGCTTTAGCAGGAAGCATGAATTTGTGCCTTTCTTCACTTTCATCCCCATTAATTTTCCTGTCTCCGGTTCTCCCTCTTGTTCTGCAGCTCTCTCTCCTCCTTACTCCTCACATTCAGATTCTTCCCTATTCTCCTCCCTTCCCTTTTTCCTCTCTCTCTTCTGACTGCTCAGTTTTTCCCTTTTCCATGTTTTGTGCCCTCCTCCCCCACTTAGTCTGCCCCACCTCACTCTCCTTGTATATCTCCTTCCCTCCTCTGTATTTTCAATCTTCTTTCCCATGTTTTCCATGTTTCATCTCAGCCCAGTAGCCCACATGGGCACTGGTGGTATGACAGCTCAAGTGGTTAAAAAACAGAAAATGAGTTAGTCATTAAGTAACCATTTGCCATAACAAAATCCCCCCAATGAAGTCTAGAGGTTCAGACATTTAATCACCTCTGTGTATGACCAAATCACATTCCCCCCATGATGCTGTTACCAGAAAACATGATTGATGGGTGAGGAAGTCAATCTGTAGTAGAATGGAGTCTCCGTTTTATAAAACAAACATTTTGGAACTCTCAACTCACTTAGGATATGGCAAATCCTACCCCGGGCCTTGCCTGAGTAATTGGGCAGGTGCTCCTGAAAAAGCTGTAATTCTGGAAGAACCAGCAGATGGAGAGGGAGGATGTCAGAAGTTCAAGAGTGATGAAGGCATGGAGTGTGGCAAGCCTGACCACATGGCTACTGGGATTTTGGAACCACATGGGGCCCTGAGGTGGGAAGTGGGAGACCCCCACACAAATCTCACATCGGCTGTTCTGCCTCGAAAGCTTCAACTCAAAAGAAGGGATCTGGGATTAGACTATCTCTAGGATCCCTTTCAATGTCCTGCAATTGTGTGATGATTAATCTACAGGGCCAGTTCTACCTAAAATAATTAACGGGCGGGTGATCTTCTATCTGCCCAGCATACCATGATCCTTGCTTTTAGAAAGCTTGTCTAGTTTGGTGGGGGGGAGGGGGAGAGAGAGAGAACGAGAGAGAAAGAAAGAGAGAAAGAAAGAAAAAGAAAGAAAGAAAGAGAAAGAAAGAAAGAAAGAAAGAAAGAAAGAAAGAAAGAAAGAAAGAAAGAAAGGAAAAGAAGGGAGGAAGGGAGAAAAGGAAGGGAGGAAGGGAGAAAGAAAGAAAAGGAAGAAAGGAAGGGAAAGGAAAGGAAAGAAGGGAAGGGAAAGGAAAGGAAAGGAAAGGAAGCAAGTGAACAGAGGCAACAGCAGGTAATTTTCAACGGAATGGATTAGAGCACAGGTAATTGCTCACCAGTGAAGATGAGGCATGAGACAGGAGGAGAGACTCTGGCTAGTTGGGGAGGAGGCTGGGAGCCTTCCAGGGTAATGGAGTTGCCAGAAATAAAAGGCAAAAACAAAAATCAAACTACAAGAGTGAAAAAAATTTAAAGGCCTCAAGGATGCCTAGGAGCTTCAGGAACTTGGTGGAATTTTGCTAAACGTTCCCGCAAGTTTTAAGAGCTGAAGATAGATACGCCCAGAAACCTCCACTGCAAAATTGGAGATGGGTGGCCGAAACCACAGCTCTGAGCACCACTGATAGTAGTGTCCTGTCTCTGAGGTGAGAGTTTCTCCATTAAAGTGTCCTGTTAAGGTAGGTGGCCAACAGTGACTCAAGAAATTCCACTGCAGCTTCTATAGGTCTCTTGAAAGAACCAAGAGAAGATGGACACTGGGTGAAGCCAGTAAGTTATATTCATGGCACATGCAAACGGCGGTCCAGAGGCAATGTCATGATTTTTCAATTATTTAATGAATTACTTTAACTATAGAGTTTTGCGAGGGATTAGATAATAAGGCAAGAAGGCGACTTTGAGCAGCAATGTAGAATGAAATTTACAGGCTCTGGAGGGAAGTGCAAGTTCTGACTTTAGCTGTGAGATCTTGAACAACTTACTTAATCTCTCTAATTATTAATTTTCTGTAGGACTTACCTTTGAGAATCTTTATGAAATTGCATGAGATAAAATGCGTTAAGCATTTAGAACAAAGCCTCTTTCACAGTATATTAGTTGTCTTCTGCTGCTGCAACACATGACCACAAACTTAGTGGCTTAAAATCACACAAATGTATTATCTTACCATTCCGTAAGAGTGGAAGTGTGATCCTGGGTTAGAATTAAGCTGTGGGCAGGGCTGCGTGCCTGTCTGTCAGTGTGAGGGGAGAATGAGCTCCCTTGTCTTTTCCAGCTTCTAGAGGCTGCCCATGTCCCTTGGCTCATACCCCCTTCCTCAGTCTCCAGAGCAGCAATATGGCCTCTCTCTGACCATGTGTTCATGGTCATGTCTCCCTCTGACCACCGCTGGAAAAGGATATCTGATTTTAAAGACCTACGTGATCAGATTGGGCCCACATGGACAATCCAGGGTATTCTCCTCATTTCAAGGTCCTTGATCACATCTGCAAACTCCCTTTGCCATTAAGGAAACATATTCACCATTGCAGGGATTAGGAAGTAGATATCTTTGGGGTTCCCTTATTCTGCCTACTATACATAGTACATGTATAATCCAGTTATTATTATTATGAAGTGACCTCCAGATTAAAAAAAAAAAAGCAGATAAAGTCTTTCTCGGGGCTACAAAATAATTTGAAGAGGTAGTTTTGCTGAAGGAAGAGATCGGAGTATGCATTTTACAGCATCTAAATTAAAAATAGAAACGAGTACTGAGTTTGATTACAAAACTGCCTTGCCTATGAATATACTTTCTGAGTTTTGATTCAATAGTAACTAACATTTATGGGGTCTCCACATGCCAAGCATGATTTTAAGAGACTTTTCTTTCATAAACACTATCTTATTTAATACTGACAGCAACCTATGACATATATGAAATGATCTACTGAGGAACAATGATAGAATAAGCTCAAAGAAATAAAGTAACCTCCCCAAGGTCCTCCAGAGAGGAGGTGACATAGCTGGGATGTTTCTGGGCATTGAATTTCATCTTCAAGCTCCAGTTCATTCCAGGGGCAGAAAGAATGCTTTTTTGAGTCAACTGGCCAATCTTTGCAGGAGGACATGGGCTTATAGCACTGTTTTTCTCTCCAAAAAGCCAATGTGGGGATGCATTACAGGCAACCTCACGGAAGTAAATCCTAGTCATTGTTTGGGGATCAGAGAAAAGGCATTGGCCCAAAGTTCAGTGACCCTCAATATGGGTAAAGCATTTCAATATTCACCAGCACGACTGCCATCCCAGATGTGTACTTATCCCCTGTGAAATAACTTGGTCCCATTAAAAGGCCGGTGTAGCTCTGTCCCTAAGAAGCATGGCCATCTGAGTCAGCATTCAGTTTTCATTCCAATCTTGCTCTGTGAGCAGAAGGCTGAATTGTTTGTGACTTGCTGCTTTTCCACAAGACCATATACAATTTCACACTTATGATGAATGCCTTTGGACTAGGGTTTCTTAAAACCATTTAGTGTATTAGAGTCTATTAGCCAGCCTGAAATCATGACCCTCGTTCAGCAGTTATAGACTGTGGCAGCATTTAATCCATACTGGTTGATTTGTATAACATTTATGATCTGAACCAGATCCCTTAATGTCTAAACTCATAGCTAGTGGCTTGAAATACGAGCAGCTAGAAAGTGCAACTGGCAGAGCCCCATGTGATGCTGGTAGGAGAGAGTTGGCTTTAATAAATTTCCTAAAGCCCGGGTTAATTGGAATGCAGAAGTACATAGCGAATGGGTACCTCAGTCACAACTGCTCTGTAGATTGAAGACCCTGGGTTGCCAGTGTCCGTCACTTCTTCCTATTTCCTACCGGAATCCAGATTTTCTTCAGTCCCTACACCTGCCGTGTGACTCAAGAGCAGCTGACTTGGCCAACGATCGGTTCCGGATCCCAGGCTTAAGCCATGAGCACTTGCCTTTCTCCCTGTGACTGTTTTGTTCCTGTGACAGGCTCATGACCTGTACTGACCCAATTAGAATGAAGACTAGGGTTAATATTCTATAATTAAGGGAGAGATTCTCTCTCTTTCTTATAGACCGTAAATAGGAAAGCCTGTTACCCCAGTGCTAATGTCAGTCATATTATGCCCATGCCCAGATCTACTTGGGATTACACGTGTGTGAGGAAGGGTCTGGTATTTTTACCCTATCAGCAAGCTGAAAAATGAGACTATCACAGTTTCATAGATGCTGAAAGACAACACAAGACTCCTGCCTGGGTCAGAGATGGAAGACTTTATTAGTCATGGCCCAGCAAACAGCCTGAGCATGAACGTATTTGTGTCTGGTCCCCAACCCAGATTCCTTCCAGGCAGTGCAAAAAGGGCTGAATAGTACATGTGTACGCCAGGAATTCTGAGCTTAGGGAACCTGTATCTTTTATAATGGATGGTTAGCATGCCTGCCCTCTGCCCCCGAGGGAGATATTATCTATCTTCCAAAGCTGTTCACTAAAAACCTATTTTTTAATAAACGTAGTCCAGAACAAGGACAGTGAGCACTTCTGCTTGCAGGATGCGCAGAAGTACCGACAACCCAGCCGAATTAACTCCCAACTCAAAACTGGCACATGGAAGAAGGCAGAAAACAGCAGAAGAACAGAGCAAGAGCCCTAATTGTGCTTGGATTGTAGCTCACTTTACCTCCGGACTGTCTATGAAATGAGATAACAAACTTCCTTTCTGTTTAAGCTAGTTTGAGTAAAGATTTCTTTGACTCACAGCCAAAGTATAGTCACTGATAAAACAACCAATGGTCTCATTTCTATAGGGAAAGCCAGGATTCTTGACTCTTTAAAAAGAACTGATCTCAGCCACTCAGTAGAGCATTTATTAAGTTGTGTCTATCTTTGAGAGGGAAAACTGTCTCTGATCTCTACCTGGATTATTTGATGCCTCAATCAACAATAGTGTGATTAAATCCAAAGGGTGATTTTCTCAAAAGGTGAAGGTTGAGGGCACCACTATGATTTCTCAACTTACAACCTTATGACCAAATCATATAAGATGTTGTGCAAAGGCCAAGGTATCAGAATCCCTCTGAAAAGGACACTCAGCACAAGAGATTGGGTCTTTCCCCTGCTCATGGCTATCACTCCATCAAAGAGCTTATTAATCCGTTCATATCATACTTCTGCTTAGAAGACTCTTTCTCCCTTTCGAGGCATGAGCCTGTATATTTAAGAATATTAGATCATGAATATGTCCCTGAAACAGGATCTGCGAAGTTCAGCAGAGCAGGAAGTTCTTCCTGGTGCCACAGCTAGATGGCCGTCTTGGAATTGGCCTATCACAGTGGGAACAAGAGACCCCTTGGGTGGTGCCTGGCCTTGGGTCCCTGAAGATTCTCAAATGTTTATCCACAGCCACAGAGATACATGCTCAGAGACCAGAAAGAAAAAGCCAGTGAACTTACAACTGTACACTCGTGCCCTATCACCGAACCATACTGCCTATAAAGCCTTGGAAATGATTATTTTTAATATTCTGTAATTATCTTCCAATAGCACAGTCAGACCTGGATTGGTGTGTGTGTGCTAAAGGCCCTAATTTGTTGGTGTAAACATGAAAAACAAAATGATATAATCCATTTTAGAATGTATACCTTTTAAAATACAGTGGATGCCTCAAAAATCAGAAGGGGACTGGCCTCTCTGTTGGAGAGGCCCTGCCTTGTAATGACTATGTAAAAGCACTTTGTAAACTATAAAACCTCCTACATGTGTTACCTATTATTTAGCTCATCTGTTATTCAGGCTGCCGGAGGGGCGTGGGGGCGAACACTCCTGGGCGGGCCTGAGTGCCCCCTGAGAGCAAAGTCAGCTCGTTGCATGGAATCCCTCACAGAGCCTCGCACGTGACCCTGAACTTCAGAGGGCTCTTTCAGGGATACCTCACTTCTCTCCCACGACCAGGGAACCTGTTTTACCGGAGACTCAAGGTTCAAGTACTTCCCAGGGTGAGGCAGGGCATGGCTCCGGACGGGCATTGTTCAGGAAGAGGAGTTAATTCTTCACAAAGTGCCAAGGTGAATCAAGGGCACCTCATTCTCTTCCCTCTGCTTTTCATGCCCATAATATGCTACATTCTTCAAATGGTATTAATAGTGCACAGCAGCTAGAGGGGGAGGCACAGGAAGGATGTCTCTCCCCACAGCAAATGAGATGCACTGGCATAAAAGCTCTGTTTAAGGGCATTCTTCCTACACACTGCTCATCGGGTAATTTTTAAAATCAGTTTTGAAGAATCGATGTGGCTAAGTCAGAACGCTCTGACTTCATGTGCTACAATATTGTCGGTATTCGAACCAAGATGTGTCTCAAAGAATCTGTCTCTGCTTTTCTCTTCTAACCTGAAACCCCCTTTCCTCTATCAGCCTTCCCCAGAGAGGACATTTTGCTCGGGCGTCGTATGAACTTCTAAAATAGAGGAACATGAGATGGGGGTGGAATCTAACTCTGCCGTGTTGTTGCTCAGTACAGGCGCCAGCACTTTAGTGCAATTATTTTATTTAGAAAAAAATGCTTTATCGTGTGAAACTCCTTTGTCATCTAAGAAGGGAGGTAGAGGAAGGACGGCCAGGGCTCATCACAAATTAAAGAGCTGCCAGGTTTTAGCAAGATATTTTCAATTAGGTTTGGAAAGGCGGGGGGGGGGGGGGGAAGTATCTAAACCCAGGTATTATGTAGGACTTCATGCTAGTAAAGACTGTAAGGGTGTGGCTATGGGGAGGGTTTGTCTGGGAGGAGTGTGATACTGAGTTGAAATTAACAGGACAGGCAATGAGCATTAATTTCAAAGTTCCAGGGGTAGAGTAGAAAGAAGAGCAGCATAAGGACCTCATCAAGCGGTGGTTCTGCCCACACCAGGCTCTGTGAACTCCGGCCAGCCACATAACCTCTCTGAACCTTGGTATTCCATCTAGATGATGTCCCCTTTCAGGGATTATTAGAAGAGAAAGAAATAAAATAAATATACATCACTTACAAGGAGGTACAATCCATAAAAATGTTAGCTCTCGTTTGCTTTTTATAATGCATGGGAGAATCAGGAGATGGGGAAGTCTGTTAAGTTCCAGTCTGCCTTGGAGAGCTGAGAAACTATTTAGCTTGTATCAGCAAAGAGCCCTCTGAAACGCATTATTTACTGTAGATACCAAAAAGTCACATTGCTTAATTTCCACCTCCTTCCAGGAAGGAATATGTATGGAGTTGGGTACTGGGGCCAGTGAAAATCCAATTTAGATACAAACATGAGCTTGGGGTGAACCGACGCCTTTAAAACCCCAAGCCTCCTTCTGATTCCTGCTAACAGATGTCCTTATGTTAGTTTAAAACTAACGGAGTGGCAAGGGGAAGCCTGAGGCCCTAGAGAACTGGGCACTCTGACCAGTGTCCCGGAGGTGTTCTGTCCCAGTATTGGGAAAGGAGCAATCCCAGAGTGACTGCCCAGCACCTCTGCCCTGCCCCTAGGAGAGTGAAGTCGTGTCACCCTGCCTGGCTTGTTTGGGGATGCTCTGCAACATGATTAAAATCCACTGGCCAAAGCCAAGTTTGAAGTCAAACTTGTGAAGTTAAAAACCATTAAGACTGGCACTTCCCACTCTTAATGGATTCCAAATTAGGATTTGAAAGAAGGACCTTGAACAAAACTATATTTTAAAAGGTCGGGATCTACGTTAAAGTAGTTACAAGGCTGTTATTGGAATCACGGTACATATGGAATCAAAGACAAAAATGTAAGAATGCTTTAATAAGAATAGTAGAACATTTCCACATTATTACTACTAGTAGTAAAACCCTTGTATAATAAAACATTGGTAACATTATTATTAATAATAAAACATTTATAATATTATTAATAATAAAACTTTTGTATTATTAATAAAACATTTTACAGGTTATACAATTCCTTCACTTATTTCATTTAATCCACATCACTTAACCGAAAATTAAACAATTATTGCCACTTGTAGGGGGACAGAAGCCCAGAGATCACATGGTAGGGCCAGGTCACACAGCAAACGGTGAAGAAGGAATTCAAAGACAGGTCTCCAATGCCAAATTTAAAACCCCTTTCACCATATGATGAAAGATGAAAATTTCACAGGAGAACAAGGCCTAGACTTTGCATGTGCTTCATGGAAACATTTTCAGGTATTTTAATTTTAGAATCAGTTATGTGGTACCGGAGAGTTATAAAAAAATGATCAATAAAGACAAAAATTCCAAAAAGCTTTCTCAGAGCCAGTATTACGAGAAAACCTAAACCTGTTAGGAAATTGGTTATGATATGGAATGTGGATATTAAAATGCCATAAACTTCATTTAAAACTCTAAATATGTAACTGGAGTTTTTACTAAGTTCATAAAAATTAACATTGGATACAGCATCTTTTGTAAATCCTTGTGGTTCATGTGTCAATTACCTGGTTACTTAGTAACCAAGTAATCCAGTAACCAAGGAGTCAAGCCATAGATTAAATAGTCCCCAACCAGGCAATAAAAAGGTCCCTGAGTACAAATTTGCAGAATTATGGTTTATTGTGTTAATAATCTCCCATGTCTGTGGCTAGCCTTCCCAGGATGGGGCTGGCCAGTGTGTGCTGCTCTAGAATTCAGCCATGGCTCTTACCATTTCGTTATAGTACCTGCTTTTAAAAGAGGAAGTTAAGCCACAGAGCACGCTCTGGTTTAAACTCACTGAAGGAAATGAGAGAGGCTGAACACACACCAAGCTGGATTTGGGGATTCTGGGGAAATCCAGAGCTAGGGTGTGAATTTGCACGGGAGCTGGTGATTTGGGGTTCAATGCCTCCACTTCTCTATGAAGGTTTTAGGACTGGATTCACCAGTTGATTCTTGAAGAGGTCCTTCACATAACTGACAGTTTCTGCAAGGATTCAAAGGCTCATTCAACAGATAATTTATTTGCCCCTACTATATGCCAGGCGCTGTGCTAGACATGGACAAAGCAATTTTAAGCAAAATATGTCCAGTTGATGCCCTCAAAGAGTTCACCCTATAGGGAGGAGAGAGACATTAATCAAATAATCTTATGGATAAATATGTAACTGTGAGTATCTAACCGTCGTTACTGTTCTGCAGAAAGAGTAGAGGTTCCAACAACTAGGTTAAATCCAACGCGTAATTGGAGGGAGATAGTTATGGGTAGATTTCCTTACCAAATTACATGCCATCTGAACAGAGCTGGAAATCTGATAAATGAGGAGGAATTGACCAGTGGGATAAAAGCTGGGAAAGTGAATAAGCCAAAAAGAGCATTCCAGGGAAAGGAAGAGGCACGTGCAAAGGCTCTGGGGTGGGAGAAAGCATGGAATTTTTTTTTAAGATTTTATTTATTCATTTGAGAGAGAGAGAGAACAAGCAGGGGGAGTGCCAGAGGGAGAGGGAGGGAGAAGCAGGCTCCCCACTGAGCAGGGACCCCGATGCTGGACTCGATTCCAGGACCCAGAGATCATGACCTGAGCCTAAGGCAGACGCTTAACCGACTGAGCCACCCAGGCACCCCGGAAGCATGGAATTTTCAAGCAGTTGAAAGAAAGCTAGTATGGATGAGTGCCACCAAGTCTGGCAGGAAGGCATGGGAATCACTGTGTTTCAAACCAACGCGTGTGTTTTGTGGGCAACAGAGAATTGGCAAAACAGTGTTGTTTATTGTGCGAAGGCTGATTTCCCACGTAGAAACAAACTCATTCTTCTTCTCTTTGATTAGTACTGTGCAAACTGATCTTGGTTATCATCCGTCTTTACAATTCCATTCTGCCCACTGCCTCAGTGTTCCCAAAGTCTCTCACCTTATGAAGAGTGAATGGCTTGTGAGAGGAGTGACCAAAGTATCAAAATTTCCACAGAAACAAGCATTAAATAAATCCCAGGGGTGCCTGGGTGGCTCAGTCGGTTTAAGCGTCTGCCTTCAGCTCAGGTCATGATCCTAAGGTCCTGGGATCGAGCCCCGTGTCCAGCTCCACTCAGCGGGGAGCCTGCTTCTCCCTCTCCCTCTGCCCCTCCCTCCACTTGTGCTCCTTCTCTCTCTCTCAAATAGATAAAAAATAAAATCTTAAGAAAAATAAATCTGAGATACTTTATTGGCTAATAAGAGAAGGTTCCCTCCTTATAAAACCAGAGTTCCTTTCCTGTCAGGATTCGTACTTACCATGGGTGACTTCATCTTGGTTTGGAATCTTAGACAATTTTATTTGAGTTGCATAGTGACTGTTCTCCAACGTGCAATGAGTTTCTGCTGCCTTGGATTGCTGGAGCATGGGTGTTGGCAGCAAGACTCTGCCACAGACCTTATGGCAGATGCAGAAAAAGTGAGGCCACAGTCTTTGTGGGAAATGCTGACTTCCCAGTTTCAGTGATAGACTGACATCCCCAAATCATAGATCAAATGAAGAAGATGCCGATCGAATGCAAACCTCACCCGGAGAGTAACCAGGGAATCTCAAAGAAACTTCTTTTTCTCAATGCACTTTTAAGTTCACGCATTATGGTTTGACTGTCCCTTTGATGGCTTATTTTAGCAATAGGATAAGGCGTGGGCGAGTGATTCCGGCACCTAGAGTGAAAACACCTTGCACAGAACATCCTTTTGTCTTCCCATAATTTGTCGGGAATTCTGTTTCAAAATCCGCTTGCCAGATGTGGGGAGATCTAGCAGCTGTCTTCCGTGGCCCCAGGCAGGCAGGCATGTTGGGCTCACGGAGGGCATCCTACGATGTGCACAGACAGTCCTGCGGGCAGTGCGGAGGTGAACCACAAGTGTCCCGGCCTTCCAGGGGATGGCCGTTGTTCCATCTGGACACGAGGCAGACCCGGGGTGACAGGATTTCAAACCACGTGGAGGGAGAATCCAGGTGAGGAAATGAGTCCGTCTCGCTGGAACAATCGAGGACAGACTCTATGGTAGAGACCACTGGGAGGAGAGCTTGGAAGCGGTGCTAGCAGAAAGCAAAGGACCGCACCCCTGAAGGTAGAGAGAGGATGAGCAAACACAGAGATGAAAGCAAGGAGCATGGGCCATCTAGAGGGAAAGCAGCATGCTTTGGTGGAATAGACACTTGTAGGAAAACTGTCAGCTTCACTGTCCCCTCCCTATCCCTGCCGTGGCTGCTCCTTTTCTTAGAACAAGGAGCAGTAACACACACACACACACACACACACACACACTCTTTCATTTTGGCTCAGCGCAGACTAGCTGATCACTAAGTAGGATGGTAACATTTAAGAACCAAGACACTTGGCCCTGGTTTTACCCTTGTTATTAAGAGCTGGGTGAGCTTCAGAAAGTCATTTTCATCTCTGAACCCGGAAATTGGGCACATGGATAGCATCTCTTGCCACTTAGAATGTTCTGATTCTTGAAGAGAGGTGGAGAAAATAATAGAATGATGTTTGTTTTCCAGTGGAATGAGGATAAGAAAAGGTAGGTCTTTGGGGTCCTGCCTAGAAAAACGTAAGAGAAGTAAGAAGTTCAGGAAAAAAATTATGAATGCATATATATTTATAGTTTATATATATTTATGTATTAAGGCACACTGACTATATATAAGTTAATGTATATATTTATAGTTAATATATTAACTATATGTAAGTTAATATATGTATTTATAGTTAATATATGTATTAACTATATATATGTTAATATTGTAACTTTGTATTATTGTAATATTTGTAATATTATAAATATATATGTATCCATGGGCGCCTGGTAGCTCAGTCGGTTAAGCAACTGCCTTCGGCTCAGGTCGTGATGCTGGAGTCCCGGGATCGAGTCCCGCATCGGGCTCCCTGCTCGGCAGGGAGTCTCCTTCTCCCTCTGACCCTCCTCCCTCTCATGCTCTCTGTCTCTCATTCTCTCTCTCTCAAATAAATAAATAAAATCTTTAAAAAATGTATATATGTATCCATAATTAAGAAGAGATTTGGGCTGGAGCCAGAGCATATGCTCGGAGAGGGTGACAGTCTCCTGAAGCACTGCAGTATAGGTGAAAAGACTTTTAGAAACACTTGTTTCCAATTCTGTGTCTGACATGTAGTAACTGAATAGCTCTTAGGCAATTTAACTTTGCTGAGCCACAGTCTCTTCATCCATAAAATGGGGATAATCATCATTTCCACTGTATTCAATTAACAAATATTAAGCACCTGCCAAGTAACTAGGGTGGGGCACGAAACAGGCATTGGTGATAAAATATTTGTGTTATAAATAATTATTTGGTAACACAGATCTAGCCTCTGATCTCACAGAGCCTACAGTCTAATGGGAATTAAAGACAGGTGGGCATGAATTATGATAAAATGAGTTGAGTGTTGGGATCGGAAGTATTGCAATTGGAAACTCATGAGTAGTTATGGGAAAATCGAATGGAAGGATCTATCCTAGCCTAAGGTCAGGGAAGTCTTCCTGAGGGGAGAGACAGCTGAGGAATGGGGGCGTTGAGGCCAACAGTGGAGATGGGAAATGTTCTGGGTAGAGGAAATAGACTCCCTTAAGAAAAAAAAATAGAGATTCTATCTGTAAAATGCTTAGCAGGTTGCCTAATATATAAAGAGACTGAATAAACAATAGCTACCAAGGATGCTATTACTTTCATGGTTTGGGGGACAATTAATTTCACCCTGATGACAGTTTTTTACAACCAGTCGGAACCCGTGGTGCGTGTCAGCCTGCTTTGCTTGCCCGTGGTGTTAAGTAAAGGTGGAAGCCTTCCTGTATGTGTGCTAGTGGCAGAAAACCAAGCAGAAGTTTGCCCGAATTGGCCAGAAATGAATGCATAAGGCTCTGTGCCCCGGCTCTGCAGTCATGTGGGTGAGCTCAGGTCTTGTTGCCACAAAGCTCGCAGAGTTAGGAGAATGCTCCCTATTTAACTAGAATACATAAAAATTCAAATCCTGGCCTCATAAATGTGAGTAAACCGTTTAATGACTTTCTTTAACTAGAAAGTAATCAAATATAAATGCAGGTATGCTACTCATTTGCATCTTTTTCCATGCGGGTGGACAAAAATAAAAATTCCGTAGGCATGACATTGGCTAAATGAACTTGTCGTTGGGATTTTATATATATATGTATACACACATATAAAATATAAAGCTGTGGTGATTTTCTGTGCCGTACTCACCAGCCCTCATGTTCAGCAAGGCAGAGCACGTGTGTCACAGATCTCCTTGTCACAGGAACTACCTCTGTCTGTGTCATCACCTAGAGCCTGGTGGGAATGATTGAACTTGTCCAAGTCTGGGTCCTCATCTGTTGAAAGGGGATACTATAACCCGGCTGGTGCCATTTTAAACGCGTTATTCAGAGTTGAGCTCTCTTGTGTCATCATGAATCTTGTTAGTACAGTGCCTGGCAAACAGTAGGAGCTGACTAAGTGTTGGTTCCTTCCCCCACTAGGGATTACCTCCCTGTTTCCATCGTCCTCCACAAACATGAGTTGGCTCGGCCCACTGTGATTATGATCTGAAGTGATGTACTCACACCCACTGAAGAATATGTATACTAATGTGTATATCAGTGTATAAATTCATCAAAGAATATGTGTATCAATATGCATATTAACACATATATTGTCTAAGGGTATACATATTAATACATATATTCATCTAAAATATGCATATTCATGTATTCATTAATCTAAGGATCTGTATATTAACATCTATGTAGTACATACACAGATCCTTAGATGCAAAATTAGATTTTCTACGTACATGAGGCCTTCCATTTTCCAAACGTAAGTGGAAAAGGATGGCTTGGGTGGTGTCCAAGCTTCTAGAAGCTCTAGTTCAAGCATCAGACACCCTGCCCGCGTTGTGCCATCAGTAGTCTTAAGGGGAAGAGGGCCACCTTTTGTTTAGAAGGCATCTTGCAGGACAAGGTGTTTCAGAAGCCACTTGTTTGGACCACACGGAGCCTTATTTCGATGCTAGCTGAATTTAGAAGTCAGCAACATTTAATACCCTGAACTTTGTCTTCCCTTGAGGGTTCTGCACACTGTCAGCTCCCCACCCTCCTGGTGGTTCCAAGGTGACATTTCCTATTTGCCATCACCTTCCAAAACCACGGTCTTCATAAAGGTCAGTGGTTGTTGTCATTGGATGTCCTCCTGATTTATTTCTTCAGCTAGACTTCTCGCCCAGACTACTGTTACATCCTCTTAACCCGTTCTTTTTTTTTTTTTTTTTTTAAGATTTTATTTATTTATTGGGCAGGGGCAGGGGGTACAGAAGGAGAGAGAGAATCTCAAGCAGACTTTGCACTGAGCACAGAGCCTGACTTGGAGCTTGATCTCACGACCCTGAGACCACAACCTAAGCCGAGACCATGACCTGAGCTGAAACCAAGAGTCGGACGCTCAAACGACTGAGCCATCCAGGCGCCCTTAACCCTTTCTTTAATTCATTCTGTCATCCACTGCCAGACATCCTGTGTCATCTACTGCTTTCATTTGCCTATGACATAGCATACTTAGGAATAAATCTAATGAAAGTTTCTACACTAGAAACTGTAAAATGTTGCTGAGAGGAAGAAGGCCTACCTAGAGAAATAGATTATGTTTCTGGGTAACTTAATAGATTATTAGAGATTATTATTCATTGATAATTATTATTATAGATGTTATTCATAAATATTACTGATAGAGAGCCTTCATAAATAGTTCATAGATTATTATATCTATTACTAAGATGGCAGTTCTCTCTGAGTTGATCTATAAATTCAACACAACCCCAATCAAATTCCAGTAGGTTTTTTTAAACTAGAAATTGACAGGCAAGCTGATCCTAAAATTTATATGAAAATACAAAGAACCTAGAATAACTAAAGACAATTTGAAGGACTTACCCTATCCGATTTCAAGACTTACTTTAAATATACTCTAATCAAGATAGTTTGATATTAACAAATATATAGACATAGAGATCAATGAAACAGAGTAGAGATTTCATAAATAGACCCACACATATATGACCAATCGATTTTCATCAAAAGTTCCAGGGCAATTCAATGGAAAAGGGGAAAGTCTTTTCAATGAATAATGCCAGATCCACTGAATATCTATTTGGTGAAAAAAAAAAAAAAAGAACATCACCCTTACGTACCATACATAAAAATTAACTCAAAGTGGATCGTAGACCTAAATGCAAAACTTAAAACTGTGAAGCTTCCAGGAGAAAATCTTTGAGACCTTGGGGGTAGACATGAGTTTCCTAGAACACAAAAGCACAAACCAAAAAGAAGTTAGTAAAATGGACTTGATTAATAATTATAAACTTTGGCTTTCAAAAGGCAGTGTTAAGAGAAGACAAGCCACCACTCAGAGAAGATATTTGGAACACATATATCAGACAACAGACTTATATCCAGAATATCTATTTATGGAGAGAGACCTATTAAGGGTAGAGGGAGAAGCAGGCTCTCCGCTGAGCAGGGAGCTCAGTGTGGGGCTCGATCCAGGGACTCTGGGATCATGACCTTGAGCTGAGGGCAGAGGCTTAACCAATTGAGCCACCCAGGCGCCCCATATATCCAGAATATCTAAAGAACTCATCCAACTCAGTGATAAGAAGAGAAACAACCCATTTCTTAACAATGGGTAAAAACTCAAGCAGACACTTCATATAATAAAATAGAAGAATGGCCTATAAGCACATGAAAAGATGCTCAGCATCATTAGTTTTTAAGGAGTTTCAAGTTAAAACCACAATAAGATTCCACTACACACCCATGAAGGCATACGTCTACCCAAGGACTTAGACTCAGGAGTGTTCACGGCAATTTATTAGTAATAGAAACTGGAATCAACAGGTGAACAGATAAAGTGATACGATTCAGCAATAATCATAATAATAATAACTATTGATCATGCAGTTTAGGTGAATCTTAAAAACTCTAGGCAATGCAAAGTAATCTATAGTAATGAAAAAGCAGATCAGTGATTGCCTGGAGGCAGGGGTGGAAGGAGAGATGGATTACAAAAGAGCATGAGAAAAGTTTACATTAGGGGCAATGCAAATATTCATTTTCTTGGTTGTAGTGATGATTTCATGGGTGTCTTCATATGTTGATACTCAGCAAATTGTACATTTTAAATAGTGCAATTTGTTAGACATCAATTTTGTCTCAATAAAGTTGTAAAACAAGTAACCAAAAATACTGTTAATGCACTCTTGGTATCTATAGAATTAAGATCTACTTCGCAAGCAAGTAGGCATTCTAGGCATTCAAGGGTATCTGTGATTCCATCCCAATATACTCCTGCACTTAATTGTGCAATAGATTATGTTCCTAGATAACTTCATAGATTATTAGCGATTATTAGTCATTGATAATTATTGTCAATTCCCACTTAATTGTTCCACACACTCTCTGCTTCGGCTAAATAGACTTCTAGCTTTTATCCGCATGTCTGCAGCACCCCCAGACTTTCTTGCATGGGGAAAATCGAAGTCTCTGATGGTTGGATTTCCTAGGATTGTCATCCAAACACCTTCCTGATACATGGCTCCATAAATCCATATCCTTTGTGACTCTTTCACTTGCCCCAGTCTGGATACGTTCCCCATCTCCTGATACTCAGCACCATCCACCCTGTGCTCTGCCTAGTTAGGCACTTGTCTTACTTCCCTACCAGGCTTTTGCTTCCTGAAACCAGGGCGCCAGGCTGCTCTTGGCCCCCCCACAGGCTCCCCAAGCTGTGCTCAGAAGACTTTCAAATATGTACCGGGTGGTGGTAAGAATGTGGGCTTGCAGCCAGTCTGCCTGCCTCAGCCTCTTATCGGCTTTGTAATCAACAGCAGCCACTCAACTCTGTGACTCAGTTTCATCATCTGTAATATGGATTTGATATCAGTCCTTATCTTACTGTTCCTGCTATAAGGCAGGAATGGTGGAGGATGACCCAAAATGTATTTAGCAGGGGCCTCCTCTCCTCTTCATGGGGCCCATGCCCTGAATGACCCCTGCCCTAGTTAGGGAGGCTAATTAGAGAATTCTTAGCAGACCCAAATTTACATTCCTCGAGTATATATGAATTTCCCAGTCATTTCAGGGGCAAGGACCAACAACCAGGCAATGATTTTAGGGACTCGTCTTCGTACACGAGGCAGGAGTAACCCTTAAGCATTGTGTGCTCACAGTCTTCCCAGTTACAATTTTTTCCCCCTGATATTGTTGTTTAAGTAGCCAGCTCTCCAACACTGAAGCAGGACTGTCACCATCCAGCTGCAGAGTTTCAGACAAGCTATATCATGTCCTTGTGGCTGTGTTTCCTCCAATACAAAATAGGAATAAAAATATTACTTATGCCCTCTCTCTGCCTTCAAATCTCAGTTGCAATTTTACTTCACCCTCATTGATCCCTTTTCTCAGGTGGCATTATTGTGACCTGGTGTTTCATCTGTCAGGCTGTGAGCTCTCTGTCAGCTGGACCATGCCTTTCATGTTCCCCCAGTGCCTAGAAAACTGCCCGGTGCATGGGGCGTGTTTGGTAAATATTTATTGTGTTGCTAAATGAAACTTGTTGTATAATCTGATTTGGAAGGAAAGAGAAGAACCAGTATTAAATACACTTCCAGGGCGGGGCGCCTGGGTGGCTCAGTTGGTTAAGTGTCCAGCTCTGGATTTCGGCTCAGGTCATGATCTAAGGGTCATGAGATCGAGCCCTGTGCCAGCCTCCACACTAGGCGGGGAGTCTGCATGAGATTGTCTCTGTCCCTCTCCCTCTGCCCTCCCCCTACTCGTGCTCTCTCTCTCTCTCTTTCAAATAAATAAATCTTTAAATACACTTTCGGTTCAGTTACCATTCCATTATTTATTCGTTCAGTCAATGTTTACTGGGCACCTACTGTCTTCCAGGTTCGGTGTAACTACTTGGCTTGTATTAGAAATATGATTTCTAATCCACTAAGACCTTAACTCTGTGCATACCTTAAAAAAAGTAAATCTGTGATTTTTCTAGAGCCGGGCAGGTACAAGCAATGATTCAATTTTACAGCATCATGAAGAAGTGTTTTCAGCCAGGTTCGGCCCAAATTTGCTTACACGTGTTACCCACTCAACCAAACGTGTAAAGCATGTTGTTCTCTGAGCTTTTCTATGTGATCCAGCCCTATATATTATATTACACTTATAAAATACCACGAAGCCCTTATGAATTAAAAGATAATTAGTGGTTCAACACGCACAAGACATTAGGCCTCAAGTGTCAAAAATGTCATGAAAGACCATAAATCATGGTCTGCTTGCATTGATCCCTTATAGAGTTAGTTTTTAAATCATCTCTTTAACACCTTGTAAATGTACAAACAACCGTAGACCCAAGGGAAACTTTAATATGTTTTTCATACATATTTTAATTTCATCTCAAAGTGCTAGCTGCATAAAAATTAAGTCAGACTCACAAAAACTCATTGATTTCCTCGGGATAAAACCCATCTGTCCAAACTAATTTAGAGCCTTTTTGAAGCCGTAAAGTTATTCGTGCAACACTGAGGTCATTATGGGCATCCTGAGCTGGAGGAACTCTTGTGTAATTTTAAGAAGGCAATTTTGTTATATTTACTGTATTTAAATACAGTGCTACTTTTCAGGAACAAAAGCCTCACTGTGTGACTGTATTGAAAGTAAACCAGAAGCTGTGAAAAGCGAGATCTGTTCTTTTCCTTGTGATTAATGCACCTTTCTGCCAAAATTGAGACTTCTTAACTGAGCTCATTTAATACAAAGTAAACGAATTCTGCTCTTTGGATTTGATCCTCTGGCTAAACCCTATAGATAAGACTCTAACAGTGAATAGCTTTTCATTCTAAACAAAGGATGTTTTGATAGAAAGGTCAACGCCAAGGTCCTTTATATTGTGATAACAGGAAAGGGAAATGACATATTAATGGCAACCTATGCCATGGTGGTCTGGGCTGGGGGACACACAGTAGTAAAAACCATTCGGAAGTCAGAGAGGAGGTTGTAGAGACAAAACGGGCTCCAGAAGCCCAGACAACTTCTTCTTTAAAAAAAATATATATATTCCTAAGGACATTTTTCTTTTATTACACACCAAGCAGAGTAGACTGACGAGGATCTTAACACAACTTCAAGGAAACTTGGGGGCTGGGCTTGCATTTTTCTCCATCCAGCCCTTTAGCACGAAGCCAAGCAGCATATCCTCCCTGAGACCAATGGTTATCGATAATGGGTTTTTATTCCAGTGGAGGCTACATATGCTCTAATGCGATTGGATAGGACAAGGACACTGAAATTCCTTCTGCTTTGGGATGCAGGAGATGAGGAGCTGCAAGTTGACAGCACCCACCCTTACAAGTCAAGAGGGCTTTTCCTGCGTCCAAGGGAGTCCTCTGGGCCAGCTCAGCGGCACTCTGTCCACGGCCCGGCCCCTTGCCCAGCGGGACAGGTGGGCAGTGGGAGCCGCCCCTTTACTTCCCCCCCTCATCTTATTCACTAATTAATTTTTCTTCTCCGCTTCACTAGGAAGGTTTCATAATAATCTAAGTCGGGACCCAGAAGCTTCTGATACGGCCCGGTGAAACACTGGTTTTATTTTAGTGAAAACATCTCCATTCCCTTATGTAGTTCCTGCCGATTAGGGGAGGGGGCAGAAATGAAAGGGGGTAACGTGAGTTCTTGGACAAATGGGATGGTTTGTTTCACTCATTTTTTCCATTCATTTCTTCAACAGATACTTAACTGAGTAGCTGCTTGGTTCGCAGTGCTAGGCTAGGTAGTAGAGATACAGAAGTGAATAAGTCAGTTTCTGCTTACGGTGCCAGAGAGAGAGAGTCATATAAATAGAGAAATCAGGTCACATTTGGGCTCAGGGTAAAGCTTTAAGCATCCTGGTACAGGCTGGTGCCTTCCGGCCACTGCACCTGCCCCTTGAGGACACTGGCCGACTGACCCGTCCTGGCTAGGGAGGAGTTGTTTGCATTTTCATCGCAAGGTTTGTACAGAACGCTTTCTCCGTCATGTCTTTTAGAAGAAGGAGAAGGGAAAGGAGAGGGGGAAGGAGAAAATAGAGTAGGTCAAGGATTTCCAACAACTGACTTAAAATCAGAATTCAAGGTTTCCTAGAGAAGGTGGGTGTTTCCACAGTGCCCCCTGCTGGCAGGTTTCCCTGGAACAAGGGCCAATAAAATGGAAGGCACGATGTACTGGGTGTACGTTCTATGCATACATTCTATGCATCATTGAATTCTCTCACCAGTTCTTCAGGGAACTATTGGTATCATATCCATTTTACAGAAGAGGTTTGCTGAGGTCCAGTGACTCAAGCAAGATGCTACATCCCGTATGTGCCAGGAGTCAGGAAACAGACCAGGACTGTCCACCTCTCATGTGGGTGCGTAACCACTCTGTTTCTTAGTCAGTCAACATGTCCCTATTCCCTGTTAACACTGTGTTAGACACTTGAAATTAAGTCTTTCCCTTATGCATCATCTTGGGTACTTTCACAGATGCTAGTAGAAAAAGGAACAGTTACAAGCCGGAGGGAGCTGGTTCAGCCAAGGACTCATTAATGCAAAGCATGAAGCAATATAAACCAACAGAAACCCTTAAAACATAGCCAGGTTTGGTACAGATGGATGAACAGAAAGATTTTACTTTGCCCAAAATATTCCGCCTGTCAAAGATACTCACGTTACTGCACACCCCGCAGCCCCACCTCTGTGGACAACCCACATTTACTTCTAAATATGGATCTCATCAGTTGCTGTTGAAAAATCAAATATTACATAGAGTTAGAAAATAGAATCCTCTATTTTCCTCTGTTGTCTAGGGCAAGCCAATAAAGTGTTTACCTTTATCTTTATTGGTCTGATCTTAGTCAAAATTAATAAAAGACATCACAGAAAAGAAGTTTGCTTGAATGCAGAGCAAGAAGTTTTCTGATTCTCCCCCAAGGAGAGAAGAGGCTGTGATGGGCATTCCAGACACCACCACATTCCTCCCCACTGATTAACTCTGTCCTAAACCTATCAGTTTAGCCAAAGCTTTTCTCTCCGTGCATTGTTAATCCCCAGGTTGTTATAAACAGAGTCTTATATACAACACAGTAAGTGCTTGAGGACTGGCCCTTCCTGTCAATTGTTCTTCTGCAGAATTTCAAGGCCCAGTGGGACCTCATGCCTTCATGTGGGATGAGGGTCTGCATAATGTAGCAGTTAAGTGCACAGACAGACCTGGATTGAACCCAGTCATGTTACATGTGTAGCCTATGGTTTGGAGGATATTCTTTTCCTTTTCTGACCCTTTCAGTTTCCTCTTCTGTAAAATGGGGACAATTATATTTATCTCAGGGCGTTGCTGGGAGGATTAAATGAGATAATGTATGGAAAATACCTCTTACAAGTAGTATGGGACTTAAAAATGGCTATTAGATTTCCATCTAGCTCAGAGGTGATGACTTCTTGGAGATACCTCCAGGAAACTTCTAGATCAAGTTTGTCTGTCTGTGGAAGGAAAACCCCAACTAGCAACATATTCAATTGTAGAAGTTTCTTTCTCTCTAATGTAATTTGTGCAGGCTATCCAGGGCTGGTGGGGTGGCTACTTTGGCTCCTCTTTGGCAATGAAGTCTGATCTTAAGGAACCTTTCTGGAAATTTCTACCACACTTCTACAGCTCATTGGCCAGAACTGAGTCACATGGCCACACTTAGCTACAAGGAAGTCTGGGAAAGTTGTATTTTTGAGGTGAGCTGAAAATCAAGTTGCTGTTAATAAGGAAAAGGAAAAAAATGGATATTTGTTAGGCAACTAGCTTTTTCTACCTTAGTCCTATTCCAATGTGAAAGCCAATGGGGAAATTATAAGAAATTAATGTTTGAAAATATCATAATCTTTTGAGACTGCAGTGATATTTTGGTTTGTTAAAATGAAACTAAACTAGTTATTTCAAGTCAAATTTGGATATTTGGATTTAGGGAAGAACAGAAAAATTGGAACCTTTTAAGACATTCAGAGATTTTATACTTCCCATATGTACACTTTCTTGTATGTGTATTTACTTCAATGGAAAGCTTTTTAAAAATTCAAAACAAATAAAAAGTCCTTTTTGGAAAACAAACAAAAAAACCCTCTAACTAACAGATAATAATGAGGAAAAGGCATCATTGAGATCTTGGCAGTTCTTGGGGGGTAGTTATGTCATGAATGAATGATGGAAATCAATATTGCGAGAAAAATAACTGTTTTTCTTGTCTACAACTCATACTATTTCCATTTTCCAAGACGTAGGTTTTTTTTTTTTTCCTACCCTTTTGGATCACATTTGTCATAGATACAACTTAAATAATTTATTTCATGGCCAGAAAACAAATAATTCAGATACTGGTATTTTATTTTGCAAAATCATATGAGGCAAGCAATTTTTATAATGCATATTATGGCAATAGAATAATAATGCATATAATAACAGTAATAATGCATATTCTTCAGCTCCAGTAATGTTACAGTTTTCTCTGGAAATAATCTCTCCCATTAGTTCCTCAAACGCCCAGATTGTAGTATTATCCTAGGATAGAGTTTCAAAAGAATTTCCTATTTTTAATAATATCTTCCCTTTTCCTTCAAAGAGAATTTCCTGTTTTGGAGAAGAAAGAAAAGCTCTGGAGAGTGAGGCGAAATGTAAACAGTCAGATCAGATAAGCTTCATGTACATTATAGGCCTTTATTTTGTTTTATGAACAATTTCTGTGAAAGAAACAGGCCCTGACATACGACCTGGTTATGAATTGTAGTTAGAAGCAGGTTGCTAGGAGACTTCTGATTGGCTTGGGATGATGTCATAGCCACAGCCAGGATGCCCATAATACCTAGTTAATACATTGCATCTAACGGTTCTCCTAATTTTTATGTATACATTTCATTTTGTAACTGCAATAAAACACTCCAAGCAATGCATTTCTGGGTAATTACTGCACTTTTTGAGCCCCTTGGGATCAGAGGTGTACTACATATGAATTAGGAAGGCACTTCTAGTCATAAAGAATTTCTCCTGTTGATAAATCTCTATTGAGATTAGTGATTCGGATGAACAAGATGTACGTTGGATCTGAAATCATTTGTGGTTTTTTTAGAGACCCACGAGGAAAAGAGAGAAAGGGTACACTTAAGAATGCTCCTAAACTACCCCAGGACCTCAGGGCACAGGAAAAGGAGTGGATAATTGAAAGCATGAAACTTCTTCGAGGGTCCATGTCCTCCCTTTATGGACAGAAATCAAAGATTGTGATCTCCAAGTGAGATGAGCTCAATCCTCAATGGACTGTAGAAGCTCATCTTCCCCCAACCAATTCAAAATGCCTGGATTCTGAGATAGGGTGAATCAAAATTCCTTTGGCATTCTCTATGCCTTTCCAACCCAATCCAGAGAAAGTCAAACTCAGCATTACTATTTTCTGTGTGTGTGAAAAACAAAACGCTCCTTACTGTTAACTCCTTGAACTCACCAAGACAATCTCCTAAACTCTTGTTGTCTCAACTCTTGTAATGGCCACCCCCACCCCCATTCCCTTCCCTTCACTTATTTGTTGGAGCTATTTATGTGTTAAGTTGTTCAAGAAGAAGCATTTAACGTCTAAAGCCCATTTCACTTCTTTCGTTTTCTTCAAAAAAATCTTAAAACATCATTTGTTTTTTCTTCATTAGAAAGAGGAAATGGTGTTTTATCAAAGGTAAATAGTCTTGAATGCTGATGGGTTGGAGTTCTGTTCACCACTCAAAGCCCGTGAAGTTTGATTAGGTACTAAACTTGGCACAGAGAATCCTTCATTTATCCCATCAGCCAAGTCGCGCCACTGGTCTCAACTTTTGGAAAGTTAATTACCTACATGTTGCTCCTGAAGCCTGTGGGCAGCTGATTTATTTGATTACGGCTTAAGCAAATAATAATCAACTCTTCATCAAATTCAGTCAAAAGTAACCCAGGCTCGAAAACTACCAACTGCCATTTTAAAACTGGATTTGAAGAAGAGTGTGTTAAATATCTGTGAGATGAAGTCTATGGTTAGAAGAAGTAAGAACATATTTCATAGTAGATATAAATATGTGTGTTGATTGAACCATTAAGTCACTGAACACTGCTTCTTTGGGGAACTAAGCTAAAATTCACCTCTGTCCATAGTTTTACCAACTAATATTTCAATGTCTAGGTCACCATAACAGAGATGCTATAGACAACACGGTCTCCAAAATTATAAGCACCTAACTTACAAAGGCACCAATGTGCTCCTTTCTGGTTACACCTTGCATTCATCAGTCATTTGAAACTGACTGGTGCTTTTCCTCACACCTGAAAGCAGCATAGCAACTATACTGTCCTGGGTCAATCCTGCCACCTGGTGACTGGGGTGAGGAATTGTTTTTTACATCATCTTCCGTTCTAGCTCCTTTTAATTACGCTCCCCTCTACCCTCCCAAGCAGGGACGTTGTATTCATATGCTCCTTTGCCTTCATAGTTCCATTAATTCCAACTTCACAGCATCTTTTTTTTTTTTTAAACATATGCACACTTCCCCCGCCCCTCCACTTCTTCATCTCTGCTGCCTTTCACTTCCTTTTTCCTCACTTTTTTCTATTTTTCAGTCAGTGACTCCACATATAGCTTATAAGGCAAGAACACTTTATTTATTCAACCAATGTTGAGCAGAGCTGTGAACAAGACAAAACGGTCCTTTTCCTCATGGAGCTAATATTCTGGTGGGGGAAACAAACAGAAATTATATAAATATAATATAGGGGTACCTGGGTGGCTCAGTCGGTTGAGCATCTGACTGTTGGTTTCAGCTCAGGTCGTGATCTCAGGGTCATGAGATTGAGCCCGGCCTCGGGCTCCATGCTCATTGGGGAGTCTGCTTGAGTTTCTCTCTATCCCTCTCCCTTTGCCCCTTCCCCTTCTTGTACTCCCCCCACAAATAAATAAGTAAATAAATCTTTAAAAATATATATAATATAATTCTAGGGAGTGATAAATGCTGTGAAGAAAAATAGGGCAGAGTACGGGGATGGAAGATGATGAGAAGTCACAGTGAAATATCCTTTCACACCCATCAGGCTGCCCAAAATGCCTGGCGGTGGGGTGTGTCAACCTCAGTGTAGGGGCAGAAATTCTTACCCACCGGCAATGGGCGTGTGAATTGCTGCAACCACTTTGGTTGATCATGCACAGGGCCTCTGATGCTACCGATTCAATCCTGGAGAAAGTCTTTCCAAGGCCAGGACATGTACAAAGACATTCATAGGATCATTGTTCACAATGATAAAGAGCTGGAAAAATCCAAATGCTCACCCATAGCAGAGTGAATGAAGTGTGGTATCGTCTGATAATAGAATAATATTCATAATGAAAATCAATAAACTGCTACTACACACATCAATATCAATGATTTTCAAAGATATATTGAATGAAATCACAACTATAGAATGATCCTCTGTGTAAATAGGCAAAATCAAACAATGAAGTGTTCAAGAATACATATATAGCTGTAATAAAGGGAAAAAAACTGTAAAGAAAGCATGGTCATTATTAACATGAAATTCATCAGTATGGCTAAATCTGAGGAAGAAAGGGGGGAAGAAAATTGGTTAGAGACCAACCAGGGCTGCCAAAGTGCAGTAATGTCTTACCCATCAGCTGGATTTGAGATGCACTGGATTCATTCCATTTTGATTTTGTAATTATTATTCAAAGCATATATGCATTGTGGACACACTCTTGCATATGAGTATGATACATTTCACAGAAAAAGAGTTTCTTAAAGAGTGAAAAAAGAGTTCTGTCTAACAAGAGATATAGGGAAAGGCCTCCTGAAGAGGTAATATTGAGCAGAGGCCTGAGTGATATGGAGAGACATATCTAAAGAAGGCCTGAGGAGAGGGGCGCCTGGGTGGCTCAGTCGGTTAAGCATCTGCCTTTGGCCCAGGTCATAATCCCAGGGTCCTAGGATGGAGCCCTGCATTGGGCTTCCTGCTCAGCATGGAGACTGCTTCTCCCTCTCCCTGCCTCCTCCCCCCACTCATGCTCTCTCTTGCTATCTCTCACTCATTCTCAAATAAATAATAAAATCTTAAAAAACAAAAACAAAAACAAGGCCTGAGGAGAGAGTCTCCCGAGGAACAGGGAAAAAAGCAAATGTAAAGACCCCAAAGCAAATGACTTTGGTGGTTTCCAGAACCAAGAGGAAAGTCTGTAAGACTTGAGAGGGAGGGAGAGAAGGATATGCAATTTATACAAAAGGAAAGGGGCAAATCAAGTGGAATCTTACAGATTAGAGTTCAAGTGACATACCTGCCCAAAGAAAAGGAAAGTAATATTGGTAAGACAAATTAGGAATATGAAGATACTCTTGTGTAATATTCACAGAAATTCTATGTGCTATGCCTTAGCATGAAAGATAATATATATGTGTGTGCGTGTGTGTGTGTGTGTGTGTGCAGTAGGCACACATGCACATATGCACGTGGAATAGTAGCAACGGCACCCCAGCACACAATAATAGATGGACATTTGTAATAACAAGAAATAGCCCTCTGCCCCTCCCCCATTCCACCCACCATTCCACTCCTCAAAGAGCAACTTTTTTTTTTTAAAGGTTTTTTATTTATTCATTCGAGACACAGAGATACAGAGAGAGAGAGAGAGAGAGAGCATATGAGCAGGGGGAGAAGCAGAGGGAGGGGCAGAAGCAGGCCCCCCGCCGAGCAGGAAGCCCAATGTGGGACTCGATCCCAGGACCCCGGGATCATGACCTGAGCCGAAGGCAGACGCTCAACCAACTGAGCCACCCAGGTGCCCCCAAAGAGCAACTTTTAATATTTCTGTATTAGTTCTCTTTTCACCTCTACAACGGAAGACTATGCTATAAGCACTCTTTCTTGGTGAGTCAACTCTGGGTATTATCCACCAACTGAGTCTTCGCCATAGAAATGCAAATTTAGCTCATGTGCAGCACCTCTTAGCCTCTTTTTTTACCCAGTATTTGCAAGTCCTATCACTGCAGTATCAAATAATATACTTAAATCTGTATCCCTTTTGCCAGCAACTTTGGACAATTTCTCTCAGATCTCTGAGTTATACTATTAGGATATTTTGTTAGTCATAGTTAATCTTTCAAGATTTGGCTATGGCTTGACTCTCAAGCCAGAAACATTTTGTTCAGTGATGTAACTATGTCACTATTGCTCTCTGAAGAACAAGGAAGGGTATCAGAACTATATCTCCTTTTCTAGGGTTTTAGTGTTGTGACCTTTTGCCACTCAATAGAGAATGGCTTTGCAGCAAAGGCAAATGAATTTTTGTTACTGGTATTATCAATTGCACAATGGCAAACCACACTGGAAGCTCCACATGCCTACCTTCTGGTTTGATTCGGTTTGGTTGCTGTTTGCTGCTGCTGACTGATGCTGTTTTTTGTTTCTTTGTTATTTGATTTTTGAGTTACTTTTATTTTGGGTGGTTGCCTTAAAAAGCATTCCCTGCACAATGCAGTGTTAGACATCACGTTTAAGTTCACACGTTAGACCCAAGAGACCCCTTTGGTTATACAGCTGGAAACGAATAAAAGAATATTTGCCTTGAACCGTAGTAGAAAAGAATATTTTTTTAAAAATTCGAAATAAAACAGAACATTAGAACAGTGTGACATCCCAAAAGTGGCTCTCCCATCCAGGCCTCAAATTTCGTATCTAAAAACTGTGGATTAAACAATATCTTAGGCTCTTTTCATCTTGCCAAATGTAAGCAATGTATTTAATGTATATTTAACTCTTCACTGTATCGTAATTTGTCTTAGTTTCTTACTATTTCTGTCTATTTCACAGATTTACTCCATTCTTTTTCTACTGACTTTCTTCTTGGAACCTAATGACTTCATTTAAACCAAATGATTTCTAGGCCTTCTGCACAGCTGATATCCTGGTACTAATTCCTGTGGAGCTCCGTACTCAGAATGGACACACTTGTGATAAACTTTCTGAATGTACCCTAAATGTTTAAAAATATTATTATTTTATTACTCCATTGAAATGATTGTTTGGCTAGATATAAAATTTTCTCTGAACTTTGAATATATTGCTCCATTGTCCTCTCATATCTGTAGTCAGTTACAAAACGTTAGATGCCATCAAACTTGGATTCTTTGTGGGTAATCTAGTATTTTTTTTCCATATATACAGAAGCTTTTAGGATTTTTATTTTATTTTTAGAATCTTTTATTTTAGGACCCCTATTGATCTAAAATTTCACAACGATGTTTGTGAGCGTGAGTCTTTTTTCACTGGATGGGTCTTTGTTGAAGATTTATCTCTGTCTTTAGCTCTATATAATTTTTTGATGATTTTCTCCCCCCTAGTTTCCTTTGATTGAAATACTATCTCCACTTTGTCTCTTTCTCTCATGTTTTCTGTGTTAAAATCTCTCAGCTACTGATGGCCTTCTTTCTATTCTCTTTGTTATAATATTTTCTTGGTTGATTATTTTACTGTCATTTTATGAAATATTGGGAGAAAGAAGAAATAAATGTGTTCATTATGTCTTCTTGAGTTTGAAGTTAAGATCTTACAAAATGTATTTTATATTCAATAATCTTACATTTAGTCAAGCTGAGAAAGACCTATGACATTGCTTAATCCACATTTTTTTCAAGTAGGAAAATTGAGCTCTAGATAAGAGAGCCACATTTTGGGTGACATCGTTTTAATGGTATGTTTGATTTAAAATATTCTAAAAGTATTATTTTCTACTATGGTTCATGGCAGATAATCTTTTGCAGCTATGAAGTAATTTGGTTAAGGAGGTCTCTTGTGTGAACTTAAAATTTCTAACGCTGATATGTGAGGCAAATGCTTTCAAAGGCCACTCCTAAATTAACTTATGCGTGCAACTTTAAAATAAAACCTGTTTTTTAGGGACACTTGGGTGTCTCAGTCGGTTGGGCAATCGACTCTTGGTTTCAGCTCAGGTCATGATCTCAGGGTCCTAGGATCAAGCCCTGCACAGGGCTCTGTGTTCAGCTCAGAGTCTGCTTGTCCCTCTCCTTCCCCTCTGCTCCTCCCCACACTCACACCCTCTCTCTCCCAAATAAATAAATAAAATCTTAAAAAAATATATAACCTGTTTTTTAAAATTGAGATTACCTGTAGAGGAGTAGACAATTCAGGAATAGATAATGTGATTAAAAAAAAAAAAAAGTACAGTTATTTTTGGAGATAGAAGTATAAAATTAAGTTTTTTTAAAAAGCAGATCTTATAGAATGCTAACTTTATATCCATGGTTTAAAATTTCCTTCCAGAGACCAGACTGCATCTCTTATCCTCAATGTATTAGTTGCTGGATTACAATAGCCTAGCTGCTGCTATGCGCTTTTTTTTTCTTGATATCCTGCTTCTTTTCTCTTAAGACACAAACTCACACACACACCCAGAGCCAATTAAAGGAAGCTTCCCAGAGTGCCAATCAATAAGAGCAGATGAAACATCACTGAAAATGTCAGGAGATGGAGAAAACTGTATTTACCTAGAGTCTCATGTAGAAAACTGTATGATCAAGAGAAAAATGTTGGAAAGCCCCTTACAAGAAATGGGGTGGGATGGACCGTGATGGGGCAGGCTAGAGCAACTAGAGCATTCCAAAGAGACAGGATCCTGTTAACTGAAGGGCTTTGGTGTTTTTAGGCACATATTCTGATTACCTCATATTCATACCGTCAGTAAAGGAGGGATCCCTTGCTCTCACAACACTCAATGCTGGACAGATGAGATTGACAGTATTTTGTTAGTTGTATATACTCACAGCCTGGGGAAGGAACACATCACATGCCATGGAGGGCCACACAGGGGTGTACTGAGAAGTAGAATGAAGCATCAGAGGCTATGGGAGACAAGATTTGTGGTAACAAGGGGGTTGAAGTGTCCCTTGGTTCCTGCAGGAGGATATGATCAGCCTGTTTGAGTAATTTCACAGGCTAGCAGGGAAATGAAACCCAGTAGGTTGAGGACCAGGTGGAGTGCAGCTGGTCTGATGGATAGAACAATCAGCGTGGTAGGGTCCTTTCTCATTGGGCCGGATGCATACCTGGTGAGAGCTGGGGAACTTAGACCTTTGGGGCCCAGTGAAAATCAAAGATATCAAGGCAGGAATTGAAATTTTGGGTGTCCCACTCCAGTGAGGTATACAAGTTGGGGCCAGAGCTTGGGACAATAGGAGAGATTGATTGCAACCACAAAGGTCCTGATGTCCAACCTCTTCACTCATTCCTGAGCCCCTCCTTAAAATAGCGTTCAACGTATTGTTATGGACTGAACTATGTCCCCCCAAATTCATACGTTGAAGGCCCTAATGGCCAATGTCACTGTGTTTGGAGACAGGGAATTTAGAGAGGTAATCAAGGTTAGATGAGGTCATAAAGGTGGGGCCCTGCTCCGATAGGACTGGCGTCCTTGTAAGAAGAGACGCCAGATCCCTCCCTCCCTCTGCCTGTCTGTGCACACTCACAAAGGAAGGCCACGCGAGGACACAGTGAGAAGGCTACCTTCTACAAGCCAGGGAGTGAGGTCTCACCGGAAACCAACCCCGATGGCACCTTGATCTTGGACTTCCATCCTCCAGAATTGTGCAAAAATAAACTTCTGTTGGTTAAGCCATCCAGCCTGTGGAGTTTTGTTACAGCAGCCTGAGCTGACTGATACACATAGAAAACAAAAATTGATTCAATGAGAGAGAAATTCTGAGCCGCTGAGGGCACTCCTGTCTCAGTCTGTCCTATATACAGACTCTTAACACTTGCCTTCAATCTCCAATTCCCTCACCACCATTCAAGAGCACAGACATTAAAGTTAAACGCTAGAGTGCTTTTTAGAAAACTGGAAAATAACAGCAATAAAAATGCCCACCTTCAGGTCCCCACCTCCAGTGTACTAAACCACTCCCTCTCATAGTCTGGCCTTGGAGGATCCAGGCTCCTTCCCTCAGCCTCAGTTTCCCTGATGGTAAAGTAAGAGAACAGTATTAATAGATAGTCCCTAAATTCCCTTTCAGCTGTAACATTCCATGGCTCTACAATAATTGTTTTGCTCCCATAGGTCTTACATAATTCCATTTGCTAATAGTCTAATTTATAATTTTGAATAACATAGCAATAGCAATTAGCACAAATTTAAGTTCATGGAGGCAGCTTCTCTATGAAGCACCCTCTGGCTATAATTTCCATATGCACATTTGCGCAATTGCTTCTCTCTGTAATACTGATTTTAACAACCTTATTTAGCAGATCATGCTTTTGAAATGCCAGGAGAGAACTAAATAAAGTCAAGGGTCAAAAGCATGACATGCTTCTGTATAAAATTAAAAGTTAATCACTAGCTGCATCTAGGGGCCAGGACTATTTTAATTTTGGAGTCATTAGCCTGACTATTTAGAATCTATGTTTTAACTATAGCATTAGAAAGTCAGCTGACTCGCCTTTGCTGCAGAGAGAGAGTCAGCCGTCCCCAAGCAGAAACTCTATATGCCACGGCTTCGCTGACCTTTCTCCTTAACTGCTTGCTGCTCATATTGAAATCATGATCACTGACTTGTTTGTTAAAGTCATCATAAAATTTAATGTGTTTTTTTAAATGCCCTCTAGCAAAATGCATTTAGGAGGAAGTATATAGGAACAAGGTTTCCTTCGTCACATTAAAGGGCCTGACATTTGGCAACACATATTTATTTTGGGCAGTAATTTAGGATCATATTGGAAAACCCAGTAGTCTGGGTGGCATGAGGGGCAGCCGTGAGGTACCCTGTGAAACTCCTGGGAAATAAGGAAAGGGGGTTACTCTCTAGGAGGCCAAGTTAAAGAAATAATAATAAACAGTTGAATATGATGATAGAGGAGGAAAATCACCTTAGAGAAGCAGGATGCCTCTCGGGCAAGATTTGACTATATAATTCCTGACTAAATGTTTCCTGAAGTGGGTTCGTGGATCACTAATTCTGTAACTAGCATCTCTGTTTAGCTAGAAAAAACAAAACAAAAGATTTCTGCAATCAAATAGATTAGAGATAGTGCTTCAGAAATAATTTAAATGATTGTAAAAATGTTTCTGCCAAGCAGGACTTTTCAGAACCTACGGCACACTAATAGGATTGCAAGAGGAAACACGAGTATGCTCCATTTCCCCACACGTAAATTTGCTCATGGATCACTTTTTTTGTGAGTTCCTTGCAGGACTAATACTTTGAAAGAAAGCAAACAGAAAAACAGACCAACACAGACCTCTGGGTAACGCTCTATTAATATGACTAAAGAAAGACTCTGTCAATCAAAATGAAGGAAATCACCAAGGGAGCAGGAGAATCCATTACTGCTGTGCCCTTGAAACCACTGGGCAGCGGAGCGGGTGGCCAGGCTCCAATGCCTGAGTGACCAGCTGCTCCCTCCCCCAGTGGTGAGATGGAGGGGATAAGTCCTGCAACCTGAATGGGGAACAGGTTACCATGACTCCAAGTTCCCACCTGCCTTATTTATCAGAAAGTCCCATCTTATCCTGGCCTCTCCTCCCTCCCTCAATATTCCTAAGAATCACTGCTGAGTTAATTCTTTGGTCTCATCTTAACCCTCACCAACTGTTTTCTGGACTCACAGTGCCCTGGCATTGGCTTGGAGGGTCTCTTCTTCTCACCAGTCACACATGGGCTTGGTGGAAACCCAGAAATCTTAGAACCTCTTAAACAAACTCCTCTGGACAGAATAATGTAACTGCACTTGTAGTTGAGATAGAAGGATCCCTTTTGAGGGTCAGTGTCACCCGAGGAAAACCAGGAACATCAAAAATAGATTTCCCCTTCGAGGGAGGGACTCCTATAGATCAAACTCACACAGGCTGATGAGTGAATGCCAGGCTGATGCTTATTAATTCATAGTGAGAAAGGTAACTACTGAGCAACTTAGACACCCATGGTGGGGGGGGCTTCTTAGCATATCCCCTCCCTGTGGAAAATCTACACTGGAAACAAAGTCAGATGAGACTTCATTACATGTTGGTGAAGCCCAAGTCACATGAGTGAGTTGTCTTCACCTGCAGAAAGGGTCATGGATAAGACTGAAGACCATAGATATTTTGCCCAAGGGTAAGGAGAGAAGAACTTCTGGGCATTGACAAGTGAGTATTTTTCTAGAGAAAAGAAGGCATTCTACAAGAGGGAACCACATGAGCAAAATCAGGAAGCATGAAAATAGTCAGTGTGACAAGAGTGAAGCCTCCGTGGAGACTGGGCCGAGGCGGAGAGGGCTTCCCTCTTTCTCTTCTGCCATTTTCAGCCTTGTCCACAGATACCTGTGGACCTTCTTCTGAGCAGTATCCAGCCTTCTCTGACCCATGATTCTCTTAAAAGATTGTAGAGTTTGCCAAGGTTTGATGCCAGATATCAAAACCCCTATTTGCCCAAGAAAACCTTTTGGTTCTTAGACCTACCGTATGCCCAACATTATCCTCATTTTTGAAGAAACAAGTAGAAATGCATCATGGGAGTTGAAGACAACACAGACTCTGAAACACTCAGCCATGACATGCTATGGAATATCATCACTCAGAGAAGGGAGCCCAATCTCAACTTCTAAATGAGTTAATGGAGGCTGTGGGGTAGTCAGACTTTCTCCTATCAAAGGATAGTTATCAAACATCATTCACAATGAGAATAATCATTGCTTTTGTTCAAAATTTTTCCCTAGGAGGCTTTTATCATATCACTTAGATTTTTTAACTCCATTTTTTCTCACAACCTAATCTCATGTTTGTGCAGCCACATGATCAAAATCACATACAACAGAAAGGACTATCCAGAGTTCTGCAGTCATGGAGACAGGCTTTGAGAGCCCATCTGAGTACTGACCGCCTCTCCCAAGAATAACAAACCAGAAGGGACACTGATTCATGGACTCTAAGTAGCATGGTTTGAATGAGTGAAGGAATAAATGTTCAGACAGAGAAATGGAAGCATGTCTTCTGGAACTTTCAAGAACACGGGTGAAACAATCATGGAGTTATATAAAAAACTGCACGTTCAGCCAATTTTAATCCATACCTTAAGAAGTTTAAGTTCCAAAAAATGTGCCTAATTGTGCCATCCTCCTTGTGGACACAATATGGAAGCCGAGCTAACTCCATCCACTAATAAGGTGGATGTTGTGATTGATTGTCTCCTTGTCCAGGCTCCTGGAGGAGGCAGCTCTTTCACAGTACTATGGGAGTAACTGGAAGTTATGGACTGTTCCATCTGTTACCCCTATCAGCTCCAATACCCCAGCCCCAACAATGGGAATTGCTTGTGGGGTATGCTGAGGAGCTGTATAATCAAAAATCAATGATCCAAACGGAGGTCTGTTGTTCTACAGCTGAGCTGGTGTAATATTACAATGCCAATCCTAATGGAGTTACATAGAATCCATCAAAATATCAGGATGCAGGGGTCAATGAGGACCGCAATGCCTCACTTCCTGGCAATTACCACTTATTACTGGGGCAACGCTTTCCCTCTGCTATTCAACTTACTTCAATAAATGATATTAGGCAACCCTGCAGGGGCAGTCAATAGAGCATTGTTTTATTGTCCCAGCTTCATAGTCAGATCAATACCTCAGTCTTCTGAGACGTAGGTGAGAACCCCTGAATATGGCACTAATGAAATCATGTGTTTTTCTGATTTTGAAATTATATATTTCATTCCCACTTCATCTTTAATGCCAGCAAGGCGGTTAATGGGGGGGGGGGCAGGGGTCTGTCCTCTAAACTTTTGTGATACTTATACTCAAAGGGAACAGAAATCTGTTCCCTAAAAGGAGAAAAAAAAGTTTCATGAAAAACTCACTTTCTTAGGATTCTTCCTCAGTTGCTCCCAACCACTCTGCTTATCACTTTGGGTTAATTGTGTGGAGTCCTCCCCCACCCCCTTTGGTTTTAAAGAAGGAAATATGAATGACTATCTGCGATTTCATAATCTCATGAGAGGGCCAGAGAAGAATGTGTAGAAGTGGTAGGAATGACTCCACCATTAATTCTCTTCCTTTTGTTGGGCCTTTCTTTCCTTATAATTCCAATGGGGATTGGATTTGAATGGCATTTATAAACTGGTGGCTTGTGAACAACACAACCCACAAATATATTGTGTGTGTCCAGAAGCCTTTATTATTATTATTATTATTTATTACTTTAAAGCTTTTAGATAGGGTATGCACTTTCTGTATTCTCATAGTCCTTACCAATCCCCATCGTATCACACAGGGCCTCCTGCAACATTTGGATTTCATACCTACCTCCTATGGCTTATTTGAGTATTCACCTGTAGAAAAGGTGGTTATAGTAAGCAATTTATAATATGAATAATATCATAACTGTCATTCAATGGATTCTTGCTCTGAATCAGGCATAGTACAATTTTGCACACATCACCATCAAGTAATTTCACACTTGCGACAGCCTTGTGGAGTGATATGGTTATTTTTCTTTAATTTCCAGATGAGGAGACAAGGACTCAGAGAGTTGATATGACTCTCAGTGTGGTGACCCCTCCCCACATCTAGCAGGTGGTAGAGTCAGAGTTCAGACTCGAGTCCAGTGAACTCCAGGATTCTGTTCCTGACCATGGGGCATGTTTTCTTTCCGCTCTAACTTTATTTCTACATCTTACCCCATGGGACCAGATACAGTGGCCCTGTTACTTTTGATGGATTAAATAAATAGATATCCACCTAACTAAGGGTCAAGAGTGCTGTAAGAGAAATCCCAATTAACTCGGGGTCAGAAGTCTTACATTCTGACTCCTGTCTGGCCCTGCCTGTGACTGGGAGCAGCTCTCTTAACCTACCATCATTTCTGTTTCTTCATCTGCAAAATGAGAGCCATGCCCCCTACCCTCTAGGGCTGTCATATGGATTGAATGGAAAAGCACTAGTAGATGTTCAGCTTATAAGCCCTGATGGGGTTAGGGTTGCAGGCCAGCTTCAGATTACTTTGAGTTTTGATCTTGTTCAACATTAAGACATTGCTGATGCTTTTACTATACTTTTTTTAAAGATTTATTTAGGGACGCCTGGGTGGCTCAGTCAGTTAAGCCTCTGTGTTCGGCTCAGGTCATGATCCTAGGGTCCTGGGATGGAGTCCCACATCAGGCTCCTTGCTCAGCAGGGAGTCTGCTTCTCCCTCTGCCTGCCTCTGTCTCTCTCTGTCTGACAAATAAATAAAATCCAAATAAATAAATAAATAATAAATAAAGATTTATTTATTTGGGAGACAGAGAGAAAGAGAATGTGAGCGAGGGAGGGGCAGAGGAAGAGGGAGAGAGAGAATCCTCAAGCAGACTCCCCACTGAGTATGGAGCTCGACTGATGCCAGGCTCCATCCCAGGACCCCGAGATCATGACCGGAGCCAAAATCAAGAGTTTGCTCCTTAACCAACTGAGCCACCCAGGTGCCCCATACTGTACTTTAAAAAAAATTTTTTTTTTGTTCAGATTTGCCCTGGAATCACCTTCAGGATGATGCAGCCTTCCTATCTGCATAACTGGTACCATTTCAATGAATGTGACCAAAATTTCATCTTTAGATGGACACTTAAGTGTTAATGATTTACTGGGAAAGGCTGCATGAGATTCAATGAATGGGTGGAGGGGTAATTCTCAGCAGCTTCTGAGTGAGTTTCCCTTGGGTCTGAGGAAAAGCTTACTGGGGTTGTGTCAGCTTCTTCCTTTTCTCTTCATCAAGGTACTTCATGCCTATGCGTGTAACCGCCCAGACTGTGGAGCAGGTACCTTTTCATTAGCAAGAATTGGAGCCTTCGCCCCACTCTCTCTGGTTCTACACAAAGCAATTTTATTCCTAGGAAAGCAGTCAGTAAGAACATGGGATTTCCTGACAACAAACCAGTTCGGAGCTAACACTCAGCAGCCGTGTGATTTTGGGTTCTCTCTGCAATGTCCCTGTCTCAGGTTCCTTACCTGTGAGATGGGGCAATAAAGAACACTGTAGTCAGGACTGAGTGTGAAGAGCTCACCACAACTTCTGACTTAATACATTATTGCTCAACATACGTTTGCTGTTATGTTACTTTTATAATGCATTTATTGATTAGGTAAATAATCCATATACAAAAAAATTAAAAACTGCATTTTTTTTTTTTTTTTTGGCCAACTACTTCCTGAGAAAATACTCGTCCTTGTGTGCTGTTCTACATTCAGGTCATTGCACTCTGGTCTCTGCCTCCTATACCCCCTAAAAATGGTCCTCAGAGTGCACCAGGGCTTTTCTAAACATGACATGCAGGGGCCCCCTCTCAGCCCCGACCGAATCCTTCCAGACCCCCAGCGATGTATCTCTGCTCCGATGTCCCATTGTCCTTGTGCTGTTGTATCTCCCTTCTGACAGGTATGGCCCCTAATACTATATTGAAATGTTATTAATTCTTTGGAAATGTTCATTTGGCTGATGTTCATCCAGTAGAATCCAAGTGGCTAATGGTTGGGAGCATTCTTTAACCCTGTGTACCTCTAATGCAGGGCTTCTCAATCTTTGCACCATTATCATGTTGGCCCAGATAATTCTTTGTTGGGGCAAGGACTGTCCTGTGCATTGTGGGACGCTTCACAACATCCCTGACCTCTACCTACTAGATGCCATTAGCATCCCCTCTTGTGACCATCAAAACTGTTCCAGACATGGCTAGAGGTCCCCCTGGGGGACACAAAACTCATCCTCAGTTGAGAACTCTAGTGAGACTCTTCGCCCAGATGGAAATGAAAACTTTCCCTTAGCTGACAGCACCTCAGGAAAATGTTTTACCAATTTCTTTAGGGAGAACTTGATTTTTCAATGTTTTGTAAGATTTTATTTTATATTTTAAAAAATGAATTGGGTGTCAAGGTTTTGAGTCTTTGTTTTAAATTTGGAATGTAGAGAGGGGTTTGGTGATGAAATTGACCTTTATAATGGCAGAGTCCGTAAATATGCCCCACACAATATATTGACGATGGATCCTGGAAAGAATCATCTACACAGCTGGCAAAGCTACAAGTATGCCAGCCTCCTGGACCCCAGGACCACAGGACGCCTGTCTGGGGACGCCTGGTGCCGAGAACCTCACAAAGAGCCCATGCCTCTCGACTCCCGTATCTCTTCCCACCGATCGAGAACGTGTGATCGTGGAACTCAGGAAGGCACAGAATGAGAAATCACAGGCCTCTTCACTCCTGCCCCCGCACATCCCACATCAGACAGGCTTTCATGAGCAAAATGAATTTTCTCCCTGGGCGCAGGCACCCAGAAAGAGGAAGGACATATGTGAAAATCATCCTGCTTTCCCCTGTGGCGTATCATCTCCTGACCGGGCGAGGTTTCCAGATGTAAATACAAACTCATTATCTAATACAAGGCTGAATAAGCGGCCAGATACACAGATATAAATTACCCCTTTTACCTTCTCTGAGGGTGTTGAGAGGCAAACAGATTGCCCTCTTCTGTTCTCATTTTAAATGGGTCAGAGCATCGGTGGAACTAGATAATTCACTCCAATCCACTAGATGTAAGCACCTCATAAATTTCATAATCAGTACTAGCATTTTCCTTTTCATAAGCAGTATGTCTTCAGCAGCGTTAATTACATGACTGGTAATGGTCTCCTATTTTGAATCCCTGTTTTGGATGAAATATGGTCCGGCCCCAGGCAGGCCCCCCCAAGGCAGGGCCCTGTGCAGCCAGACATCAAAGGGTTTCCTGAAGCCCAGGGAGCAAATATAAGAAGAAAGTCTAAATGGGGGGTCGCCTGGGTGGCTCAGATGGTTAAGCGTCTGCCTTCGGCTCAGGTCATGATCCCAGGGTCCTGGGATCGAGTCCCGCATCGGGCTCCCTGCTCATTGGGGAGCCTGCTTCTCCCTCTGCCTCTCTCTCTCTCTCTCTCTGTCTCTTATGAATAAATAGATAAAATCTTAAAAAAAAAAAAGTCTAAATGGGGGAAGAGCTGTGTGTGATGTGTTACTTTGGACTTTTAAAACTACACCGAGAAAAAAAATACACCTATTGAGGGCCTTTAGAATCCTTTTATTGGTTTAGATCCCACACAGTCCTCTAAGTCTTACCTTAAATGACACTTCCTCTGATTGGCCTTTTCTGCCTTCCTCTCCAGTACCTTCTGCCTTCCTCTCCAGTACCTTCTGCCTATACACGCCTTTGGCAATGTTCTTGGTTCTCCCACAGGCTCCTATAGGATCTCATCATTTTCCCTCATGACTTACCAGGATGCGCCATAATTACTGATTTATTGCCCATCTTCCCCACATCGGCCTTGCTTCTACGCATGTGGCACAGAGATGACACTCAAGAACAATTTGTGGTATGTTCATGAATGACCAGCCGAGGCAAAATTACAGTGACTTTGTCCTGTCAACCCATCCACCTCCCCAGCAATGACAAAGTAGGCAGAATGACTTCTGTGGTCCCGAACAAATCCTGGGTACACATCCTTCCATTGAAGACCTGAGTGGTTCACTCTAACTTCTCTGCTTCAATTTCTACAGCTCTAACATAGGGAGGATGAGATCTAATGCTCGAGGTTGTCATGACGGGCGGGGAAGAAACAAGGAGGCCAGGGGGAATTACTTGGCAAAGGGGGGCCGGAAATGAGCAGTTAGTGGGATATCCTCAGCCAGGGCTGGAGAGGAAGGAACCAGCTTCACGATCAGCCAGCGTGGTGACTTTGGGAGACCGCTTCATCTCCCTGTGTCTGTAAAATGGCAGTGAGATTATCTCCCTCACAGGGCTATCCTGAAATTTGAGTGTGAAAACGTTTTGGGGAAAAAAAAAATGCAAGTGGATATTAGTTGGCATAAGGTTTACACTCGTTGAAATGACAGAGCCCAGGAAGATTAATGGCTTTCCTCAATGAGGATCAGTGTCTGAACCAGAAAGAGAATCCAGAAGAAGCTAGGGAGAAGGGAGCTAGAAATGGAACCCGAGCTATCTGCCCTAAGAGAGACGTCCATGCTGACTTCTTTTGCGAGGATCCTCACTGGAAACATCTCAGGAATGTGGGGCGCTGTGTGGCCTCTCCTAGAATAAGGCCCTTATTTGATTAAACCCCAGGGATGTGAAAACTAGTTCTCCCATCCCTTTTCCCAACTGCAAGCCGTTCTAGTTCTAACACTCTGCAGGATACCTGACACATCCTGATGAAACACATATTTTAAAAAGTCAAAAATGAAATTTATTGGCTCTGAGACAGGGAGTCAAGGTAAGGTCCAGCATAACTGAATCCAGGTACGGAACGGGGTCCACCTCAGTGAAATCCATCTTGGCACTGCTCTTCTGTGAGGTGGCTTCGTTGGTGGTGGTCTCTTCACACCAAGAGGCCAGTGGCCCCCTCCTCCAGAGCCAGAGCCCCAGTCTGCATGAGGCTTAGACTGACCCAGCTTGGGTCACGTGCCTGCCCTGAATTGTCGGCCAGCATGCCGAGTTCCTCACATAACCCTGGACAGAAAAGGTGGTGTCAGCCCCACCTTAGCACATGGCCCCTGGTAAGAAGTAGGAGATGAAGAGTGTTCCCTAAAGAAATTCTAGAAAGGCAAAACTCCTAGATCCACTCCTCAGAGACTTTGGAAGTTGATCACACATATTATTGTGCACCCTCATGACCAACTGGGACCCTCAGATCTAGCTCAAGGACACTCCCTAAATCTGCATTTTGCTAGTCAGGGATTTTCCCACTAGTGCTTTTTCATGCCAAGAAACCACCCTTTCTGGACCCTCTTCCTTCCCCGTGTTCATCCCGGCAGCGCACTGGGCTTTGCACTCCGCTAGGGGCTGAGGGCCCAGGAGCTCCCATTGCCTGAGCCCCAGAAGCCGAACGATAAAGTCTGATTGGGGGGCTCGCGGTTACCCGGGTTCTGGAATTAATTCACATGCTGCTTGTTTTATGCAGACTTACCGATTGTGCCCAGTGTCACGAACTGTACTGAAAACTCTTAACACCTTTTAAAACTCGATTCACTTTTGATGCCATAAGAAAGATCGGGCCAATAAATAAGAACTAGAATCCATTTGTGGTCCATTTTGCTAAAGTATATTAAATATCGCCTGCAATTTGAACTTGCCTTATAAAATGTTTACATGCCATTAAATAGTCCTAACATCCCTTGTGTAAATTAAGCAGGCTGTGATGTTCCTTAGTCCAAGGAGCAGCAGTGCTTAAAGCCATAAAATACTTTCATGCAATAAATCAAATACTTTGCTCCTAAAAGCAGGATTATACTTATAAAAGGCAACAATACTGACCTCAGTTGTCTGCACTTGAATTGCTTTGGGAAACGTGGTACAGAAAGAAATATTCTAATTTGGATGCTCAGTTCATTTGTTCACTGTGCTTTGGGCATGTGGGTTCCTGGAAAATGTTGTTGTCTGCAGATAAGCTTTCCAAAACACACAATGATTCTTTATAAAAAGGACAGGTTCACAAAAACCCTGTCCAAGCAGGGCTAGCATCTTAACCAGCCACGTGGAGCGCACGGAAGTAGGGCTCCCTGGCTGGAAGAATTCCATAAAGAGCTCCCTGGCTGAGAAGCGCTCAGAAATCCTGCTTGCACCCCCTGTGCCTTCCACACTGTTGCTTTTTATAAAGCCTCTTCCTTCTCTCTCAGCTAGGCCATCAATGGGCTGTTTTCTTGCAAGTGCTCGAAGTTTAATGGAGCTTAAGTGAGACACAGACCATTAACGCCGTATCAATATTTATTTTTGGTTTCCACGGAAACAGATACCAGCCCGTGGGTAACTTCTCTTCCAATGTGAGCAGAAGGATCTTTTGCACCGGGCAGAATATTCTGTTTAGTTTCTCAGGGGGGCGGGGGGGAGACGGTGGTTATGAGGTTAATAAACCACCATTTATTTAATAAACAAAACCACATCGATGAGGAGCAGCTTAGCAGGGCTGGATCTCCGGTGTGTGTGCTAGGAAGGGCATCTCAGTCTGGGCACCTCACAGATCTCTCTCTGTCCCCACCATTTGGTCCCTCTTAATCCTTTTGTTGCTGGGCACAAGCTTCCCAACCTCATCTGTCTTGCTCCCCAGGCCCCAGTTTCGAACCTGTTAATCAGGTTTGAGGCTCTCTGGAAGAGCATGCCCTGTGTGCTAATTTCATTTGGCTTGGTGACAAAGTGATGGGCTTCCTAGATGGCCAGAGAACAAAAGTCATCATATCTTGCCTTGGATTAATGTCACAAAGCTGGAGTACCAACAGTCCAGCTGTTTAGTACAGGCTTCTGCTCTCTTCTTAGGGGCTACACGAGATATTTCTTTGCCTTTAGGGAAGGGCAGACTCCAGTGCTGACAGGGTCCTGCAGAATAATAACAGGCATCAGAAGATGTGAGTTCTGGTCTTGACTTAATTAGCTCCATAACCTTGGTCAGTTCATGTATTCTTCCTGTCTCTACATCTTCATCTAAAAAAAAATGAAGGATAAATTATCTGATCTCTACAATGCCTTTGAATTGTGAAATTCTGTGTAAACATGCTTCTGTGTAATAATACTGCCATGAAATCCCCTACCATTCTGCAGCACGGACCTCTTCCGTTTTCCATCACCTTCCATGGAATCTTCTGTCCTCACTTTGGTTGTCAGTGACTTCCTTTGTTTCCCCTATTTATACATCAGCCAGGTTTCCTCTTCCTTCCAATGTGCTTTTTCTTCTTCACTGGGCTGATTTTTTCCCCACATGCTCTCTCCACCCTCTACCACTTTAACTGTCTTATTTACGCATTTCTGAATGATCAGATCCCAGATAACTCCAAATGCTTGAATCTCATATTCCAGCTGCCAATTCCTTTTCATGTTGTATTCATTTCCTGTTGCTGTGTATAAATTGTCACAAATTTAGCAGCTTAAAACAACACCCATTTATTGGCCCACAGTTCTATAGGCCAGAAATCTAACATAGCATGATTGGGTTCTCTATTCAGAGCGAAGAAAGGCTAAAATCAAGGTCTTGTCCAAGCTGAGTCCTCGTCGGCAGGCTCTGGAGAGAAATTCCACTTCCAAGCTCTTTGATGTTGTTGGACGAATTCAGTTTCTTGTGGTGGGAGGACTTCCGTGTTGGCTATCAGGCTGGGGACTCTCTCAGCTTCTAGAGGCTGCCCACATTCATTCTCACTTAGCCCTTTCCACCTTCAAAGTGAGCAATGGCGTGGTGAGACCTTCCTATACCTCAAATCTCTCTGACTTTTCTCCCAGCCTCCAACTAGAGAAAGGGCACTTCCGTGATGGGCTCAGGGCCACCTGGAAAACTTCCCCACCTTAAGGTGGACTGATTTGGGACTTTGGTGACATCCACACCATCCCTTCACAGCAACCTAGAGTAGCATCTGATTATATAACCAAGACATGGGAAATCTTGGTGGGGCTGGGAGGGGTAGAGCCTATCTTTAGAATTCAGCCTACCACATGAGTATAATAACTAAGACAGAAGTTGAAAATTGACCACATTCCAAACCATCTTGAGGGTCATTGTCTCTATGACTCTAAAGGACTCCTCAAAGCAGAAAGCCCTCAAGGGACCCAAATCTGTACTTCCTTCTCTGGGTTAGATTCAAACAAGTGATGCTCATTTCACTCTAGCAAGGCTTCCAGAATAGGAGGTGGGTTAAGTATTGAAAAAAAAGTTATACAAAGCATACATATGAACATGTATGTGCTCAGGTATCTTACTACAGTGGTTCTCAGGCTTCAGCATGCATTGGAATCATCTAGAGGGCTTACTAGACCACATGTTTGTGAGCCCCACTACAGAATTTGGGGTTCAGTAGGTCTGGGGTAGGACCCAAGAATTTCTGGGATATTAATGATTCTTATCTAGGGATGGCATTTTGAGAACCATCACCTTAATACACAAATTTCACCCACTGGAATTATCACTGTATGAATGCTGTCCTTGGAGATATCCATTATATTTGGATATGGGGAGGTACTTTTATATATTTTTGAAATATTGTATATGTGTATTTGTACTTACAAAATAATGAGAGTGGGTACATGCCATGGTTTTCTCCCAGACAATGTATATCCTACTATTGCTAAATCCCATTCTATTTTCAAACACTGTTTCTTTAGTAAACTGTAGTTACCTGCTGCCTCTTATGCATTTGTAAACTTCAGCATTTCTACTCTCCCAAAAGACTTGTAATGCCATAAGCATGGCTCTGTTCTTTCTCATTTCGCTTTCGTTTTAATGAGACCCTTAAACATTCTTTGGAGCTACAGCCTGCCAACCCTTTCTTCCCATCTTTCCTGCTAACTGGATTCTACAGTTCTTCAGAAACTCCACATTCAGAAACAATGGGATGGTCCTGATTATGGTTGAGTGGATGCTGTCCTGAGCCACAGTTTTCTAATCCATGAAAAGTGAGTCTTAATCTCTTCAGCTGCATTAGCTAGACCTCTTCGACAGTAACAGAAACTCAACTCAAACTGGCTCAAACAAACATGTCCCAGGGTAGCATGATCTTTATTTATTTTTATTATTTTTTTTTTCCGAGGTAGCATGATCTTGCACAGGTATGAATCGAAGGATCACAATCATGTCCTTAGGACTCAGTCTCATTCTCTTTCCAGCTTTTGGCTGTGTTTTCCTTGGGGTCAAGTTTATTCTCGGGGAAGCTCTCACCAGGCGAAGGCTGGAGAAGCTGCAGACTTCATCCTCCAAGCTTAGTGGCCCCCAAAGGTTTCTCTTTCCTAATAGTCTCAACCAAAGTCCCAGGATTGTTTCACTGGACAGACATGGGTCATGTACTTGTCCCTGGACTAATCACTGTGGTTGGTGGATGTAATATACTGGTGAGTCAGGGCCTGGGGGTGTACCCACACTTGGATCCAGGGTAGGATCAGCCCCACTTGAGACACATAGACTGAAACTGAGAGAGAGAGATGGTTTTCCAGATTAAATTATGGTGGTATTACCAGAGTCAGGAAGAGTGGATGATAAGCAGGCAAAAACCATGGGGGTCCATTGTACTTTACATGTGAGTTATTACAGTGTTCAAAGGTGTGCATGCATGTGAAAGCACTTTGAAACCTACAGATCTAGTGTCAATGCAAGGCTTGAAGATGATGATGATGATGGTGGTGGGGATGGGGATCTAGGTGTATACAACCAAGACAGTTATCCCTGCTCTGCCTGCCTTGCTCTGGTTATAGAATCCTTATCCCTTCTCTCTTAAAGTTAGAGGGGATTTTCAGTTGTTCTTGCCTGGTGCGTCTCAGCTTCTGGAAAATTTTCCCCATTCTTTCCCCAGCAATCTTTCCCTCACTATATTCCTCCCTTCACTCATTTCTTGAGACGAGTTACACTCTTCCAGACACCAATGGCCATGAAGCGAAAAATGAAGATCTATTTCTTGCCTGCAGAATTCAAATGGGTATTTTCAAATGCAGCTAAGGTGGAGAAATAAGCATGTGTTTTCTGAGGAAATTCATAAGGTAAATGAACATAAATCCCAAATGCAGCAGGGTTCCCATTGTTTCCTTAGTAATTAGGGAGAGGCCAAGAAATGCCACTTCCCTGTTGATGTCCCCATAGACAAACTAGCCACCAAGGTTTCTTCTGAATAAGCCACCATCACCCTAGCCTGTCCCATAGAATCCTCTGTGTGTGCTTCCTGGGCCTCATGTAAATTGTGAAGTTACGAATTGTTTGTAATTCAAAATCCAGTGAAAACACTAGGACTAATCTGGAGACCAAGACATTAAGACTAGGGATTATCTAGACATAGTTTGACCTGTTCCTATATTTCTAATGGGAGCAACTCTGCAAAACTAGATAAACACATAGATTTTTTTTTTAAAATCCACAAAGTGATTTAAATAAGAATGTGGGGTTTCCTCTACCTAACTCAAGCTCAAAAGCTCAAAACACTAAATTAATTGCTTTGCCCCTAATCATTCATCTTTTATAAAATGTTTATAATTTCTTAAGTGCATTCATATTCATTATCTTAGAACACACCTGGGAGGTAAACAGGACAGATCTTACTTTTTTTCTTTGTTTAACAGAGGAGAAAACCGGGGCTTGGGAAGCTGATTTGCCTTGGGTCTGCAGCTGTACTGCGTAAGCAGTAGCCCCTAGGCACACAGGGCTCTGGAGCACTGGAAATATGGTTAGTGTGACTAAGGACCTAGATTTTTAATTGTATTTAATTTTTTTTAAGATTTTATTTTATTTATTTATTTGAGAGAGAGAGAGAGAGCACGAGCAGGAGGGGCAGAGAGGCAGAGGGAGAAGCAGACTCCCCTCTGAGCAGGGAGCCCAGTGTGGGGCTCAGTCCCAGGACCCTAGAATCATGACCTGAGCCGAAGTCAGATGCTGAACTGACTGAGCCACCCAGGTGCCCCTAATTGTATTTAATTTTAACTAACTTAAATTTAAGTTTGAAAAGGCGCATGTGCCTGGTTGCTACTATATTAGAGAGCACAGGTCAGTATCTACAAAGTGACACAGGATTTGAACCCAGGTCTGCTGACTCCAAATTCAGTGTTCTGTGGTATCCCTGGTTTGCCCAAGATACAGCTCATCCAGGGCCTTCTAAGTGTCTGAATTGCTTGTCTTCCTCATATATGGAAAATTCAGATGTACCTTTTTCAATAGGGTGTGAGTTACTTTTGATAAAAATCTAAGGTTTATAAAACTCTCCACCAGTGGAGCAGGGCTAAGACCCGAAGCTACAACCCAGATCATTCACCATAAAAGTCCTCATTGCCCACAAATCCCCTCAGCTTCTCAAATTTCCTCTGCCAGAGATGATGATTCTAATTCCTTTCTCAATAATCCGTGTCCTGACAATCGTAGCACAGAATTCTCCAGGGCTAATTTTTCTTACTATCTTGGCAAAGAAAAAGCTATCTTGGGAGGTATTCTCAATAGGATGAAAAAGCCATTGCCCTAATTTCCTTTGGTGCAGGATATGAAGACCACTGTCTGTATACATTTATTATTGATAATTATTTTTAGGACTAGACTTCATGGTTGTTGTAAAAAAGAGAAATAACTAGGGAGTCTTGATATCAGCTGCCTTTCGGCAGCCAGGAGGTTAGCTGGAGAAAAGGATCAAGGAGTCAAGTTTGAATGGATATGATGGACCCTCAGTTTCCCCTGAAGAAGCCAGGGTAGGGAGGAAAAGAGGAGACCAGTCATCTCAGGGTAGGGACATCTGTCAGCACATTGCTGATGATGCATGGGGTCTCATTACACACAGTTTGAGAAAAGGCAATGAAGTCAATTAAGAACCTTGATTTCCTGGGATCCTTGGGGAGTGAGAGAAGGCTGCTTATGGATAATGCCCACCTCTGGTAGACTGGGGCCTGGCCTGAACTCCTTTATTGGCTTTCACTAACATGCTCAAATGTCATTATAAAACGAATTATGATGGGACAGTATCTTTCACATGAATTATATTGTAAAGTAGTAATAGGGCGTGATCAGAATGACCCTAGCAAATCCCCTAAATGACTCATAAGGAACAGCTTTTGTGCTTCTGTGTTCGTAGCCCTGTGTAATATCATGTGTATACAAATAATTGATATATATGTTAATGTTCATTATAAAATGAAGATTTCTCATGCAAAATATATTTTTACAGTATTTTTGCATACTCTGTTTCTGGCTTTTTTTTTTTTTTTTCATTTCCATTTTTGGATGTTTAGCCAGGTACCTCACCTTGATTTCACAAAAGTTAAATGTGCAAATGATGAAACTCTAATCTGTTTTCTTGACTTTGTGAGTGGTGTTTGATTTCTATAATGGGATGTTAATGATTATGGACAGTTACCACCAATGTCCTCCTTCTGAACATCAGTCCTCTGTTTTTAGGACAGGAAACAAATACTGTCTCCAAAAATATTCCCCGGAAGTGGTTTGTGAATGAGTTCCTGGCGGACGTGGTAGCTATTTTGCTGAATAACAAAAAGCTGGAGCACTGAAAGTGCTGAATGTTACTATCTGTCAGGTACTGTTCTTTGTAGTTTACATATATCATCTCATTTAATGATGACCAATGTTGTCAGGCCAGTAGTTGACCCTTGTGGCTTGTGGTTGACCTTCATTGGATTTGAGTCATGGTGAGGCCAAACACATAAGTAAGACAGCTGAATAAGTGTTGAAATGGTGGGGAATGATGACAGAGGATGGGTGGCAGAAAAAAATTTGCATCAGATTCTAAAAATATCAGTGTGGATGTGAGTCTTAGAGATTGGCACACATCCGTTGAATGAGGAAAAGTGGAATGTGTAAACTTAAAATAGATATGCCTTCCAAGTGGTATAAATGTGGTCACGCAGTGCATGGGCCAGTGAAGGGATACATGACTTCCACTGGCAAGGATATGAGAGCAAGTGGCATCACATGAGGGATTCCAGGTTCCAATTAATGCAAAGAGGGGTTTAGAAAAGGTTGATACAATAAATTATATTTATTGTGGACTTGTATCAGCCAGCAGGCAATTATTTCTAAGAAAGCTGGAGAAGTATTTGATTCATACCAATATTCCCTGCAGAGTTTTCTCTACCCCTAGTAGGTGTCAAGAGATAATTGAGGAATGAGTGAATGAGTGAGCCCATTCATTGAATGTGAACCATCCAGAATACATTAGAGGCTGAGAAAAAGGATGGATTTAAATAGAAGCCAGACCACAGGACCAAACAGAGTGATGGGCAGGGACTAGTGATGAAGAGGGAGGGAGGTATTGATGGGCGTGAAGGAGGAAGGTGGGAAGATTTTATTAGAGGAGGAGCCTCGGATTAGGCTGACCCACTTTCTTCCTTCTGAGGATCCTCTTGGCCTTGTAGGTGGTCGATGCAGCATTTCTGCAGCTAGTTGAACCACCTCAGGGAATCAGAATTTACTAGCTGGGAGGGACTTTGGAGATCATCTCGTTAACTTTCATTTTACATTAGGAAAGCGATTTGGCGTTCTCATTAGCATTACTAATACTACTAGATCACTCTCACAGCTGCTGCTGCTGCCAGTGACTACTACTGAATACTTGCTATGATCCAGACACTGTGCCATCTTCATTTCACCCCCCATGGAGGAAGGGCTATTATTATCATCCTGTTTTGAAAACAAGGAAAATAAGGCTCAAAGTGATGAGGGAACCACACATCTGGGGAACATCAGAATCATGATTTTCCCAGACCTGTCTTTCAGCACAGCCCAAAGTTCTGGTTCCAGAGCTGGAACTCAGTCTCCCATCTGAGACCTACTTCCCTTCTATATTGATGCCTCCTTAAGCTACAAGGCTGGGCCTGAGGCTCTCCAGTGTTGTCAGGTAGGGACACAATGGCATGTTCTGCCAGAGACATCCCTGATGTTTAGGGCTACACAGGAGAATGGCCTAAGGTTTTTTTTTTTTTTTTGGCGGGGGGTGCAAAGAATCAGAGACAAACTTGCAGGGAGTTAGGGGAATCCATTCAATACAGGTATATGAAGGTAAATTTCTAGAACTTGTCCCAACAAGTTCAATCAACTACTTGATTGCATAAGTAGTATTCCAGGATTTCAAGGCCTGTCATAGAGTGATATGAGTTTCCTTCTATTTGGTGTAGAAAACCCCATGGGGTCAAGGTAGTGAGATGCCTCTAGTCTTATAGAAGGATTTGACCATGTCTCAGACTGCCTGTAGAAATAGCCACACAGGGTGGGGTCACAGGCCTAGTGAAAACATCCTACAAAAGCTATGGTAACCCCTCTTAACCACTGGGTTCATGCCAGCCTATTTGCAGCTGCATAATGATCTGGTTAATTGTACTAGTGTAGACTGCACTTGAGGGGACCATTACCATGAGACGCTGGCATGACTCCCAGAAGGATGATCTGTGGCACCACTTTTTGAGATTCTGAATGGCAAGTTTTTATTTAACATAGAGCAAACGCAGAAGGAGGGTCATAGCAGTGATGTTATCTGAATCAGTGCAAAGCAAGATTGTTTGGCTGTGATATTAACATTTTCTCTGCCGTGCCAGAAAATGTGAGGGCCATACTCATATTATTTGATGGAGTTAGTGGGTGCTCCCTGAAATGTGGGTGACATCCGTTTTTTAATTCCATAACATTATCTGTAACTGACATGTGATTATAATACTGCAATTCTCTTTAATGCAGTCTGTAAAAACACATTGATTTTATAGCTCCCCAAACCGATTACATTAATATCTGTGCATAATTAGTTTACACATTACTAAATTACTGACAGATTAAAAGTGAAATAGTGCAGTTCATACTCAGCCGCATAACTGCCAGAAAGGAAATTAATATGGATTCAAATGGTCCTTGGAGACCTACATTGAAATAGCAGAAATCTATAAAGACTGCTTGCATTAGGAAATTTCTATCAGCAACATGTTTGTGGTTGATGCTTTCCTAAGTCTGCTAATATGAGCTGAGTGGTGCAGGAAATGATATGTGAATGATGCTTTGGCTCTTACCAACTCAAGACCGTGTTTATTAAAAAGCAAATTCTTAATTGTGGTATTTGATGTCAAGGGAAGGTAGAATGTAAATGAACACTTTTGCCTTTCCTTCCTTTTCTGAATGACCTCAGTTCTAGTGTTGGAGCTGCTGCATTCTCTAAGGCTACCTTCTCGGGGCAGTAGCGCGTGTTCTATCTTCTCTCCAGCCTTCACTAGACAGGCACACACTGGATTTGTCTCCAGAGCATTGTTTTCATTCTGCCTCTCCACCATGGCCAACGACTCATGTACTAGGGGGTTGGGAGGCAGGGCAGCTGTGTATCAGACCTTACAATAGGCCTACTTCCTGGTGAACTGGTAGGTAGACCAAAGCTTTTCTTCTTCTTCCCCTTCTTCTTCTCCTTCTCCTCCTCTCCCTCCTCCTCCTCATCCTCCTCCTTCTTCTTCTTCTTTTCAAAATCCTCATACTCATCAAATTATGCTGCCCTTTGAATGCTATAAATCATTTGCCCAACTACAAGCATTCAAAGACGAATTATTATTATTTTTTTCATTCTCTGTCTGGTAAGAAACCACACTAGAACTCATTTCCAAATGGAAGATACTTGAATTCTATTGATTTCTAAAGAATAACTCTGAAGAGGATGTTAGCTATAAATGAAGTTTTAAAAATGTGGCAAATATTAAACTACTAGATATCAGGCACAAGATCCAACATTTATTGAATACCCGTTGTGTTCTAGATACTCCTGGGTGTTTTATCTAGGTTTTGGCCACTGTAACTCTCATAGTAATTCTGTGAGAGAGCTATCCTTATTTCTATTTTATTAGTGATGAAAGTTGCTCTGAGCAGTAGAGTAACTTGGCCAAGTCCACACAGTTAATAAAATAAGAGAGTCAGGATTTGAATTCCTTGCTTATGGGCCTCCAATAGTCAGGCAGGAAGTGAGAATGCAGACACAAAGGGAAAAGGATGATTCTGGAGGTGCTAGTGATTGTCTATGAGCCCAGGGAAATGGATCCTCTATTAGAAGCTTGGGTTTAAAAAATCTCTACTTGAATATCCAAATCATTCTATCATATACTGTTATCTTTATCATCGTATCAGTTATCATTTGCTCTGTAACAAATTACCCCAAAACTTAATGGTCTCAAAACATTTATTATCTCACAGCTTCCATGAGTCAGGAATCTAGGTGCAGCCTAGTTGGGTTCCCCTGGCTCAAAATCTCTCAAAAGGCTTCAATCAAGTTATTAGCCAGGGCTGCTGTGGTCTCAAGGCTACTGAGAAGGACCCATTTCCAAGATCACTTGTTGGGAGGATTCAGTTTTTTATGGGCTACTGGACTGAGGGCCCTTAGTTCCTAGTCACATGGGCCTCTCTATAGGATGGTTCACAACATAGCAGCTTGCTTCATCAGAATGAGCCAGCAAGCAGAGAAAGAGAGAGAGAGAACAAATGAGAGGAAAATCAGTCTTTTGTAACCTCATCTCAGAAGTGACATCCTACCACTTTTGCTATATTCTTTGTTAGAAGCAGGTCATCAGGCCCAGGCCACACTCAAGGATATAAAATTCCTGGAAGCAGAGATCACTGGGAGGCAGATTAGAAGCTGTCTACCACAATCACGAATTCATTTATTTGTTATATAGGTTTGTTTATCAGTGAATAATTATTGATAAGCTACTATCGATAATTATTGATAATCAGGCTATGTATTTGGAACTAGAGATATACTGGTGAACAAACAAATAATATTATAAAAATTTCCAATGATAGAAATAACCAATATATATGGTGCTTAGTATGTGTCAGGAAAGTCCATATGCACATTGTGTGTATCAACTCACTTAATCCTTATAACAACCCTATGAAGCAAATACTATTATTATTTCTAAATTCACATGTGAAGGTAACAGAGGCACAGAAATATTATATAACTTTGCAAGATCATGCAACTAACAAGTAATAGAGCAAGAATTCAATCCCAGGTGGTGCGTGTTCAGATCCAGTTCTTTTCTTTGCTTTTTTTTTTTTTTTAAGATTTTATTTATTTGAGAGAGAAAGAGCATGTGCATGAGCGGGGGGAGGGACAGAGGGAGAGGGAGAGAATTCCAAGCAGCATATCTGTATCTATATCTATACTCTATCCATCTATAGAGAGAGAGAGACAGAATGAGAGAGAGATTTATTTTAAGGAATTGGTTCAATGGGGCTGGCAAGTCTGAAATTTGTAAGGCAGGCCCATAGGCTGGAAATTCTGGCAGGAGTCAGTATTGTAGTCTTGAGTCTGAAGGCAGTCTGGAGGCAGAATTCCTTCCTAACCTTTTTGGGATACTTCAGTCTTTTCTCCTAACGCCTTCAGCTGATAGGCCTGCCCATATTATGGAGGGTGTTTTGCTTTGTTCACAGTCTACTGATTTAAATGTTAATAACTAAAAAATACTTTGATGGCAACATCTAGAATGGTGTTTGACCAAACAACTGAGCACCTTAACCCAACCAAATTGACACATAAAATTAACCATCCCAAGGGCTATTTGTTACTACAGCATTACTCAGTCCCTCCTGATACTTGATCTTATGCCTCATCCTCTCCAACGAGAATGGAGTTTAGATTCAATAAACACTGCCACTATGAGGATTCTGCTTTTTAAAGTGTTAGTTTAGTACTCCTTTAAAAAAATGTGACTTGCCAATTGTCCTTGTCTGTGGAACCCTGGAAAGATGCTGGAGAATCACAGGGCACATGCTAAGCAGGAGGCAGATACACGGATAGATAGATACCAGTTGCTTCTGGTTACAGAATCCAAGTACACTCTAAAAATGATAAACCAGCATCCCCAATAGTGAGCAAGCAATCTGAGAGCCATCTGCTAAAGAACACTCCATCCATAAAGGGGTTAACAGGGATTCAGGCTCTCAGGAGAGCGCTAATGAAAGAGTCACAGAAAGGATGTTCAAAATATCTCACCTGGCTGTGGTTGCCATGGAAACTCATTTCCCTTATTTATGTTTCTCTTCCCCCTCTTCGAATTACTAATAGTAATAATTTGGCCAGTTATTAAAAAAGACAAGGAATGGACCATGTGAACTCAGGCAAGAAATGAAAAGTGAGAGTAGGAGAAAAGACTGTTAAATAGAAAAATAGATGCATCACTGAAACAGTGTCAATTAGCTGGTAAGTCATTCCCTCCACTTAGATGTGAATGTTTGGTGGTTTGGGGTTGCAAAGAAAGTGGGGGAAAGGCTTATAATGCCAGAGGGAAAGTCTTTCAAGATGTCTACTCCTTATTTTCTTGAAGACTAAAACATCAAAACGAACCCTCCTCTGGAAAGAATTATTCTTCTGTTCAGATGTACAAGTTCAACTTGTACCCCCAAATTATACATGTATCTTTATCGGTGACCATTTCCTCCCTAACTACCTATCAGTACACTACTATGAATTGTGCCTTTCTTGATGTCAGCGTGGCTGACCTGAATTGTAAGCCTCTAGACCAATAGGACAGAGGTATTTCAGGTCATAGACTTTCTTGAGAATTTCAGAAAATCAACCCTCTCCTTGCAAAAGGCACATGCATACAATCATGCAGAAGTTGGCGATTTCAGGAGGTTTATGAACCTCCTGAAACCTGTTCAAGAACTTTATGTTGAGAATCATTGTCTCAAAGGAAGGATACCATGCAGATGTGTAGTTGTTGGGCCAGTGGGGTTTGGGAATAATTTTATTTTCTCGTGAATTGCTTTCACCTTGTTCTGAGACTACATTCCTACCTTATATACAGTGTTTTTTCTTAGTGCTCAGACTCTTAAGACCTTACTAGGGAAATTAAACAGAGAATTATTGCCAACCTTCCGAAGGACAGTAGATGATGTAGATGTACACAGTTGGGCCTTAGATGAACTGAGGCAGGTGGACAGGACCTAGAAGAGCTGTGGGGACCAATTCTTTTTGTTTGTCTCTGCTGTCCCCAACCTCCCACCTCCTCTGCCACAATTTACCTTTTCCTTCTGTAGGTAAATTGAGGAGATAAAGAATGTTCAATTGAACCGCATTATTTTCAGACCTCTCTTAAGACATCGATCAGTACGTGTCATAAGCAACGTGTATCAAAGTTTTCTCAAGAGAAAGGGACAGGGGTGGGCATTGACTAAGCCACTACCTCGCACCAGGCATGTGTAACATCTCACTTCACCCCTTTCACAACCTAAGAAGTAGGTTGCATTGTCCCCATTTTATAGATAAAGAAATGGACTTCCAAAAAGCTAAACAACTCATCCTGGCTCATGGGATTCATATGCCCAAGGTGTGAGATTTGATTCATGATCTGTCTCCATCCTATTTTTGTGTGTGGTTATACCACACTTTCTCCAGAAGATGAGGTATCAGAACGGAAGGGCACTTCCAAGGAGGGGGGGGGGGGGCAAGCTTCCTTAGAGCCCTCCCAGCAAAGATTGCAGACACCCTTTCAGGACAGAGACAAAGAGTGGGAGGAGGGTTATTGTGTTGGAAACCTGTCCTAACAGTGGTGGTTGGAACACAACCTTTGATATCCAACAAAAGGAGGTTCTCACTAACACACATTATTTACCATTTATAAGCCTCCATATCCCCAGCTATAACATGGAGATCGTGATAATACGTAGGTGTAGAATTTTCAAAGGGATTATAGAAAATAATGTATTATAAAAAACAGTGTACCGGGCGCCTGGGTGGCTCAGTCGTTAAGCGTCTGCCTTCGGCTCAGGTCATGGTCCCGGGGTCCTGGGATCGAGTCCCACATCGGGCTCCCTGCTCCGCGGGAAGCCTGCTTCTCCCTCTCCCACTCCCCCTGCTTGTGTTCCTGCTCTCGCTGTCTCTCTCTCTGTCAAATAAATAAAATCTTTAAAAAAAAAAAAACAGTGTACCTAGCACTATGCCTGGCTCATAGTAAGGATTCAAATATTGATTATCAGTGTTCTTATTGTGTATAGAAACGTCCACTGCCAACATTACTTCATCAGGATGCACTGTAGTCTTGAGGTTGAAGAGGTGGCAAAGGGTGATGTTGCTGAGCTCTGTCCTGGGTAGGACCTGAGGTCCATTGGCCATGTAGATTCAACTCAAAAGTTTTTCCCAGCTAACCTGTTGTAACATTATCTGTAACAGTTTAAAAGTTAGAGACTTTCCATATTTTTAAGAGCTACACCTTAATTTATTCAACATGTATTTTAAAAATAATTTCCCCTTACTATAAAAGTAATATTTGTTCAATTTTTAAATTTCGGTTGATCCTTGGGCTGCCTGGGTGGCTCAGTTGGTTAAGCATCCTGGGATTGAGTCCCACATCAGGCTCCTTGCTCAGCAGGAAGCCTGCTTCTCCCTCTGCCTCCCTCCCTCTGCTTGTGCTCTCTCTCTCTCTCTGACAAATAAATAAATAAAATCCTTAAAAAAATGAATTGAAATTTCAGTTGACCCTTGAACAACATGAGGGAAGGGGTACCAAGCCCCTACAGAAAAATCTGCATGTGACTTTTGATTTCCTAAAAACTTAACTACTAATGGCCTACTGTTGACTGGAAGCCTTATTGATAATATAAATAGTCAATTAACATATACTTTGTGTTACATATTTGCACACTGTATTCTTATAATAAAGTAAGTTAGAGAAAAGAAAATGTTATTAAGAAAACCCTAAGAAAGAGAAACTGCATTTACAGTACCATACTGTATTTATTGGAAAAAATGTGTGTGTAAGTGGTCCCATAAAATTCAAAGCCGTGTTGGGTCAACTGTAGCTGCCAACATGTATTTCGCTGTAGTATTCATCACTCCCTATACTCTCTTAGATTCAGTCTACACCTCTCCTTTATATCATCTGCTGGATACTATAAGAATTTCAATTTACAATGCCCAACCATCAGCCCTTTCTTTTGAAAAAAAGAAAGAAAAAAATTCAAGTTACTCCATCAGGAAGAAGGTTCAAGTATATGTAGAAAAAAAAAAGTTATTTCATCCTTTCCATCCCTGATTTTTCCTCTCTCATTTCCACTAGAAGAGTGTAAAGAAGAGCCACAGTATAAATTCTGTTCTGAGCACTTGTAAAGTTAAAAGTAAGCAATTATATTTCACTTTACAAGATTTATACCAAAATAAATTGTGATTGATTGAATAGCTAAAATATTTATAAAGGCACAGAGAAAAGACCAGAAAATAGGCACACACCACACTTTTGTGTTAACTTAGGTCATCCCTAAAAGATGTTACTGGGTATGGAAAAGAGGGGAAAGCTTCTGCTTGGTGCAGTTCTATATTATCTGAGTTTGTTTCAAAGTACTTCAGCAATTTCTTAAAAGCTATGAAAAAGTTTTGTTTTGTTTTTTTTTAAGTTTTATATCTTTATCTGAGGGGAGGGAGGGGCAGAGGGAGAAAGAGTCTTAAGCAGACTCCACGCTGAGTGCTGAGCTCGGAGCCTGACGTGGGGCTCGATCTCACAACCCTGAGATCACTCTCCTGAGATCAAGACCTGAGCGGAAACCAGGAGTTGGATGCTTAGCCCACTGCACCACCCAGGCGCCCCAAAAGTTATAAAAAGTTTTAAAAGACTTCCTGTTAATGAGGGCAGAGGAGAAATATCTAGCTCCTGTGTGATCTCTAAAATTAACAAAGAACGAAAGGAAAGAGAACAAGAAAAAAAATCTCCATGTCTATGAAACTACAACTCAGGAGAGGGGCCACAAGTACTGGAAGGAGGAGGTGTAGCATAAAGAGAATCCAGGGTTTAGAGGTGTAGACCTGGTATAGAATAAAGAGAATCCAGAGTTTAGAGGTATAGACCTGGTATAGAATAAAGAGAATCCAGGGTTTGCCAGAGGAGGACACACACACACATGCACAGAGTAATATTTGTCATATATGAAAATGAAACATATATAATGAAAATGTTGGAAGGAGAAGCAAAAAATAAACTTAAAAATATTCATAAAATTACCATCTTTAACTAATGGTAACATTTTTATGTCGCTTTCATAATTTACATATTCATATGTTTTATTTTAAATTTTCAACAAAATGGTGTCATACCACATATACTATTTTGAAATCTTTTTTTTTCAGTTGGCAAAATATCATGAGACTTGTTATTAAATATTACTTCCTACAGGAATATTTTAAATAATTCCTCAATCCTTCATTCTCATATATGTAAAAGTATTTTTTATTGTATTTAACATTCCAGACAACAGTTAAACAAACATCCTTATAGTTAAGTTTTACTTATTTACTTATATCCATGACTATTTCCTCAGATAAATTTCTAGCAGTGGCATTGCTGGACTAACAAGCGTGTCCATATATAAACTGTTGCCTGTAAGAAGTTGTATCCATTTATATTCTGATTGGTAGTATGCAAGAATTCCCATTTTCCCCACATCATTTTCTTTGACTACTGTTGCTAACATTAACTATTATAATTTTTTGTGAATGCCTTTGGGTAGGTAAATTATTTACCATTGCATTTTTTTTCTGATGTGAATTGTCTGTCTTTATCTTTTTCTTATTGAATTGTTAGAACTGTTTATATATTGAGTATTTTAACTGTATTATATATTTAAATATGTAATTCAGTTTGTCATTTCTTCTTAGGCATAATTTTTGATGTTTTGATGTGCAGACAGCTTTTGCATTTATGTAGTAAACATTATTACTTTCTTTTATGATTATTGCCTTAGGACTCGTGCTTCACAAACCAATATTATATTAAATATCCACCTCCATATTCTTGGAGAACATTATTTCCTTTTTGTACACTTATAAATGTCTTTCGTCTAAAATGTATTACTTCAGTCATGTGAGTCAGGGACTACCTTTTCTTTCGTCCCCCCAAATGAGTAGCCAGTTGCCACAATACCAAAATTATTGAATACTATACCACATCTTTTTATTTAAATGTTACTTTTATCATACACGAAATTCTTATATTTACTGGGAATGTTTCCAGGAGTTTTATTGTTTTCATAATTCTATACCAGCACTGTACTGGCTTTATAACTTTATAATATATTCTAACTGGTGATAGGAGCAATTCTCCCTTATTACTCTTCTTTTCAAACATTCTCGATTATCCTTATGCCTCTATTTTTCTTCATAAACTTTTGGATTCTTTTATGAAGTAAAAAAAAAGGGGGGGTGGGATTTAATTGATATTTATAGTCTAATTTGGGGAGAGTTCATAATTATTTTATAATTAAGTCATCTCTCTATATTGATGGGAAAAAAAAGAAGTGTTTTTCTTCAAAATCACACGTGTTGGATGTTTTCTTTAAATACAGAAAAGAAATATCTTTCTGGTGAATACTTTTTAATAGCAGAAAGACTGTGAATATAAAATAGCACCAGTTTTAGATTCCTCCTTTTTTTACAAGCTTTCATGTAGCAAGTCATGCAGAAGAACTGGCAGATACCCACTAGAAAGATTAGTGAAAGAAAATGAAGTTTTATTTAGGAAAGAAAAACTTGAACTAATAAAAAGACCTGGAAAGAGATCCCATTTTAGCTAACAACTACCTGGACAATACTTTGTTCTTAGGATGTGGCCGTCTGGCCCTCTTTCTTTCTTCTTGCTATGCTCCAAAGAGCAAATGTTTGGTATTTAGGAGTCTTTTTTTCTTTTGACTTGAAAAGACGTACATCAATGATTTTGCCATTGCTTTGAAAACTAATCTTCTAAGGCCAGAGAAGAACTCGTTCTAAAAAACCAAATTAAATTGCACTTTTTTTTTTTTTTTTTTAGTTTTTATTATTTCTGCTGTTACTTAAGAATGGTGAGAAAGTTTTACAGTCTCATGGAAAAGAGATGTAGCATTTCTTCACAAACTATCAGAAGTAGTTAATCTATTTAAATCGTTACATGATACTTTCATAATTGTGTGGATGTGTGTGGAGGGTGGGTAAGGTAGCTCTGGGTTGGAAAAGACGGGAAAACCTTCGAAGACGTAGATAAAGATGTGGGACATGTAATATCATTAAATCCTATGGCCATAATCGATTATTAAAAATCACAGTCTCAGGTAGTATTTTACTGGAAATAAAAATATTGAGATTACGATCTTCAGATTTAAAATCCATTTTTCATAGTTATTGTAGAGTAGATCAGCTGAAGGTGCCAAATCCCTCAACCAGGGAGTCAGTCTGATTTCGCATTAAATCAAAGGCTCAAAGTCCTTAAAATGAATTTGATTTGTCTTGTGTAAGGAAACTAAGAAACGTACAGAAAGTTGCAGTCTTGATTGTACCAGAATAAATAAAATCCAACACATTTTTCACACATCAACAACAGGAGGACCCAATAACCAAGATGGCCCCTTGGTTTTCCTCTGAAATTCCCAGGCCCACAATGGGTGTTCCTGCTCATGCTCTTTCTCTGGGTGACCGTGGGTGTCTGAATATGTTGAAAACTCCAAGTGATGTTTATTTTTCAGTGTAATACTGATGTCTACACAGTATTCATATGATCATCTTCTGTTTTCTTCAACCTTGAAATGGCCTGTGTGAGAGTAACGGAGGGATCATGTTTAAAACATTTTGGCAGCCATAGGGATGCATTTGTGGCCCAAGTAACAGATGAAGTTTCCCCACTAAGAGCTGCTTGTGTTAGCATGCTGGATGTGGGGGGAATGTAACCACATCAGAAAGAAACAATTTCTACGTGAATTCTACATCGATTTTTTTTTTTTATAAATATGTGAGAGAAAAGGACCCCTCAGTAATTTTTCTCTGGTGTTTATACATAAGTGGAACAGCTAAGCAAATGGGAAGCACAGTCACTGAATTTGTTTTAGACGTTCTCTGTTTATAGAAATACGGCATTCGTTTGTTGTACCTGGTGACTATTAACTGCTGTAATTGTGCTGTGGACTCTGTTCACGAGTTTGTTGAAGTTGTACATTATAATTTTAAAGGGGTTAATTGAATACTAATCCAATGCACAGCACAAAAATTATTTGAACCATTCCAAGGAAAGCCGAAAATCCCACTAGCTGCCTTGGTCCTCATAAATCCTTACCCCTGTGAAACTGAGAAAATGAATATTCAATATTTTTTCCATTTGAGTCTCTTGACATTCTATTGATTCACTTTATTTTCCCAACAATTTTCTGACAGGTTTCCCAATGTGGATTCTGTAAATTCTTTGATATTCATCTTGTGATTGCCTTTGAAAATGAGTGCCAACTTTGGGCCAGGGCTTAGAACTCAGGAGCCCCAAGCCCTTCACACCCCGGGAGCCAGCATCGTGGTAGAATTTTGCTGAATTACCATGTGATCCTCAGATCTGGGACAAAGTCAAACAGCAGAAGGGGAGGGAGGTTCGAGAGCGCATGAAACTGAAGTTACGTTTGTGAACCATGTTACGCTCCAGGGGATTTGGGGGCAAAGAGAAGTGGGGAATGGTTGGACCTTAAGATTGTGCTGGTAGGAGGGAATAAAAGAAAGCAAATCACTTAGAGGTGAAAAAATCAAAGGGATGACTAGGCAAGGCAAGCAAGAAGCACCCATCCCAACCACTAGAATGTGGAGGGGAATGGCAGTGACCCACAGAGGAGAAAAAGGCTGTGGGAACAGGTGAGTCTCTCCCAGTGTAGGACCTAAGAGTCAGTTGATGTCACCATTCTAGAGAGTGCCATTAGACACAGGTAGGTGACACAGGCTCTTTCTTCCCATTCTAATGTGATCCTCTATCAGAAGAGAAATCTCACCTTTGTTAAAACTAAGTTTTGACCCACATGTTTCAGAGGAAAGAATTGGCATGCGGATCCTTCGCAGACCTCCTCCTGGTCAGCTGTGTTCATTTCTCCATCACACTTAGTGTGAGCATCTTGTAGGAGCTTAAATTCCACAATTCACTTATTTTTGTATTCCCTAATGCCTAGCTCCATGCATGTAGTGCATGCTCGACGATATTTGTAGACGAAGTGAATGAATGAACATGTACATGGTCCATAGTGTGGAAAACGCCAGCTTGGCCTATCACCCACACAGGTTCCCTTACCTTCAGATTAGGAGCAGCTATGTTAAGCATCTGTCTGTCTCTCTCTATATAACTGACCTGAGAGACCAGCTTGGAGATAGATATATATATGTTTCCAACACTCTTTGATATCACTCTTAAACCCAAGATGTTTCTAAACAATGTCTTTGGGTTTGCACCTTGGAGGTGGAGAGATTCTACTCCCTTCCCTCCTAACGCTTTTGGCAGCCAAGACCTTGACTTCTCCACACTGAGTTTCCTGGTTAAAGTAACTGGCCTATTCAGTCCAAAAAATATTAAGCTGCTGTTTTGACTGCGTGAGTATTGACTTGGGCAAACTGGCTGGCAGTTTAAACAAGACCCCAACTGGCTCTTCTCTCTGCTGATGGTTACCTGCGGCCGCACAAGGCACGTCTAGAGCCTGATGCGATGGTGTTTGTGCTCGTTTAGTTTTCTTTACTTTTCTTGGGAAAAATTCCGTCTCCAAAGGTGACATAATTTTGAGGTTAATGCAAAATATCTCTGATTTGTTTTCATGGGGTGGGAGTGGTGTTTTACAAAAAAAACATGAATAATTCCATGGCACATACTGCTTTAGGGTTTGTGTAGTAACTTTTAGTTTATGCGTACTCGTTCTGGGACACAGTCGGCCCTCAGTTACTATGTGTGAATTAGCACCTCTGCTCCCCTCCCCTAGTACCAATCATAAGTTTTAAGTTGGACCACGTCCTCTTAATTCACCAGCTACTCCTTGTATACAAGAGCTGATCAGGAAGGCATTGTTATATATAATAATAGCTGCTGACATTTATTCGGATTTTAAATTAACAATGATCAGCATACTATGATCTAAGGGCCATATCTGGCCCATTCCCTGTTCTTGTAAATAAAGTTTTATTGGAAGAGGGTCACATTCATTCATTTACACATGGCCTATGGCTGCTTCTAGGCTACAGCAGCAGAGTTAAGCAGTTGTGACAGAGACCTGACAGTCCACAAAGTCTAAAATATTTTCTATCTGGCCTTTTCCAGAAAAAAAGTGCATCGACTCCTGACTTATGAGGTGCTGTGCACTGTGCAGGCATGTTGTGGCTCATCCCTCCTGATTTTCACAATCATCCTAAGTGATATGTACTGTGCTTAGCCCCATTTTACAGATAAGGAAACTGAGGCGCAAAGGGGCTCAGTCAGGGAGTGATGGAGCAGAAAACAGAACCCAGTTAGATGTGACTCAAAAGTCCATGCATTTCACCACTGTCCTGTCGGCCTTCCGCCCCGTGAGGACATAGATATCCTTGCCTTTGGCAGCAGGAAGCATTCGGTTACTAACTAGAAATGGATGTCAGGGTGCGCCTCTCCTCCTCAAACTCATCACAAGCAGCGCCTCTAGTTCCCTGGTAGGAGAGGCATGGCTGGGAGTGATTGAAAGCACTGTTGCTGGACAGGCTGGGCAGAGAGAGAGGGCCTGTGTACATCCCAGGCCCTCAGCTGACAGCCTGGCATCTAGAAGACCGTGAGCAGAGTCCCGACTACAGCTCTCTGTCTCCCGAGTGGGCATCCATGGAGATTAATTTTATGTCAAAGTGTGAGCTCTCAGGCAACCTGGGAGCCCAGCAAGGCATGTTAGCTGTCACCTGAGAGCTCTGCAAACACGAGGGAAGGCTGCTTGGTGGCAGTGTCCCAGGACCCTCTGTGCCGGCCAGGCCATCCGTCTCCTGCAGAGAAGCCACGTACTCCTCCCCCACTGGATGGAAAACTTCAGCTCCTTCCAAAACAGTGCCCCCCAGGCTCTGGAGGCTCCAATGAGGTGCAGGGGAATTTCGCCTTAAGTCAGAAAGAGAGGGGCAAGGAGGTTAACAGACAAATAGCTGTAATGTGAGTAGACTTCCTTCATTTAAAATTTTTCTAAAAACCCCTCTGCTAATGACTTGGTGATTTTCACAGTAGTAAATGTGCTGACTTAAAAAATCCGTGGGAGGTCAATAATTTTCCCTCTGCCTGTCACTGTGCTGATTGTGGTTCAGATGCACCTTAATTACAGTACGACAGGTGGAGTATTATACAGTGTTTACGTTAATCAGAATAGATGTACTGAGGGAAATAAAACCACCGGCTTCCTTAGGGTTGTACTCTTATCAGGCAGTAAGGGGGCTGGCGGGCCTCTGGGTTAATGCGGGGTGCTTGGAGCCGAGACCCCACCTCACAGCAGTCAATGGTCCCAGAGTGTCTCCATCCTAAGCTGGAGTGCTGTGCTGAGCTAAGGAATCAAAGGGATGTTCCAAAAATTGGATTCAGGAATTTTAGATCAGAGGACAGTGAGTGTGTGTGTGTGTGTGTGTGTGTGTGTGTGTGTGTACTTGCATGTGTGGAGAAAGAGGGATTGTGCAGTTATTTAAAGAAATTTAAAGAACCAACTTCCCATTGCCTGAGGCCATAGGGAGCAGGAGGGACCCAGGTTACCTAAGGGAACCCCTTGTTCTACCAAGTGTTATGTTCATGCACGAGAAGTGAAGAAGGTACACAGAGCCGTCCAGTTGGGGCTTGGAAGAGGGCTGTGTTTTGTTGTCTGTTGTTGTTGGTTGTCCTATTTTTTTTCGTCTTTTGCATTTTACATAAGGCTTTACCATAAATTTGATTAGAATAGAGGCCAACAGCCTCCGCTAAGGCAGAGGGGCACGTAGGCTGGTTGGTGGCTGAGTCTCCAGCCCCTCACTTAATCTCCATCCTTCACATTCCTCATCTGCAACATGGGCTGAATAGTAGTACCTGCCTCACAAGGTTGCTGTGGGGGTTTATTGAGATAATATGCAGAAGGTGCTCATAACAGCGCCCGGCATGTAGTAGGTGCTCAATTAAAGCTGTCTTTTATGATCAGAAGTCATTGCAAACATGGGCTTTTAGAGTCGACAAAACTTAGTTTCTAGTCCTGTCTCCATTAGGTAGTAGCAGTGATGTTATTCTAGTTACTAAACCTCTCCCAGCCTCAGCCTTTACTCATTTATAACAGGCAGATAACAGTACATTTCAAGGAGGGTTGAAGGCAGAGTACCCAAATTTGTTGCCAGTAATAACTACTAGTAGTGATAACTACTAGCAACAAATTTGGGTGTCATCTAATCTTTAGGAAGCGACATGGTCCTAAGTGCCTGGTCTAGTTTTCAAGGTCCCTCCTTTCTTCTCCCAGGGATACTAAATTCTTTACTCATTACACAGTTGACATTATTCCCAGCAGGTCATGCCTGGGTTCTTGGCTAAATCTAGACTTGGCTAATGGAGTCCCAGGAGCACATTCTCCATCCGCAAAAAAAGAAATTCACAAAACCGTAGCATGTACTTGAGAGGGAAAGCCCTGGAGATGTTCTGAAGATGACGTTGAGCCATAGGAAAACATTTCAGTGGCAATAATCCATGTAGCATTTCCCCATTTCCGAGCATGGTCCCTGAATTGGCCCCGTTCAAGAAGGAGACAAAGTACTTGAGGGTTTTAGATTTTCCAAAGAATTGACCCATCCATCTTTGGGAGTCACAGCCCTGTCACTACTGTGGTCAGGAGTGAGGACTCCTCTGTGCAGAACCAGACCCAGCAGGCAGGGAAGGTTCAAGACCACAGGTTGAAGGCAGCTCGGGGTCCCCCAGCAGCTCGGCTCCAGCTCGGGGTCCATCTCATCCTCCCTGAATGGGCTGTCTGCAGGAGCAATTGTAAGGTTTAAAAAAAAAAAGTCCAAAGAGGAAGAAAGGGAGAGAGGGAAGGAGAACTTCAGTCTTCTCTCCCTACTTGGCCTCGTTTAGTCTTCTTTTACGTGCGTTAGAGAAACGTGAGCTCCAGGCGCGAAATGAGAGTTCCCAGACCAAAGAGGATTTTGCCATCTTTTGCCAGATCCCTTCTTCTTTAGGGCTGTGCTCACTTCGGGCTCTCCTCGCTGACCGTAGTGAGCATGTGCAGTGCTCGCGGAGCTCCGTCGTTAGGCTGAGCATTTGGATCTAATTGTAAAAGGTCCACATCCTTCAAACTGTTACTTCTCGCTTCCGTGGCCCAGTAAGAGCCCCTCTGGGAGCAGCTGCTCAGGTGGGGACTGGGCTGGGCTGGGAAGACACAGACTCTGTCTCACCTAGAGCCCTTTTTGTGCTTGCAATTACATGGTTTCATTTCAGGGCTCGAAGCTAAAGCTGACCTTTCTTTGCATTACAACTAGTTTCATTAACACCTTTTTTTCTTTTTCCTTCCTCAGTGTGAGCTTTTGTCATTTGGTTTGGGTAGCCAGATTGCTTGGGGCGGGGGCTGCACAGCCAGCTGCCTGCACTCGGCTGGGCACAGGGCACTTCTCAAAGACTTAGGTACCATTCCGGCTTCTGCTTGCCAACTGGAACTCAAAAAAAAACATCAATAGAGTAAGTGGCTCACTGATTTTCAGACATCTAGTGTTTGAGTACCACAATGGATCTGAGGGATTATAAAGAATTAAGCCCTTAGTTCAAAAATAAGGGAAGGGGGGTCTGAGAGGCAACTCGGGGCATGGCTGAGCTAACTTCCAACCCAGCCCCCCTAAATAAAGCCCCTCCCATGGCTGCCCTAAGGGCTTCCATGATCCACAATCACTGTTTTGCCGTAAATCTGGAGCACAGCCTCAAGATACGTCACTAATTTAAATCTATGATAAATATTAGAACATTTTAAGAGGATCTGTTTAGCCTTCTAGTACAGATAAACAGTACTGTGCCCACAATCATGGCTTTAGAGCTATTGTTTTAACGGGGTGGGGGGGAGAGGAATACAGTTGACCTTTGAACAATGTGGGGGGTAGGGGCACCAACCCCCTGCATGATGGAAAATCTACGTTTAACTTTTGACTCCCCGCAAACTTAACTACTAATAAACTACTTTTAACTGGAAACCTTACGGATAACACAGACAGTTGATTAAAACATATGTTGTATGTTACAGGTATTATATACTGTGTTCTTAAGGTAAACGAGTGAAAAGAAAATGTTACTTAAAAAATCATAAGGAAAAGAAAATACATTTGCAGTCCTGTACTGGGAAGAATCCTCATGTAGGTTGACCTGTGCATTTCAAGCCCATGTTGTTCAAGGGTCAACTGTAGTTAGCATACTATTTGCTTGTAGGTAAGTGGGTGCCTCTGTGTTTGCAAGCACTTGGTAGAACAGAGTCCTTGAGATCATCGTGAAAAACAGTCAGAGATAAAGAAAGGGCTAGACTCCCCGGCAAGAAAAGGTTGGCTATGTCAAGATTCACTTGGGCAGGAAACTTCACAAATTATAAACTAGTGGCATTTCCAAATGAGTGGCATTTTACTTTACGGTCCTTTGAGACAGGCACGGTCTCTGTGAAACGATTATATAAGGGACTCGTTTTATTACATGAGCTCACTTGGTATCTGTGCCCCCAGTCGGCTATCCTGGGGGAAGAAAAGGTAGTGTGGTAGATTAAGAGGACCCAAAATGAATTTCTTGACCTGATTTCTGGCTCTGGGTCTGCCTCTAACCAGCTGTGTAACTGGGTATATGACTTTGTTTCTTTTGATCTTAGTTTACTGTCTAAAGACTTGCACTAAAGGGTCTCGCATAGGTTGCCAGATTTAGTAAAAACAAAAATGAAAAACACAGGCATCTAGAGACATTTGAATATCAGATATTTTTTAGTAGAAGTATATCCCGAGAAATATTTGGGACATTCTTCTACTCTTCTTAAACTATTCATTGTTTTTCTGTAATTCAAATTTAGCTGGGTATTTTGTATTTTATCTGGCAACCCCAGTCTCTAAAATCCTTGAGATCTTAAATTTGAATTCTGTAATAAATGTATCTGACCTGTATTTGTTTCTAAAAGAGAGTGTGAGCGATCCTGAGGGAAGTGGGGAGGGAGGGAGAGGAGGAGGAGGAGGAGGATGGTGGGGGGAGGGAGAAGAGAGAGAGTGAGACAATTCCCTGAAAATACCAGCAGATTTCCAGTCCACAAAAGGACAGTTCACAGCATCTAGAGGAAGGCTGTTTTACAAAACTCTCATTTCCAGAGGCAGCCCCCTGAGAAAACAGCAGCCTTTCCTAATGGCCCTGAGACCTAGATCTCTTGAAGGCCCAGGGAGCTCAGTCCCCACAGCTGTCTCAGGCACTGGCAATGTTGTGCTGGACCGACACTGGGTGAAGAAAGATCAGGGGCAATTGCACTTAATCCTCGCCCCCTGCCACCATGCCACTACGCATGGAGAACCAGAGAATCCCAACAGGGGCCTGAACGAAACGTCCTAGTGGAAGCCAGGGATGGTTCTGGGCGTCCTCTTTCTCCCTAGGTAAAGGGGAGATGGCGCCCAGCACAACCTCCATGGGTATGGGGAAGGGTGCAGGGATGGGTACAGAGCAAGGGAAAGACAAGGGAGGGAGATGCTGGAAGTCAGCGTTCCAGGATGGAAATTGCAGTTAGCAAAAGGCCTGGTAGCTGGAGGTGGGATGAAAATAAGATTTCCAACACAGCCTTAAAAAATAACTGCAGATAACGCTTTATGCTGTGTTATGGTGAGGTCCCTCCCTTAAGAATAATGACCACCTCTTCGGTCCATTTAGTCTGGGTCTTTTGCAATTTATCAGAGATGAGTTTCCTGGAGTCTGGGATCCCATTCAAGGCAGTGTGGAAACATGCACAAGTGTGTTGATTACATTTCCACAGTCCTAGCATTCTGCCCTTGAGAGGAGCCGTCCCTCCACTGATTTCTGGAATGGATGGGCAAACAGAGCCCCAGTGTCTCCAAAAGCACTTCTGCATCCCCCACCCACACACCCACACACCCACACACCTACCCAGACACACAACCCCCCAGCTCCCCTGAAATTCTGCCTCCACGGAGAAGTGCGCAGAGCCAGAGCCCGGGTGTGAACACAATATGCTTAGGACGCAATGTTTTATAGACAGAAAGAAAGGAGGAAAAACAACTCTTTGCTTTAGATGCAAATAAACTCAGCTTCACCTTTAATGCCGAAAACCTGCGCCCTTGGCAAGACGTCTGGAGACTGTTCCAAAAGTATTAATCTTCCTCCGCTTACATGTTAAATAGGTCTTTGGAAACTGTTTCTCTAGCACTGCTTTTTCTCTCCAGTACAATCCCCCTCTCTCTTCCCTTTTTAGTACAGTCAGAACTCCCCGGCAGCAGGAAGCCCCAGGGGACCGAGGTCGGGAAACCGACTCGGGTGGATTTCAGAGCCACCCCCGACTGCGGACGTTTGGGCGGCCGGGCCGGCCGGCAGATGGCGCTGTGCCGCACGTTATGGGCCCTCGTGCGCCGGCCGCGCTGGAGCCAGGAGCCAGAGGGCTCGAAGTTTCTAGTGCCATTCCTGGACCGAAACAAAATGTTTGTGGAATTAAGTAGTGATTTCCTTTAGTCTGCGCGACTCTTACCGGCTGTGTTTTCAGGCTCTAGATGTTAACATATGCCATATATTGCTTTTTTGGGTGAAATCCGGGGTTTCCAAGCACATTTTAACCCATCCTAACTGCTCAGGTCAGCTAGCAAAAGTCTGGATTTGCTGATAAAAAATCGGCCATAAAACTTCCATATTAAGAGCTAGAATGGTTTGGAAGACAAAGAAATGCTGAAAAATGTAAGTAACCAGAGCGCCTCAGATTTTTCTTTCTAAATAAATAAGAGAGGGAGGGAGTTCCTTTTACCAGGCTCAAAAATAAAGCACCAAAGTGGGCAGGAAAGAAGCTCAAAGCTTGGGTGGAAAAAGAGTCGCTGGCTACTGGGGGTGGTGGGAAGGGGGTTGCGGTGTATCAGGGCTGAAGACACTAGAGTGCAGCAATCACGGATATTTCACTGTGGACAAAATTTGGGAGATGTGCTGAGACCCAAGGCTGTTGATCTCGAAGGCACAGCCGGAGGCCATGGGTTTTCAGGACAAAGTTAACAACCCTGGATTAGGGAGGAATGAATTGCCAGTGCATTTGCTCCACCATGCCAAGTGGCCCCATTAGTTAGGGCTCAGTATGTATTTCACAGCGCCATAAAATCCATCTTCTCAAAGTAAACAAGGCAAGGCTGTGTGCATCTCCAACAAGACATATGAAGCTTTGTTTGGGATAATGGATTTGACATGAGTAAAAGCAGTGGGGATTAGATGGGCCCAGCAAGGATAAATATGACTAATTGTCATCTCCCTGCATCCGAATAAACAGGGCCGGCACTGCAGGCTAGGAAGAGATGTTGGAGCAAGGGGGTTGGGCAGGACTACAACTGATCGGCAACTGATTGATAAAGCAGGGCTGGAATGCAGCAGTGAGGAGGTTTTGCCTTGCGTGTGGATGCGAACATCTCTGTTTTCGAATTTCCGAGCATTTTATTACTCAGGTGGTGCTGCGTCCGTCCGGCAGAGTGCGCATGGCGCAGTCTGCCCTGTGCACGGCAACTTTGGGCTTCTCTTTCTTAATGTTGATTAAACTTTGGAAACTGGCAGAACGTCCTGGTCATCTTTTACACAAAAAGGACAGGTTTTCAAATCTTCTCTTGGACTTTTTAAAAGTTTTCAGCCAGTGGCCCAGCCATTTCTCTTTATATCCTTTAGAGATAATGTTTAACTTCTTAACCCATTTTACTGTTTTATTTTGTTTGTAAATCAAGAACTATGGCTATGTGGATTTATTTTTCCTAGGTAATGAATAAATATATCTAGTACTGAAATACAGTCCTTTAAAGTAAGAACTATTCACAGACTTTGAAACTTAATCATTCAAAACAGTAATTATGTTTAAGGTGATCGAATAATATGACGAGGTAGATTCATTTACTCACATATGGTTTTTAACATTTGATGCTGGTTTTTTTTTCACCTGTTTTCATTTTTTAAAGCTGAAGTTCAAAGACATTTTTCTAGCCAAATGTCATTTATTATGTCAACATATGCTGTTTATCCCGTGAATATTGTTAACGGAGTGAAATGAAACTGTAGTTTTGTGACTAATAGCAATATTTAAGGCTTACCAAATATTACAAACATTGCAGATTCTATCCATAATATCCAGAAGCTGATTTTGGATCAGATTTAGAGCTGTGTTTCAAACAGAGCCACATTAAATTTAAAATTAGTCAAGGATTACAGTTTGCTATGAAGAATGTCTCCACCTCCAATATGAGCGAATGTCATCAAAGTGAAAGGGAAAAAAAAGGAAAGACAAGAAAAGATGTGATTGTTTTGACACGAGTGAGAGAAGCTTAGTGTCACTTCATTTTTAACCTCATTTCAAATTATCTTTTAACCACCCTGATATTTCTGCATGGAGATAATCACATCCCATCAGCCTTCTCAAAACCCGGCAGCTCCATACCCAGGGCTAATGCTTCTTGTTAAATCATATTGCTAAACAAATGGTTACAGCTCCTGCAACAGACGGATGGAAATCAGCTTTGCCGGACCGCCTTTTTTTCCGCCCCGCCTTCCATCATTCAATGTTATTTTGTTTCCTTGGGTAATTTTAATCTTACATAAGGTGTGTGAATGTTTTTTTTCCTAGAAAGGCGGGACAGGAATTTAAGAAAATGTAAAAGCAAATCTGCCCTATAGGTGATGAAGATAGAGACCTGTTGAAATGGTCCTGAGAAAATAAACACTTGGTTGCACAGGCACATTGAATAGAAGAAAATCCTTCTCAAGGAAGGCAAGGAACCGTAGGACTTCCAGAGAAGAAAACATTCCCGTGGTTTTAAACAGACACCATCAATTACTCCTCACGTCGTTCCAGAATTCACCTATCACTGAGGTTTAACAAACCCATCAAGAAAATAGGGCTTATTTATTTTGGTAGTTTTGCATCTGCAGATAGAAAAAGCAAAAGGCCCCTGCTTCCCATTTGAAAAACTAGCGTGAAAATGACTGGCTGCCTTATCTCTACACGATTTGCCTTAACTTCACTTCCTCTCACTTTGTCATTTAATTTGTAGGGTTTCCAAATCAGAGTGACTATCCTCTTTTAGTCCCCCTGGTGACAGAGGGCAGGGCGTTGTTGTATCTGAGTTAATAAAGCAGAAATCCAAGCCTAATTACTGGGGAGATAAACCATGCTGGCAAGGGGTTACCTTCCTCAAGGTCTGGAGCTATGTGCACCCAGACATTTTGGAGTGAGACCATGGGCACCAAGAACACACAGAGACTAAGTAGGTTGGAGCACATTTGTCTTCATGTGGCAATACTGATAAATTTCAGCAACCACCTTCGTTACGGGACCGCGTGGTCAATGTGCATCTATAGGGGGAAGCAAGTGTGTATTCATTAATCAAATGAGATAATGGGGGACAAAGGTGCTTCATAACTGCAAGGGGCAAAACAAATAGAGAGTGGCATTTTTGTTCCAAGGGCATGTATGTATATTTAAAGATAGTCTACATAAACATGCATTAAACAGCTCATGGAGTGGAGGGGGGTCGGAGAGGGGGAGAGAGACAGGGGGGAGAGAGATGGGGAGGGAGATACTGAGAATGCCTTTCTGATGACACCATGGAAAGAATCCCTCAATATAGGTAGATTACAGATAGAGTGTAACATGCAGAATCATACTGTATGCAGCATAATGACTCAACAACTTCTATAGAATAGAATCTAATTGAAAATCTGATTTATTGATTATTCAGAGACCCACACTGTGTTTTTATAGGCCCCTCTCCTGCATATGACTGGACCATATTTATGCAAATTGCATAGGCATGCTGAGAAACTTCCCTATCAAGTGTACTTTTTCCTATGTATTACGCAAGACTCTGACATCCTCCGTACTGCCTGCCTTCCCGCTGCCCTCCCTCCAAAGTAAACAAACAAAAAACGCCTACATGTATGGTGAAAATCACTAACATTTAAGAGATGTTCAGAAAAAAGAGAGAGAGAGAAAAAAAAAATAACCCAGTCCCTGGCTTCTGATTTGGATGGTTACAATTATCTGTGGATACTGTAGCAAGAGCTGAGAAATCGTGTTTGGAGAGTGAATCTATTAATGCAGCTTTGTCCAACAAATATTAAAATTGCAAAGTAATTTGCCCATTTGACAATGGCTAATGAACTTAAGTATGCAGAATGAACTTTAATAATTGAGGAAATTGTGCAATTACACTGAAAGCAGCTGAAAATTACAAATAAAATTAACTCTCTACTTTAGCAAGAATATTACTGCTTCTATTACCAGCCACTTTATGTGGGTATCAAGAAAGTCTGGAAAGTTTCAAGTGACTGTACATTTATTGTGATGATTACTCATTTTTTAAAACAGAAATGAGCCCTAATAATTCTTTTCCCCAATATGTTTCTGGATTACCATGTGGTTGGAATTACACAAAATGTCTCATTGGCAGGGTATGTTTTAATTTTGATTTCAGGTTTATGATCCTATCTGTGTCTATTTTAAATCTACATGGATTACATTCAGCAAAAATCCTTTTACTACCCTGGCTTGGCTGTCTCATACTATTAGGCTGTATATGTTCAGCTTCTGCAAATCTGTTAATACATAAAACCATAAGAAGCTTCTTACGTTCGAACCAGGTTAGACCGAAGACATCAGATTAATATTTGATAATATAGAAGGGCCCTTAATCAGATTTGCTTATTTCGTGACAGAATGTTTCTGTAATTATCATAATTGTTGTGCTAAATATGTTTGTCTTTGTATCTGGCTTTGGGCATAATCTTCTCTCTTGAAAGCCACTCAATGTGGGACTTGAGATTCCTGCACAAAACCCAATTAATATTAAGATGACAAGCCCCGATGAGCTCCAAAGAGGCAACAGCTGAACAGACTCTAACATTCTTAAGTACAGATACTTGAGTGATCAAGTACATCTGAGGGAGACACACAATTCAATAATCCCTTTCTCAAGAAAGTCAAGAGGCCTGAGAGATACGAAGGAAATCAAAGGAACACATCAGAAAGAAAATGAAGGGTCTGGTCCTGTAGCGTCTCTATTAAAATGCAAAAGTTATGGATTTTTTTCGGGGTGATGGGAACCTTTTCTGTTTTTATTGATTTCTTTTTATAGCTTGATGATTTCTCTAAGATTATCTTAAAAGCTTAAAGAAAAAAGGGGCCTCATCAAAAGGTATCTTGCATGACAGGAACATACACAGTTTTGGTTAACATGATGAGGGAAGGCGCCGGAAGTCCGGGGAGAAAGGGATCCTGCTGGTCCATCAGCCCGGGGAAGGTCTGCAGCCTCCAAGGTAAAAGGGAAATTGTACTCCCACATTCCCTGGGGCCTGTGGCACACCCACCCTGCCCGCCCCTGGGCCAGTAAGGAGAGATGAACAACAGGCTGGGGATACCTGGGAGTTCCCCCAGAAACAGAGTTCTAAAGTGCCACATTAACAAATGTATTTCCATTCGCGTTGTGTAAAGCGGTCGCCTTCGTCTCCTGACCCCCCCATTTCCTAGCATCGCGGGTGACTCCTTGGATTTACAGCTAAATTCACTGTCCAGAGGTGACATCCTAACCCATTGATTTGCAATCAGAAATTGGTTTCCTGTCACTTTAAAAGTGAGGCACTAAGGGGCAGTAAAAACAAGGCTGTCGGAGCTAAATGGAGCTATAGTTCAGGCTCTGGGCCATTACACACTACCTTTCCAATGTATTTATTACATTAAGAAACCTCTGTAGTGCACTTTAAATGGCTGGTGACACCCTCTTAGGTGACTTACTGCTCTGTGAAATCAGTTTTGTAGAAACTCTTTCACATGTGCCAAAACAAAACAAAACCTAGTATGCCTGTGTTTGTGCATAAGAATGTTCCAGTACCCAGTCCACAGAGTCTCTGCATGCTCCTGTGTCCGGCGCATGGGCAGCAGAAAGTGTCCATGCCGAGCACAGAGCGTCGCCCGGAGCTCACTCAGCTCGGGCACCAGGAAAAGTGAAACCAACCAGTGTGACCCCTGCTACTTGCCTGATAAATCCGGGGGAGCCTCTGAGGCCACCTGCCCACTTCCAGGGTCTTGTCCCAATGGGAGAAGGGCTAGTAGTACATATACTCCTACCGCCCCCACACGTGACACCCCAACAGGTCTTTTCAGATGGTCACCTTTACAGTAAACAGCAAGGACCAGGGATAATTCCAATCCAAGCCACCCAGGCTCAAGTAGCAATCTATCTCCCCGACGCAGCCTTCCATTTTGAGAGACGCAAGTGTTTGGGAATTACTGTGAAAATGTGTCCGGAGATTCCTCCCATACAACCAGGCACACAAATCCCTTCCAGGTTCAGCTCCTGGTTGGGCCCAGGGCCTCCATTTCCTTTCTCTGCTTGTCACAACAAGGCAGGATTTCCCGGGAGAGAGACCCTCACCTGGGAGGCATGGAGGCTCAGCGCACCATTGCATCAAAATAGACTCTTCGCCACAAGAGCACGGACAAGCCTGCTCACGGAGCGAATTGCCCCAAATTGTGAGATATTTGAAACAAAATGTGTCCCTGTTGCCTTCCAAGGTTCCTGCTAATTAATATTCAAAAGACTCAAAGAGGAAAAATGGATACCTAAATCATACATATGTATATGCCTTTTAAGCTTTATTATAAAGGCAAAATAACCCCTTACTTGGTTAAAATCCAACTTGAGTCAACATACAAAGGTGACTGCACTGTAATACTAGACATATCTGCATTATGTAGGCATGTTACTGCGCCACCAGAATCTCTCAATAGTAATTATTATGCCAAGCACCCTGTTGGCACAATTACAGTAAAGCTCTAATTAGTAGCAGTAAGATTAGAACCCCTACATGTTAAATCTGTAGAAGCAACGCTGAGTGAAGGATTTAAAACAGTTTCAAAACATTGTATTGTCTTTATTACAGTCTTTATACTTCAGTAAAGAAGGGTTTTCTATAAAATGCACTTAAAATAATCTGGTCCTGTCACTAAAAATAGGAAAGATAAGGTAATTGCAGTCAAACCTAGCGAGTCGACTTGCTACCTAGGTGCATTAAATCGAAAATGACAAATCTAGTGAACTCCAGTGGGAGATACATACTTCCTCCCTGCTGGACGCATTGGTATTTTTCCAACCATCAGCCAGGGGAACATGCAGGGGCCATACTTGTCATGGGCGGTTTTCTCATTACCTCCGAGAAGCCGGGAGGCAGGCGACTTGCAGCAGGAGCGGATCTTCCTCACCAATCTGATTGTAGCATCAGGAGATTTACCTGTCTCCTTAGAGACTGCGACATCCACTTTGAACACAGCACATGACTCCTCCCCTCCGACTGAGACAGCACCAGGCGCCTTAGCTACCTGCTGGGTGCAAAGCTGGACATCCGGGTCCTGGAGCTGAGGTCTCCAGGGGGGAAGGGCTCCCCCGGGCCGCCCCCAGCAAGGAGGTGTCTCCCCCCGCCCCCCCCGCCCCCCACAAGCTGAGAGCCGGCTGGGGGGGTCTGCGGCACACACCTGAGGGTTTGGGGAAGACAAAACAGCCAGGGCTCCTTACAGTCCCAGCTCAAGAGAGAAGGAATGCAGATATGGATTGCCACAGGCCAGGTGTATATATTTGGATTGGGAATCTTTCGATGGGATTTTCCCATGAAACTGAGTCGTCAAGACTGTGTAAAATGTTTTAAGGGAGAAAACCTAGAAGCTCAGCGGGAGGGAAAAACAAAGCCATTTCTTCTGCCTCATAGTTTCCCACTCCTTGCCCACCCCCTCCCACGCACCCCCCCACCACCACCTTCCAGAAACAATTAGGTTTTGATCCTCAGCAAACCCTGAGAGTTGAGGAATGCCAGATCAAGGCAGGTAGAGTCTGCCGGGGGCCCTGCTTCCCGTCCACTGGCTCATCTGCCCACCCGGCCCCAGTCCCGGGCAAAAATACCTGGTCCCGGCAGCCTGGCAAACCCCCTGCGAGGCAGAACAGGGAGTTCTGAGCACATAGAAGGCACCGTGAAGGCCCCAGGAGCTGTTGGTAAATTGAGCCTGTGTTAAAAAATGCATACACCTGTGGGCAGAACTTGGCCTTCCTACTTTGAGGATGAGACCTTAACAACGCAACTATTCTGGAATAATCTGCCCATAAACATATAGACACCAAATAAACATGTGAACAATTCGCCTGGGCTTTTCCACTGGAGCAAATGCATTATTTAGTTCACTTCGGAAATGCTAAGCCAAACGACTTTGGCAATCTAGGATGAAAATAAGAGACAGAAATCCCCAAACGTTACTGCAGCTCTACCTTGGTGTCACTAAACAGCTGCTCTTTCCCTCCACCAACAAATTTGCCATAATTACAGCGATACTTAGTAAGCATCTATTTGTAGAGCATACGTATATAGAGTGTGGAAATGCGTAGCCTAACAGCTATAAAACTGTCTACGAGAATGTGCGGTGATAACAGGGCAGAAGTCAGAGGATGGCCTCTGAATCTTAATAATTGTATTATTCAGCCATATGTTATATCTGGAAGTGCTCGTTACTGTAAAATAGAAGACTGGGGAGAGCGTGGTACGTTCTAGCTTCTATATTTTACGTTGGCTTCTCTTTCAGAGCCCCGGACTGAGGGGAAGGAAGTGAAAACATCCTTCTGCCTTACAGGTTATCTTATTGCCGTCATAATTCCAGTATTTATATGCATGCATGTTTTATCTACAAAAGATATCCACATGAGAGCTGATCTTTCTGCAACTGTTACAGAACTATTAAACGTATATTAGCGTGGTCATTTTTATTTAATGGAAACAAATAACAGTTAATCTTATTGGAAGGGTTAAGTGGGTTTACTTGGTAAAGGGCAAATCCCTTTGGATGCTTTCTTTTTTAAAGAATAGCTGGGGTTGCTGACAGATGGTCTTTGTCTGAGTGTAGCTGAGGACAGATACAGTTTCTTTTTACACATTTATGAAAGTTGTAGATATAGATGCTTGGTAATATGCAGTGGCCTAGGACAAAGAGCAAGCTTGGTGGACAGAGAGGATTAGATTTCAGATCAGTGACAGATGGCTGGCTTAGCAGAGTCAGATAAAATTAAAAGGGGGGTAGGGGATGGATAAAAAGAAGCCACTTTCCATGTAAAAGTTACATCTCTTAAGACAATGGCAGCATGCAACATTCAGCTCTCTTCCCAACCTGGTGTCAAATTCCTAGATTTAAATTCCTACTTGAAATATGCGTTTTATTTTTGCCTCCGCAGAAGAGGTGGGATTATTCTGTGTTGACCAAGTTTATCAAAGGGAAACTAAGAAACAAGGTAATTAACAATTTGCCTTTCAACTTGTCCGGCAGAAAGTACTTTCATTTGCAAAATCGCCCTGGATATTTGCATGTGGCTCCTTACTCACACACCATTCCTCCCCAGCTTGAGCAAATTTGTATAAGCCTATCGGCAAAATCCACATTTTTGCTTACTCCATATATGCCGTTTAAAGCTCTAACATCACTAGAACCTTCGTCAAATAACCATACAACATATTTAGTGTTAATTTGTCGCACTGAAATTATTCATCGGTGCCTTGAGTACGTCCGGTAATATTTATGGGTTATGCCATTCCATGTTTTCTGGCAATGCAGTTTGCTAGATTTCATAGATTTACTGTGTCTGCTTTTTTATGACTGACAGAGCAATAACCAGATTGCAGAGATATTTATGTTGTTTGTGGCTTAGCAAGATAATTAAAGGATATAAATTAATCAAGTGCAATTAATTAGAAACTTTATGTTCGCAGCAGTCCTTCTTTGCATGTATAATTTATATTTATTGATTTCTTAGCTTTCATTAGCCTATGAGATAACACCAAAAATGCATTAGAGAAGAAAATGTACAATTAGCGTGAGAGTGAACCTTGGCATAATGGATAGATCAGCACATGTTTGGGGCCAATATAAAGCTTTGTTAACTGTCATAAGCAGTTACAATTGATGAGTGGTATTTCCCTACATATCTTTCAGCTGATTAACGGCGTTTTTAAAGAGTCGCCTTAATGGGAAGCTGATAGGTTGACTAAATTTACATTTTAATCAGAGTATTTATGATAGAGGCAGCCCCAGAACTCATTGGCAGAGGGTGAGGCGACATTCCCTGAGGGACTGGGGCAGGGAGTTGGCTTTGGAATATGTCCACTCACCTATTACTTCTCCTGTTATTTACCCAAAAGCGTCTTTATGGGGAAGGGGCGAGAAGTCTAGTGGTCTCCTCACCACTGGCCACACTCCCACACTGCGATTAATCTTCGGGAGAAAGGGCCAGACGCTTGCCATGCCCAGAGAATGGAACCCCGGTCACACTTGCGTGTCTTCTGTCACTGGGTGTCAAATGCCGGCGCCATGGGCAGCCAAGAGTGGCCAAGCATGGCTCCCAAGCTTCCTCACCAAGGATTTCACATATGAGGGAGAGATATCTTGGCCTGAGGAGCCTGCTTCTCCTATTTCCTCACTGGGTTGACAGCCAACCCAACAAACTCCAAGGAGACCACAGAAGACGCCACAGCCTCAGATCCAGAGGAACATCTACTCACGTACGTCGCTCAACAGCTCCCATTTTAAATGCTAAAAGGGGGCCTGCACCTGAATTGTAAGCCATTAAAACCCTGGTTGTATCAGGCAAGAACAGGAGTTAGGCTGTGGGACGGTCAGAGGAAACTTTTTGAAAGGAAAGAAAACTTTTTGAAAGGAAGTAAAAGAGGCAATCCTCATGTAGCAATACCTTTCTCCTCCTCCACAGGAGGAGGAGAATTCCCATCAGAAGAGTGAGGTGGGCAGCTTCCATCCCCCTCCTGAGCAATTACATGTTCAGAAGTCAGGAGGGCACAAAAGCTGTCTCCTAGGCTAATACTCCGTATCCACATCATGGAGGCTGCAGGGCCAGGTTGGGTCTTTTTGTTCGTTAAAATAGACTTTCTAAGATGGTGTCATGGGCAGCCCACAACAAAACACCTCAGGACTGGACAATTAGTAAGGCCACAGAAGTGGGATTCATGTCTGGCTGGTGAAGTGGCCCTTAATGGGCATCTCTGCAGGAGAGGACCTATTTCTTGTTGTTCCCACATGGGGATGGGACAATAGGGCTGGACAGCCGTGTTATATGTTTATACTAAAGAAGGTCAGGAAGCCCTCTGGAAAGAAAAACAAAAGAGCGTTCCCCCAAGGGGGCTCATTCCTGATTCAGAGACAAGCCAGGGAGGTCTTCAGCTCAGAAAAGGACTTGAACAGGGCAAGACTGGGGGCCTGGTCTTTCTCAAGCAAGGACAAAAGCCATTGCCTTGAGTCTTGCTAAACGCCTTTCCCTCTACCTCTCCTTTCTGCTCCAGTGCAGCCCCGGGTTCAGAACCCCACCCCCGTTTCCTGGTGGAACCTTGTCCGTGTAGACGGAATATTGACTGAATCTTCCAGGGCTCTCCTTGCCCCGGGGGCAATTCGAGTTGAATCACGTACACCAAAGCTAGGCTACAAATAAGAAATTATTTTTCATTTATCTCAGGGAGAAGAAGCCACAAATGAGCAAATATGAGATTAATATAAGTGAGGGAGGATACAGTTTCTGCTTTATGTGGTGATAAGCCCCTTTTTTCCTTTTCATACTAATTATTATTATCATTATTAGTATTATTTTACCCCTCAATTGCCTTAGGATGTTATCCAAAAGGAAGAGCTTTATCGGCTGGTGAGAGCTCCACAGTATTATTTATTTCATGTAATAAAATGTATGTAATGATCATGATTAATGTTTGTTTATTGTTGTATCATTGTGTTTGCCTTCCAGTCTCAGTGTGATACTGGTTTAATTAAACTTGGGAGAAGGTGGGAGTGGGGTTGGGTGACTGTCTCCAGAACTTTGTACGATAATGGAGTCTGCACTTGGTGGCACTCACATGTTGATTAAGATGAAGATGTCCCCATAAATGACTGATTCTGTTTGTTCTTTTAAAGGAAAGTCCATTCACCACCCTTTATTGTGTAATTTACAGATAAATGTGTTGTGCCTCCGACCAAATGCTTTTATGTACAGAAATTGCAATGACAGTAGAAATTATGGTAATTGAAGAGTGCTCTGTTTGAGGTTTCTCCCTGATCACATGGAATGATCATCAGCATCTTTCTCGGCCATAATCGTGCCCCAGATTCCAAATTATTTTTTATTAGTTTGTTATCTAGTTTAACTGTTCAGGGAAGAGAAGGACTGAGAGGGGTTAGTGAATATTGTCTCTGCTGGTGGTTGATCGTCTAGCCTAAGGAAAAATTAGATAGGTCCAGTGGGGCCTTTTATTTATTTTTTTTTTTTTGCATTTCCGATGCACCCAAAGACAGTTTGCCAAAGACTCCTATTACACAGTTTCCTCATTTCCTGGGGAAAATCAAATGCACCTCCTAAATGGAAGCCATAGAGCTTTGAAATAAATTTTTATATTTCTTAAAGTTTTTAAAGCTGAATTCATATGTGCCTTAACATTTAAAGTACTTTCCAGTTTACAAGGCACTTCAGTATCTATTATCACCTTCTAGCATCATAACCTTTGAAGTGAACAGGACATGAAAGTTTTTTATATAGTATAATCCCATGATATACATATGATAGTACGTTTTCTGCAGCTTGCTTTTTTTTTTTTCCTTTTAAGAGAGAGGCAGGGGAGGGGCAGACGGAGTAGGAGAGAACGAATCTTAAGCAGGCTCCACATCCAGTGTGGAGCCGATGCAAGGCTCGATCTCATGACCCTGAGGCCATGCCCTGATCTGAAATCAAGAGTCAGATGCTTAACCAGCTGAGCCACCCAGGCATCCTTTGCTTTTTTTCCTTTTAATAATCTATTGTGGATATCTTTCCTGTCAATATGTAAAAATGTGGTTTAATTAGAGACTTTAGGATGCCTTCAGAATTTCCTTATTATAAACAATGCTGAATCAATATTCTGGTGGGTGGATATGTATATATATATATATATGTATATGCATATATATACACACATGCATGTATATACATGTGCATGTGTTCTGTGTGTGTGCACGTGCGCACCTATAAACATTTTGGCAAGAGAGAGTGTTTTGGATCCGAATATAAATAATTTAAATTTTTGAGACAGTCTGCCAGCTAACCCTCCCAGAAGATTTTTCAGTTTAGACCCTATGCAACAGTACATACAGGTTTCATTTTCTCATTCTCCTTCCAGCTCTAGAAAATATCAACCTTTAAATTTTTGCCGACTTGGAAGAAAAAAATTGTATCACATTATTATTTAGTTTGTGTTTTCCCAATCAGGAGTGAGTGGTGGCGTGCCTTTTAATATGTTTTTTGGTCACTCATATTTCCTCTTCATGGAATCGCTTGTTCACATTATCTGCAAATTTTTTTGTTGTTTTTTCTCATCTTGTTAATGTACAGAGACCTTACCTTCATGGTAACTCCTTGTGGATTAAAGACACTGTGCCTCCGTCTCTCGTTTGAGGTTTAATTTTGTTTACAAGGCTATACTCAAGATTTTTTTTTCTTTTTAAAGCATTGCATGCGGTCAGATCAGAATAGGGGTTCTCTGAGTGAAGAAAAGAGATTCAGAGAGAGGAAGTGACTTGCCCTTTCAGTGGGAAAACCAAGATTTGAATCCTGATTGATCAACCACCTCACACTGCATCTCTGTGGATGCCACCAGGACTGTTGTCTATAAATATGCACCTGAAAAGTGAGGAGGAAGTATGGTTTCTTATTTCCATGACTAGCCCCATCAGACCCCCCTCAGCCATCTTCAACTCTCCTTCCCCCTCGCCTTGAAGGACATTTCCGTGTATCTTTCAAAATTTACCATCAATCACGCCCCACTGAAGCTTTCCCAGACACTTTCAATGCAGCTTTTGCCTTCTCCGCCATTATGTGTTGGTGGCCTGGGCCTCTAGGGCAGCATTTTCAAAGTCCGCTTTGTGCGTCAGGTATTTATCTCATGGATCCCTCCTGCCCTAGAGAGTGAACTCTCAAAAGTTAAGGGCCTGTCGTAGATGAATTGCGTTAATTAACTGATTTTCTCCTCCCATATCCATGTCCTGGCAATGCACTCTTCAAATCTAGAGGTGGAGTGTATTCCCATACCCCTTGAATCTGGTCAGGTCTTGTCCCTTGCTTTGGCCAACAAAATGCAAGAGAGGCAACCTTGCTTTCAGAGGCAATCTTGCAGGATTCTGCTCACACTCTTTGTTCCCTACCATTGACATCTTGCCTGTTGAAGGACGAAAGACCACATGGAGTAGAGTCATCCCAGGGGAGGACACACATAAAGCCAGTCCTCACCCAGTCTGCCAAGTAGCTGCAGACACGTGAGGAATTTCAGCTGCAATCCGTTGAGCCAGACCTACACCAGAAAGAACTGATCAACCCATAGATTTATGAGCTAAGTAAATGTTTATTGTTTAAACCACATTTGGGTGCTTTGTTACACAGCATTAGATGACTAATAACAAACCTTTATGCAGTAAATTAAGCATGGTGTTATTGAGCACAACTGTGCATAGTTTCTGTGTCTTACTATTTTTGAATCCTTAAAATAGAGCCTAGCATGTTACACTGCACCTAGGAGGTGTAAATACTTGTTGAATTGAGTTCAGTCTCCTACTTTACCAGCAATTGAGAATCTAAATATTTAAAGGGATTCTTTGGGTAGGAACACACCACTTCTTTTCTTTCTTTCTTTTTTAGAGGTTTTATTTATTTATTTGAAAGAGAGTGAGTGAAAGAGAGCAGGAGTCAGGGGGAGGGGCAGAGAGTGAGGGATAAGCAGACTCCCCATTGAGCAGGGAGCCCCGTGTGGGGATCCATCCCAGGACCCTGGGGAACACGACCTGAGCCGAAGGCAGATGCTTAACCAACTGAGCCACCCAGGCGCCCCAGGAACACACCACTTCTTAAAGGCAGGCAGAGTCTGTCCACATTCATAGCATAGGGAAATTTGGAATAAGCAAAAGAGATTACTGGGTATTTCCAGTGGAAAATAATGCATTGTGTAGAGGACACTCATCTGAGTTATCTGATTCTAGTCTTTTGTTGCCGTTGAGCTATTTTATAGCTCGATAATTTGTAGAGAACCAACAGCAGTGCAAATGAATCTTGTCTATGGACATGCAAATGAATTCCATCCAGGGGAGAAACAACACCCCCCCACCCACATCACTATGACCATCACCACCATGGAGAAGCCACTTTTGCATCTATTTGCAAGTTCATTTTATTTACTTATTTTTTTAGAGAGAGAGCGTGAATGTGAGCTGGGGTGGGGAGGAGCAGAGGCAGAGGGAGAGAGAGAATCTCGAGCGGGCTCCACGGTGGGCACAGAACCCAATGTGGGGCTTGATCTCATGACCCTGAGATCATGACCGCAGCCAAAATCAAGAGGCCGATGCTTAACGGACTGCGCCACCGAGGTGCCCCTACAAGTTCATTTTAATATTCTTCATCTGTGTATATGATTCTTCTTTGGATTCTCCTTTGAATCAATTGTAACATCTGCTAGTTCTCTCATTTAATAAGGAGTTAAATAAAATATTTGTCACTTGTTCATTTTATATTTGTATGAGTCGTGGCTTTACCTTTGTTTGGAAATTATATTTCAGTAGCTTGAAAGATCCTTTCAGATGCCCAGTGGATTCACTGGAAAGAGCTATGCCTACTGGAAAGGAGAACAGCTCCTTGCTATCTAGACTGGTGAGGTTTTGTGTTCCGTAGTTTCTCTTGATCTGTGGCTGAAATCGCAGAACTGAAGCTCTAAGCTTTCTATGTGTGTCTATCTGTGTGTAATTCAGAAATGTTTGAGTGGGTAATGTTTTCATATCACTAGGGGATATTAATAAATTAGGTTGTAAAATATCTTAAAGGAGTTCTATTCTGATTGGTTTATAGAGATAAATACACACATTGTGTACATTACATCTTCCCAGAATATTGAACTTCTGGTAGGTACTTTAAGTGTTCCAGACTTAAAAGAAAAATATTCTTACAGAAACTAACTCAGAAATACTTTAATAATTGAAATTCACACAAATAAGGAAAATCTTTGGCAGACGACTAGTTTAATAATTTTTATGTAATGAAAACCACCATATCTTTTCTTATTCATCAGTGTCCGTTATGGTACAAGGAAACATGTTCATTATACTCGGATATATTTTTCTTAAACTTACACAAGTTAATGATCAAATAATGTAACATTGTTCCTACGTGATGTTTAAAGTTATGAAAAATGTAAATGTAGATTTGTGTTTAACAAAATGGAACCATTCTCACAAACTATTTCTTTCGACAGTAATTCTATTTTGTAGTATATCAGCTTGAAGATAATTTCCAAAATCTTTAGGTAACTTAAAACCTGGGCATAGTAATTGAGTTGATTAATGAATACTATTTGATATGTAGATCATTTCTAACTAAGATAAAATACTAAAGCATTGATTACTAAGCATAATTTCAAGTTTATAGGTTTTTGCTTTTTTTGTTGTTTTGAAATGCTGCAGAGATGTTATATACTTGGGCTAGGTTAATGAATGCATTTATTTTTGCCACTGAGGGTAGGGAATAGGGGCATGAATGGCAGTTGAATGTTCATGTGTGACAGACACGAACAGTTTTTAATTATCTATCCTTCATTTTTCTCCGTGAAATGGAAGTTAGTTACTTTGATTAAAGTTTTAATTAATATAAATATTTGAGACTATATTAAGAGCAATGGTCACAGAGAAATATAACTGCTGACATTAAACTGCTGACATGCTTCTGTTTCTCAAGGACAAGAATTTTGTCTTCAAGTAGTGGTTCTCAGGTTTATTTTCTTCTCCAGACACTCTTACACTCTCAAAACTTATTTAGGCCCCAAAGAGCTGTGGTTCTTGTAGGTTGTAACTAGGCATACTTAATATCCTAGAAACTAAAAACAATAGCATTTTTAAATACTTATTTATTGATTCATTTGGAGCTAGCGGTGATGAATGCATGGCACATGAATACCATCCTAGTGTTATTATGAAATCAATTCTGGCCTCAGACCCTCTGGGATCTCTCCTAAAGTATCAATTTGTTGATACTGAAAGGGTCCAATAAAGAACAAAACTTGGAAAGTGAATTCTCTTTACCCTGGTTTTATATATACCTGCATCTGAAAAGCTATGAAATGTGTTAAAATCTTAGCAAAGGTTTGCAGGATTTTTAAGGATGTATTTCCCTGGTTTACTGTCTTTTCTGCTAATAGAAGGTTATTAATTCTTCATGTCATCTGCCTAAATAACAAAGATCCTGTGTCTTACCACCAAAGTAAATTTCTATGCTCTATTCTGGCTATTGAGTTCTTGTTCATGTAAGAAAACAAATATTCCTCACTTATGAAAGAGTTAAGGGTTCTTGGTTCTTTACAGTCATGTCATCCTCTATGATTATTTTTTTAATGCTTGATCGTCTCTTTGAACTAATGGGTAACCAAGTGTAGTGCCTCAGACACCTGTGGTCCTAGGTTTACCAAGCATCCAAATCTCCTTTGACAACTTTTTTGATGATTGCCCATGCAAAATCATATCCTAAGCATAAAAACTAAGATAAAACCTCCAAGTTATCTTTTGTATCTAAAACTATTTTTGCAATTTCTTACAAGCTCCCTGGAAAATCATAAAGGATTTTTCTTTCACCTTATGAAGAAGGAGGGTGCTAGAAATAATTAGGCTTGTTTGAAATGTTACTACTGATGAATTGCATGGGAAGGATTCACAAGTCAGAAGAGATGCTTAGCCTCCTCTGTGTTAAATCCACATGAAGTGTTAGTAATTTACCTATTTCAGAAATTGTATGCTGAGGGAGCCTGGGTGGCTCAGTTGGTTGGGCGTCTGACTCTTGGTTTTGGCTCAGGTCATGATCTCAGGGTCATGGAGCCTGGGTGTGGAGCCTGCTTAAGATTCTCTCTCTCCCTCTCCCTCTGCCCCTCTCCTGCTCGCGCACACTCTTTCTCTTTCCTCTCTCTAAAAAAAGAAATTATACACTGTATAGGGAGTTCCTAGAGATTTGTCAGTGTCTTCACCCTCCATGACAGGTTTCTGTTGATCAGAGTCCTGAAGATATTAGGCCACAACAGTGTTATATTATCAGCCATGATTTTGGTTATGATTTAAAATGCTTGCTAAGTCATTACCTGACTTTAATTCAAATCTAGCATCTTCTAGGCCAGTGGTTTTGGATTGGGGATATACTATGGAGTTGTATAAAATTATATGTCTTGGCCATGTTCCAGACTTACTGGATATCTTGACTTGATATTCTTGGTATGTTCTTAGTATATGCCTGGTTTATTCTTGTTAGCTCATACTCACACACACTTCCATATATCTCACAATTATTACATGCTATGGCTCAAGATTTTTCCCTTTATTAAAAATTACGTTCAGGGAGCCTGGGTGGCTCAGTCAGTTGAGCATCCAATTCTTGATTTCGGCTCAGGTCACGATCTCAGGGTCATGAAATGAAGTCCCGGGTCGGGCTTGATGCTCAGCGGGTAGGGAGTCTGCCTGTCCCTCTCCCTCTACCCTTCACCCCACTCATGAACACATTCTCTCTCTCTCTAAAATAAATAAATCTTTTGAAAAAAATTATGTTCAACTACTTTTGTAAGTCTATGTAACACTTACTGTAACATTTCCTGAACATTTCTTTGAAAATAGCCTGAATCATCCTTAAATACAATATTATGCAATGACATTATTATCCTTTGTTTTGTTTTGCTCAAAGCAGCCAAATTTCTTGTCAATTGCCTCCTTCTTTTCATGAACTCTTGTCAGATCTTTCACTTTTGGAAACCATCAGTGATAAATTAACCACAGCCATTTTAAGCCACCATCATCTACAGATAGCGTATTTTTTATTTGTTTAACTCTGATGCTTGCCTGAGGCCTCTGCCCCCAGCTCCAGGCTAGAGTTCCTGCGCTCACCAAAGGACATAAACAAAGAAGGCTCATCTGAGAGCTCCTTGGAAAAAGACTGTACCAGGTACTTCAAACTATTGAAACTTCAAAGAATGGAAGGCTGAACATGCAGGCTCCTGGTGGCATAGCTTAAACACCTTGCAGACCATTCCAGTGGGCTGAGTCAGGATTTCCAGGACTCTTTCTCATTTGAAAAGCTGATGACTTCAAAAGATTTTTCACCCAAGATCCAGCAGAACAAGCTTGGGCTGAATGAACTGAAGAAGGAGGTTTTACTGGAGTTATTTGTAATATTGCTGATTCTATTTTACGGTTTTATTTTCTAAATATAAAAGGAAGCCCTTTCTCTTTCTTGCCAAGCTATCTGTAGCTCATTACAATTCAGTAGACTGCTTTTGAAAAACTAAAAATGAAACATTAAAAAATATATATATATATTCTCACTGGCATCCCTTTTTCTGAACCATAAACTCTCGCGGAGCATCCTTACTTGTCTTGGCCATACAGTTATTTGTGAGGTTCAATAAGACTCGGTTGTTATTTTATCAGGATATGATTAGAAAAATTGGTTATGCAGTCAAGGCCTTGGCTGGCAGGTCACATTTGAGAATGATGCTCATATCATCAGGCATCGTCAGTCGCTTTTAAGGAACTAAGATTGACTTTCTGGAGCCAATGCTTAGGAGGTCCTTCCAGGAAAACTGGCGGCCTGGTACTCAGCCTACAGGGTCCCAGGGCTAAGGAAGGGTACTTCTTGGTAGGCCAAGAAATTTGGACTATTTTGGAAGGAGCAATTCTCCAAAATGTATAGGTACTGCATGTAGGTAAAATCTGGTGGAGAGAGTTTCTTGGGGCTTGGCTTCTTAGCCTCAGGATAGCAAATAACAGAGGGCTTTAATCTAATATTTCACATGGAAACGTTCAGCAAACCAACTGGAGAAAACTTACAAGCTAAGTTAACGCTCTTGCCGTGCCTCTGTAAATAATGAGGCCAGAGCTAAGGAGACCAGCCTTATTTATGATCAAGAATCATCTTCCTTTGAGTGGAGACTGTAGGGAAATTTGGAATAAGGAAAAATATGGTGGGTATCTCTAGTGGAAAACTACATTATTGGGGACAGACCCTTCTGGGTTTTCTGGTTCTGGCATTCATTGCCTTTGAATTGTAAGGTACAGGGAACTAAGTGGTGGCAATGCTAATGATTCTGTGGACACGCAACTTCCTCCTTCTGAGCAGAGGAGCAGCCCTCCCTCACTGTCACTGGGGAGCAGGCCGTTTTGCATCCCTTTACAGGTTCATTTCAATACTCCAGATCTAAAAATGTGGCTGTTCTTTGGATTCTCCTTTGAACTGGTTCAAAGTTCATTGTTCCCTCATTTTGTTTAATGACTTAAATAAAAATTTTGTCATGCGTTCACTGATGAGAGGCATGATTTTCTCCTTTTTTTAAAAAAATTATCTTTTGGAAAAAAGAAGAAGAAGAATGTAGCAGGAGGGGAAGAATGAAGGGGGGGAAATCGGAGGGGGAGAAGAACCATGAGAGACGATGGACTCTGAAAAACAAACTGAGGGTTCTAGAGGGGAGGGGGGTGGGAGGATGGGTTAGCCTGGTGATGGGTATTGAGGAGGGCACGTTCTGCATGGAGCACTGGGTGTTATGCACAAACAATGAATCATGGAACACTATATCTAAAACTAATGATGTAATGTATGGGGATTAACATAACAATAAAAAAATTTAAAAAAAATTATCTTTTGGGGCGCCTGGGTGGCTCAGTGGTTGGGCGTCTGCCTTCGGCTCGGGTCATGGTCCCGGCGTCCTGGGATCGAGCCCCGCATCGGGCTCCCTGCTCTGCAGGAAGCCTGCTTCTCCCTCTCCCACTCCCCCTGCTTGTGTTCCCTCTCTCGCTGTGTCTCTTTCTGTCAAATAAATAAAATCTTTAAAAAAAAAATTATCTTTTAACAATAGACAGTAAGCTATAATCATACTGTTTGAAGTCTACACCTGGACCAGTATTTTTACCATGAAGGTTATGTAAGGACAAATCCCTTCTCTCTGGGTCTCCTTTGTCTGCCCAGGACCCATTTTCCCATCTTCTCCTTCCCAAGTTTTAGTTCCTGCTTTCCGGTGGGGCTGAGCACACCCCCACACCTAGCCTGTGCGTGAGATCCAGGTCTGGCCAATCTGAGCGATATGTTCACCCTGTCTCCTATGATTGGATAGGGTTGATAATTTCACCCAAGCCAGGCAAGCCAGAGACAGTGAGACTCAGTTCTAGATTTTTGGTTGGGAAGAGATATTTCTGCTGGACTTACTGAAAGAATAGGCTGTTAGCCTATAAATGCTGCTGACCCTCATGTCACCACATGGGAAAACCCCGCCCAAATGGGGCCACACAGAGGGAAATGGAGCCAAAAAGAGAGAGAGAGAGACTGAGAGACAGAGTGACCAAGTCCTGACAACTATGTTTGAGCCAATAAACAGGTTTCTGTCATTTCTCAAGGGAAGAATCCTGATGAATCCATTTCCATGAATTGAATCCGTAGGCTCTAAGGCCTGCCTACTAGAGCCAAAGGGAGTCTGTTTTCAAATTGATATTGAAGCAAGAAGTCTATTATTATATTATGATTACTCACTCAGTAAATATTACAGAAGAGAAATTTCTGTTTTAAACCCACATTCCAGAACGGAGTCTTACTGACTCTAACTGGCCTGATTTATAGCAGTTGGTCAACCCTTTGAGGTTGCAGTAGAGGGTTGAGTAGAGTGTATTTGCATCCTCCAGCCTTGGAGACTCACTCAGACGCTTTTTTGCCAGCATCACTCCCACCTCGACCTTGCTTACTCCATCAAAGCCTCAGCCATGAAAGGAGGGCTCCGGTGTCAAACCAGAAGACCCCGCTGCTGTCATTTTAGTGCAAGCTAACAGGAGGCATACAGACTTGGCCCGTTGTCATGCCAGCCTCCTGGGGGAAACGGACAAAGCCCCCTTAGAGCTGATTAACAGAAGCAGTTTTACCCCGGGTTTTCCTCCAAAGCCAAGTTCTAAATCAGAATCACAGAGGTATAAATATTTGATGTTAATGCAGGCCTTCTTTAATTGCACTGTAAAGATGTTTGGAAATTGTAAACAGACAGGGCACTTGGGGAAAGACAAAGGTACGCTTGGAAATCTGGATTAGCCGGAAATGCATGGTGACCGGTAAATATGACTATTGAGTGTTGAAAAAAGAATCCCTCTTTTAGGTGCTTTTGCTGAAAGAAATAGAGGAAATAGTATTTGTGACAGCAAGCCCATAATTTTGCATGCATGGCTTAGATAAGGCATAGTAATTTGGATATGGTTTTCTTCTAGAATGCTGTTCTTAAGGAATTATTGATCATCTTAGGGACGGCTGTACTCGTGGAGTCCTTCAACAAACAAATTTTGAGCTTATGTGCTTGGGCACCGTGTAATCATGCATGTATGTGTGTGTATGTGTGTGTATGTGTGTGTGTGTTGGATTAGGGGGTGTTAAAAAGGTTCTGTAGTAACATTATTCTATCAGGGTTTTAGCTATAAGAAGTTATGTCTTAAGTATACATTTTGATGTGTGGTCGGTAGAATTTCAACACTGAATGCAGTAAAGGGATTCTATTGTACTTCTTAAAAATTATATCCTGGGGGTGCCTGGGTGGCTCAGTCAGATAAGCAGCAGATGTTTAACCAGCTGAGCCACCCAGGTGCCCCAATAAAAAAAATCTTTAAAAAAATTATATCCTGAAAATTACAAGCACATTGAAAATGAGAAGATGTGACCTCCATTATGCATATATTCATATTTCCCAATCTTGCCAGAACTGAAAGAATCTCCTAGGATTCTTTATAAAGTATAGATGCATTTTGGGATTTTTAACAAGTTCTTAATGATCAGGAAATTTTAGGAAACACTGTAACTGTGCCAACCTGTACAATATTATATATGAAATAGAATGTTTTTGTATGCATAAATGTGTGTACAGTCTTGTCTTTCTTTGTACAACATCAGTGTTCCCCTGCAAGACAGGATACCTGTCCAAGATTAAGATTAGTCACCTCACCTTGCTGGTTTTTTGTGAGACTCCAATGTAGGCAAATCAAAGGCCTCCTCCTCCTCTTTGCACATACTTCTAACTGTAAATATATTGTGTATTGAGATATACATGACTGTTTTCCCCAAAAGATTATGAGGTCTTTGATGGTAGAAGCACATCATCCATCTTTTTGACTCCAGAACTTCAAATAGGGCTGGCACAGAGTCTGAGCACAAATATTTATAGACCTATAATTCTATTAAAACATCGTATAGGAATGTACCAAGAGAAGTGGTAGGTTCTTGAGAACCATTAATGAATACAATGAAAAAGAGTTCTATGGTTTTCCATAGTCAGTGTCTATAGGCCATTTCCAGTGAACTAGGTTCATATGTAAAATTCTCAGTGGCTATCTGACTTCAAAGAAAAGTAATAATTAAATCTGTCTACAGATGTAAGCATGATCCTAGCCCTTGGTCTGCGGGATTTCTGTCTACAGAGCTGTCTTAAAACAGTGAAATGAAATATTGCTGTTTGTCTAACTTATGGGCAAAAGTATTTTAAATAAATTAATGTTTCCTTGAGTCTCAGCTTACAATACAAGTACAATTGATACCCAGGCTGCCCGGTGCTGAGGTTTATTGAATGCATAATGTGGCACTTTTGTTTGATATGATATTGTGGGAAAAGTTACAATCTCGCCTTTGGAATAAAAAATTAAATGTTTTGGAAGGGGCAGAGAGATTTTGTGCCAAAGTATGTAGCCATCTCCTGTGGAAGTGTTTTAGGGACTGGATAGTTTTTCAACTAGATATGTATCAGTTTTAATTATAATGTTAAGTAGTTCTCCTATTTTGACTAGACATGCTTATTATAAATAAACTCGATTCATCTATGAAATTACACTCTGAAAGGCATTTCATAATCCAAGATAAGAATTAAAATTCGGTTTGAATTATCATAATGTGCTGATCACCCTAAACATTTCTCAGGCAGGCTCCTTTCTACATGTACCATACATACATTACTGCAGAGGATTTGCCCCATTTCAAGGCTTAGCCACTCAAGATTGCAGACAGACTGCAGTCTTTGGGGTCCAACACGCCTGGTTTGAATATGGCTTTGTGACCCTGCCTGGCCCAACAACCTCTGACCAGTCATGTTGCCGCCCTGGGCCTCATTCCCTCATCTGTTCACTGGTGATAACAACACTCCCCTAATATGTGGTCCAGGGCTGGTTTCATGGGCGTGCAATCTGTGCATTCACGAAGGGCTCTGCACTTGGTTTACTGATTTGCTAGCGCCATCTTGAAATTCTTAATTTTTCTACAAGGGGTTCTACCTTTTATTTTTTTTTATTTTTATTTTTTTTAAAGATTTTATTTATTTATTTGACAGAGAGAGAGGCAGCGAGAGAGGGAACACAAGCAGGGGGAGTGGGAGATGGAGAAGCAGGCTTCCCGCGGAGCAGGGAGCCTGATGCAGGGCTCGATCCCAGGACCCTGAGACCATGACCTGAGCCGAAGGCAGACGCTTAACGACTGAGCCACCCAGGCGCCCCCAAGGGGTTCTACCTTTTAATTTTGCACTGAGCTGCACCAGTTATTAGCAGGTCCTCCCATGGTGTGGATGGTTAAATGCAGTAACAAATGTAGGATTCAGGGCACTCAGTAAACAGGAGTTCCCTCTGGTCTTAGGCTGTGGAATGACCCCATAAACTGCCTTCCCAGGATCATCAGCTGTCCGAAGAGCCTCGACACAGCTGGCATGGTCCTTCTTCATCTAGCTCCACATCCGAAGCCTGGATTTCAAGATAAAGGTGATTATTCCTGGAGGATACTCATGGAAAGGAGTCTCTTTTTAACTGTAGTGCCCTTTGGCTTTATTTAGAATGTCCCATGCACATGTATTAAGTCTTGATTTTTTTTCCTTTAAAAGAAAAAATGAAAAGAGAATTGGACTAAGAATTCTAATCAGAATTCTCAGATGGATAAATCATTATCTCATAGACTCTTGATTTCCCAGAGCCAAAAGAAAGATCTTCAGTTTCCTCCAAGTGTTGCTCTATCCTTTAGTTAATTTTAGCCCCACTTGCTTTCCACTGATACCACTGCTTGTATTATATGTGTGTGTGTGTGTGTGTGTGTGTGTGTGTGTGTGTATATATATATATATATATATATATATATATATATACATATGGCAGCAGTAGTTTCTAGGTTGGAGAAGGGATTTTTCTGTGAACCCAAGAATGGAAGATGGAAGTCTTAAGAATCTTACATTCTTTCCTTTTCTCCTTCTGCCTCTCTAACTACATCTTTCACACAGACTAGGTCACTCTTTCTATGCATCCCACCGAAATTTCAAAAGAAATTAGAAGAAACTAGGCAAAGCTGAGGTGCAGTTCTTTTGAAGAACTATTTTATTGGATTAAAGCCTCATTGTAATGAAGGAGGGCATTTCCATCTAAAGGAGGTGCTGGTTGAGGTTCTATGTGTGGTGAAGGGGTAGGGAATTGGTTTGGGGTAATCATGCACCCTGGAAAAGTCTCCTCAAAGGTCATGAAAATTCAGGCAAAGCCAAAGCCACAGTTTTGACCTGCTTTGTCTGCCAGAGCTTCAGTGAGTGACTTATTGGTGTTGGGCCAAACCATTTGCAAAGGAGCAATACTATTTACCCCACTTTCGACAGCTTTCAAGAATCTGAGAACTTGCAAGTCCTAAGAGTGTGCTACCGAGGGCATTTTCTTCTATGGCTATTCAGTGTTTGAGTTGCCCTTTCCACTTGTAAATTCATCTGCCATCCTGCTCTTAGACTTCTCGGCGTTTAAGTCGGTCTTAGGGTCTGCAGTGGAGTCTAGGATCAAATGAAATCCCCCCCTCGAGATCTACTCCCCTTGCTCCCTCCATCTCTCCCTATTTTGAAGAGAGGACTCCATGGTTGCTGTTTAAATCAAGGCACACACGGATTTTCCATCCAGAGCCATGGATGTCTGGGCTGCACCTGCCGAGGAGCTATTATCTGATCTTTCTGGGAAGTTTACACTCTCTCTAGTAAACCTCTTCATGTTGACTCAGAACAGTGTTTTATGGTGTAAAAGATACTTTGCCTCTGAGTGTTAAAGCCACTTTGCACCTGGCATAAAGAAGAGAATTTTAGGAAGGAAGACCTTGATGAATTCACTGAATGCCTTTCATGTGACTTTTTCTGCGAATAAACCTCGGTATTCTCCCACTCCCACCAAGCTTGAACAATCATTTCTTAACCCTGTAGTTTGGGCTCTGAACATGAAGACTCTTTGGCTCTGATTTAATTGCAGGCTGACAAAGACTGGGCCTTCTTAGAAAGGTGCCACCAGACGCCACAGAGCTGAGGCACTGAACCGCGGCAAGGGGGTGGATTTTTATGTTGATGCAAAATGCCATCATAATATTTGAGAAGTTGGTTTTTGATACAGATTTCAGGGAATCAGAGAAAAGGGTAAATTTTGTTTAAAGAACTGGTTTTGGCTCTAAGGGTAAGGTTGCCTTTAGCATCTCAGCATGGGCACTATTTTCCTGAATAACCCCGTGAACGACTCCCCTCTCCCGGCCCTCCTGCTGGGGGTGGGGGTGGGGGAAAGGGGAGGTTTTGGTGGCTATTAAAATTCCCAATCTCAGAAGCTTCAGAAAGAAAATGCATAGAAGTTTTCACATATTTGAGTATGTCATTAATTCTTATTGTCAATGGGGAGGAAAAAAATCTGCAATCGAGAGGTAATGAAAAGACTCCAAGAAGGTAGGGCTCAAGCTTGGCTGCAAAGTGAAATCTACTAAGGAATTCTACAACATCCTGATGCCCGGGGACACCAGACATTGATCTCAAAATCTCCAGCCATGGGGACTGAGCTAAGCCCAATGTGCCACCAGGAATGAGCATCAAGACTCGATGGATTTTTGAGGGGCACTTGCCAGTCTGACTGTTGGATAGGCACGCAGGTGTGACACAGCCGTGAGAGAAGTGGGCTTCCCTCAAGCTGAGCCAAGAGAGAAGGAACAACCTCGATGGTTTATGGTGGTCGTTAGTGCTCTGTGACCCGGTGACCACAGAAACTGTGAGTCAAGTAGAAGAATGTGGGGAAAATATGAGGTCCCAGTGGAGGGGAAGTCTTACCGAGAGTATCTACAAAATTAAGACCTGTAAATCACTAGGATCAGGAAGGGAGAGATGAGTAAGTAATTTAGATGTCATAAAGCACCTACTGTAAAATGTTTGTGCCTGCCTCCACCCTGGAAAAAATCAGAGAATAAAAGTAACAGTGCCTACAGTTCGAGCTTGACAACATCCCCTCTGTCCCCCTGTCTGTATGCTAGGGGGCTGAAGTCTAAAAAGGAGAGAGGGAGAGAGGGAGGAAAAAATTATTCTGGGCCATCCACTCACTGTTTGTTGAGTGCTTCATAGAGATACCAAGCCAAAATAAATGTTTAAAAAACATGATTTAATGAGCGAATAGGTGCTATACTCAAAATAATGTCTGTTCTTCCCTTGGTTGAATGATAATAATAAGAAGGGATGGGTGTTTCCTTTTAAGCATAGCTAGTATTACAAAATTAGCAGAAATGGTGATTTCATCCTGTTCGGTCTGCAAAATAGGATTTGGAAAAGCATTTGGGATTTTCATCAACTCCACGCTGTCGCCAGAGACTTTTCCGGCCACAGAGATAAGGCGAGCTGTCCAGGTGGGGGGAGTTCGAACGCCATTTAGGGATGAGATTGGAATGTCCATCTTTCCAGCGCACAGAATAATGGCCCCTTGCATCATGTAATCGAATCCTGTTTCTGTCTCCTTAATTTCTCTTCAACCTCCAATCCGTTCGCCTTCCTGCTAGAATCTCTTCAGCTTTCTGGTCTCCTCTCTGAAAAACAGACAGGACAAGTGTGATCATGAGATTAACATTTGGCTCAAGGTCTTAAAAACAAAATGAGTGCCTAAACCAAAAATTAAAGTCTTGAGATGCCGGTGTTCCTGTTCCCTCTTCACTCCTGCCGGGCTAGGAGGACCGGGTTTTTCTTTAGGTCTTCACGGTGCTTGGATTTTCAAGAACCCCGACATCTCTAAGGAACACTGCTTTGCATTTCCTTAGAGGCTGTTGGATTCTGAATGACCTAGGGGATGACAGGGACCAGTGTCTCATTCTCAAAGCTCTGAGGGATTTCCTTGTACCAGAAAAGCCCATTGCCTGTTCATTCCAGAAATTCAACTCGGGATGCATTTCCATACTATGGCATTGAAGTGCCCTTTGAACAGAGGCTCTGAGGATAACTTTTTCTGGCTCCCCTTCATTTGGGAAGAAAAAAAGGATCCATAGTATTGTCTTCTAACGTTAAGCAAATTCTTTTTTGAAAACGTCTATTTAAAAAGTGGTAATAAATCTATGCCCCAAACTGAATTCTTTGCACAAGCCCTAGAATTCTAAACCTCTGTGTGGCTGGAATCTGGGGCAATTACACCTAAGGGCCAGACCTGTGGTAATGCCCCAAATTACTTTCTGGAAGGGGTGGCCGGGGGGCGGGGTGGTGTTCCCATTATTTTAAAAGCAAGACTTCAAACCAAATGTTTCTCTCTTTATTGATCTGCTTTCATCTCCTTTCATTGCATTTCCTGTTTGGCTTTTTCCTCTTCTTTTTTTTTTCTTTTTCCACCCCGGTGGTGAACACCCTCAAATTGGTGATTGAAGACCTTGGAGGTGCTGTTTACAAAGGCTATTAATGTCCCAGTCCTCATTTCCTGTTTTACTGGCAACAAGCCTGACACAAAGCCCTCCTTGGTAGACACTAAAATATTGGCGAGGCCCCACTGAGTTTCTCAGTTTGCAGATAGCAGAGGATTGAGGACGAAAGGCGTCTGCTCTCGCCCGGGGCTGGCAAGGAAGGCTCCCTTTTGTAGCTCTTTGAAGAGAATATTAGAGAATCACTGAATAATTCAGCTGGAAGGGACTGTGCACATCTTTGGGATCCAGAGGCTATTGATCTCGCATCTACTCACGTTGACAGGACTTGAGGATGGGGTTCAAGAGGATGGAGAACACTTGGCTTCATATGTCTGGGTGTGTACACATGCGTGTGTCTCCCCTTTTGGGGAGAGATTCTCTGACCCAAAAAATCCTAAGAACCACTGAGAGTGCAACCCCTCTCCCCTTTTACATGTGCAAACAAGTCGAAACCAGCTAAAATGGTCTTTTCTACTTTTGAGTGTAATGCATTTGTTGTCAGGCTTATCATTTGTTACCTACGTTGGTGTCCTACATGGACTCCTTTTGTATAATTACCTCTGCTTTAGGGTCTTGGTTTCCTTCCCTCTGAAATAATGAGATTGTATTTGATCAGAGTTTTTCAACTCTTGAGAAAAGAAGCATAGGAAGAGAAGGCCAGGCCAGCAGACACTAGAATCAATCAGAACTGGGTTCAAACCCAGCCCAGTCACTTGTGAGCGCTGAAAGCTTTGGTAAGTTCCTTAATCTATTAAGGCCTGTAATAACTTCATTAATATAATGAAGAGAATAACAGTAGCTACCTCATTAGGTTATCATAGGAATTAAATGAAATAATGTGTGTGATTGCCTAACACGTAGTATTCAATAAATGTTAAACACTCTCTAAATGACTATTGTTATGTCATGGTGGACAAAATGGATAACGTCCACACAGGCGACACGTTTCCATAGAGGCACCCAGATTCTGAAAAAAAAAAAAAAAAAAAAAAAGTCCAAAAAAGAATTTCGGGAAAAGAAATAGCTAATTGTGCATGTAAGCATCTTACCTGGTCACTTTGTACCAGAAATCGCAGGTCACTACAAATGAGGCATAGGTAGGTTGGCTCTGGGTGGTGGGTAATCCCCACTGTGGCTGCATCTTCATGCCCTCTTCCCCCACTGAACAAAGCAGATGGCTAAGGCACTCTGTGAAAGTCATGTTGTGATTTAAAGAACTTTGATTCTGCTCTCATAGATAGTTTTTGAAGGCCAGCCATTCACCAGCTTGGGTATATCAATATCAGGAATGATGAACTACTCGGTACAGGGTATCAGAGAGTAAGCCAATATTATTACCATCATCCCTATCCTCCTCATCATCATTTCAACTGACTGTTACCACATTTTTTAAAAGGGTTTATTTATTTATTTGAGAGGGAGAGCATGAGCAGGAGGAGGGTCAGAGGGAGAGGGACAAGCAAGACAAGCAGACTCCCCACTGAGCAGGGAGCCTGATGTAGGGCTTGATCCCACGACCTGATCATGACCTGAGCCAAAGGCAGATGCTTAACCCACTGAGCCACCCAGGCGCCCCTGACTTCCACTTTTGAGAATCACGGTACAAGATTATCTTTGAGGTGCTCTTTCATTTCTAACAATCTATGGCTTTTTGAACATTTAAAAATTGTTCATATTAAATAATTCAAAATATTTATGTTGGATTTTTAAGATGAAAGAAAAATGTTACATATGCATACATACTTACCGACCTAAGTTAAGTAGATTAGCAATGCATTTGACACTCTCATAATCGAAATGTCGTCGTTTCATTCCCTTTTCTTTCCATCTCTATTCTGTTCAGTCTCGTATGCTTTTGAACAAAGGGACTCCTACACTAGATATTCATCTGTGACTTTATTCCCTCCGCATTGTTTCTTGAACTTCTTCAGTGTTGATGTGTAGCGACGGAAAATGTAATCTTCATTTCTTTGTCGTAACCATCCATCCTCCTATCCCTATTCTCCTATCTGTGGCTATTTGTGTTTCTTCAGGTTTGGGGGTCATTTTGCTTTTGTTAGAACGAACTTTGCTGCTATCACCCATCTTGTTAATGTCTACTGCGAGACATTTTGTAAGTTGCACTTCGAAGGGTAAAATTAATTATTTGTGGGGTATTTGTTTTCTTTAATTTACTAAATAGTAAATGCAAACCCGTTTTCCAAAGTGGTTGATCTAACTTACAGACTTCTACCAGTAGTGTGTAATAATTAATATGATCTACAAAACGTAATCCAATCAGACATTTAAATTTTTGCCAATCCATTAGTTGTGAAATCATATCATTGTGGCTTTGATGCACAATTTCCTGGTTTCTAACGATCATCAGCATCTTTTCCTACGTTTATTGGCCATTTGTGATTCCTGTTTTGAAAAGTCTGATAAAGAATTCTGCCAAGTTTTCTATTGGGCTGCTTATCTTTCTTCTAGGTGTTTTGTAGGAGCTTTTATACATTTTGGGTCCCCCCCCTTTTACTGGTTACATGTATTACAAGCATAGCTCCCTCCAACTTAAGCACTTCATTCTCTTCAGAGAGTCTTTTGATGAACAGAATTGATCAATCTTTTCCTTTGTGATTTGTGCTTTACTTTAAAAATTTGTTTAAATAATCTTACCCTATCCCAAAGCTTCAAGAAATTCTCATCCAAAATTTTTATGATGTTGCCTTTCACATAAGGCCTTAATCTGCCTGGTGATTGATTTTTACGTAGAGAGCAAAGGGGGCGCTCAGTTTCATATTTTTGCGAGTGAGTAATTTCACCCATCTATCATACCATTTTTGTCGTGAGGCAAGCTTCCAGACAGGTGCAGCTCTGTTTCTGGATTTTCTCTTCTGTTCCATTGATCTCCTTGCCTACTCTTGTTCCAGTATCATAGTGTCTTAATTGCTGGAGCTTTTTAAGAAGTCAATATCCAGTAGGGTAATCCTCCCTGTGTTCTTTCTTGACTGTTCTTGAGTCTTCTCTTTTAGCTGAATGTCAAATTCAACTCCCATTGAGATTTTGAATGAAACCACATCAATCTATAGAAAAATCTGGATGCCAACCAAATTTCTTATTGTATTAATCTTTTCTATTCCTCCATGTAGTTAAAAAAAAATGTCTCTCAATATGATTTCCTAATTTTCTCTGCGAGGTTCTGGCACATCTTCTATTTAATTTATTCCTACATATTTTATATTTCATGTTGCCACTGTAAATCATATTTTTTTTGTTATGCTCTCTAACTGTAGATGGTGTTTGGAAAAGCTCGTCACCTCTGTATATTGATTGTTTATATACTGGAACCTTGCTAAACTCTTTTTAATTTCTGTAATTTTTCAGTAGCTAATTTTGGATTTCCTAAATAGACACACAACATTATTTGCAAGCAGGGGCATTTTTATTTCCTTTCTCATCCTTAAACATATTGTTGTTTTCTTTTTCATGTCTTACTGCACTTTCTAGACCCCCCGATGCAATGTTGACTAGAAGTGGTGATAGTGGCTGGCCTTATTTTCTTTGAGATAGCAAATAGAACACATTGTCACTTCAACATTTTGTAAATGCCTGCCTTAGATTTTTTTTCCCCTAATACACCCTCTACAAGATTAAAAAATTCTCCTTTTTCTAGTTTGATGAGCGCCTTTTTAGTGAATGGACAATGACACATACTGAACACTTTTTCCTGCATCTGATAAGATGACCATGTAATTTTGTTCCTTAATTTCTTAATAATGGTGAATTAATTCCTTGATTTCCAAATATTAAATCAAGCTTGCATTCTAGAGATAAACCTAACTTGCCATGATGCATTATCTATTTTATGCATGAGTGGATTCTGTTTGCTAATATTTTGTTAGAATATTTGTTTATTTTTACATGAGTGAAGCCTTGAGTGGTTTTGGAATCACAATTATACTAGTCTCATTGAACGTGCCATGAAGTGTTCCCTCTTTTATTCTTCTCAGGAAAAATTTGTGTTTGTTTAGAATACTTTGTTCTTTACAAGTTGCTAGAACTCACCAGAAAACTGTCGAATGGGAGTGTTTTTCCTGAGGAACCAAACTATGAATTCAATTTCTTTAATGATTATAAGACTATTCAAATTTTCTATTTCTTCTGAGTTAGTTTTTTAAGTTAAAACCTTTTGTAAGAATCTGTCCATATTATCTGTTTTTAAATGTCTTAGAATAAATCATTACTAATAAGTCAAACAGAGAAAGACATGTATCATATGACCTCACTGATATGAGGAATTCTTAATCTCAGGAAACAAACTGAGGGTTGCTGGAGTGGGGGGTGGGGTGGGAGGGATGGGGTGACTGGGTGATGGACACTGGGGAGGGTATGTGCTCTGGTAAGCGCTGTGAATTGTGCAAGACTGTTGAATCTCAGATCTGTACCTCTGAAACAAATAATGCAATATATGTTAAGAAAGAAAAAAAAAAAAGAAGAATGTAGCAGGAGGGGAAGAATGAAGGGGGGAAATCGGAGGGGTAGACGAACCATGAGAGATGATGGACTCTGAAAAACAAACTGAGGGTTCTAGAGGGGAGGGGGGTGGGAGGATGGGTTAGCCTGGTGATGGGTATTGAGGAGGGCATGTTCTGCATGGAGCCCTGGGTGTTATGCACAAACAATGAATCATGGAACACTATATCTAAAACTAATGATGTAATGTATGGGGATTAACATAACAATAAAAAAAATTTTAAAAAAAGAATAAATCATTACTAATTTTATCATCTTTTTAGTCTTGGCAGCTCAGTGGTGATTCCCATTTTCATTTCTAATATATTTATTGGCTCCTTTCCCCCCTTTAATCTTTATAAGTCTTGTCAAAAGCTTATTAATTTTATTAGTCCTTTAAGAAAACCAACATTTGATTTTGTGGATACTCTATACTACACATTTATTTTTCATCTCATTAATATCTGCTGTTATTTCTATTATTTCCATCCTTCTATTTTTGAATTTATTATTGTCAAACCAAGTTAGATGCTTACCTTATTCAATATCAGCTTACTTTTTAATATAACCACTGATATACAAGTCTATAACTCTTCATTTAAGAAACCTTTAATCTCCACTTTTTAAAAAGATTTTATTTATTTAGAGCACATGTGTATGATTGGGGGGAGGGACAGAGGGAGGGAGAGAGAGAGAATCTCAGGCAGAGTCTGTGCTGAGCACAGAGCCTGACACGGGGCTCAATCTCACAACCCTGAGATCACGACCTGAGCTGAAATCAAGAGTCAGAGGCTTAACTGACTGAGCCACCCACACGCCCCATAATCTCACACATTTTTTTATACATAGTATTATTTATTATTCAGGTCTAAATATATTCTAATTTCTATTAAGATTTCATCCTTGACTTATGATTATTCAGAGTGTGGTTTCTCATGTCCAATCATATGAGATTTTTCAAGTTTATTTTTTTATATAACAGCTTTATTTAGTTATAATGCATATACCATATAATTTACCCATTAAAGTACACAAAGGTTTTTATCTAATCACAGAGTTGGGTGGCCATCACCACATCAATTTTTTAATGTTTTAATTCTGCCAAAGGAAATCTCATAATTATTAATAACATGCTCCATTTTCCTGCAAACTTCTACCCCAGCCTCAGGCAACTGACAGTCGACTTTCTGTCTCTATAGATTTGCCAATCTGGACTTTTCATACAATCTGAGGTCTTTTATGATTGCTTCTTTCCATTAGCATAATGTGTTTTGAGGGCTATCTATCTATGTGGTAGCATTTATCAATGCTTGATTCCTTTATATTGCAGTATACTATTCCATTGTATGGCTGTACCATATTTTATTTATCCTTTTGTCCATGAATGGACATTTGAGTTCTTTCCACTTTTTGGATATTATTGATAAATGCTGCTGTGAACATTTATGTACAAGTTTTTTTGTAAGCGTATGTTTTGATTTCTTTTGGTATATACCTAGACGTGGAAATACTTGGTCATATGGTAAGTCCATGTTTATTAAGGAACTGCCAGACCGTTTCCCAAAGGGCTACATCATTTTACATTCCCTGTAACATCTCCTCTTTTGTTTATTTGATTCCATAATATTTTGACTTTGTTTCTAATCAATACTTTTCCCCCCTAAACTTTGGGAGCTCTTTCTGGCTGCTAACAGCCAGCAGGATCTGTTTCAGAACCCCAAAGTTTCCCTGTATCACACTACAGATACATCTTCTCCTAAGCATTAGAGAAACACACTTAAATTATAAAATGCAAGAACAGCTTACCTGAAACCCTAAAATAGAAACTGGACATACTTTCCAGGATGTCTGAGAGTTGAATGGTTCTCCTAATTCATTCGAGAAATGAGAATGCATGAACATCCATCAGTGAAGCATAAGGAAAAAAATCTAATCTCACACATTAAAAATTATTTTACACTGTAGTGCAAGGGATACTTTCAGAAGAGATAGCAGAATATGCAAAGAATCATAGTCTGAAAGGTATCCTACTTCCAGAAGTGTGGCAGAACAGATGACCTATATACTGCCTGTATGCATGCTCGAGCGTCCCCCCCCTCACACACAAGGATGCTCACACTGAAATTACAAAAAAAAAAAAGCTGTGCTGATAAAATAGAGTAGGAATTTCATGCAAATATCTTGAGCCCTCACACCAGGTTCATGTTTGAAGTGTATGATTTGGTTCAATGCAATATATTAATGGAGAATTAGGAACAGTGGCTCCACAAGGAACTTGTAATCTTTAGTAATTCGGGGAGCCCTTCTTGGAGTCATTACACCACACTGGTCAAGATCGTGGACTCTGAAATCAGACAAATTTCAAGGTTTCAATTCCTTAGTCTCTTGCTCGACATCGCTAAGCCTCAATTTGTATTAGAATCTACTTCATACGCCTGTTGTGAGAATTGACAACACAGGATGTGACAAGAATTGACAAGCACTTACCACAGGGTCTGACATATTGTGAGAGCTCAAAAAAATTAAGTTTTGTTACTACTGTGCTTCAGTACTATTGGTCCGGGGCGAAGCGATAGGTCAACACCTTCAACCACGCACCACCTGGCCCGGAGCCAGGATTTCGTGACTAAGGATGCCACAAAGGATGCTGGAAAATTCCCCAAACATCCTTGGAATAAACATGTTTTCAATCCATAATACAAACCAACCATATTAGGGGACATCGTGCCTGAAAGGGAGAAAAATATTGAAGAGAATTGCAAAAACAAACAGACCACATCCCAAGTTCTAAATAGTACAAACCACTCCTGCATAGGGAGGGATGAGATGATGTCCCATTATTTAATGGAGTCTCTGGGAAGCAAAGAAAGGGAGTGAATTTCCTTTTTATCTCTTGTCGGATGGCAAAGCGAGTTTGAAGAACATAATGAAATGTATGTGAAGAACTAAAGAGACCTACAATGTGTTTAATTGCAGAGACGCTAAAAGCATAGCGATAGGTGTGCGCCAACATGCAACTTGATCCAAACCGCATTTGGACTGAGCCTGTAATAAATCGTCAGAGCTGGTCTTTGCATTCACTTAAACTAATACTGAGTGTCTCATTTCTACAAAGTAAATCACAGTGGCTTTGGTACTTTATTTTCCATCTTGTGTATAAGTAAACTGCAGGATCAATTGGGAGGTAGAATCAATCTGCTATTTATTACCTTGAAATGTGACACCCTATTTTAAGTGCCCTATTCCCTTATGATTTCACTTGAGAACAGTATTATGTCCAAACACTATAGAAACCAGCTTTATAGCTCCTGGGTTTTTTTTACTTCAGCCTGGATGGATTTATATTGTATATAACTTTCAGAACCTAAATAAGTTACTTAGTGGATTTTGAAACAAGCATGTAAACGAGGAAGAGTCATTTGGGGTTTTGAGGGCCTTAAATCTTAGCAGAATGCACTCATGACCAGAGCATTTTTTTCATTAAAAAAAAAAAAAAAAAATACATGCAGGACTCCCATTGACCCACCGATCGTGGCTGAACATTCCAAAGAAAATAAATAAAAATCTCGTCTCTAGGGAAAAGAGTCAGGCTTCATGCACATTCTGTCATCTTGTCATTATACTTTGCAAAGAAACCTTGGCCTCTAATTTATGAGTTTCAGAAAGAATGCCTCCTCACACTGCTGGAAGGTTGAAAGGGCAAGAGATCTGATGTATATCAGGAAGGTTAAGCCTAATCTTTGTGACCTGCCACCCGTTTTTCCTGATTAAAACACGAGGGGTTGGGGCCTAGCAAAGACCCCCTCTCTAAAGCACCGTCGGTATCTTAGTCCCTGATCTTAGTCTCAGGTCTTGGTTTATTTCAAAACGGTTATTACTTGGCCTGGTGGTGAGTACGCAAAACCTCTCTAGCAAGCGTGATAAAACATTTTTAAATGCCCCAAACTGAATTAGATGAAATTGAAGAGAAACTGACACTAATGAAAAGCTGGTGACAAGCTTGATCCCCATAAATTTGTATTTTATTAGGGCTTAAACTTAAGGTTAACTAGAAAGAGAAGGAAAGAAAGAGACAAAACCTTACAAGGTGGTCCAGGGAAGACCATGGCAACATCACTTATCTCCCCAGGTACAATGACCGTGAGGTTCTCCCTCCCTCCTTCCCTTCTTCACCCCTCCCTCCCTCCCTCCATCCCACCCCATTCCTTTCTTCCTTCCTTCCTTATAAATATGTACGTTCCACTGTGTATCACTTCTTTAAACCTTTCATTCCCAACAATGTCTCTTATGGAATTCATCCAGGGTTTCTTGGAAGATAAACTTAAGAAGGAAAGATGGTTTCTTCCTTTACAAAAGTAAATTAATTAATTCTCTAATATTTCAAGGTGCAACTCACCTCAGCCTTCCCTTATCCTTCAGGAAGCCTGAACTGTACATTCTAAACTTTTGTTTTGTTTTGTTTTAAAGATTTTATTTATTTATTTGAGAGAGAGAGAATGAGAGGGGGGAGGGTCAGAGGGAGAAGCAGGCTTCTCACTGAGCAGGGAGCCTGATGTGGGACTCGATCCCGGGGCTCCAGGGAAATGACCTGAGCCGAAGGCAGTTGCTTAACGACTGAGCCACCCAGGCTCCCCATTCTAAACTTTTGGCATCATCTCCAGTAGATCAAGGCCTTAGGACAAAGCACAAATTAAAAGGGCATTAATGTAAATGTTGTTACAGAACTTAAACTAGGACACAATTGTGTGCGTGTGTGCGTGCATGTGTGTGCGTGCATGTACAAAGAAGCTCCCCCTGTCCTTTTTATCCCTCCAGGTCCCCCAAAACTGGCCTAAAACAGCTAATGTGTTCTGAGATTTATTGGAAAATTTATTATCTTAAAGATAAAATAAAATTTTACATTGTATACAGCCTAGGACAGACTCTGAGAATAAATGTAATTCTCTTAAATTATAAGGAACCATAACTTCTGGGCAAGTTCTTGTATTGTTGCCATGTGACCTTCAGTGAACCTGGAAATCGCAAGGGACTTTTGATTCCAAATAATAAAGTTCAAGAGAGACTGATATCCAGAGAGAACAAATTCCTAGGTTTACTTAAATACAAAAGGGGAGCGGGGGGGCGGGGCGCGGGCAGGGGCAGGGGGATGGACAGAAAATAAAGACAGGCAGACTATTCATTCTTATCACAGCCAGCCAATGTTAATTAAAACATCATTGCCTATGTATATCAGCAAGGGAACTTCTGTGAGTTCAGGAGGCATGGGCCTATATAATCATAAAGATATCTTGGTTATTTATCTGCCGTTTGGATCTCATGCTTTGCCTCAACAAGCAAGTCCTACTCCACCCCCTTGCTGCCCTCATTTTATTACAGGCACTCTGCAGATTCCACCATAAAGAGAGGGAAACATATGGGCCCTTGTTTGAACTTCTGTAATGAATCCTTCCAATATACTATTTCCTTCCAAAGTTATTTTTTTATTTTATTTTATTGCAGTCTGTTTGTGTATTCTCCCCCAGTGATCACTTGGACAATATTCGTATTAGTAAAATGGCATTGGAGGGTTCTTGCCTCTGAGAAAATTGCCGATTGACACAGCGTGCCAGTGATGAAGGGTGTTCTTGTGTAGCTGGGCTCCCCTGGCATCCCGGCTGCTTCCTGCACAAAGGGGGAGTGGGATGGCTTCCTTCCCAGAGCCCGGGACTCCTCCCTGTTGTTGTTTTGATTTGTTTCCTTTTCACGGAAAGATTTGCCACTAGTGATTCTCACTCTCTATCTGCCAAAAATCCCCTTCACTCCTCTCCAGTAAACAAATCAGAGGTTTGAAACTGAAGGCCTCCGTGCCAGGTTTGGCCCACAGTTGGGTTTTGGTGGACACAGGCAGTCAGGAAACATTTTTCAAAGAATTTGTTAATGTTTCGCAATTGCAAATTTTCACATAAAAATCTGGGTTTATGGAAGAGTTGCTAGATTCCCCCCCACACACCCCACCCCCGCCCCGGACTGTGGAAATCACTGTGTGAAGATCTTTTCTTGAAAAACTACAACTGGCAAGCTTGGCCCACCTTCTCACATGGCAGCCAACCCCATCCGGCCCATTGGAAGGAATTCAGATGCAGGCCTGTTGTTTAGGCTGGTTGATGGCAATCATTGAAGTCCCTGCCTCGTCCCCTCATGGGCACTGAATTTGGCACCCTGAAGGAACCAGTTCCAGAGACAAGGGATCGGAAAGTTTGTTTGTTTTTGAATTGGCAGGAGATTAAGCAATTTCAGTTTATTCCATGCTACCTTAGAATGTGCTTAGGACTCCTTTTTTCAGGCGTGCTTGACTCTTCTACGATAACTTTCTTTTTTAAAGATTTCTGTTATTTATTTTAGGGACTGAGGTGGGGGAGGGGCAGAGGGAGAAAGAGAATCCTCAAGCAGACTCCCCACTGAGCGTGGAGCCTAAAACCACAACACTGAAATCATGACCTGAGCCAAAATCAACAGCCAGACGCTTAACCGACTAAGCCACCCAGGCGCCCCTCTTCTTGGAGAAATTTTAAAATCATAATCATTCAATGTAACTTACTCATCTTTGTCTTCCCCCAACCCCAGCCATGTGTTCTAGTTCCATGCATTACATGTGTCCTATGATTTGATGGAAGAATGAATAAATGAGACTCCAGTCAGAGACTAACAGAATTTAAATCTGATAGGAACATGAAAATGTATTACTTAAGGCTGTATTCTAGAGTTCCCATCTACCTCTTGATTTTGATTTATGATGGCAGCCAGATTTCCCCTCTGTCACTCACTCCCCTGAAACCCCAGGGCCAATGACAGAGATTGACCACAGGAGGTATGCCGTACATATTTGTTGGATAGATTAGTTGATGAAATTTCGCTAATGGTAGCTAACTTTTATTGAGCACATATAATGTGCCAGGCACTGATCTAAGACTTCGTGTGAATTGACTCAAATCTTTATTTCCATTTGACAGGTAATAAAATTAAGACAGAAAGATTTTTTTTAAAAGATTTATTTATTTATTTGAGAGAGAGAGAGAGAGCATGAGTGGAGGGAGGTGCAGGGTGGGGCGGTGGGGGGGAGCAGACTCCTTGCTGTGCCCGGAGCCCCATGTAGGCTTCATCTCACAACCCCAAGATCATGACCTGAGTTGAAAACAAGAGCTGGATGCTCAACCGACTGAACCATCCAGGCGCCCCAAGACAGAAAGATTTTTGCCTGAGTCTGCAGATAGTAAAATTTGGAATCAGCATATGAGCCCAGGCAACCTGACTGAAGAGTTTGCTTTGTTGTGTTGTGTTTTGTTTTGTTTTAGTTTTGGCTCTTTAATCAAGGTATTGTTTTTTGAACTATAATACCATACTGGCTATGCATGTTCCTAAGGGCTATGCTTCCTCAAACTTGGTTTCATTTTTTCATGCCAGTTTAATCTTACAAGTAGAAAATATACATCTACATAATGTGCTTCAAACTTTAATTTTAAGAGGATGTTAAAGAACCAGTGGACAATTCGGGAAGAGATCTTATGATCCCAGTGCATCTGACCCATATACAGAGTAGCTCCTTTTGGATATAAAAGCTTTTGGTTAGTTAGGTAATGCTAGCTTCTTTTTTTTTTTTTTTTTTTTAATTTAATTTTATTTTTTTTAAAGATTTTATTTATTTATTTGAGAGAGAGAGAATGAGAGACAGAGAGCACGAGAGGGAAGAGGGTCAGAGGGAGAAGCAGACCTCCTGCTGAGCAGGGAGCCCGATGTGGGACTCGATCCCAGGACTCCAGGATCATGACCTGAGCCGAAGGCAGTTGCTTAACCAACTGAGCCACCCAGGCGCCCCAGGTAATGCTAGCTTCTATAACAAATAGAGCCACATATATATCATGGCTCAAATTTAGTAGAAGTATATATAATTTTTTCCTTGTTTAAATCAGTGCAGGCGTTCCTGGTTGAAGGGGGCAGCTCTCTTCCATGCAGCCATTCAGGGATTGAGGATGATGGAGCCTCCTTCATCTTCAACCCATTGCCTACAAATGTGAGATGGTTGTGTCCATTCTATCCTATGTACCAGATTAAGATAAGAGTAGCAGATAAGAGCATAGAAGAGCCCATAGAGGGGAGGTTTTATGGACCAAGCTTGGAAGTGACTCATATTATATCCAACCATGTTCCATTGACTAGAATTTCATTATTTGGCCATTTCTAACTTCAAGGGAAACTGGGAAACATAGGTTTTACTGTGTGCCCAGGAAGAAAAGTAAAGGACTTTGGTGCCCCACTAGCCATCTTGTACCTCTCTTGAAGCAAATGATATTTGTCATAGGAAGTCTTGCCCATACTATATGTTTCAAAATATCAACATAATGCGGTTGATCTCCAGGCCCTCCAAAAACATATGGGCATATTGCAATTTGGAATTTGAGCTAAGAGGTATGGGGAAACAGGAGTATCCACTAGGAGATCTACACTCCAAATCTCTAGGTAATTAGTTTTGTTTGTTTATTTGTTTGAGAATATTAGAGAGTTTTTTTTTTTTAAACATTAAGAACATTTGTTTTCCCTATGCCCCAAATTAACTAAGGGGTTAGTTCCTATCTCCTTTTTAGGTGGCAGAGATCGCAGAGAAAAATTTCACACATTAGACTTGAAACTGAGGGTGCTCTCTGGGGAAATTTTTATGTTTTTTGTTTTGTTTTGTCTTGTTTTTCATGAAGATTTTAGAAGTAAGACAAGGAAAGAACTAAGAGGCCAACTGTGACAACTTGGTTAACCTGAAAATTTATCTATATTGGGCATTCCATCTTTGTTTCCCCTCAGCAGAAACTAAGCTCAAATAGAAAAAAATTTGACTCATCTGTAGCTTCAAGTTTTCACACCACTGTTTGCCTCTGGTAGAAGCAGTGAAGGACATCCCTAAGTCCTAGAGGGTGGTCTCTAAATACCATTTCCTACTGGAGAAATGACCGATTCTAGGTCTGGGGACACAATGTGCAAGGCAAGGCTTCATTCCAGAAGGCAAGATATTAAAGACTATTAGGGTTGACAGACATTAAAGACTACTAGTCTCGAATATATTAAATTATTAAAGACTTCTAAGATATAGATATTAAAGATGACTAGGGTTATCTCAATATGACTCAGGAGCCAAAAGAACCCAGAAGATTCCCATTAGTCAAAAATGGGACAGTTATAACATTAAATGCATTACAAGTGCAACAGATTTGAACACATTGCCCATGTTTAAATCCTCAAGTTCATATTGTTACAAAAACAACAACCAACAAATATATAAACAGCAATAACAAAGGCCTCAGGGTTCATCTTTGGACATTGACAGGAAAAACATGGTATTTTGGAAAGTATTAAATAAAAGGAAAGACTTAAACATTTGTCCTGCATTCTATTTATTAAGGTAACCAAGTAGCTAATAATTAATAGTAAAGGAAAATTTTTCTTTATCGAAAGATTTCAGTTTCTGGAGCAAATGAAGAAGGAATGATAGAATTAGAACATCACTAGTATGTGGCCCCTAATGGGATAATGGATTGAGGTGGTAATTATCACTGGCTGCTAAGATCACAAAAAGAAAGACACCAGAGTTGAGGTGTCTCCTATTGGAAGAATACAACGTTTCCTAAGAAGTAATCTTGACAATTTTTCTTTAAGTGGCATCTTCATAGATGCTGGGAAAAAAAAAAAAAAAAAAAAAGGAGTTCCCGCATTTTTTGTAAAATGCTATTAAAGGTACAACTCATCTCTTTTTCAGTATGCCTTTAAATTTTTGCATTGCAAATTACCATTGAGCTATGGGAAAAACCTTATTTCCTAGTGATCTTCTATGTTCCCTGTTATTGTGGAATAAGCACTAAGTGACTTTTTTGATTTCTTTACTTTGGCAACCAGGAAGCTCAAAGTTAATTTTTATGCTTAATTTTGGTTTTATTATGTGTAAATGCATATTGAAAAAATTAAATATAATCAAGCCTCCAGAAACAACTCCCAGCTTACTAGAAATGCAGGGAGCAGAGACACATGTGGAAAGATACCATGGGGACATAAACAGCAAAATCCAATTGTGGGAAACATCACAGAACAAATAATGTGGTTTCTTCTACAAATAAATTAAATCATAAAAGAGGGGAATTTAGAAGAGACATAAAGAGCAATCAAATACAATGCATAAATATTGCATGGATCCTAATTTGAGCAAACATTTATTATTTTGTACTGCATTTATGAGATAATTGGAGAAATGTGACCACTGATTGGGTATTGAATGTAATTAAAAATTATTGTTAATTTTAAATGCAATGATGGTATTGTGTATGTGTGTTTTACTAGTCCTTATATTTTAGAGATGCTACTGAAATATTTATGGATGAAATTATATATGCCTGGGATTTGCTTCAAAATAATTGGGGAGTGGGAAAAAGTGGGAGTTTATTTTCATTTTTTTTAAAGTGGGAGTTTAGATAAAAATAAGATTGGCCATGAATTAATGATTGCTAAAGTTGAATGATAGGTATGGGAATTCACTATTTTATACATGTTTGAAATTTTAGAAGTTTAGAAGGAAAAGAAAGGAAAATAAAAGAAAGGAAAAGAAGTAGAGTGGTTAAGAGGGAAGACTCAGAACCAAACTGCCTGGGGTCAGATCTTGCTTTTGTCATTACTAGCTATGGGATCCCAGGCAAGAGAGTCCAGACAATAGCCTTTCATAAGTGTTTTCTATTATTATAATTATTATTAGATGGGCTTTCTCATTCTCCTGGAGTTGGTTGTGCCATGAAGAGCAAGTATTAATGCAGGCTTCCAGGACCTGAACCAGAATGAAGACCCCAGTGGGCCTCCTATGTGTTGAAACCTTTCTCTAGCCCAAGATGGCACACACAGGTTGGGTCATATTTTAAAGACTCTCTGCCCTCTGACTTCATGGTGCTCTGGTTCCCCAATTCCATCTTCTGGTAACACATGAGTCCCCTACCCATTTCTGCCTTTGTGCCTTTGCTTTGGTTGGCATCTTTGGCCTAGAATGCCCTTTCTTCCTTCTCTCCAAACCTTGGCCATCCTAGATGCCTAGCTCCCATCTGTGATGCCCAAGGAACCCTTTCCTGAATGAGAGGATACTCTGCCCTTCTCTGAACTGCAAGACATTTACTGCACATACCACCCAACCTAACTTTTCATTCTAACAGCCATGTGCTAGCCACATCACATTGGTTAGAAAGAGAGCCTCTTGGGCAATCTCTTCCCAACATTTCATTCAGTGATGGTCACTTCCATAACTTGAAATTGGCCATGCCTATATTGGGAGTATTTACACCACAACAAGTACTACAAGCCAGGGATCTTTTCCCTTCCCTGTTATCAGGTTATTCAACATTTACCAGCACAACACTAATTATCTCTACCCACAGCTATCTTCAATGGACTGAATGTTTGTGTCCTCCCCAAAGTCATACGTTGAAATTCTCGCATCTAATGTGACTGTATTAGGAAGTGGGCCTTTGGAAGGTGATTAGATCGTAGAGTAGAACCCTCATGAACGGCATTAGGACCCTTATAAGAGAGATCCCAGAGAGCTCTCCCATCCCTCTTCTTCCATGTGAGGACACAGTGAGCACTCGGCAATTTAAAGCCCAGAAGGTGGTCCTCACCAGACCCCGGCCATGCTAGCTTCCATACCTTGATTTCCAGCTTGAGAACCGTGAGAAACTTATGGGCCACCCAGCCTCTGGTAATTTGTTACAGCAGCCTGAACTGAGACACCACTCCTTCATCCATCTGCATGTCTATCCTATGCCTGGAATTGCATGTGGTGCACAGTAGGCCTTCAGTAACTAAATGAATGGATGCTGAATGTTCTCGTGTATTCCGTACCTTATTTCCCAACTTGGAAACACCTTAAAAGCACGACTCGTGTCTTATGTTCTCCAAAGTGGCGAATAGCACTGGGCACATAGTAGGTGGTCAATGAGGACTCGTTATTGAGTGGTTACAGAAAGGAGTTTAAATAACGTTCTCCAGTTTTAAGCAGAAAATCCACTTTTTTTTTTTTTTTCTTTATGGTCAACAATACCCAGATACTCAAACCTCTGATGGGAGAGACAGTTTTATAGTTCTTTAAAGTAAACCCAAATCCTCTTTAAGCAACATCTTGAAAATCTTTGAACATCCCAACAAGGCTTCCTCTATGCCAAGCTATGATCACCTTGGGGGATTTATGGGGAGGTCCCCTTCTCATAATTGCAGGACTGGGCTTGATGCAAAGTTCCCGTGCAAAGCCCTGCCTGCTTTATTAATCTTGGCAACTGGGAATAAGGCCAGAAGCCAGGGCTGCAGCTGAGGGCCAGGGGTCCCCTCCCTGTCCCTTCAGACTCAGGCACAGGCTGGGCCAGCTTCAGAGAGGTAGGGGGGTAGGCAGCTGTCCCACATAAGCTCTGTGTCCAGTCCAGACCCCACACCTGGCCACACCGGGAAGCAGTGGGTGGCTATCCCTTGAAAAGGCCATTTGCCTTTAATATTTTACATGAGGACTCTTTTCTTTAATGTTTTCCCATGATGTATTGAATGTGCAGAGTTTATGAAAGAAGCAATTAAGTGGGCGGAACCTGTAAATCAGGCTGATATTTAAAAGTATGCTCATTTACTGCTGTGCCATTATAATTATTCCACTCACCCTCTCCGCATCCCACCCCTCCCAATCCCACTGGCTCCTCAGGGGCACGGGGCTTTTGGTTCGAGTGCTCCCTCCCCTCCCCCTCTACGTACATGAGCTTTGGAGAGAGCCTGCACCCAGGCTGCTTCTCCAGCGGGCAAAGGTGGTCTGCCTGGGCTTCTCACCATCACCGCCATAATCAGCTTCTGCACGACTCCTTCTTGAGTGATTATGAATCTTCTGGCCTCCAGGAGTTCATCAAGCCTTCAAAATCTCCTCAAATTCTGGTACTATAGACAGGTCTTTATCAAAAGCTGCTGGGTGCTGTAGAAAGATGCAAGGCTTGGCGGTGGAGGAGGCTTCCAAACCCCATCACCTTCTCGAGGGAATTTATCTCACCTCCTTGAGCCACAGTTTTGTCATCAGTACAATAGCAAAATAAGGGGAATCATATCTTCCTGAGAGAGCCGTTAAGGCATTTAAATGAAATCATGTGTTTGCATTTTTTTGGTTGGGATAGGTCACAGTAACTGCTGTACCAACTCCAAAGTCTCCTTGGCTTAACCAAAAGGAAGCTGATTTCTCATTCACATAAATTCTCTTTGAGAGTGTGGCGGACTTCCATGTGGGGACTCAGGCATCTAGGCTGTCCATCTAGTTATTGTCCCATCTCCAAGGGCCTTGAAGTCCTCAGTGGAGCCCTCTGCAGACGAGGGGACAGAGGAGGTGAAAGAACGTGGTGGATGCACATATGGCTTCCATCTACATTCCCTTGGCCAGATCAGCCACCTGGCCCCACCTCACTGTAGGGGAGGCTAGGAAATGCTGTTTTGCTGTGTATCCAGGAAGAGAAGAAAAGGGGATTAAGTGAATATGTAGTGTTGCCTCTGGTGGAGTGTCCAAAAAATGTTAGATCCTCCTCTTCCCATCTGCAAATGGCTAAGCAATAGCTTGAGGGGCCAGCCCAATAATCCAAGGTGACAGAGCCAGAAAGTGGAAAAACTAGGATTCAAATCCAAGTCATCTGACCCCTGGAGATTTCTTTCTGGGTACCCGATGCCCTATCACAGGGAGGGAAAATGGGATGCATTCCATATACAAACTGGAATCTGGTGTTAGTGGGTGAAGGAGTGCTGGGTTGAAAGGATTCTAAGGCAATGGTATTATTTTTTTAAGATTTTATTTATTTATTTGAGAGAGAGAGTGAGCACGAGTGGAGGGAGGGGCAGAGGGAGAGGGAGAGAGAGAATCCTAAGCAGACTCCCAGCTGAGTGCAGAGCCCAACATGGGGCTTGATCTCATGACCCTGAGATCATGGACCTGAGCTGAAACCAAGAGCAGATGCTCAACCAACTGAGCCACCCAGGCAGCCAGGCATCTAAAGCAATGCTATTATTGATTAATGTCTGCTATGGGTTTAGAAGGAAGGAGTAGCATGATTTGGGCCATGTGCAGGTCAATCCTGCTCTGTTCTCTCCCATTCACTCTAAAAGTGCATTTTCTCAGTGTCCCATTTCCTTCAAGCTCCCTTCCTAAGTGGTCAAAGGTTCATAGGTCTGAATATGTCACAGTCTTGGCACAATACCAGCACCCCAAATGAACCCCACCCTTCTTAACCCAAAAGAGAAGGGAAAGCCAGGCCATCTCACAGACTGAGGCAGGCCAATGAAAGAAGTGTATCCCATAACCAGCCTTCACTTTGTCACGTCTGTACCTTTGCCTGTGCTGCTCTTTGTGGCCAGGGTGCTCTTCTTTCTAGTCTATGCTTTTCCACCTACCCAAATCTGAACTGTGCTCCAAGGTCCAATTCAAATGCCAGCTCCTCTTTCAGAAATTCCCCTTCTAGCCTTGACAGAGTTGATTCAAATTCCCTTCCCCTGGGAAGAGCCTGTTTAGCCTTTATTGTACTCTGTGCAGTATTATCACAATTATGTTTATCTCTTTCTCCCACAGACTGCAGAGTCCTTGGGTGTAGGAACCATCTTGTGTCTCTAGTGCCTTTCTTGATGCCCTGCCCTAATCTACAGCCCATTCTCCACGCATGCACGCACGCACGCATGCACGCACTACCAATCACTTAGGAACTGTCAGCATGTTTATGTAATGAAGAGATAGCCGGGTGGATGGTGGTTGGGTGGGTTGCTCCCCAGTGCCCTGTCAATTATATCCAGTCAGGACAAAGAGTCTGAGAGAGGCCGCCCCCTGAAAAGAAAATCTTCCAAGAGCAATGTGCTGTTGTACGTTTTCCTGGCCTGTGTTTAATGGAGGCTTGGTGGAGGTCTATTGAAAAACCAAGGACAATGTTAGCCCCTTTAACCAGATGGTCTCATGCAATGGAGAGAAAACAAGCTGAGAATCAGGTGGACCTGGGCTGTAAGAGCAACTCTGCCATTGACCAACTCCCTCACCTCTAATTATTCAGCCCTCAGAAGCCCGGCTCCCTTACCTGTAAAATGGAGATAAGGTATGTGGTTGGCGTGACGTTTAAATGAGACAAAGTATGTCTTATTTTATAGCACGGCACTTTGTACTCAGTCAAGAATAGTTATTATTATTATTATTATTATTATTTTTATTGTTATCATCGTCATCCTGTAGATGTGAACAATGGGACAAATTAGCAGGTGTCTGCTCAAAGTGACCATTGGGGGACAGGGACATGCGACAGTCTGCTGGGTACCTCTTCACCCTTGTGCTTTCCTGTGCAGTGTCAAGATTCTCTAGCCTGCTGGGTGATAATCAGGGGTCGTTTGAGAGTGTGCCCGGTGTTTATTCAACCAATATTTATTAAGAACCTGTTGTATATCAAGCACTGTGCTAGATGCTGCAGACAGTAGCAATGGAAGGAAACAGATGCTCCACCAGCACTTATGGAGTGGAGAGGAACACTGGAAGATGATCATATAGACATGACTTGGGTAGTGTGTTGTTCTGATCTGTTCAGTTGGCTCTCCTTGGCTGTGCAGACAGACCCTCTACCTTGTCATCCCATTCCTTTCCATAAAGGTCATTTGGGAGCTGAAGGTGGTGTGTGTGTGTGTGTGTGTGTGTGTGTGTGTGTGTGTGTGTGTGTGTGTTTATGAGGTGGGATTTGCTTTTATAAAGTGACTTAGCTGAGAATTTCATCTGTGGAGCTTCCACTGGGGATTGCGCACACTCAAGGAAGACCTGAATGCAGGGGACTGTGGACATGGTCTGCAGTTAATGACAATAATACCAGTAGCAACAACAATAACTCTACAGACAGCTGTTAAATCCTCACTCCCCCTCAGACCCAAAAGTTCAGGTCCCTGTCTTCTTTACTGTCACAACTCCGCGAGCTAAACTAACACTGTTGTTCCCTTAGGTGCATTATCTCTCCGAGTCTCCAGGACACTACATAAGATGATAATAGTGGTTATCTGTTTACAGAGTACTTGGTCTGGACTCAGGACTGTTCTCAACACTTTGTCTGAACTCTGTAATATTCTCTAACATCCCAGTTTTGCAGAGGAGGAAACTAGGACACAAAAGAAATGGAATTTGCTAGACTGCCAACCAGCCAGTAGACTTCCTGGAGAAGTCTGACTCAGCGCCATGCCCGTCAGCTCCTCCCGGCCTGTCACTCCACATACATACATCGGCCTGGGCTGTTTGCTTTCTGGAAGGTGGGGAGGCTCTCCTGGGTCTCCTTTTGGAGCAACGCTCTTATCCATGCAGTAGGAACATCTCTGTCTTTTTATCTAACATCTGTCAGACACATCTACCTTTTGAAGGCACTTTCTGATCAATGCATCTCGTTTTCCTTCCTCAACATTCCCTCTGCAGAGCTGGGCAGCCTGCCAAGTGTCTCCATTTCACAGATTCTGAAAGTAATGTCAGCGTGGGTTCACCCCCGGATCTTGTCCAAACGCAGATTCTGCTACAGCAGTTCTGAGGAGAGGCCCGAATGCTTCCAAGCCATTCCCAGGTGATGTTGAAGCAGCTCTTTGGGGGCCACACACTGGGTAGTGAGGGTTTGGACTCATACCCCTTTACCCCACCTCACGGTGCAGACTTCTCTGTGCTGCCAAGCTCCAGGGCTCCGAGGGCTGCCTGACCTTTTCCTTAAGTCCAACTTCTGACTGTGGCCAAGCAGTTCTGCCAGTGGCGTTGGGGATTGCTGGCCTCATCACCCAGTGAGTCAGAAAAGCCAGCATGCTTTTTCTGGGAAGGTGAGGGCAGCAAGAGTTAGCATACCCCTTAATGCCTCTGCCCCCCAGTCTCATCACACCCCTAGCCCTCGTCTCTCAGGCAAGCCCTTTACACTTTGGATTTTCACTTAATGCACAGTGGTCACCTCCAGGTCAGTTTCTAATCCCTCCCAAGGTAATTGGCCTCAATGAGGTGAGGGCTGGACAATTATACAGCCTCGGGGGCTGGCCCTCCCCTTGCCCCATGCCTCAGACAGAGCTCATTTTATTTCTGGTTTTACGGGGTGCATTTATTGTTGGCCTTTGGGTTGCTGGTGTCTCCCGTGCCTAGTGTGGGGGTTTTTATGTGGATCCTAGGTCCAATTGCCCTTTAGAAAGGTTCTGCTTTTAATTAAGCATTTTTTCCTCCAGTTAAGCATGGAGCTTTTGCATTTTAATGCTTTAAAAATAAATATTTATGATCAGTTTTTAAATGATCCTTATTCTTATATATCCATAATCGGCTCCATGGCTAAAGCTGGCTGTCCACCCCAGAGCTCTGCTCTCTCATCATAGAAGAAGTCTTTGTATTTCCCCACAGAAGTCAGGGACTCACCCTCCTTCAGGTGGCAGGGACAAAGATACAGACCACCTGGCATGTGGAGAGGCCTGGTGCCCTAGTCACACGGTCTCTCCCCTACAGGAGTCCTGCCTCTTCCTCCTCCTCCAGGCCACCTCCAAACTGACAGACATGCTCTTCACAAGGCTTCACCGATTTCACCTCACTTACTGCATTCCCACATCTCCATCCGCCTGACCACTCAACAATTTTGCAATTTCTTCCCTATCAATTGTTATGGTGCATTTTACTTGTTTTATGAATTTGTCCACTCTCCCTAAGAAGATTCGTGCAACACGCATTCATGCCTTTATTCAACAAATTCTTGAGTACTTACCATGTGTTAGATTCCATTCAAGATGCAAAGGATATACGGGTTCCACAGCAAACACATTCTACCCTCGTGGAACTTATAATCTCACCCAATTAATTACTCAACCGCAATCATGGCAACTGTTACAACAGGAAAGCGAATCATGGCAACCTGACCCATCTGCAATTGTGCATTTCTCAAAGCCAGACACCAAGTTGTATCTCTTTGAGCCAAGGGATGATTCAGGCCTTCCTATAGAACAGGAAGCCGTGATATAATTGACAGACCGTTGGGACTGCCTGCTGGTATACCCTTCTCCAGCACAATCAGAAGCTATGGGTTTCACCCTGACCGTTCCCCCTCTTACTCTCTGTGCCAAATATGTGTTGCAGGCTCTCAGCCTGCACTCTTTCTGTATTCTCTGGCCCTTTGGGGGCAGAAAGCCTGCATACTCTATGGTCCAGACTCCTTTGCCCACTGGGTTCCAGATAGGTTTTGCCAGGAGGTTATATTCTTGACAAGTTAGAAGGCAGAGAGTAGCTAGAAGCTTGTCTACTTCTGATGACACCACTGCAAACAGTAGTAGAGGTGACACTTGTACTCCATCATCATCTGCATTTCCAGCAGCATCTTGGCTCCACTAGTATTGATGTCAACTGCATAGGTCACTGGTTAGCACCATGAGCTTATGCTTCCAGTAACAAGAGCAATACATTTTGGATCATGGGCTCCATCTGAGAATTGGTACCAGGTTATGGGTCTCTGTGTAACAGCCATTTCCCATTTTGTTATTGTAGCTCTGCCAAAAAATGTTGTCACCAATACCTTGAATTAAATCCCTTGCAGCTTAAAAATCTAGAGTGATTCTGTTTTTTTGTTTTGTTTTGTTTTTTTGATGGGACACAGAATGATCAACCCAACATCACCACAACCATTTGGCCACCAATTCACCAGTTCTATGACTTACGCTTTCCCCCATCCCCACTGTCATCCTCACGCACTTGCTCTGAAATGTGTTTTCTGGACTATTGCTAGTGCAACTCAAATGTCATTTTCTAAGTGCTCGTTTCCCCATCCCCACCTTTCTCTCTCTACCCACCTATCATCACAATTTTTCTGCATATCTGAAGCCATTCTAGAATATAAGGTTTAACTTAAAAATTGAAACAAAAATTTTTTTTGGACATACACAAGTCAAGAGGAGATTCACACTATAAGAAGTGGTAAAGAAAGTCCTTCAGGTAGAAAGATGATGCCAAGTGGAAATACGGATCTACACAAAAGAATGAAGAGTTCCAAATGGCAACTATATGTAGAGATAAGTAAAATTTTTTCTTGTTATTTATATATCGTTAAAATATAACTAAATCTCTAAGTGAAAACTAATAACAATGTGGTGTAAGATTTATAGCATATAAAATGTATGGCAGCAACAGAACAATAACTGAGAAAGGAGAAATTAAAATGTATCATTCAAAGTTTCCTTTATGCTATATGAGTTGGTATAATATTATTTGAGAGATATAATGATATGTTAAAAATGTGTATCATGAATTCTAAAGCAACCACTGAAATAGTTATAACTACAAACAGTTGTAGCTAATAAAACAACAAAGGAGGTAAAAAAAAAAGGGGGGGGACAAAAAGTACTCAATCCAGAAGTACTGAAAAAAGAAGAAAAGAGGAACAATGAATAAATGGACCAAATAGGAAGTGAATGGCAAGATTGTATAATTATATCTAACCATGTCAATAATCATATTAAATATAAGTCATCTAAATATCTCAATTGAAAGGCAGAGAATGTCAGGTTGGATAAATAAGCAAGAACCCAACTGTATGCTGTCTACAATAAATGCACCTTAAATATAAAGGTATAAATAGATTAAAAGCAAAAGGATGGAAAAATATGTCATGCTAACACTGATCAGAAGAAAATTAGAGTGGTTATATTAATACGAGTCAAAGTATATTTCAGAGCAAAGAATATTACCAAACACAAAGAAAATAATTTTGTAACAATAAAGGAGTAATTTCATCAAAAGGATTGAACAACCCAAAGATTTTATACACTTAGTAGTACAGCTTCAAAATAAATGAAACAAAAACTGACAAAACTGCATTAAAAAATAGAGAAATCCACAATAACATTTGGAGATTTATAATAATAATCCTTCTTAATAATGGGTATAACAGAAAATCAGTAAGGATATAAAAGACTTTATCAGTACTATCAACCAACTTGATCTAATTGACATTTATAGAAAATTCTACCCAATAAAAGCAGAATTCACATTGTTTTCTAATGCATATGGAACATTTGCCAAGATAAACCATGTTCTCCCCAAAGTAACTTCTCACAGATTGGCACACAGACTCTGAATGTTTGTGCCTTTATGTCTTCCCACATGATGTTCCCTTGGCATGAAATGCCCTTCCCTGTGTACCCATCCTCACTTATCTGGCTAACTTCTGTTCATCTTTCAAAACTGCTCAACCATTACCTCCTTTATGAGGCCTTCCTCACCTACCCCAAGGAAGTTCCTTTCTTCTCTGCATGACTGTAACACTTTGTATATCCATTCATCCTTGCTTGTATCACAGTATGTTAAATTATATGTATAGTTTTTCTGCTTCTCCTATTCGATTATGAGATTTAAGAAAAAATTAAATTATGATTAATAACATATGCTACAATGTGTTTATTAGCAATAAATACAGCTGTTGTTTATTGGATACCTATTATGTATGTATTAACATTATATTACATACTATATTATAGTATGTATTAACATACATTGTGTTTTTAAATGTAGAGACATAGAAAATGCCCCCCAAAATATATTTGGAAGGGCAGGTTGATCGGACCCTGCTAAATGACCTTTATAGGGCAGACTTAAAAACCACTATAATTTTCCAAATCAAACCAGGCAGCATGAAGATGGCATTTGTCCTTACACAATAAGGAAATCATCCGCGTAGTAGGACACAGATAGCTACTTACGGTCTTTCTTCAGGTTTTACTTTCTTCAGGTTTTACTTTCAGTGGCACTACAGGGAAGTAATGTTGACCATCTCTGTGTAGACACTCTCTCCAGTGGCCCCAGTCAGAACTGTCTCCCAGGGAGAGAGCTAATGAAATAAGAACCATCCTCTGACCTCTTGTGCTATCAATGAGAATAAATTACCCTATTCAATGGGGAAGAGTATTTTTCATTCATTGATTCTTGCAGCCATCCAATAATCTGGATTGCCTCTTGCACTTAATCTTTCACTTCAGAAGGAGAAACTGTCCTCACAAAGGGACACCCACTGTGCATCTCACCAACTTTGCATTTGATTTATCTGTGGCAAGCCAAGGAGAAAAACTAGATTTTTCATCAAGTGTTGTCTTCAATCGTCTGAATCCTTGTCAACAACATCATTCTCGGCAAGGAAAAAGCAGTGATTTGATATAGGACACAGGCCTGGCTGCTTAGTAACGTCATCCTAATATCCTGTTGGGCTTGACCAGGTAGAACAAAAAGTTTGATTCACTTTTCTTGCCACAGAAGTCCTAGATTATTGGACTAGAAATGAAAACCATTTTTCTTCCTCAGTCAGGGAAAAAGAGGAACATTTGCCAAATCATTATATATAACAGATTTTTGCAGGACGTACTTAAGAAGATGCCCAAGGCGGGCAGTCACCACACTACACCAAGCAGGCAAAACTTACTTAACATGGCAAAGGAGATTTGCCCCATCTTCCCTGATGACAGCACCATGAGGATTTGCCTCTTAGCCAGCAAATGACATGTAAATTGGCATCATGGAAGTCCAGGGAACATTAATGCCTGCTGCTTAGAGCTGAGTTCCTACCTCAGTTAGGTTTTTGGCGTAGCAAGGTCTTCTGAAAAATCCCCTCCTTTGTAAATTCATGGCCCATGAGGCAACTAGATCTGATGGTTCCAGGAACAAGTTTAGGCACATGGAATTCTGGATTTCCAACCCCAAAGACCCTGGAGGGAGGAGCACAGTGAAAACAAGCCTGGATTCTGCACATCAAGGTCATGGGTGACAAAGGTCAAGCTAGTAGTTTCCTCCTTGGTTTTCTCTCCATGGACAGACCACTGGGACAGATCCTTTCTGCCTATCCAATTTGTTTATTCGATGATAATTAAATTGTTTTCCCATGTATTATTCTAGCTAGAACTCCAGCTTGATGTTATAGTTAACCAGGGTCACCTAATCATGGGTAAATGTGTCCTTCTTCCCTCTCTCCCTTCTTCCTTCCTTCCATCCCTCCCTTCCCAAGACCTTTGTGGCTTGCAGGTCACCAGCCCACATTCTTCATGGAGCAAAACGAAGGTGTAGAAGCCCCAGCTTCTGATGCTCACCATGCAAGTGACTTCACTGCCACATATGTTTATTTCAAATAAGGCTAAGAATTTTGCATGAGACTCTGAGGTGGTAGAGGGTGAGCACATCAGTGTTTTTGCTTGCTGGCACTTAACACAACACCTGGCACACAGAAGATGCTTAATAAATATTTCTTAAATAATTCTGTGTTTACCTCATTTCACGATGTTTCAGGAGAGCTAAGGTATATGAAATCACGTGGAAAATTTAAGAACACTGGAAACAATACAGTCATTTGCAGTTTCTGCAGGTAAGATTTGAGTCTTCACAGCAAAGGAGGGAAGATCTAAAGGCCTTAGTAGATCAGAAAATGTTATAATAGAAGAATCTATTTTAAAAAAGAAAGAAATTCACTTATTTTCCAGCTCCTGATTGTCCGGATAGATAAGAAAACCAAGGCTTGAGGAAATTTATTGTCATTGTTACCAGGAATATCTAATATTTATTGAGCACCTTCTATATCCCAGTGCTATGCTAAGTATTTTCCATGTGTCATTTCATTTATACCTCACAGCCACCCCAGAAAGTAAACACTTATTGTCATCCTCTCTGACAGAGAAAGCCAAGAAAGGATAAGAAATTTCACCAAGCTTACCTGGATAGTAAAAGGTTCAGCCACGATTCATGTTTAATCCAAAAGAAATGGAAGCATGCCTCAAGTGAAAGTCATGTTTACATACGTTTCTGTCAAATCTAATTATCTGTTGGAGCTAGATTTTCTAGACCAACATAATTAGGGTCTACCAGTAATGGTGGAGTTCTTCAGCTCCTTTATGTTAGAATTTGAGACCCATGAGCAAGACCCCATCCATGTCAATCATTAGAATCAATTCCACGGTTTTCCTGAGAAAGAGATTATTTCCACAAATCCCACTTTCACAACCCAGTTCTGGACTTTGAAAGTCAGCTGTGAGGTGGTTCTTGATGCTGTTGAAGGAGAAGTCTGTCTTCTTCCCGGCTTTATAGTTGGATCTGAATGGAAATTCCCGGGCAATTAATTAAACCACTTGAAGCTGTTTCCTTATTTGGACGATGGGAATAAACACGCAAAGCCCACCATGTTGCTGTGCAGATTCGGGGAGCTCATGTGGAAGCCTGTAAATGATATTTATGATAAGGAACCCAAAGGATGTCCCCAAATCCCACTTAACAGAGCATTTTGAGTTACTGGGACACGAGTTAGGCCTAGTGAGTGAACCTTTTTTCCACACAGATAAAAAAATTAAACAGTTTAAGGAAATACTGTTTCAACCACTTCAAAAACCTGAAGTATTATAAAATTATAGTTATTGCATATTTTTACCTTTTTATAACAGTGTTCAACAGCAATTACCTGAATATTCTCCATTTGTGTGGTTTTCAGCATACCTTATGACTGTATTCCAAAGGCATTTATTTTCAACCATACTAAAACGCAGGGTTTCACTCATTGAGGTTGTACTCCCCCACAATCCATTCAGATTACTGAGGTTTTAAAACAATCAAATAATCCTTAGGAGTACATCACCAACCACCTAGTGTGCACAGAGCAGGTGCCATATTGTTGATACAAGCCTGGTGGTGTGCTCACCCAGACCCAGCCATCAAAATGTGCCATCTTGGCTTATAAGGCCAACATGGTGACATCTCATGGCAGGAAGTCTAAGAACAAATCAGAGCTTACACACGGGGAGAATATGTGGGAGACATCTCTGATTGTCATTTCTCAAGTAACTGTTTTCCTGAACTGAAACATGATACGAAGATTTTCAAAATTCAAGTAGAACACAGATAAGCAGAGTAAAGGAGGGCGCTTATTGTGATGAGCACTGGGTGTCATGTGTAAGTGCTGAATCACTATATTGCACACCTGAAATTAATATTACACTGTGTGTTAACTAACTGGAGTTTAAATAAAAACTGAAAAAAGTGTTTCCCATGAATCTGGCCTTCTATAACCAGTGACTACAGGTATTGTCATGTCTGTGTGTGTGTCTGTGGTGTCTGTGTGTGCATATATACATTATGCAGTGGATATTTACGTATAGAGTGAATATATAGACAAAGAAATGCAGGCATATTTTTATTTTTTAAAAAAAGCTGAATTATGCCATATAAACTGTTCTATAGCTTGCATTGGTCACTTAGAAATCTATCTGGAAAGAGAACGTACTTTGATTCTGTGTGTTGGGATTGGGGGGCAGAAGAAAACAATCGGTTGGTTTTTAAGTTAGGTTTTTATGACTGAGTTGGTTGATAAGGAAGAGTTTGGGGGAGGGAAAAAGATTTGGAGATGCACAAAATAGAGAACATGAATAAGAAATTATTTTCGGGGTGCCTGGGTGGCTCAGTTTGTTAAGTGTCTGCCTTCAGTTCAGGTCATGATCTCAGGGTCCTGGGATCGAGCCCCACGTGAGGCTCCCTGCTCCACGGGGAGCCTGCTTCTCTCTCTCCCTCTGCCGCTCCCCCTGCTTGTGCTCTCTCTCTCTCTCTCTCAAGTAAATAAATAAAATATTTTTAAAAAAGAAAAGAAATTATTTTCAACAAAAGATGATGTAACAGAATCAGGAAGAGAGACAGGATGAAGGGATTGAATAACACGCTTCAAAGCAATACATCAATCCCCCTCTCCACCCAGAATCCAAATGTGCATAAACCAGTTTAAAACAGTATCAGGGGCTTCACATGTGAGCTTTGATCTCAGCAAGGAAGCAACCAGGTGGCAGAAAACAGGTGCCATCCCTCCACCTTCCCCAGACTGGGACCATCACTCCAGCAGCAGATCAGCTGGAGTGGAAGGGACTAGGGAAAGGAAAGAGAAGAAACTTGCCATTTCTTGTCAGTGAACACAGTGGAAATGGGTTAAGTTAGCTCAAAACAAAACAAAACAAAACAAACCCTCAAGTCCCTTCTGCACTAATTGTCTTTCAGTGTTGAGAAGGAGATGGAATTTTGTGGCTCTCTGTTGGCTTCCACTATTAACTGAAAAAGAGCCAGAGAATTTTTTTTTAATAGAGGTTCTTCTGTAAAGAAAGTGGGGAAACAATAGCTAGCTGTCACAGCCAGCTGATATCTACCTTTGATCAGCCAAATGAATGTTGCAGGCATTTCTTATAGAAAGGAGATTGCTTATCGATCTATATCAAAATATGCATACTAATCCCAGGCAGCAGAGAGTATTTTCAAATGGAGTTAATAATCTGATTGCTGCCCTGTCTGGAGCAATTCTCTGAACTCGGAGCTCTAATCAGTCCAGGGTCCTGCAGTCAAATGTACTTTGCTGTTTAAATTTGGATTTGTGACATTGATTGAGGAGCCCTTGTAAAGGTGTTGACAAATCAAATTGTTTGTTCCAGTAGTGTTTTGCCAGAGATCAAGTCCACAGTAATACGCAGTGAATTTGTTCATTACTAGTAGGGTGAAAGGGATGATAAAATCCACCTGTATCATTATCACAGACACAAGCCCAATAAAAGATATGTTCTGTCTGAAGAAAATGCAGGTTGGTGGGTATGCCAGTGAGTGCTACAAGGGGTGGCCCTTACAGACCTGGAGGATATTAGATATGTTTTAAGAAAGATAGGCAAATAAATGTATTCCATGCCTGAGATCAGGGCACTTTGTTTTCTTTAGTTGGAAAGCCAACAAAAAAGATGGGCACATAGACGTCAATGCATTCTTTGAAGAAGCCTTTAGCCACCCACACCTGTGCGGGATGGGGGCTTCATCCGCAGAAAGAGAAAGTGACAAAGGAGCAAAGCGGCCAGGTCCTCAAGGTTGGCCCCCGCGCAGGTGAGGATTGGTGGAGCATCTTTACCTGTTCCCAGCAGGTACCTGGAGACAGCATGAGTGGCACTAGCTCCGATTACTCGATAGGTCTTGATACCCCGATAACTGCTGTGAGGCCCACTTGGCAGGGACTGAAAACGTACTTGGCCCACAGGGGACCGTCTTGGGTCGCGTTCTCCCAGAAGCAACCCCTGGGACGCGAATGTGAGTGCAAGCCGTTGGTTTTGGAGATGATCCCAGCCAGCGCTGGCAGAGGAGGAAGGGAGCGAAACAGGAAGGGAAGGAAGCCAATACGGGGCGCATTAATGAGCAGGTCACTGCTGTGGGCACCCGGGGCTCAGCCGTGCTGGGGACTCAGGAAGAGCAGAAGTGACTTCGGTAAGGACACTGAAGTGGACATTTGAATTCCTGAAATGCTGCTGCTTTTGTTAATAGATGCTTCACTGGGGCTGGGAAAGAAGCAGCCCACTGACTGGGTCCATGCGAACACACTGACGCCGTTTACGTTCCTCCTTTTCCACACAACCTTGCCCCAGTTCATAAAAATGCCGTTAATAGCAATATTAGCTGCTGACGTTGATTGCATAACTGTCATTGCCCTTTTTTATGTATTTAAATACACTATCTTAAAGTTTTCTAATCTGCAGGCTGTAAGCCTTAGTGGGGCTCAAGTGAACTCACTGGGTTGCCTGTGGAACGGAAGAGCACCAAACAGATTAGAATTGACTGAGAGTGGAAAATATCAGCTTGTATGGATTTGTTTTATTTAGGGGAGACTTGGCCTTGGCAATGTCAGTTATGTGTGAGCACGTGTGCGTACGCACGCAGGTGTGTGGGCACACATGCACGTTCGGTCGCAATGTGCACTCTACTTCTCACCGTGAGTCAAAGACAGTTAGAGAAAGGCTGACTTTTCTCCTTGAAATCCTGTAGCAATTCTATGAGGTCGGGGCTGCTTTTGCCCCCATTTTACAGGTGGGGGAACTGAGATTCCAAGATGTGATATAACGCTGCACAAGTTCACGAAGCAAGGCAGTGACAGGGCGAAGGTTTGCCCTCCCCAATAGCAACCACCCCCCTGTCCACTCTACAGCAAAGAAAATGTAAACCCCGTAACTCTCCCCGAGAGCCTGTGTTGGGAAGCCTCCGAGCCCATCTGCTCCTCCAGAAGGCTTGCAACTGTTCTTTTCATGTTTGTAAGAAGAGTTTGGTAACAAAACCCATTAAATATCAAACTGGAAGACAGCAGAGTGCTCCTTGGCGATGTAGCATTGTTGATGTCACCTTAATTTATAACATGGCAAATGGTTAGGCAGATGGCATGTAATATATTCCCAGACATAAACATGAGGCTTAAGTTGTATATGGTAGATGTTCCTGAGCGTCCATAAACTCGGTAGGGGGTAAGCCCATCTCTCTCCCCTCCCCCTTCCACACATGAGCAGTGTTAACCATTCAGAGACACAGGCAGGACATTCAAAAGGTCCCAATTTACAAGAAGAGCATCAGGGTGACTTAAAAGATGGGGTTTCCAGCTCTTCGCAAATAGCACTGGCCTGGACTGAAAGTTCCTGTGAGTCACTAATCTCAAAAGGCAAGGCAACAGTTAGCTACAGAATAGAAGGAGCCTGTTCTTAGAGTCTAGACATGTGGGGACCAGAATAGAAGGACCCTGGTCTTAGAGTCTAGACATGTGGGGGCCAGACCATCTCCTGCATCTCACAAGTCACAGAACTCTGTTTTTTTAATCAATGGACTATTTTTTTAGAATAGTTTTAGACTTACAGAAAAATTGAGCAGATAGTGTAGGGTGTTCTCATGTGACTTCCCTGCCCCCCAACACACTCTCCATTTTCCTGTTAACATCTTCCGTTGGTGTGGTGCATTTGTTACAGTTAATGAACCAAAGTTGATACAGTATTATTAACCAAAGTCCACTGTTGATTCAGATTTCCTTAGATTTTTTTTTTTTCTTTTTACCTGCTCTTCTTTTTCTGTTTCGGAATCCCATCCAAGATACCATGTTAAATTTAGTTCTCAGGTCTCCTTAGACTCCTCTTGGCTGTGACAGTTTTTCAGACTGCCCTTGTTTCTCTTGACCTTGACAGTTTTGAGGACTACCGGTCAGATTTATTATAGGATGTCCCTCTTTTGGAGTTTGTCTGGTGTTTTTCTCATAATTGGATTATGGTGAAGGGTTTTGAGGAAGAAGATCACAGAGGTGAAGTGCCATTTTAATCACATCATATCAAGGCTACATACTATCAACACGACTTACTGCTATTGATATTGACCTTGATCACCTGGCCCAGGCCGTGTTTGTCAGTTTTCCCCATTATAAAATTACTCTTTCCCCCACGCACCTACTGTCCTCTTTGGAAGGAAGTCACTATGTGTAGCTTCCATAAGGAGTGGTAATTTATGCTCCCCTCCTTGAGGACAAAATCTTTTTGGAATTCTTATGCATGGGAGATTTGGCTCTTCTCCTCCATTTATTAATTTATTCAATTATTTATTTATATCAGTATGCACTCATAGATCTTTATTTTATGCCCTGGATTATAATCCAATACAATGACTTTTTTTTTTTTTCTTTCTCACATTGTTTCAGCTTTGACCATTGGGCACTCTCAGTCGGCTCCTATGCCCCTTTGGCATATGCCCATCAAGTGCTAGGGGATTTTTTATTACTATTTCTTTGTTTTTTAGCACTTCCTTACTTTCTGTCCCTACAAGATGGTCCAGGCTCATCTTACTTCTCTCTCCTCCCTAGAATAAGCCATGGCTTTAAGAAGCCCTGCTTACTTTTATTGAGGGATGGTATTAGAAACCAAGATCTGGGCACTAGATGTGTTTGGCGCTACTGGGGTGTCGTGTCTAAACCCTCTGAGCTGTCAGAGCAAAGAAATATATGTGTATTTAGTAATCCATGTATATACACAGATCTATAAATATTTCTGTATATAACCATATCTATCTTAAGTTAAAATGAATTTTTACTGATATCCTCAACTCTGATCCATTACGCCATGTGCCATTCTAGTCTCCTCCCCTTACTGTAACATTGAGAAACCTGCCTCTCACAATCCACCATCCGTTTAATTGTTCAATCCCAATATACATGTATAGCATTATTAGAATTATTAACCTGTACCCCCGTGGAAAACAACTTTATCAATGAAATGCAGGGCTTATGTGAAGTTCCTTTTGCTCCTAGTCTTACAATCTCTATTTCCAAAATTCCTTACTTTTCCCCCATTCCCTTCAGTGGTGGTGTTTCCTACATTTGTGACCCTGGGATCCTCTGTTCTCCTAAGTATGGCTGCTTGTTTGTTTGAAATTTGTATACATTATGGTTGATTTTTTGTGCTATAAAGTTCCGTGGGTTTTGATACATGCATAATATCATGTATCCACTATCACAGTATCCTACAGAATATTTTCACCATCCTAAAAATCTCCTGTGCTTTGTCTATCCATTTTTCTCTCCTCCTTAACCAAACTCCTGCAATCATTGACTGTTTTATTGTCTCTGTAGTTTTACCTTTTCCAGAATATTGTATGCTTGGAATCCTACAGTATGCAGCCTTTTCAGAGTAGCTACTTTCACTAAGCAATATGCATTTAAATTTCCTTCATGTCTTTATGTTGCTTGATAGCTCATTTATTTTTATCACCAAATAATATTTTATTGTATGGATGAACCACAATTTATTAATTCACCTGTGGAAGGACATCTTGGTTTTTTGCATTTTCTGCTGAATAACCAAAATAAAGCTGTTACAAATATTCATGTGCATATGTTTTTGTGGACATAAGTTTTCAGTTCAATTGAATAAATACCTAGGAGTATAATTATTAGATTATATGGAAGACTATGCTTAGCTTTGTAAGAAACTGTCAAACCGTTTTCAAAAATAGCTGTACCATTTTGCATTCCCACCAGCAACAAATGAGAATTCCTGTTGCTCCACATCCTTGCCAGCATTTGGTGTTTTTAGTGTTTTGGATTTTAACCATCCTAATAGATGTATTGGGATATCTCATTGTTTTCATTTGCAGTTCCTTAATGATAACTGATCTTAAGCATCTTCTCATATGCATATTTGCCATCTGTACATCTTCTTTGGTGAAGTGTCTGTTCAGATCTTTTGCCCATTTTTAAGTGGGCTGTTTATTTCTTTTATTGATGAGTTTTAAAAGTTCTATGTGTATTTTGGATACCCATCCTTTATCAGATATGTGTTTTGTAAAAATTTGCTCCCAATTTGTGGTTTATCTTTCTTTCTTTTTATTTTTGAGAGAGAGAGAGAGAGAGAGTGTGCACGGGCACTACTGGGGGTGAGGAGCAGAGGGAGAGGGAGAGAGAGAATCCCAAGCAGACTCCACACTCAACATGGAGCCGAAAGCGGGGCTTGATCTCACGACCCTGAGATCATGACCTGAGCCAAAATCAAGAGTCAGACACTTAACTGACTGAGCCACCCAGGCGCCCGTGTGGTTTGTCTTTTCATTTCTTTAAATGATTCTTTTGCAGAGCGGATATTTTTAAGCTTGAATAAAGACCAACTTAATTTTTCTTTTAGGGATTGTGCTTTCAGTGCTATATCAAAAAACTTATCACCAAAGCTGAAGCCACCTAGATTTTCTCCTATGTTAGCTTCCCGAAGGCTTGTACTTTCAGGTTCTTCTTTGAGGTCTGTGATCCATTTTGAGTTAAGTTTTGTGAAAGGTATAAAGTCTGTATTTAAATTAATTTTTTTTTTTTTGCATATGGAAGTCAAAATGGCTCCGAGTACCATTTGTCGAAAAGACTATTCTCTATCTTTTCTCCATTAAATTGCCTTTGCTCTTTTATCAAAGATTCATTGGCTATATTTATGTGGGTCTAGTTCTGGGCTCTCTCTACTGTTCCATTGATCTATGAGTCTATTCTTTTTCCAGTACCATGCTGTCTTGATTACTGTAGGTTTCTAATAAGTCTGAAAGTGGGGTAGTGTCAGTCCTCCAACTTTGTTTTCCATTTACAGTATTGTGTTGGCTGTTCTGAGTCTTCTGCTTTTTCATATAAAGTTTTGAATTAGTTTGTCTATATCCACACAATAGTGTGCTAAAATTTTGATTGGAATTGTGTTGAATCTATAGCTCGAGTTGGGGAGAACTGGCATCTTAACAACATTGAGTTTTCTAACAGGTAATGTTTTTAATCAGTTTTACTAGGGTGTAATTGACATACAATAAGCTGCATATACCTAAAGTGTACAATTTGACAAATTTTGATGTATTGTACACATTCCTAAAGGCATCACCACAATCAATGAGCAAATTTATCATCCCCCTAAATTTCCTCATGTCTTTCTGTAATCCCTCCCTTCTTACCTCCCATCCCCAGACAAAATATGATTTCTGTTACTATTGATAAGTTTGCATTTCCTATGGTTTGATATGACTGGAGCCATACAGCATATATTCTTCTTAGTCTGATTTATTTCTTTCACTCAGTATAATTAGTATGAGATTCATTAAGTGCTATAGCTCGTGTCCATAGTTTATTCCTTTCTATTACTGAAGAATATTCAGTTGTGTATATATACCACAATTTGTTTACCTACTCATCTATTGATGAACATTGGGTGCTTCCAGCTTTCAGCTCTTTTTTTTTTTTTTTAAAGATTTTATTTATTTATTTGACACAGAGAGAGAGACAGAGAGAGAAAGCACAAGCAGGTGGAGCGGCAGGCAGAGGGAGAGGGAGAAGCAGACTCCCTGCAGAGCAGGGAGCCTGATGCGGGGCTCGATCCCAGGACCCTGGGATCATGACCTGAGCCGAAGGCAGTCGCTTAACCAACTGAGCCACCCAGGCACCCCCAGCTTTCAGCTCTTACAAATAAAGCTGCTATGAACATTTGTGGACAAGTCTTTGTAAGGACATATGCTTTCATTTTTCTCAGGTAAATACCTGGGGATAGAATGACTGGATCCTTGATAAGCATAAGTTTACCTTTTTAAGAAACTGCCACTCCATGCTCATTAATGCATTCATTTGTTACAACCTAATTCCAAGGAGCATTGTAATATTTTTAAAATAAACATCTTCAAGCTGTTCTTTGACAGAAGAAGGAAATGGTATGACTCCAATTGGAAATGCTGGCCTCAGAGGTCGAGAAAGTTCAGGCTCAAATCAGACATTTCTTCAGGCAAGTCTTTTCTGTTCTTGACTGGGAATGTCTGTGATTAGGTGATGAAACGGAAAGGTTCTCTCTCCTGTGGTTCAGTCCCTTCCCTTCATGCCACAGATTCATAATTTTGCCATGGGTTTCTAGGGTTTTCAAATTTGTTCTCTTCTAATTTCAATGGCATGCCATTGAAAGGGTTGCTCCAAAGGCAATGCTTTTGGGAAACTCTTCAAATCTTTCAAAAGACACTGAGATTTCTGTGAGTTATGTCTTCTTTGAGAGGAAAAAAAAAATGCATGCACTCCTCTTGCTTATGTCTCCTTCTGTTGAGTTCTGGGTGCCTTGCTTCTTCTTTTTAGAGCTATTTCTTTTCTGTCCCTCTCCCCTCTGTCTCTTGGATGGAGGGTTTTTATTGAGAGCTTCTCCTTTCTCCTGTAAATCACTATCACGATAGTTTCCTGATAATGGGTTCACATTTTAAAGCCAGTGACATTTCTGTTTTCTTTTTGGTTCGTTCCTAAAAGAATTTTTTTTTTTTTAATCTAGAGAATGTTTCCATTTCTTTCTAATCAGAGAGATTTTGAAGAGTGAAAGGCAGGAAGATCTTGAAATGGTGTTCCCTGCACCAGCATCACCCCTCAAGGACTTATAAAGTCAACACAGGTGAAGGTGGGCTCTGGTACCAGGAAGGACTGTGAGTGCTGTGTGTGGTAGGAACCATTCCTTCCTCTTTCCATTCCTCCCCCCACTTTTCTCCCTCTCTTTCTTTCTGAAACAACATAATTCATCTCTTTGAATCCCCCTTTTGGGGCTGAGTGTAGGGCATTGGAGAACTTTAGAGTAGGGATTGGCAAACCTTTCTTAAATGGCCCTATAATACATGTATTAGGCTTTGCCAGTCAAGAGGCAAAATCAAGGCTAGTAGGTAGGTACTCATATAACCATTTAAAATGCAACTATTTCGAAATGTAAAAAAAAAAAAAGTTCTTAGCTCTTAGACTGTAAACCAACAGGTAGCCAGCTGAATTTGGCCCCTATAGTTTGCTGACCTTGGCTCTACCAAATTGGATAAGATCTCTCAATTCTCAAGGAATTGGAGGAGTTTTTAACATATGTAGAACAGCAAAGAACAATTTGGAAAATCTACATCCAAATCAACTGAACTCACCACAGATCCACCTCTATCAAATGCTACCTGTCAAAATCTATGTAAAATAATTTTCTCTGCAAGTGAGGAAACTATTATTTAACTCCCCACTGAGGTGGGCCTGATATGTACAATGGGAAGATAGTGGCTGGCTAAATTGTTCTCAGATTTCCTCCTCGTTCAGAAAACTCTCCAGCTCCCTCTTTCCGCAGTGTGGTCCTTGCATTCCAGTTAACCAATCCAGGTGCAGCCTCTTACTCACCCCCTCTTTCCCAGTGGCCACATCTTAACCATGATCTCTCTGTGCCTGAAGGACCCTCCCCACCCCCACAGTTCCCTCATCTACTGCCACTTGTGCCAAAGTAAATCCACTGCATTCTGAATGTGAGGGATGGCCAGAGACCCCAAAGAGTAAGAAAGTTGATTTCAGATATCATATTGGGGTAGGCAGACATCAAAGATGTCCTCTAATGATTTCTACCTCCTGGTATTCACACCCTTGGATACTCCCCTCCTCCTTGAGTGTGGCCTGGACTTACTGACTTGCTTCTAAGGCGATGAGATAGCACTTTCAAGATGTGGTTGGTTTCAAAAGGCTGTGATGTCGCCTTATTAGCATTCCCTCAGTTTTATAGCTTGCTTAATTTAATGAAGCCAGCTACCAAGGTGTGAGCTGCCCTATGGAGAGGTCCACGTGGCAAGGAACTGAGGGTAACTTCTGGCCATCAGTCAACAAGGAACTGAGATCCTCAGTCTGACCACCTTTGAGGGCCTGTATCCTGCCAACAACCACTGAGTGAACTTGGAAGTGGATCCTTCCCCAGTTCAGCCTTGAGACCACAGCAGCCCAACCAATACATTGATTGCAGTCTCCTTGGAGATCTTAAGCCAAAGGACCTTCATATAAATATATATACCTAAGCTGCACCTGATTTCCTGATACACAGAAATTGTGAGATATTCAGTGTTCTTCTAAATCACAAAGTTCTGAGGTATTTTGTTACACAGCAACAGGTAACTGATACATATATGGACTAGGATTTTCATTCCAGTTATCCCATATTTATTATAATGTGTATTGGGAAAAAAGCTTGAGTTTAATAAGCATTTACCTTTCTTTTTCTTTTCTTTTATTTTACTTTACTTTTCTTTTAAAATGTATTTAAGTAAAAAAGAATGAGTACAGGTAATAAATAGATATGGCAACATATTTCAAAAACTACAAAAGTTACTAAAATTTAGGAAGTGCTGTTTTAGCCAATGGCCTTGAATTTATCCCTACCAATAATTTGTCCCCATTTAAGACCCTCATGCCCTGCTCTTTTCTCCATCTTCATTTACCACCTCATTGCTTTGCAGTTTTACATAGATGCCTGGCAAGGTGTTGGCAAGGTAGGATGAGCTAAATGGGATATGAATAGAACACGTATAACATCTGGGTTCATAGGTTTAATATTTTAAGTGGAACATCAGGGCTTACTTTTGTGAATCAAGTTATACATATGTTGTGCTCTGTACATAAGAAGAGAGAGCGTGTGCAATGAAGTGGGACTCAGATGCACATTCAGGATTCTGGGGATGACCTGGGCCATAAAGAGGAGTTGAAGGGATTCGAAAAGTCTAGAGAGACTTTGAGGGAGTTTTATTTCAGCCCCAGAAGGTGGGTCAGTTTAATACTCATCAGTGTTGGGGCACCTGGGTGGCTCAGTCAGTTAAGTGTCCTACTCTTGGTTTCTGCTCAGGTCATGATCTCCAGGTCGTGGGATGGAGCCCTGTGTCGGGCTCTGTGCTCTGCGCAGAGTCCGCTTGTCCCTCTCCCTTCCTCTCTTCCCCTCTCCCCACTTGCATGTGCGCTCTCTCTCTCTTTTAAATAAATAAATAAATAAATAAATAAATAAATAAATAAATAAACTCTTTTAAAAATTCTCATCAGTGTCTGCTCTAAGTAAGGCACTGTATAAGGCACTGTGCTATGTGCACCTTGTTGTCGTTGTAAAGGAGCAAACCACCCTGGTTTGTCTGGGACTAAGAAGGTTTAGGGGATGTGGGATTTTCAGTTCAAACACCAGGAAAGCCCCAGGAAAACCAGATTGCTTGGTGACCCTATGTGGTGACCTCTGTCCTCCGGAGCTCTGAGGCTGAGGATGGCCACAATTGGGCAAGAACTGTGAGAGCCATTGTGAAAGGCTAAACAATGGTCTAAACAGATCTCCAGCTGATCCCCCGAACCTTCCTTACATGGCAGAAGTGACTTTGCAGATATGATTTAGTTAAGAGTCTTGAGGTGGTGGGGGTAGGGGGTTGCCGGGGCGGGGGGGAGGTGACCCTGGATTATCCAGGTGGACTCAATATAATCACAAGGGTCCTCATCAGAGGAATGCAGGGGGTCAGAGTCAAGGTAAAGGGCAGCTTGACAATGGAAGCACAGGGCAGAATGATGCATGTTATAAGTGAAGGAAGGCGCCACAAGCCAGGGAACCTAGGTGGCCACTAGGAGCCAAAAAAGGCAAGGAAACAGATTCTCCCCTAGAGCCTGAGAAGGACCTGGCCCTGTTGTTGCCTTGTCTTTAGCCCAGTGAGACTGACTGCAAACTTCTGGCCTCCTGAACTCTAAGAAAATAAATGTATGTTAAGCCACTAAGTTTGTGGTGATATGCAATAGCAGAAATGGTCAAGGTGCCTGGGCCCCTATAATGACTGGCCATGGGGTGCCCAGATTAAACACTGTTTCTTGGTTTGTCTCTGAGTGTGTTTCCTACTGGAATTAGCATTTGGGTGGGTAGATTCAGTGAAGCTGACCACTCTCCCCATGGGAGTGGGCCTCCTCCAGTCTGTCCAGGGCCTGCAAAGAGCAAAACACTGACAAAGAGGATTCCTTCCCTTCCTGCCTGCCTGGCTGAGCTGGGACATGATCTTTGCTCACTTGGGATTGGACTGGGATTTACACCACCAGCTCCCCTGGCTCTCAGACTCAGACTCAACCACCATCTTTCCTGCATCTCCAGCTTGTGGAGAGCAGGTTGTCAGACCAGTCTGCCTCCATAATCCTGTGAGTCAGTTCCACACAATGAGTCCTATCATAAATCAATCTCTCTCTCTGTTATTATAATAATAATATTATAGTAACATATTCTATATAACGATACAATATAATAATGTATAATATAATATGCATTATATACATGAGTATATATTTTTATATATTCCGTATGTGTATATAAATATATATACATAGTATTTCTTGGAAGAATCCGGACTAATTCACCTCCCTAGCCTAGAACAGGTCAGAATGAAAGGCATAGCAGTTAAATACTTATTTCCAAAGTAGGAAAAACTCAGAGCCCGAAAAACATAAAGAAAACCCATTTTTGTGTGTGAAGAAGACAATAGTGTTTTCATTTCATTTCATTGTTTTCATATGTCTGTTTTTGTGCCTTTATATAAAGTAGATAATACAGTCATCCATGCACGTAATTTGTAAATAAATAAATAGGTCTCGATGGATGGGCATGTTCACATATTTTCTTCACAAGGGGTGGGTGACAAAAAGTTTGATGATTAATCTCTGGAGGTAGGCTTGGGTTAACCCAGAGCCACCCCACGTACTGCCTGTGGGATTTGAGGATGTTGTGGAACTTCTCCCATCCTCCACATGTCCATCTGTGAAATGGGATGGTGATGGTGATACTATACTTTACCTCACAAAGCTGGGTGAGGGTGAAAGTTGATACTGCCCGTGAGAGCTGAGCCTCGGGAGAGGTAAGGAAGGGACTCCCTCGCAGGGTTGTGTAAGGCTGACACTCCACACCAGAGGACCTGTCTTGCCTCATCGGGTGGCATGCGGAGAGCTTGGCACGTAGCTGGTGCACAGAGATAGCTTGGTCACTGGTGGCTGCCAGCGTTGACATCCACTGTCAGCCCAGCCCCAGACTCTGAATCCCCGACTGTGACCCCTTCCCAGCGAGCCACAGATAGTGAGTTTCCCACACCCCCGATCCCTGAGGTTCAGAGAGGAGCTTGGTTGGCCTTTCTGGAGTAAAGGCTCAGCTCCCACCAAGCCTCGCACTGGAGGCCAGCTCTACCCACATCAGGCACACTCTTAAACATCTGTCTGTGGTGTGATTTATTCTATTTTAAAATGAGGTTTTCAAACAACTCACTATCTTAATTTTAGCAGTTCAGCTCCTTTGTATGCTAACAATACCAAACATGCAAATGAGCTACCACTTTGCTTTCTAGCAAAAATGTTTCTGTGCAAACACTTGATTTTATAACGCACTTTGCAGCTTTCTCCTATAATTAGTTGTTAAATCTATATTTGACTTTGTCTAAATGGTTGCATTGCAAGGCTGTTTTTCCTGCCTCTCCCTTTGGCTAGTTCATCTTACCCCTGCCCACGTCTCTGCCCGAACAAGGGTATGGTTTGTTGGCTAGCTTTTAGACTGAAGACAAAAACCAGGAAACGTTCTGGGAGTCAGGGTCCAGCTCACCCGGACGCACAAATGGCTGCAAAATTGGGTCAGGTTCACACCACGTGTATCTCATCCTCTTTGGAGCAGAGGATTAACCAAGGTGTATGCGTCTCATGGTGACAGCAGGAGTACAAGAGGGCAAGGTTAACCATGCAGGTCATGTCTAGCCTCTGCCTGCGTCATGTTTCCTAGCATCCAAAGCCAAGAGATGCCAAGTGTATTCCTCTTACTGTGTGAGCTCCAAGTAAGTCACACGCCAAGTTCAGTAGCAGTCGATAGGGAAGTATATTCCGCCTATGGCAATGTGGGTGGGGAAGAGAGTGAACACTTTTGAACAGTAATCTGACCTTCCATAGATACCAAAAGAACCCTACAGGAGAATCTTAGAGCTAGAAGTGTTGTTCACTCATGCAGTAAAGTTTCACTGAGGGCCTACTTTACGCTGGTCACCGCAGGCGTGCTGATGTTATATGAGTTTAAACAAGAGACAGCATGAACCCACCTTACAGTCTAGACTAAAGAGGTCATTGAGGCCAACCCCAAACCCTCCAATCTCCTCAAAGTGTATATTCAATTTTGGAGTCCTCATCAAGGGAAAGAGTGCAAAGGCACGGACACAACTCAGGCATGAAAGCAATGCTTATTTAGAATAAGAAATTGTGATCAAAATACAAATTTTTAAAAAGCTGACAAATTCTTTAAAAACCCACATCATCCAGAAAAATAATATTTTAATTAAGTGACTGCCTGGGGCACCTTTTTGCCTGCAATTTTGACTGTGCACTCTTTGCCTCTTCTTCTGATGATAGCATTGTCATCTTTTCTATAGAAAGAATAGAAAAATATTTCTATAGAATTAGAATAAAATAGAATAGAACGATAATTCCTCTAGTATGGTTGATCAAAATAATAAAAACATGGGGTGCAGAAAACATGCACCTTTAGGGGATAGCTGTACTTACTGAAGGTTTGTACTCTCCAACTACAATATTTCTGATAAATTATATTTCATGAGATTCTCATATAAATTATGGTGGGTTTATAATTATATTGTCAATAAAATGCTCTTTATTTAGTATATTCTGACAGGAAAGAGCTTCTATTTTGACTAGGAATTAATGTGAACAGAAATTTCTGCTTAAAACTGTGCACATCTGATGAATGTAGGATTGTCCCTAGCCTCGCTTCTGGCTCCCCACCTTTCGATCCTGTTTCATCTCGCCTCTTCTCTCCTCCCAATTCTGGGGCCAGGTACCATGGGACACATTCCTATCTCCAGGCAGTGTCTGCCTGCATTTTTATGTCTCAACGCAGTGACTTGACCCAGGGGGCCGAGGCAATATTCCCAAGCCCACACACTGGAGCAGCAAGCAGGAACTTACTATCCGTGGACACTGCGAGCTACCCCAGTATATCTTGCTAAATACAAGCTAAAAGGATCCCCATCTCCGTGTCCTCTTGACCAGCTCCTGAACATGTCCATAGCCTCCCCACACATGGATAAGTGTCACTGAAGGGAAGCTAGAGTGGAGAGACAGCACTCTTACCCAACTGAAGTTAAGGTATCGAGTTGCAATTTTTACAGAAGTACATTGTCTCGTCCATTTGGGCTGCTATAACCAAACACCATAAACTGGTGGCTTATAGAGAGCACACATTTATCTCTCGTGGCTCTGGAGGCTGGGAAGTCCAATATCAAGGTCCCAGCAGATTCGGTGTCTGGTGAAGACCCACCTTCCAGAAGCCATCTTCTGACCTAACTTCATATGGTGGAGGCTTCCTCTGGCCTGTTTTTATAAGGACACTCATCCCATTTATGACCCAATCACCTCCAAAGCCCTTATCGACTAATACCATCACCTTGGGGTTTGGGCTTTACATATAAATTTCGGGGAGACACAAACAGTCGATCTCCAGCACCTGTGACCATGCAAACCCACTGCTAAGTATGCCCTCCTGGCCCTGGAAGGGGCCTGGGCTAGTGAGGGGCCCTGATGATCAAACTCCATCACCTTCATGATAAGTCCAACCCCCCTGAGATGTCCCAACACAGACTGCCATCCTAAAATAGCTTCACTCCCAGGAAGCATGGCTCCTTGAAGGAACTACTCCCGTGGGGTATGCTGGGAACCACAAAAAGGGAGCATCTAAAGCCTTCTTCCCCTTCATGGATTATATCGTATTTTAAGTGACATATCCTGGGTCCTCTCCTCTGTCTGTCTCTCTCCACTTTTAACCACTGACCTCCTAATTTATTCTCCCTTTGGCTTCCCTGTGCCCTCTAGATTTGACTGCAAACCCATGGGTTCACCGAGGAAAGCCTGCCTAGCTTGGAGCCCCAGCGCGCTCTCCAGAGAGGGCTTTGGGACTTTAGGACATTCTTCCTAGAGGAGACACTACAGGCTCCTAGCATATGGAAAAATGCTCAAGGGATGCCTGGGTGGCTCAGTCGGTTAAGCATCTGCCTTCGGCTCAGGTCATGATCCCAGGGTCCTGGGATCGAGTCCCGCATCGGGCTCCCTGCTCCGCGGGGAGCCTGCTTCTCCCTCTGCCTCTGTCTCTCTCTCTGTCTCTCATGAATAAATAAATAAAATCTTAAAAAAAAAAATGCTCAAACTCGATGGTAGTCAGGAAAATGCAGTGTGAAAACCACAGTGAGATAGCATCTCGGCCTCATAATATTGGCAAAATTAAGAAGATTGGTAGTTTCCACAGTTGGCCCAGTTGCTGGCAAATGGGGGTCATTACACGATATTATTATATTTCCTCTATCGGACTGTCAAAAGTTGTAATGTACATACCAACTGATCTATGTATGTTTCCAAGGGCCTATTTTACAGAAATACACTCATTTGCTTAGAAATACAATATGAGGCCTTTTTTTTTTTTTTTAAGAGAGAGAGAGAGAGCAGGGCGGGGTGGGGGTGAGGGCAGGCAGAGGGAGAGGGAAAGAGAGAGAATCTTAAGTAGGCTCCATGCTCAGCACAGAGCCAGCCATGGGGCTCGATCTAATGACCCTGAGATCAGGACCTGAACCGAAATCAAGAGTCAGATGCTTAACTGACTAAGTCACCCAGGTGCCCCAATATGAGGACTTTTTTTTGGAATAAATTTATTTAATCTGTCTGTAAACAAGGTGTTTAATAGTTATGGCGTTTTATAAATGCATGTTTATTTTTCTTTCAAGATTTTACTTAAATTCAATTTAGTTCACATATAGTGTAGTATTAGTTTCAGGAGTAGAATTTAGTGATTCATCAGTTGCATATAACACCCAGTGCTCCTTACAACAAGAGCCCTCCTTAATGCCCTCACCTAATTACCCCATCCCCAACCCCCCCCCCTCCAGCAACCCTCAGTTTGTTTCCTAGAGTTAAGAGTCTCTTATGGTTTGCCTCCCTCGCTGTCTTTATCTTATTTTATTTTTCTTTTCCTTCCCCATGTTCATCTGTTTTGTTTCTTAAATTCCACATATGAGTGAAATCATATGGTATTTGTCTTTCTCTGACTGACTTATTTTGCTTAGCAATACACTCCAGTTCCATCTATGTGTTGCAAATGGCAAGATTTCATTCTTTTTGATGGCTGAGTAATATTTCTCTGTGTGTGTGTGTGTGTGTGTGTGTGTGTGTGTGTGTGTTGTGTGTATACACACACCACATCTTCTTTATCCATCTGTCAATGGACACCTGGGCTCTTTCCATAGTTCGGCTGTTGTGGACATTGCTGCTATAAACATTGGGATGCAGGTGCCCCTTCGAATCACTATGTTTGTATCCTTTGGGTAAATACCTAGTAGTACAATTGCTGGGTCATAGGGTAGTTCTATTTTTAACTTTTTGAGGAAACTCCATGCTGTTTTCCAGAGTGGCTGCACCAGTTTGCATTCCCACCAACAGTGTAAGAGGGTTCCCTTTTCCCAATATGAGGACTTTTTTAATTGAAACATTAGAATACTGCAAAAGCTGAGGCAGCATAAGTATCCTTTGATGGGAAACAAGTTAAACACATTATGGTTTATCCATACTCTAGAATAGTCTGCAACTGTTTTGAAAAAATGACTGCTCTGACGCAAACATCCCCAAGACACATTAATGTGTGAGAAAATCAAGTCAAAGCACCATGTGTGTGATATGGTCCCGTTTGTTATGGATGAAAAACATTGAACAAATCAAATAACCTCTTGGAATCTTGGTTTCCTCATTTGGAGAGAATTCCTCCTACCTTCCAGGTATTATTAAAAAGTGACTTTGGATGTAACAGAACCTTATAAACTGTAAAGTTCTATATAATTCATTATGTAAAATGTATCAAGTAAGAGGGGGAATCACCTGGGGGTCTGAAGCCTTCCCTTCCTATAGGTAATTCTCTAATTCCTGAAGTCTCCTCGTGTCTGTGAAAGATTCTTACGAGGTCTGTGGATCTGCGTTCCTCGGGGGCTGATGGTCACGGGCAGATTAAAGCATACTTAGGAAAGTGCCTGGCACACAGTAGGCGTTCAAAACATAGTTGTGGAATGAATGACTAAAACACTGGCTGGAAGAAGGAATGCCAGGACAGACTGGGTTAACCCCAAAAACAGCGCTGGTCTCGGAGGCCTGGGCCATGCCAGAATCACGCTCATGACTCCGGAACGAGAGATGAGGTTCACCTTGACGGAGTCTTGCGCCATTATTTACATGATCATCAGAGTGAAATATTAAGGGAAAAGAACAGAATACCAAAATAGAATGTGCACGAACATACACTGTGATTACAACTATGAGGAAACATTTGTAGGGATGAATCCTGAGAGGCAAACAGAAAATTGAAAACAGTTGGTTTGTATAGTGTAGTGATATTGTGAGTAAAAAAAAAAAATTTTTTTGTAATTCTAGGACTGATATAATATTTCAGACACATCCTACTTATTTAAAATTCCTTTAAAACTTCACATTTTTGAAGAAACAGACACTCATTATAGAAAATGAGGGATCTCGAGAAAAACTGGAAGGACAAGGGAAATCCACTCCCAGAGCCATCCCCAAACAGCAAGTGTTGTTAATAGGTTGTGTCTCTCATTGAAGTCTTAACTACATGTTTTTAATATTTGGGGGGCAGATATTTTACATATTTGAATGTTATATGTACCATTTTCCCCTCATGCAACCCCCAAATATGGAAGAGCTTGTGTTCTGGAGCCATGGGATTCTGGTTCAGTCACTTCCCAGCTCTCCTATCTCCTGGGCAAAGTACTTCCTCTCTGAGTTTCAGGTTCTCCATTTGTAAAATGAGGTTATCCTTAGGACATGCTCTCTAAGTGAATTTTCATGTAAACTGTATAGTTCAATTCCAGACACACAATCAAAACTCTAGAAGGAGAGCTTTTGGAATAAAGAATAAGTGAACCAAGTAGGGGAACTTGACCTGATCCAGGAGATCAGGGAGGGCTTCCCAGACGAAGTGTCATTGGCTCTGGGATCTGAAGGATGAGCAGAAGTTTAGCAGGCAGAGAAGGGGACAGGGGACTGGGTGAGGGAGGAAGAGAGAAAACAGGGGTCATTCTAGGTAAAGGAAACAGCGGATGTGCAATTCATATTGGGAGTCAGAGACAGAAGGGACCCAGAAGGAGGTCGGTGAGAACTGGGGCCAGGGAGCGAAGGGTCAGGTGTGATGCAGAGAGGCCAGGGAAGTCAACAAAGACCAGACGGGGCATGATGAGGACCTGGGCTTGGCCCTCGAGAATCCTGGGGGACAATAAGAAGGTTCGAAGAAGGGAAAGACCTGGTCAGCCTTGTATATTTAGCGCTCCACCTGCAGGATGACAGGGCATGGACTGGGGAGTGTGGGCAGAAGGGAAGTGGGGAGGCCTCATCAGAAGCTATTGTCCTGATCCTGGTAAGAATGGCCCGAGTGTGAGCTAGTGGGTCCTTCAGCCACGTGTCTCCCTTGCGTGAGTAAACAAAACACCTGAACTGATTTTACTATTGCTTGCCGCCCAGGCCCCTTGCTTCCGACAACTCTTAGGATGCGCCTCATTCAGCCTACCTTAGAGTGTGCCAGGGTCCAGGACAAGGATGGAGAGAGTCAGGGGCAAGTTTCTGCCAAGGCTGAGAAAGGTACAGAAGCTCTACCACTGACAACAGAAGGCTGACCAACAGGCGTGCAGCAAGCGCCCTCGGTTTATATTTCCAGACCACCAGCCACTATAATTATGCATTCGCGGGCCTCAGAAAGGCACACTATAGATGCTCGCAGCCAGGGTCCCTGTTATAAAGGCCCTGGTCTCGGTTGTTATTAACTATACTGTACGAAGCCTCATAAACACCTTTTTACACATACAGTGCAACCTTTCAATACAACAATCAAAAGCTTTTCAACAAATTACAGTCTCCTAGAAAAGGGACCCCTTGATTGCTTCCCAGAAAGAGGTGGAAGGAAACTTTAGACAGAACTCGTTCGAAGCCTAATGTGGAGAACCGTGTTTGCTTTGGGCTGGAAACGCTAGCCTGGAGTTCAGGCCTCACACAGCTCTGGGGAAATCAGTGCCTATTAACCCAAACCTGGCCAGAGAAGAAATGAGACCACAGAAAATCTAACAGACCCCATCTCCTTTACAGATGAGCATAACGAGCTCAGACAAGAGCAGCCGCTGTCTCGGGTCACGGGGGAGCTCAGAGGTGGGACTGGGGCAGGGATTTCCGACCCAGCTGCCCACATCCTCCCTGGACCCGGCTGATGGTGGTGCTCTGATCTTTCCTTGGGTTAACTTTGTTGGCTCAGAGTCTGGCATCTTGGAAGTAGAATGTCGAATCCTTATCCCCAGCACTTTCTCCCGTCCGTAATACCTTTTTCTGATGCCTCCAATAGAGCAAATTATTTCTGCTCTTATAAAAATAGATCTTTAGGTTTCATTGACCAGTAAAATTTACAGACCTCGGGTTGCAAACTTTTTATTTTGCCAAGTAAGGACATCGGAGAAAACAAGCTAAAAAGACAATGACCCGGGAATATATGCGATTTGCAATCACCAATTTTCATGCAATGAAAGGGCATTATTATCAAAAGAGAAGGAAATGGGAAAGAGAGAGAGAAATACAGAAATTATATTAGTACTAACCTGGGGCAGGTGGGGGTGTCGTTTGACTGCAAAGGGGCAAGAAGGGCACTTTCTGGGAAGATGAAAATATTCTCTATCTTGACTGATGTGGTGGTGGCTATAAGAATATATTCATATATCAAAAGTCTTTGCTGTTCATTAGATGTTCTTTCTGAGGCAAAATCAAAAACAAGATAAATATAAGGACAAAAAAAAAAAACAACAACCTGTATTCTGATCAGACATATCTTTCTTGGACACAGACTTGCCCCAGAGTTTGGAGCTGGACGGAGGCCCATGAGCAGGATGGATACAAGGGTGGTTCCCTAAAGCAGCTTCGCCCCTGTGCCCTCCCCCACCCTCGTTCCACCCAAGAGAACGCTGTGCCAGACGGTGTTTCTGCCCAGTGTCTGACAGAAACCAACCGAAGGCAGAGGCAAGAAATTGCTCTGTCTCTGCTCTGGGAAGGCCTCGGGAAAGAGGCGTGACCACTTTTGACTTCAGGGGCCTCATCTGACCCTTGAAAAAGTCATCACCCTTCAGGTGCTGTGAGGCTCCCTAGAGCATGTGGTGAGAACTCAGGCCCTTCCAAGGTCAAGGCGAGCTAAGCAAAGCCATCGAGGCTATATTTGTGTTAGTGCCAACATTTGCTCGTTTGCTTATAAAACAGGAAGCGCGAAGGGAGGGGACCGAATGCTGACTGACACATCAGAAGGACCCCGGTGTGAATTCTGGCTCCGCCCCCTGCGAGCTGTGTGACATGGGACAAGGGACTTCATCCCAATTAGTCTCCACGTCATCTGCTGTAAGATGGGGATCGCAGTAGCGACCTTTCCGGGGATACTGTGGGGATGAGAATCAGGTAATGTGCCGAAAGTTGCCAACTCAGTGTCTGGCACCTAGTGAGTGAGGAGAAATATCTGGATATTATTATAACTTCTAGACCTTTCCTCATGCTTCCTAGCAACCAGCAGGAATAGGAGAAATTGCACAAGTTGGGATGCGGCTCTTGGAAGCGCTGTTTCCTTGGCCCTAAAGCGGTGAGGGTTACAGTGAGGTGATGTGCGTGGGATGCTGACCCCCCGTGTCTGGCACAAGGTAGGTGCTCACTAAAGGGACAGCCATGGCTGTAACTGCGTCAGTGGGTACAGGCTGGGCCAGATGTGGCTGTGGGAGAGTCACACGTGATAGCCATCACTTAACGGGTCACCTTTGTGTCAGTCAATGCGCATTTTCCTGCATTTTTTCCAAGGGCTAACTAGGAATGACTGAAGCCCTAATGCCAAAACAGGTTGTAAAATCAGAATTTTGTTTTCTTAGGGCTTCTCTTGGCAGGAACTCTGGTCTGCTGCTTTGCAGCTCTGCTCCCAGGCCGGGAGAAGTGTGGAGCATGTAACAGGTGCTCAATAAATGCTTGTCGAATTGATGAAGGAGTTCACGAAGAAAAGAATGAATGAAAGTAATGTGTCTGAGGCCTTTTGAGTTCTTCACTCAGCCAAGTATGATTATCTCTACCCAGCTAAGGCCAGGAAGCGATATAAACACTGTAGAGAGATTCTCAAGTGGGGGGCTGGAGTTACAAAACCAAGCTCGGGATTGCTTTCCCTAGAGACGGAGTCCCTCCGGTTTGGGTTTGGTTTGGGTTTTTGGCAGATGGAGGGAAGTCTATGCTACATCTCTGTAATCCCCAAAGTGCTTCCTACATGAGAACGTTGCGGGATCGAGGTTCCGCAAATGATAGGAAAAGGGTTACAACCTGGTTAACCGTGCCCCGCCCCCGCCCACACACGCTTAAACCAGAATGTAAAATTAAGCTCATGATGATTTGCAAAGAAACAGGCTTGCGACATTGCATAAAACCAAACCGAAGCCAAACAACTGACAAAAATAAAACTCAAAACTGGCAAGCATTTCTGGTGTCCCAGGACTCTTTCTTATTTACACTTGGGTTTTAAAACTCCACGAGACAACAGGAATACTCTAATTGGAGCCTGGGAGGAGGTACAGAATGGCCCGTCGCTAGTAAAACCGAAAGCATTTATTTATTATTTAATTTGTTTGCCCAGGAGACTTCGCTCCTGATGCAACATCTGGTTTTCATTGTAGCCCAACTTTTACCTAATTGTACAGCTGGGGAGATTAAGGCACGAGGGGTCACAGGCCGAGCCCAGCCGGGACCCAGCCCCCTATGAGAGCTTTGCTCCTCGCTTCGGGGTAGAGACCACACTCCTTGCCCCTGGTCCTCCGGTGGAGACCTATAAATAAGAAAGGAATGACTCTTTCAAGTCCCCACTCTCCCTCCTTCTGATTCTCATTAATGGTGGGGCTGGGGGTTGGAGGCGGAGGAGGGGTCCGGGGCCATGGAAGATGCAGGCGGAAGGGGCAGCAACCACAGAGCTTCCAGACCCCAGGCAGGGGGGTGGGGGTGCAGCGTGGCCGGAAGCTGCTTTTCCGGGGGTCCTTTCTCAAAGGCCTCCCTTTTGAGCCAGAGTGGCTGGCTCGGGGCAGGCGGGATCCGCTTCTCAGCCCCGAGAGTCATAAAGAAGAAATGGATTTCAGTGTAACGTCAAGAGGCTGGAATGGAAAAAGAAGAAATCCTCCTGGGGCCCTGAAGCTGCCACCAAGGGGCCGGGGGAACGTTCTTCACTGAATTCTACTCCCCGCTTTACCACCTCCACTGTGACCTTGGGCAAGTTGTTTAACCTCTCTGAGCCTCTGTTCCTTGATCTCCCGGGATTCTTAGGAGAATGAAATCAGATCATTTATGCAAAGTACATATTAGAAATAACTGATGCTTAGTAAGCACTTCAAAAAAGGGGGGGGTAACTAAACCCCATCTAAAAAAAATCACTCAAGACACCACACTTTATTCTGTGCCCATTTAAAGAAGTGAGGTCACCCTGAGGGTGACCTGGAGAATGTCCCGCCATGAACAAGGGCTGAACAAGGATCAGAGGGCTGGTGTGAGCCCCACACCGTATCAGCCATGGGGAAGAGGGTTGGGGTGGTGACACAGGCTCCTGAAGATATAGAATCAGATATAGAATCAAGGAGCTTAAGATCTGTCTAGCGAGACATTAAGTGTGCACATGGAACTGCCCAGTAATAATCCAGGGCTGAGTACTTGCTATACAGCCAAAAGCAAAGCAACCCAAGTCAGACTCAGAATCAGTCAGGGCTAAGATTGTGGGGCAGCACTTCAAAGAGGAGGTGGGACTGGATCCGGTTTTGAAGGATGGATAGGGGTTAGAGAGGCAGTGTGGCCCCAGCAGAGTGTGTCCCGGAACACAGCATAAGCAACAGCACAATGGTGGACTTGGGTGGACTTGGGCCAGAGATGGTGTAGGGCTAACAGCAGCCTGAATGGAGAAATGGCTGGCAGATTGGGCACAGAGAGCAAAGGGCTCTATTTTGGGGGGGTATTGAGAGCCAGGCCAAGGGATGTGCCTCCTAGGGCAGTGGGCTGCTAGCTATGGGCTACTGTGCCAAGAAGGAGGAGGCTTCGGGAGTATTTGAGGAAACTCACATGCACGGGCAACATGGACAGGATGAAGACCAGAAACTGAATGCCCATGGGATCGTCTGGCCTTCCTACCTCACCAACGCTCATCCACCTTTCCCAGCACATGAGTCTTTGAGTCAGGGTATTTCTCTTCTTTGTGGGCCTGAAATCATGATCCACTTGTCTGCATTTCCTGTGCATCCCACTGGCCTTGGAAGGGGTACACCGCAATGTATCTATCCTGGCATCATGGCATCTAGGCCGGCTGTAACCTGAATGCCATGTGGCCCAAGGCAGCTTAGAGGGCCCCAACTGGTCCATTAGCCGAGACTTTCAAAACAATACAGACATAAAGTGAGAAAATCAGACTGGGAAGCAGATACCCCATTCAGCTGGCACGCATTTCCACTGTCTAGATTACAGATTGGAGCACAGAAAGACAAGACTAAGCCTGGTAGGGAGACATTCATTCTGGGCATTCAGAGCAAGTAGAGATATAAAGAGTCTAAACTGTTTAAGTGTTCAGGGCCTCTCATTCTTCAGGATTTGGGAAAACTTTGTTTCTCATCCAGATGCTTTCTGGATTGGTGGAATAGAAAATGCAGGTGCTTTGGAGGGAGCAGACATCAGTGAGGATCCCGATTCTACCACTGGGCAGGTCACTGAACTCTGCCTTTCATTTTCCTTGTCTATAAGATGAAGAGTTTTTGTTTCAAGTGTCAAATCAAATCATGAATGTTAAAGCACCTTGAAAAAGGATTCCTGGGGCACCTGGGTGGCTCAATCAGGTAAGCGTCCGACTATTGGTTTCAGCTCAGGTCATGATCTTGCTGTCATGGGATTGAACCCCACATCGGGCTCCGCGCTCAGTGGGGGAGTCTGGTTCAGATTCTCTCTCCTGCTCTCTCTCTCAAATAAATAAATAAAATCTAAAAAAAAAAAAAAAAAGAAAAAAGAAAAGAAAAAGGATTCCGGAATATATAATGAGCGTCTGCTATATGCTGAGCATCGTGCAAGTTGCCAGGGATGAGGGGAGATGAAGGATTAAGACATGCTAATGGTGCATTTCCCAAAGCAGACTCTACATAGAACCAAGCCAAGGGTATCACCGGAACGCCCCTGTCCTATGGTCACGTAATGTATGATGTGCCGGATAAACAGAATTCTCAAAACATGTGATGTGCTTTGTACAATGGGGATATTGAAGGGAGGTAAAGTGTTTCTCATTTCTCTCATGGCGCTTGCAAAGTAGAGCAATCTTTAAATGCAAAAGGGGATACTCACTTTCCTGGGCAGTGGGATGCTTCTGAGTTGGAGCCATTGACCTTGCGCAGAGCAGCAGCAAGGGAAACCCTCTGTCTTTGCTGACAAGCCTTAGTTCCCAATCCATTTCAGCCTAGTAACATTTATCTCAAGTGACACCCAAATATTTCAAATAGAAATAAATTTTAATTCAATTTAACTTACAAGAAAGGAAGGCATATGATCCTTCTTTTTTCAAATCATGATTTTGAGTTTTTAGTTGATCGGTGGCAAGAAAGTTGAAAAGGTCTCTCTAAGTCTTGCTGGTGTAGGGAAAAACTTTTGAGTGGGTCTTTCCTCTTTTTCATTTCCTGTTTTATCCTAATCCCGCCTCCAGCCTGTGCAAACCCAGCAGTCTCACCAGGAGCAATCAACACAATTGTCAGCAACGTTATCAGACCCTCTAGGTCCAAGGGCAAGTCAGCTGTCAATGGAATCACATGGAACCGTCCTCCTTTTTCAGTGGGTCATGCTGCAGGTTGAGCTGTAGGTTTCACTGCCAAGTCCAGCTCCCCAGTCCTGGGAGCTTCATCTAATTTGCCATTAATCCACCTGGTTTCTGTGTAACTGCCTATGAGAAAAATCAGCATCTCTGGGTAGCCAAGATTGAGCCTGTGATTTCTCCTCCCTCCCCATCTTAAACAAAGACCAAGGGTAAGGGCTAGAGTTCCAGCCTTAAATATTTGATGCCGTGCAGCTCCAAGAGGGGAAAGGTTGAGCTGTTTTCAACTTCGCTCCCAGAAGGGCAAGGGGCATTATTAAACACATCCATTATGGTGGACGGACGAGGTGTGAGTTTCATGACCCTAGAAGAGAATGCCTCTGAGACATCCAGGAGACCAATGTCTACAAGTCCTGCTGGGGTCATCTGCTCTGGTCCCTACTACTCCCATATGCTTCAGCCCACTTGAAGGTAGTCTAGAGAATTAAGATAAATTCACAGAGCATGTATTTCCACTGCCCTTTATAAATGGAGTACCTAGAAGCAAGACTCTACCCAATCGAAAACACCCTCACCAGCCTAGCACACCTTCAGAAGTCAGCGCCGAAGACCGCTCCTAAGAAAGTACATCTGTGTATGGGTTGGAGTCTCCTCCCATTAGGATGAGGAAGAACCTTCTTGTCTATCAGGATCTTGTCCTCACTCCCAGCTCACATTCAACCCAGCTCTGTTGCCTAAATCCTGCATCTCAGCCTATTAAACATGACTTTCCTCCTACTTTCCTTCACAGCTGACCCCTCACCCGACTCTGAACTTGAGCAGGCCCTGTCATCGTCTCAGCACCCACCTATTTTTTTCTGATTGTCTTGTATGTGTGAGGTTTGCCTCCCCGATCTTGGTTACAAGTTTCATAGGGTTGAGACTTAATCTCCTTGATACAGCAGGCTCTTACCAAGTACTGGCTACTTCTGTGGGGCTCAGATGGAAGTGATGCTAGTTACATATTTGTTTCAAGCAACAGAACTAAGGAGGAACAAAGGAAGGAGCCATCTTGCTCATTTGCAAACCATTTTCTCCATTACATAAATACATTACCTCCCTTCGCCTCTCAACATTGTTTAAAAATTTTCCAGAAACACATGTATTACATACATACCTACACACACATACACACGCACGCACAGTCACCATCCTTTATGTTTGTTTGCCTGTGCAAGCAACACTAAAGAACTTAGTTCTCTGATGCCGATTCTCAGACCAGACATGAGAAGCATAATGTGTAGATAACTAGTGTCTGATCACAGGAGGTGAAAGAAATCTGTATTCTTAACTTTGACGGTTCACCCTGCATAGGAAAAAGTGTCATGCATTTTAGAAAGAGAAAATGCTAAATCTGCCCTTCAGATAATACATCTCTGCTTAGGGAAGTGGAGATTGGGGGGCAAACACATTGAATCACTCCTTCTTTCATTATTTTTGACATTGATTTGTCATTAGGAAAATTTATTAGGCTCCAGATTAAATTGATTTGAAGAATCATTAATTCATGGGATGAAGCCAGAGCCGTTTGGCCTGCCCATGCTAAAATGAAGCAGTATTGATAAAACAAAGGGGAAAATATCAGAGCTGTTTAAAATCCACTTTTCCTACCTGGAGGAATATTCTGGACATTCATTCAGAGGGGATATTCTAATAGTCAACCTCACTGAAGCCTTTGCCCAAAGAGGATTTTTCTGATACCTAAATGAGAGGGATAGATAGATATTAATTTCAGAGAGGTTATTAAGGAAAGAGAAATTTACCAATTTACCTATTTGCTCAAAAATAGGGATTAAAACACAGTTCCCCAAAAGAGAACCAGAATCCAGCTGATCAGCACCCCAGCGCTGCCCCTTCCTAGATAACCCCCCCTTCCCCACCGTGATGACTTTCAGTCAAGCCAGTGGTAACTACCTCATTTAAAGGAGCTTATTGTAATGTAAGGCAGGACCATTGTTTGTCTGATTCCCTTTCCAACCCCTTAAACATTACTGTGGAATATAAGTAGCTGTGGGACAGACCATAAAACACATGTTTCCCTACCTTTTCTCTTCTGCTATATTTTCAAAAGAAAAACAAGAGTAATATCTACCACGCCAATCATTGTATTCATCAGGACTATTGTTTGCAAATGATTAAAAAGACTTAAGAAAAAAAAGGGAATTTTTTGGTTCATGTGGCAGAAAAGTCCAGGATGTAATGGACTTGGGCAGGTATGGAAGCAGGTGGTCAAATAATGTCTTTGGAATACTGTCTGTCTGTCTGTCTCTCTCCCCCCCCTTCCTCTTACTCTCCATCCTTCACTCTCTCCCTCCCTCCATTTCTTGGCTCAGGCAGTCTGTCCCCATGTGCAAGCCTGCATTAACTCTGGATTTGCATCCTCTTTATAACTAGCAATCCCTGTGGAAAATGGCTTCTCTATTCCAAGAGTTCCAACAAAAGTCCATGAATTGAGTCTCTTTGTCTTGGAAGGGAACCTTTAATCTCTCATTTACTCACCCATCCATCCAATTCTCTTCTTGTCCATCTGCCCATCTCTATCCTACTCTTTTTCCTGTGCTAAGTTTTGGGGTCCAGACAGAGGCCTTGCCTTCAACCAACCTTCCCTTTAGAGCTAGTTCTTTCTTACTGACATGCAGCGAACACAGCCCACAAGCATAGCTGTGGCAAGCATCCATCCGTGGGGCATAATGAATGTGGTTAAAGAAAATGTGGCCATTTTTTACTTCTCTAGAGATTCCTCAAAATGGCTTTCCAACCACATGCAGAAAGACCTGGAAGACAGGCATTGGCTTTAAGAAAGAGTGAAGAGTTTGGAGAGCTAAGTTTACAGTTCACTTTACCACTCTTTGACACAATGGCACTTGGGATCCTCTGGAGCGCAGAGAAACAGCCGAGGAGAGGGCAGCCCTGGAGGGTTGCAACGGACACTGGAGCTGTATCAAGTGAAAGCCCAAAGAAGAGTTGGAGACAAAATGTCTGGAGAGCAAGTAGGAAGAACTGCAACTTCACATACTCAACCTACACACACTTTGGAATTTAAATACATGTGGGCTGGCCCCAGGCTTCTGCCTATATCTGAGTGTATGTGTGAGTGTGAGTCTTAGATATTCTTCTGAAAGTTGGGAGACTCCAGGAGAAGGAGCCAAGAGGAGGCCCAGGCTGAAGGCACACAAAGGAGGGTGCAGGCTTGGAGTGATTACAGGATACCGATTCTACAAATTCTGCCTCCTCCTTGAAGCCCCGCTGGGTCCTTCCAGCCCCTTAGATCTAGTCCAGCCTGGTTGCCTTAGTGCCTGATTTGGCCTCTCTTCAATGTTATTTCACTACATTTAGGGGATTTGTTTTGTTTTCCCATGGAAGGGAAGGTCGAACACAGAGGACACTCACTGAATCTTTTCATCAGCGTATCCTTGAAACTTCTGATTTAGGCAAGAGTCACAGAACCATAGACACCATCACAAGTGCCCACAACTCCACAATTTCCACGCCACCTTTGCATTGATTATATCATTAGTAAATATCTCCATGCATTGAAAATCCCTGGCGATGAAGCAGTTGACCACATGCTAGTTGACTAGGCACCATGTTGAGTGAATTTTATTATATCGTCTCCTGTTTAATCCATCTAGCAATCATGGGAGAATAAATAAGATTATTCTCACTTGACGAAGTATCAAGAAAAGTTAAACAATTTGTCCAAGGTCACACATCTCGTGAGTAGCAAAGCCAAGATTCAGACCCAATCACTGTGCTCTTTCCAAAACTATTAACTCAATGCTTTTGACATAGGGGCACTGAGCAAAGACTTGTTGAATGAATGAATGAATGAATGACCGAATTAATGAACAATTTCACCGTGCCTCTTCCAGTTCAGTGTCTCCTGTTGTGTTCTTGACCGACGCATAGGTAATGTCGGGGGACTGGAAATTAGGGAACTCATGACTCTAGCAGATTGTCCCATCCCATTCTCTCTCTTAGGAGCAATTGACAAACCGGGTCCCAGGCATAGATCCTTAGCTGAGCCTCATGGATCTCAGTTGGGTTCATTAATGCCATTGTGGTTCAAAGACAGTCAATACTCTAGCTGCTGCCTCCGATCAGACTGCATGAAAAAAAGGAATGCAGCTTCTTCCTGTGTTTTGCCCAAGCACAGTATGTTGTGTGGGTAATTTCTGGTCTGGCCAGTAAAAACCTCCGGGAGCCTTCCTTTAGGTCTTTAATTATGAACTGTAGGGGACACCACAAAATAAATACTTAAAATGTCTAGACAACCAGTCATCAGAGTAGGATAATTAACTTCAAACATTCTAAATTGTTGGAGGAGTCGTTATTCACCTTCTGTAGTTCCTTTCTATATCCTTCCCTGGTCAGTATGTTTGTAGCAGCGAGGCTGGGGGACGGTTGAAATCTTCTGATACAAAGCAGCCTCTTTGCCCGGCTCTTAAATGACAAGTCACAAAAATGACCAGGGAACATACAATAAAGGAACATAAACTGAGACCATTAGTTTTTCCAAGGAAGGAAAATTCTCACCACTTTTTAATTACATCAAAACGCAAAACAGAAGCAAGGCACATTTGGGGAAGGAGAATTACTATTTTATTTATTTAGTCTATTTTATGGATTCTGTCTGAAGTTTTTTATTACTAGAAAAAATGAATCAAACCATCTTAATTCTTGATGAATGCTCAGTAAATTTGCCTTCTGACATGTACAATGGGATTAGGTTGCTGTTGAACTTGGGGTGTTTCTCCCCTTATCCATTCTCACCTCCCACAGACTTCCTCCAAGGAAGCATTTTTAGCATTGAGCACATTAATTTTGTCTTGATCCAAAAGCAAAACACTCCACGAAAGAGATGCGGATTTCATGGTGAGAACTTGCTGGGAATGTGTCTCAGACTCCTGCCCTCACTAAGGAGGGGATAGCGGGGGGTCTTGTTGTTAATCAAGTCTAAAACCTGAACTCAGCCTGGTTTGGGGCAACGAGTACATTTTAAAACTATGAGCCACGTGAGTACAGAGCTGAGCCTGGCTCTGAGACCAAGGAAACTGTTCAAAGTGTCAACAGCTCATTCCCATCATCTTCCTAACAGATAAGCTTTTATAAGACACCAAATAATTAATAAGAATTCTCATTGTTTGGTTCCAATGTCATTTTCCTTTAAGTGAAAGAAATGCCATGTCAACTGTTATTGAATGAATATTTTATATTACTTTTATAATGACCATATTTAATTGCTACAGCTCTAATTAAAGGTGATATCCGATTGCATGCATGTACTTTTTAAAAACCATAATTGTCTTGTACAAGCCACTGAATAGATTTAAGAATCTTCAGTAACAAAATTACATTAATAGCATATGCTATTAAATATGATTGATGGCAAAATTGGACCCCTCCTGGTTCTCTACCACACAAAAGCACACAGTGCTTTTAAAGATGGTGCCTGGAGTGTCAACAAGGGAGCCAGGGAAAATAGACTGGTACCACCAAGGCCTGCCTCTACCTCAAGAAAAAGCAACATCTTGGTAAGAATAAAAGGTGTCTCTAGCATTCGAGCTCCGTGCCAGATTGGGTTGATGAAAATTTACTTGACTGGCTCTGTGTAACGACCCTGTTCCCTGTCAGAGCTGGAGGAGCTCATGAGAGAAGGGTACTTGGAGGTGGGCAGCGTTTTTGAGAAGGTCCCTTGCAGATGGCCGTCTCTGGTGAGAACCATCACCTCGAGGAGAAAGCACAAGCCAGCAGCAAGACCGCACTTACGATGTACAAGTCAAGTGTGGAGACCGTATATGCCCCATCCCCACAGCCCAAACCTTCAAAACAGTCTTCATCAAACTGGAAACTCCAGTCACAGAACAGGCAAAAAACAAGAGGGGAGGAAGAAGAGAGATGCTGCATTCTAAGATCAATGATATGAACCAGAACCAAAGGATAAAGAATTGCTACAGAGAAGAGAGGAGGACGGGGACCGATGTCTTGGCTGACTTCTTCCCCATTTGATCCTTATCATAATCTTCTGAGGGTAGAGATGAGGAAATTGATGTTTGGAGACCAAATAATGTCAAGATTCCAAATCCCACAGTCTTTCAACTCTAGCACAAATGCCTCTCGCGAGATAAAAGCGTGGATGGGGGCGCCTGGTTGGCGTAGTCGGTTAGGCGTCTGCCTTCGGCTCAGGTCATGAGATCGAGGCCCGAATCAGGCTCCCTGCTCAGCGGGGAGTCTGCTTCTCCCTCTGTCCCTCCCCCCTGTTCGTGATCTCTCTGTCTCTCACTCTCTCAAATAAATAAAATCTTTAAAAAATAAAGTAAAGTAAAAAAAAATAAAAGTAAAGTAAAATAAAAATAAAAGCGTGGATGCATGTCCAGAGACCTCTTGTTCTTCCGATTTAATAGTCTGTTTGGTTCCTTTGCTCCAGTTTCTGAGCCTGTAGAGAGAACTCTTCGTAGGGAAGGGAAAGGTAGCTAAGTCACTTTGGTCTAACACTTCGGTAAAGACTTGTTGATGGGCAGCTAGGATCAAGGCTCGGTGCTCAGGGAACATCGCTCAGAGTCTAGCAGCAGGAAATAGGGAGGCATCAAATAGTTCCAGAGACAGCACTGAAATGTGTGCTGTGATGAGAGCACATTGTTTCTCTTGCTCTCCTCCTGTTTGGGTCTGGGTGGGAGGATAGAACACAAACGAAATGTCTGAGCCCTGGATCCACCTACAGGACGGCCACCCTGACTCCAAGTAATGACAACAGCTACCATTAATTGGGTTCTCGATACATGCACGGTACTGCTCTAGATGTTTGAAGACCTAACCTCACCACCTTCTTTAGGAAGTAGGGACTGTTGTTGTCATTCTCTTTGACAGGTGAAAAACCAAATTTCTAGAAAGTTAAGCAACTGGCACTGGGTCTCGTAGACAGAACCCAGGACCAGCTGATTTTGAAGATCTTGCCCCTAACCACAGAGCTGTGTGGTCTCTCTAGAGCTAGATGGCTGAAACCTCTGGAAGAATGACCCTTTTATCCAGCCTGGCAGGTGGATGGACTTTGCCTGAAGGGCCTCGTTGGTTAACCTGAAACTAGCCTCATAAATGTTTATTGATACAAGCTGGTTAATTTTCATTGTATTGGTTCTGAGTTGTCTGGGGAGAAAGAGTTCTCATGGTGAGTTTTTCAGTTCCCCTTCCTAGCTGCTCGGGTGGAAAAGGCTAGAACCACCTTCTTGCCACCACCCCCAACATGATACTTAAGGCCCTGGCTTAATGCCCATCTGTTAGAGGCGTGTCTCAACCTCCGTCACACACAGACGGTACCAATATGAACTAGAGCAGATGAGATTTCTTGGTCAATTAAGCCTCCAAATATGAGACAGTAAAACCACATCACTGATGGGCCGCAGTGAGGAGGGCGAGGAAAACCTGACTCACGGAATATTCTTTTGCAGCTTTATTGAAGTATAATTGACAAGTGAAAATCGTGTATGTTTAGGTTGTACAGTGTGATTTTTTTTGAGGTGTTCAACATGATGATTTAATATGTGTGTACATTGTGAGATGAGGACCACAATTGAGTTAATTAACACATCCATCACATCATATAGTTGCCTCTTTCCTTGTGGTGAGGACACTGAAGCTTTACTCTCTTAGCCAATTTCAAGGATATGATACAGTATTATTAACTGCAACCACCATCCTGTGCATTAGACCCCCAGAACTTTTTCGTCTTATCTCTGAAAGTCTGTGCCCTTTGACCAACACCTTCCCTTTCCCCCCCACCTCTCCACCCCAGACAACCGTCCTTCTGCTCTCTGGTTCTATGGGTGTGACTTTTCTAGATTCCACGTGTAAGTGAAAATGTAACAGTATTTGTCTCTTTCATGGTATGTTTTAAAGGAAGACAGTGTGATTCACTCTAGAGAGAATTCTAATGGCCAAGACATATAAGATATATTTCATCTCACTAGTAATAAAATCAATGTAAAATTGTAAAAGACGAATATATCATTGTTATCAGTAGAATTAGCAAAAAGATAAAAGAAATATAAATTACACATCAACAGAAAGGAACATGCAGTAACAAAGATGAATCTCAAATGTGTTATGCTAAATGAGAGAAACTCAAAAGGCTACATACTGCATGATTTTATTTATGTGACAGTCTGGAAAAGGCAAAACTATAGGGACACAAAACAGGGGTTTGGGGTAGGGGGAAGAATTGGCTACACAGGAATATGGGAGAATGTTCTAGTGGGACATGTTCTAGAAGGGACTGTTCTATGTCTTGCTTGCGGTGGTGATTTTTTAACTATAAACATTTGTCAAGATTTGGGGAACTGGACATAAAAAGTGTTGAATTTGGAGGAGGTAAATTTAAACTTTAATTTTAAAATAGAAAAAGTAATATAACCTCAATTTTGTAAAAAAGAAAATATTCTCACAAGTCATACACAGAATTTTAATCGTTCTTATATCTGGTGGGAGGTAATAGGTGCTCTTTCCTTTTTGATCTCCCTAAATTGTAGAAAATGCTTTAGAGTAGCCATACATTGTGTTGTTTATAGAGCCTGAAAAAATTAAATCGTCTTCATGTTCATTAAAAAGGAAGAAAGAAAGATAGTGCCCAGTGTTAATGAGCGGCTAATAAAATAAGCACCCTTATACACCACCCGGAAAAGTTTATATTAATGATGTAGCGATATGTCTCAAAGTCATCATGATATTGTATTGTTTATAGCAGGGAAAGTGAAAGTGTTGTTTGCTCATAGATATTCATTGAGTTGTTTATAATAAACTTTGAAGAAGTCTAAATGTCTAATGACAGGAGATTGGTTAAATAAATTATGATATAGCCATTCGATAGTGACTATAATCATGCACATTAATCTTGATTACAATGTAGATGATTTGATATGGAAAGATGTTCAATGACAAAGAAGCATATATATCATAAACGTGCCTAAAAGACTCCAGTTGCATATTTTCAAACATTAACTGTTTTTTTTTTTAAAGATTTTATTGATTTATTTGAGAGAGAGAGAGTGAGAGAGAGAGCCCAAGAGGGGGTAGGGTCAGAGGGAGAAGCAGACTCCCTGCTGAGCAGGGAGCCCGATGTGGGACTTGATCCCAGGACTCCGGGATCATGACCTGAGCCGAAGGCAGTCGCTTAACCAACTGAGCCACCCAGGCACCCTCAAACATTAACTATTATTATGTCTAGGCAATCATGTTCTTTCAGTGCATTATTTTTTGCATTTTTCCCTTTTTCCCAACTAAATGATAAATTTTCAAGTATAGACAAGTATATTATTATTATATCATATTATCGGATTTTCTTTTCATCCTTTTTTCTTTATGCTTATTAAGGTTTTTTTGTTTCCAATTCTATATTGTCTTGTAAGAATATTCTTGTACCAATTAAAAAAAAAACCTCAAACTCTTCCTAGTGTTCTTTCCATTGCTTGATTTTTAACATTTTCATGTTACTTTATTTCAGTTTTTTGATCCAATTTAACACTTGCTACCCTTTAATAGATGAGTTTAACCTATTATGATTTACAATGTTTGGAGGTTATTTCCGTCAATTTACTTTTGTCTTCGATTTACAGTGCATCTTCTTTGTCCCTCCCTGCCTGTTTTCCTGTTTTCTGTGGCGTTATTAATGCTATTTTCATTCATCCTTTTTCTTATTTCCTCAGAGAATTTGGAATTTACCAAAAAACAGTGCATTTACTTTTTTTAGTGGCTCCCCTCCAAAGATAATTAAGCGAGATATAAGAATCTGTGTTGACCATTATTTGCCTCAGCACTTTGAAGATAGCCTTTCATGACGTGTCCAGGAGTCATGAAAAAGTTTACTAAAACTTTTTCCTTTGAGATCAGTGTAAGATTCACATGCAGTTATTAGTAGTAATACAGAGAGATCTCACGGACCTTGCTCCAGGCTCCCCCAGTGGTAGATGCCTTGCAACATCACCACCGGGATCTTGACACGTATGTCAAAAGGCCCAACATCTGTCCCACCTCAAGGATCCCTCACGGGGCCCTTTTCACAGGCACATCCACTTCTCTCCTGCCCCACCCCCTTTGTAACTTCTTGGAACTGCTAATCTGCTCTGCACCGTGCCTCGGACACAAAGTCCTTTGATAGGTAGCCTCCTGCCATTGGCTTTTCTCACTCAGTGTCATTCTCTGGTGATTTGTGCAGGTTGCTATGTGGGTCAAGAATTCCTTTGCAGTTGCTGAGTGGTATTCCTTGGCGTGGAGCTAACACAGCGTGTTCAACGGTTCCCCTGCTGAAGGGCACCTGGATGGCTTCCAGTTTGGGTCTACCGTGAAAACTGCGAAGGACGTACATGTGCATGTTTTTATATGAATCAGTTGTCATTTCCTTCGGAGAAAAGTGGGGAGTGCAGTAGTTTGGCTTTTATCCATCATCTCAATAATTTAAGTAGTCTACTCTTTGAGAACTAAGGCCTTTCTTCAAATTTAGAAAATCTGCAGTCCTCATCATTTCTAATATGGACTCTTCACTGTATACTCCATGGTTTTTCCCCCACTTTGGGAACTACAGAGCTTCTCAAGGTACAAGTGTCGAACTGCCATTTCGTCCGTGTGCTTGTTGAATTCCCCAATTCTACACCATCCATTTTTTTATGATTATTTCCAGTCCAAGAGTATCCTGTCTTTTCAGATTTGATTTATTTTCAAAATTTCTAATTGCTTTCTTCACATGTCCTCCTTTTCCTCGTTTATTTATGCCCGTTTTATTTTACAAGACATTTAATTTCTTATGTAAACAGTGTGCATTTGTTTACCTTGTTAGTGATTCTTTTTTTTTTTTTTAAGGTTTTCCTTATTTATTTGAGAGGGCGAGAAAGAGAGAGAGAGAGAGCATGAGCAGGGGGGAGGGGCAGAGGGACAAGCAGACTCCCCAGTCAGTGGGGAGCCTGATGCAGGGCTCAATCTCAGGATCCCGAGATCATGACCTGAGCCAAAGGTAGACACTTAACCAACTGAGCCACCCAGGCACCCCTACCTTGTTAGTGATTCTAAGGACACTTACTTTAAAGTCATTTTCAGTTATTTCTATTTTTTTTATTTCACCTTAAAAAATTCCTTTTCTAAGTATTGATTTTCTTGTCCACCAATTTTCCATACACATTAGGGATTTTAGTCTGCAGGCTCATTTTGAGGGGCAATCTCATATTTTAATTTTTCACGTTTGCCTCAGTCTGGGTCAGTCAGCCTTTTTCTCTTTCTCTCTCCAGATACTTTGTATTTATCTCCTGCCAGGCCCCTAGAACTCTTAGGCACCCAGTCCAGGCTTAGGGAATGTTCCTCACATGATCTGTGGTGATGAAGCAGTTTTCTCCCAGTCCCTCAAGGGCTGATGCTTTTGTGAAATTTAATAAAAATGAATTACAGAAGCATCATCACCTGCTAGTATGTCTTGACCATATCAAATTGCTATAAAAGTTATAAATGCTTACTCCCAACTTTTGTATTTCTCTAGTCAGTACCAGTAACAAACAGTCCACAGGCTGGTATCAGCTGGGGCACCATATAGCACCTTGAGTTATGGCCAAAGAACATCGGGGATTTTAAGATCCAGTCATGGACCAGGCTGCCATCTTAACCTGGGAGTCTGCATGTGCTTCTGTCTACCTTTGTGTAGGTAGCTTTTGGAAACCACAGGCCTAGGAGAAGACACTGAACTTCTTTTTCAGCCTCCTTTTACAGGAGGGGACATCCTATCTGAGTCTCTAGTTTCAAGAAGTGAAGCTGATTTGGTTCTCAGCCTCACAGAAGTCAAAATGAATACTAGCTGACCAGTGCATTTAGCCCTACGCATGTCTCTGCACTTCTGGTTCTAGTCTGTGGGCATGTGGACGCCGTTTGGTGCAATAGTTATACCTTTTCAATCGTCTTGTTTCAATTGTGCATATTGTAGCAGATAATAAACAGCTGCCTTCTAATGTCATCTTCCTTCCTGCTTAAAACAGAACCCCAGTGAGGCATCTATCTACTCTCCTGCTCAGGGTCAGACTCTTCAAGGAGGTCTAGCTCCAGTCCCAGATACAGAAAGGGATAGTCATTGACTTAAATTTGTCATGTGACACATTCTAGCCAATGAGATGGGAAGAGAAATCTGGAGGTTTCTGGGAAAGCTTTCCTCTCTCAAAATGAAGCATCAGAAGAAACCATCTTATTTTTTATATAAGTCAACCTCAACACAAAGCCAACACACCAAAGAGTTCAGAGCCGAAAAATGAAAGGTCCTTGGTGATGCTCTTCAGTCATTGAACTAGCCAACCCAGAAGTCACCCTCTTTCATTACCTCCATGATCTGGTATGAAGAATTTGCTTATCCTTTGAGCTAATTTGAGTTGGGGTTTTTCTGTTCCTTGCAGCCGAGAGCATCCTAACATATGTATCTCTTATCGCTATGTGCTTGAAATAGGGTGAACCTATACCACCATCTTAACTTTAAATCACTTTTCATTTCTCATGTAACCTTTAGGATAATTCTTGGTGATACAAGCATAGGAAATAACTCAAAATTTTTAAATATCCAAATACTTTAGGAGAATTGCTTAATGGATTGATAAGAATTTTCTAATGAGTCTATTGAATTTGATTGGTAAATGGGTATTTCTGAAGTGTCCTCCGTTCTAGCTGACATTTATTCGGTGCCTGTTAAATGCCAAAACCCCACAACAGGAGGCATGGGGGTGATTAAAGAAGATGAAGACCAGTCCTTTGCGCTTAAGGACTCTAACTAGGGAGACAAGACTTATAATAACAATATGCAATAGAATGATCTGTCCACATGAGGAAGACATACAACAAATTATGTAGGGGGTCAGGAAAAAGAATAAGCAGAGTTATGTAAACATTCTCAATGAATGTTTGTTTACATTGATTGCTTGGTTACCAAATTCCTTCTCTTATCGATCAAGGCTAAATCCCACCCTTGCCCATACTCAAATGGTATAAATGCTGAGCTAAGGTAAAACAGACTGTTGACGATTTTCTCGATGTAATCCGATAAACTGAAGAATTATTTCCAACTAAACTCGAAGTCTCTAGTTAGCATGCCTTTGAATGCAAGGGAGACAGTTATCAAATTTGAAGAAATATTCCTTGGGGTGGTGTGTTCATTAAATGTGTAACTTTGTCAGAGTGCCACCACATTACGGGATTTTTTTTACAGCCAAGTGGTGAGAAAAGTACCTCTGGAATAGTTACTCACTGACAACATATAAAGTGCAAATTGTGCGTGTTCTCAAATCTTTACACATTTCTCCGACTGATCATTGGTTCCTTAGAATGCTGGAGATTTGTGTGAAGCGTGCCTGCAGCCTACATATGTTAAACGTTAACAGGAAAATGTGTACCAGAAATCAAATGAAAGATTGTCTGAGATCCATTCTTCACTGTGCCTGCTTCTCGAGCTGAACAATTAGTGGTTTCCGTAGAGTTGAAAATGGACCAGCAACCAAGTGTTTGTGCGGAGAGAAAATACCGGCAGAGCTGACCCAGACCCATTCTGTGACTGTGAAGGCAAATGCCCATATTCTCATGTTATCTATGCTGCCTGCAGAGTAGTTTGATTCTTTTTTTTCTAATTTTTTTTAGGAAACTACTATTTTATTCTTTTAAAATTATAATAGAATTGAAAAATGAATATAGAGGAAGGTACACAAGGGATGAACATCCACATAATATATGGGCAGAAATGTATTTTAAGTCAAATATCTTTATAGCAAAGAGATTTCCAAACCCCAGCCAATAGCCACTTGATTTTGAGCAGCCATCACCACATCAGAAAACAGACAATGGGCAAAGCATCCTTCTGAAGCTGTTTGATGGCAGCTGAGCCGTCAGCTACTTCTCTGATCAATTACCTTTGTTTGCTCAGCACACCCAGCGCGGACCTTCAGCGCCATCAACACGAACGCCAAGACCGGAAGCAACTGGACAGAACAAATAAGGAAAATGGAGTCTGAAAACCCACACAGGGCAAGATACAGAAAAAAAAAAAAAAGATTCTTTAAAGAACTGATAATCCGGCAGGAGTGGCAATTGGTATAATCACGTCACAGTGTGGTTAATTTGAGCATGTCTTGTAAAATTAAAAGTGTGTTTACCCTATGTTCCAAGGATTCCCTTCTCCATATTGATCCAAGAAAAATACATGTGGCAAGGGGTGCCTAGATGGCTCAGTCAGTTAGGCATCTACCTGTGGCTCAGGTCGTGATGCCAGGGTCCTGGGATCGAGTCCTGCATAGGGCTCCCTGCTCAGCAGGGAGTCTACTTCTCCCTCTCCCTCTGCCCCTCCCACTCCCCACTCGTGCTCTCTCTCTTGCTCTCTCTCTCTCTCGTAAATAAATAAATAAAATCTTTTAAAAAAGAAAAAAAAAATATATGTGGCCAAAAACATGTATAGGGTGTTCATTGTAAGAGACCAAAAAAAAAAAATATGGGCCATGAGTCAAATGTCCATCAACACAAGAATGGTTAAATAAGCCATGATTCATACACAGCAGTTAAAATATAATGAAGTGAATCTGTATTTGTCAACATGGAGTCATCTTTAAGACACAAGGATGAGTGGGGAAAAACATAATTTCAGAGTAATATATACAGCTGAAGGGCCTGTATGTTAAGTCAATAGATCATAAACAATACTATTTATTTTCCAGGTGTACATCATTTCTCTATACGCAAATCACAGAAAACTTGAAAGTTCATATCCCTAACTGGTTAATGGTGTCTATGTCTGTGGAGATAAGAGGTAGACCAGGATTGAAGAGAAAGGGATTTAAAGAGGTGTTACACCTTTATTCGTAAGGTTTGGATTTTATATATCCTTTATTTTTATATATGTTATATACGCATGACTTATAAAATTAAAATAGATAAACAAATGGAAAATAATGCAACTTTGTATGATTCAAGTTTAAACCCATCCAATGTATAGGTAGGATTTGCTCAATGTTCTTTGAGATTCGAGTCACTTGAGCTGATGTCATGATTCTGAGCATTGAGGATTCTTAGAAAGAGGGAAGAGTGATAGAGTGAAAGCCTCTTCCCACTCTCCTCTTCATGCCTGCACTGGGGCACAATCAAATATTCTGCAGAAATTTAGGTGGGCCCACTGAGCTCTGCTTCTTTAGTACCTCTTGGGCTTGAGCTGCCATTATGTTGTATCACATAACCCTTCATTACTCTCCTCAGGTCTCCTAGGTCAACAATGCATTCTTGAAGCATCCATCAGTGTTTTCAGATGGAACAGGGATTATGCACAGGCCAAGCTGGCAGTGTCAAGGAATGTCAGACGGACCAGAGGTCCATGGGCTGAACTAGGACTTCTCCAGTCCCCACCATGGGAAGTCTTGACAGTGGAAGACAAATGCATTGGGAAAAGACCCAAGTAAAACATGGGATGGTTAGGAGTTTTTGAGACGAGGGGAGTTCTCTTTCCCTTAGAGTTTCTGAAATGATCGGTGGCCATGTTGCTCCTGAAAGGGAAGGGATATTGGAAAATGGAACCAAATACAGCAGAAAAATGAGACATGGCAAAGAAAACATCTTGACAGCCCGATCCTCTCTTCTGCATCTTCTCATACTTTAAGGTAGAAACACCTATGGACTTTTTAATTACGTGAGCCACTGATTTCCCTGTTATACTGAATCCTTTGCCCCCAGATATGTCTTTTCTAATACTTCCATCCTACTGAGGCCAGCTCAGAGATCTCTGAGGGCTGATGACATGGTGAGTGCAAGGTGAAACTCACTCTGGCTTTGTCTTGATTTAGTGGTGGGCCTGGACCAAATTTTTGATCTCCAGGGACCTCCTGTAAGGAAGGGACAGTTGTCAGAGTCAGAGGAGCTGTCCAGAGTGGGCTTTCTGAACAAAGCTGGAGAATGTCATTCTCAGTGTAGCTGACCAAACTAAGGTACACAGAAATCCAACCCAGACAGATCCTGGAGAGCCAAAATCTATGACTTTCTCTAGTAAGTTTACATTTAATCCAAGAGGAACTGAGCTCCTACCTCCACAACTTTGGTTCGTCTCCCCTGCTTCATAAAAGTTTTCTTTTCCCCTTTGGCAAAACACATGCTAGTTTTGAAAACATAATCACACACCATACGGTATATGATGCTCTCACAGCTGGTCTGTAAAGGAGCCTGGTAGCAAATGGAATGAGAATCTCCTTTTTACAAATAAACTCAGGCTCAGTGGTTTTCATAAGGTCCCCAATTAAAACCTTCCCATGGCAACCCTCTGCACTGAATGCCATGGACACAATTGTCCCTGGTGTTCCTGGCTTTTTCTGGTTTGGTCCCAACAGCTTCCCCCCACCCCGTTGACCCAGTCTCACCACACCTCTTCCTCCAGCCTCCCTGGAGAAGCACCTCTTCCTCTTGCCTCAACACCAGCTGATTTATCATCTTGGTGCTTCGTACTCCTGATCTTTACCTGGCTAGCTCCTCCTCACCTTCCAGGTCTCAACTCAAATGTTTCTGCTGCCTGTACTTTCTTCCTCCTCGGGAAAACCTCAGTGCTGTTATTAAGGCCTTTCAGTTGATTTGATTGGATGAGACCCACCCAGATTGTCAAGAATAATCTCCTATAATTAAAATCAACTGATTGTAGATATTAGCCACATCTACCAAATACCTTGACGGCAACACCTAAATTTTAATGGAATAGCTGGGTCCTAAAACCTGGCCAAGTTGACACATAAAACTGACCATCACAACTGGGGCTTACTTACTGGTTTTCCATGCCATGGGAAAGGAGGCTCCATGAGGAGAGAGGTCTTGTCTCTCATGGGCACTGTTGTATCCCTGGTACTTTGTTGCATAAAGGAGTGCGGGACAAGCAGATATTTTCCTCCTGATAGTCCAGATAAACCCAGGTGACATCTCAGGGTGGCCACAAGGTGGCATCTGCAGGAGGGTTCCTGAGCAGATGTCTACTGCTCCCTAACTCAAAAGAAGCTGAAGCTTGGTGCCAGAGGTCTCCAAACAGCTCTTGGTAGACGTGGCCAGCTACCCTGTGGGTCCTCCTCGACCCTCGGTGAGTAGAGTTGTACCTCTGCCCTTCTGGCTTTGGACCCCTCAGCCTCACTCAAGAGGTTGTCCCCAGACAACATCAGAATTTCTCAGAAAGCCTGCCAGGGTGGAGTCCTGGAAAGCAGGCTTTGAAGACATCAGGCTATTGGCCCAGGGTCACGTGGGAGTGGAAGCATCTAGGGCTGCTCCTTCGATGGAGGCAAGAGTGGCTGCTCTTTCCAACCGAGGCATCTAATAAGCCCTTGAGTAAGAATAGGTCCCTGTTGACAGAAGGCCCTTCCGCCTTCAGTGGCTCAGTGGCAGCACTGAGCTGCTCTGGGGGAGCGTGTGAGGGGAGTCAAGAGACAAATATGCCCAGCTGAGGCAGGTATGAGCATCTGCATTATCTGTAATACACTTACACAACTATTACTACTTATTTACATATTATACATCTTCCCCAGTGGACAGTAAACAACCTGAGAAGCGATATCTGGACTGTTTTGTTGAACATTCTGTCATAGCTGGAACAGTGCTTGGCCATAGTAAGCACTCAATCAACATTTGAAGAAAGAAGGAATGGAAGGAAGGAAGGAAAGAAGGAAGGAAGGAAGGACGGAAGGAAGGGTGAAAAGAAAACAAGAAAGAATTCAATTTTCACTGAACAGGCCTTAGAAGCTTAGGGATCCCTGAAATCTGGGCTCTGCATAGGTCAGAGGGTAGGTAGCAAGCAGGCTGGTTTCTGATCCCCACATCCAGGGAGTTTCTCCTCTGTCACTGGGTCAAAATGTTGCCATGGGCTACAACATGATCAGAACTACCAAAAACTAACTGAGCACTAAGCTAGATGGGTGAGTTTAGAGTGAATCTGGACACTGTGGTCTTTCTGGTTTTCGTCATGGAGGTCAGAAGTGAACTGGTAACCCTGGTTGTGGTTGGGAAAGAACAAGGGTCCAGAGAGAGAAGTGCATACAGTGTTCTGGTGATGGTCCCAATTCCGCACCAGTGATTCTTGGACAAACCTCTTTCCTTGCGTGCCTAAAATCACATCTTCAAAATTAAGGAGATGGAGAAAATCAGTGGTACTCAGGCTTTATTTTTAAGCAACCAAATCTTACAAGGACTCCCAAAGAGAAGTGGAACTTAATTAGTGTATGCTTATTCCAGTATATTCAAATGTCTAACATTTACTTATGCAAACAAGAACAATCATATGTCCTGATATAAACCAAATATTGAAATCCGAGGTAATGGAAGAGCTGGGCAGCTTTATATCTGCTATAATCGTCTGATTTATATTTAATTTTTGTTTTCATGGCAAAACAAGGAGATTCTCACAGACACTTACAAATGGTAAATGCTCATTTTACAATCCCAGAATCTCCAGTTGAGCCAAAATGGCAAGTTAAGCCATATTCTAAGGTCTTCAGAGAAGTGAGTTAGCCTTGGCAACACAACATGTTTGGGGTCAACCGATAGGCTAAAACACATTTTATTAATACGCTTAACAAACGTCCAAAAGAATGTTTGGAGATCCCGTGATACACTTCCAAGTGAACAGTCTGAACATCATCAGCTAGAGGATCTCCAGAGGTTCCTCTGCCTCTAAATGGCTCTAAGTCTGATTATGTGTTTATTGAGCACATACTGTGTGCTAGTCCCCAGAGATAAAGATGATGGTGACACAACAGTCCCTTTCATATGAAGCATTTTTCAGAACTTTCATTGTAAGCTGTTTTCATATATTATTTTATTTCATCCTCCCAAACCAACTTGCAATGTTTATACAATTATTGCCCTGTTTTACAAATGGGGAAACTGAGGCTTGGAGAAATTCTAGATTTTTCCAAGGACAACAGCTAGTAAGTGGCGTGCAGGGCTCAAACCCCCATCTGTCCTCTCTGGATTGCTTGCTCTTACGCATTTGGCACCAGTTTTTGGAGTTTGCCAAAACCCTGGATCAGAGCAGAACTGGTCCTGAGCACTTCCTTCTCCAGGAGGAAGATAGGGTGGTAGCTCGACCACCGAGGAAGGTGGTGACTAGATGCCTACAGGCCCTTGCTCCTCTGGTTTGCTCTGATCATGCTTCTCTCATACCAGCTCAGGGCCAACTCCGCCCCCAGGCTGCTGGCATGGCTGCCAGGTTCCCTCCACAGGGAAGAAGAAAGCCTCCCATTAGCAGGGGCTGCGGCTTGGAGCATCCCTGGGACGAGAAGCATCTGTTGCTGCTCCCATTGTTCCAGCTGAGAGCACGCTAATTGTCCTCTCCAAAGTTGGACTGCAGTCTCTTGCCAGAGGGAAATTATGGACCCTTTTTCTGCAGGCGAGCGTCCCTTCCGCAGCTGTCAGCTGAAAGGCCCCAGGAGGAACGGGGGCGGGAGGGGGAGGGGGGAGGTCTATCTGCATCCTGATCCACACTGGGAAGGAAAGTTAGCACAGCCCTGTGAGGAAGCAGGGCACCCACCGGAGAGACACCACCCCCAAAATCACAGGCAACAACTCCTCTTGACCATTCCACTTGACTCCACAGCATGCACAATGGCTACTGGTGCTGTTAGATAATTCAGGGGCTCAAATGGAGGCAGCCTGATGGAGTGAAAGTGTAGAACAGGGTTGGGAGTCAAACTAAGGTGAGTTCAGATCCCAGCTTTGCCACTTATTAGCTTTGACCTTGAGCAAATCCCTTCTATTTATCACTCCACGGAACTGGGAGGAGGGCATAAGCCAGTAAATATCAAATATTCAGCAGATGCTCAATAAGTGTGATTTGTTATTATTACTACTACTACTATTTTTGTTGTTAAATAGACCTCTAAGTAGTTGATCACATGTGTGGAGATAGCCCACATACGGAAGGTCCCCTAAGTAAGGAGGTAAGAGGAGTGGACAGAGACAGAATAGTAACATCATTTGTGTATACTCAAAAAAATTCATTTTAAGTCACCTTACTGTGTTCCAGGTCCTGTGTTGGCTGCTGAGAGCATCTTCTGCCAACACAAAGATCTGGCTCTCTTAGGAAGTCCCAAAGGGTGGGTATCCTCAACTGGGGCTAGACAAGCAATCCATGTTCTCAGACGTTGCTAAGCTCTACAAATTAACTGATGTCCAATCCCACAATTGCAGACCATACCAGAAGGCTCTTAGAGTTCCTCTGTGCTGCCTTACCATGGGTCAGAGGAGAAACGAGGACTCAAGAAAAAGCCATAGGTCTTCAACAAGTATTTCTTGAGCTTCTACCTTGTGCTAGAAGCTGTCTTGATGCTAGTAACAGAGTAGAGAGCAAAACAGAATAATGTCATTTTACACATCATTGAGCTTAAAGTCTGATAGAGAAAACAGATATCAATCAAATATTCCCACAAATATATCATGTCAAACTGCGGTGAGTGCTGTGAAGGTAAAGTACATGTTAGCTCAAGGGTAACCAGAGGCCCCAATCGAGTCTGGACAGGAGGGGAGGTGGGGCTCGCCTAAGGAAGGTACCCTGGGAGCAAGGTCCAAGGATGAGTCAAGGAAATGACATCGAACTGCATTCCAGAGTGAAAAGGAACCCACACAGAAAGGAGGCATGAGCATAGGCCTGGAGAGAACAAGGGGCAAGCCATGCTTCTTTAGAGGATCCCAGAGGAGGCCAATGTCATTGGAACTCGGAAGCTGGGGTGGGGGGTGACTAATAGAATGGAGAATAAATAACAGGACATCTCTGCCCTGGTCATCTGGAAAATGGTCTCTGGCAAGGATGAAGATGCAGCCTGTACTGGGGTTGGGCAAGCCCAGGACGGTGAGGGTGAGGTACAGGGGGAGAGGTGGGGTATTGCAGTATTTGCTTTAATGCAGGAGCTACACTTTATCACACACCACAAAGTGACATGGCAGGTGGCCCCCTCCCCACTGGCTGCAAGGACGGACGACACGCTGGGGCAGGCCCCGGGACAGAGAAAGGGGGTTTATCTGCCCAGCTCTCTTTCCCATTTACCACTGGCCAAAATTATCACTTGCAGGTCACATCATTTGGCCCCTTCATGGCCACTCAGAGAGCCAGATCCCCCTCCCCAGGATGCAGTATTGTGTGCCAATCTGAAAGAGGAGGAGGGACCCAGCCCACTGGGGCACAGAGAGAGCAGAGAGGAGGCTGTGGTGGGAATTGGACTCAGGCAGAGAATGGAGTCCAGGGATGGCAGGAGAGGAGCATTCACCCTTATCGGTTGCTGTAGCTGCTAGTATTCACTCATATCTGACTCCTTGCCTCAATCCCACCTCCACCTGTTACATCCAGGTGAGAGCATGTGACAGACTCTGGCCAATGGAATGTAGAGACAAATGATGCATCCGCATCACCTCCAAGCCTGGCTGATAAACCTCCTGGAGACTCTCCCACTCACCTCCTCTCTGTGGCTATGGGACTAGAAGCAAGTTTCCCAAGGCCGTAGAAGATGGCCTAGGAGAATCAAGGGGTGGGAGAGCCTGGATCCTCAAGCCACACCTAGGAGAAAGTCATTCTGGAGAGCTGCCCCACCAGAAACACCCCATTGGACTTTTAGTAAGTGAGAAAGAAACTTAAATTGTCTTAAGGCACTGACACCAGGGGTTGTTTAATGCAGGAAGTAACATCACTCTACCCTAACCCATACCTGAGCCGTGATGTACAGGTGCTGCGCTAGGTTATCCCAGATCAACCTCATAACAACACTGAAAGAAGGAATTTTTATCCCCAGTTAACAAATGAGTAAGGCGAGATACAGAGAGGTGGTCGCTTGCCCAAGATCACACAGCAGGTAAAAGAAGGGCTTGGACATAAACCTAGTCTGTCCTACTCCTTACACTGAGTCTTTCTGCCTCCTCTCCTAGAGTGGGGATTGATATGGGAAGAGAGCATACAGAAAGGGACACGTCCTTCAGGAGGGGCCTATCCTGGCCTTGACTGGGCTGGCCCATCCATGCAGGAGGGGTCCAGATGCTGGTTGACCCTCACTCTTACTCCCGAGAAAACTGGAGTCAATTAGCAGGGACAGAGACTCCAGAATAATCAGTAGGAATGATTCAGTCCCCCAGAGTTTCCTCCCATGTGCTTCGTGGACAGAGTGCAGAAGAGATTGGGAGGGGCCTCGAAAGTAGCAACAAAAGGGGTTAAAGGAAAAAGAGAGAAAAAAGCACCACTTAACCACAGTCAATGAAATTAGATAAAATTATCTGCTAGTCTTTATGTAAAGACCTAATGCTGCCCTCTACCATAAAGGCTCTATATGGCTTGTAAGATACAGTAAAATTAATTTTATATTGGGCTGCCAGGTGCTGTTAGAATAGCATGTTTATATAAGCAGCCCCAGAGCTTCAAACATTGAGTTGTAAAGGCCAAGTCTCAGTGAGTGGCTTACCAAAGAGAAACTCAAATCCCTGCATTCCCCCTGGGGCAAAGTCTCAGCAATCTTTATGGCTGTACACCCTGTTGGGTGTTTTTCCTTAAACAGTTCCTCCTGACAACACCTGGCAGAGCCCTGAAAGAGAATGGTGTGACCTGTCTCTGGATTTTTGCTCCACAGCAAGTTGGAAGGGAATTGGAAACGACTGTCTGTACTTAAAAACTTGCTGAAGATAGTACCTATATAGAGAGAGATACAGATTGGACTTTCTCCAGCTTTGAGTAAAAGAAGCCGGGCTCATTGCAGGGAAGAAGAAAATGAGCTGAGGCAGGCTTGACTGGAAAAAATCAGGACACTGTTTGAATCGATGGCTCCCTGTCCAACAAAGGTGGTATACAGTTGCAGAGAGGAAGCCGTGGCCCTTTTCCCGCTTCCTTCGTGTCTAGGTGGGATCACGGAATATCACCAATGGAAGAGGAGCAGAATCCATGAGTGGCTCTTTCAGACCTGCACCATCCCCCTTTCCCCTTCCACTGGATCCCTACAGAAAAGCACAGTCACCGGAAATCACACATTAGAGATGACAGAGCTACAATGTGGAAGGAGCCTGGGTCCTTGGATCACCACTTGGAGGTGAGCTATCGGCCAATTAAGAAGATCCATTTTGGACATGACGTGGGTAAGAAATAAACTTCTATTATGTTTAAGTCATTCTACTTGGGTTTGTTTGTTTGTTTGTTTGTTTTAGAGCAGCTAGTATTATCCTGATAGAGTGACATTCAGTCCTAAGACTGGGGAATAGTACCTTTTTTTTACATTCATTAACATGCAGCAAATATGTTACTGTTTTCCCTACTATGCCCATTGGATATATTGTTAATTGATTATAACATTTCTATCAGTCTTTATGTGACCTTGAAATCCTTAAAATTGGGGTTACAAATGATTAACGTGGGCATTCAAAATACCATCTATTTGCTATGCCAGCCTGACTATAAGCTTCTTGAGATAAGGATTGAAATATCCATCACTTAACTTAGCACATTGCCAAAACATAGCAGCAGCTCAAAAACATTAGTTGAATGAATAATAGGTGTTCTACAAAGAAAATCTTATCTAATATATTTACTACCTTTCTTAGGCAGGAGAGCTACCAACAAACAAAATTATCAGAATAATCCAACTCAGGGATTCAGGTATTAAGGCTCCTGATAGATTTGGAGTAGCCATGCCAGGCCGGTAGATCTGTACTCACTGATACTCTCTCACTCTTCATTTTACCCTACCTGCACAGAAAAAGCAATCCAAATTGTCCAGATCTGCTTGGAGATCCAGTGTTGGGAGAGGGGAGGTGGAAAAGTCCCAGTGTTGTGTAGATGATGTCCTGAATATCATAGCTAGATGGATTGTTTCCCTGGGGAGTCCTCCAAGAATACATGTGCTCAATGGTCATGATGGCCATCCCCTTTCTTTGTGTGACACCAATTCCAGCAGCAGGACCCCTGTGCTCATAATCTTACATGATCATTGAATCTATTTAAATAAAGCAAGCAGAGAGGTATTTACTCATTTAACAGATGAATAGAGAATCCCAGATGGAATATGACTTAACAATATCACAAAATATTAAAGATGAGCTCCAGTCAAGATCCCAGGACTCAAGATTTCATCTATCCATCCATTCAGTCATTCACCTAATGTTCATTAAGCACTTACTTACCGAGCGCTGGTTAGCCTCCAGGTGTTGTGTTGCTTCGCACATCCTCATACTATGCTTCCACAGTGTGGAGACATATTTCTTCTGCCTGCCTAGTGTGTTGTAAAGCATGCCCCTTCCCTCCCATACTCTGCCAGCCTGTGATGGGCAAAATTGTGGCAGGAGTGTCATATGGCAAGAAAGCATTGAACCCCACTTATACACAATCTGGAATTTGGCTGAAAGTAGCAGAGAGATCATCTAAGTTCAAGAATTGGACAGTCTTTAATGGGTCCCCAGTGACCTAGAAGCATTCTCTCTCAGCGCCTTAGCCTGGGCTTCAGATATACAAATTGAGAAATGCAGCTTTCGGTTTAGAGCCTGGATCCATAAACACCACAGTCCAGCTTTACTGGCTGTAAGCCATCACAGCATCTGGGATAAACATGGAACAATCCCACATAGAGCCAGCATTCTTGGTCACTGCTACAGACATTGGGACATTCAGATTCAGAAGCCAGCTTCCATCCAAGAGTGTTTCCATCAAAGCAAGAAGTAAAACGTGAGAGGCTCTTCCAGAGGCCTTCAGTGGGGGCCAAGGATGACCATTGGTGGCCCAATCCTTCAACCCCCGCTAGTAGACCCAAATAAATGTCAATTCCTTGACTCATCCCCACAGGGAAGTAGGAATTCTCCTGGAAAGAGCACGATAGCGTCATGAGGTGAAAATTATCAGAGGGGAATAAGATTTTTGAGATCCTGGAGCACATAACAGTGTTAAAAAGGATATTAAAAAGTCCTTGAAAAACTTGCTTTTACAGTTCTCTAAGACTGCTCATCTAACCTTGCTTTCCCCTCCCCGCAAGATGTTCTCCACTCTACTCTTCATAAACTCTCAAGCTTGCCATTTTTATTCCAGTGTCCCCAGCACTGCATCTTCCCCTACTATCTGTTTAAGCAAGTCTTGCCAAATTCAAGTTTGGCACGTAACCACTTCTTTCCCCCCTAACTTTCTTTATATATATATTTTAAGATTTATTTATTTGAGGGAGAGAGAGGGGGAAAAAAAACGAGCAAGTAGGGGGAAGGGCAGAGGAAGAGGGAGAGAGAATCTCAAGCAGACTCCTCACAGAGCATGGAGCCCAACGTGGGGCTTGATCCCAGGACCCTGAGATCATGACCTGAGCCGAAACCAAGAGTCAGATGCTTAACCGACTGAGCCACCCAGGCGCCCCTCCCCTCAACTTTCTATGGCCTGAAAAGAGGAGCCCACACCACACCATTCATCCTGTCCCCAGTGTTTCTCATTATTTTATGTGTGTTCTCCCATCTCTCCTCTGAGGTGATAAGCCTTGTGCCAAAGAGGCAGTATATCTTGTACTCTTTAGCCCATAAACTAAGCACTCAATTTTTTAAAAAATTAAATGCTGTTGTTACAGCGATTGATTTTCAGGCAATGGAGGAGGCCTTTGGCCTCACATAATAGCTGCTGTATTCTGAAGAGATTATCCAAATTTTGGATCTAAATGGATTTGCCATCTGCTATGTAGCGTTTTCAGTAGTCAGGTCCCCCATGCAGGGAAGACTCTGGGCCACGGGACAGTCTGTACAAGGGGACCCTGTACCTAGGTCTGGTAGCAGAAATGTTAGAAATGGTGACATCTTTGAAAATAACGTAACGTAAGAGAAAGTGAAGGAACTCAGTGTCCTCCTTTCTCAGTCACTGCTGGAGGTCTTGGAGGAGAGACTACCTGCTCGTGGCTCCCAAACCTCAAGGCCAGGCTCCACAAATGAACATGCACATGCGCCTGCTGTCCCCATCAACCGGTGACAGGCCCTGAATCAATTGCCCCAGCTCTTTTGCCACACCCCTACCCCCCCCCCAAGCTGGCTGAGGGCCAGGCAGACCTCCAACATTAAAACTGGCAAATGAGATCTGAGCCTTGATACCCACCCCCCACCTTTTTTTTCCTCCCTCAAAGAGGATTTTGGTGCCAGCACCATATGTTGAAAAGGCCCAAGCGCAATCCTATTACCATTGCAGGAGGCATTAAATAATTACATTAATTTACCTAAATATGGAAAAAAATCTTTACAAATCAGGGACACTTGGCAGATTTTCCGGCTGCACATTTTTCCCTTGGCACCGTGCACTGTCCTTTCGGGTTCCTATTGCTACTTGGAGTGTTTCCTTTAATTGTGGGGCACATGGCTTCTCTTGTTCTGTTTAATTTTCTCGAAGCTAGTTCCATATTCTGGCTACAAACATTATATGAAAAAAAAATGCCCACAAAAGTATGGATTGTGCTGGAGTGTACCCTAAGGGGGAATGCATAAAAATAGTAATTTCTTGTATATGAAACCCTTCCGCGGGGCGGCCTTTCCCTAGATTGCTTTATGAGAAACAAGTTAAAGGGATGGAAAATGGGGGTGTTGGAGGTGGGCCTTCCAAGTTCCGTGTGTACGAGGAGAACTGACCTGGAATCCTCTTTGGTGGGCGCTGCATAGAAACACCTCTTCTTTGGTCCATATTTTAGCTTTCAGTGCTCACTGTGTCTGAATCCTGCACCTCCATAAATTGCTACGAAATTTGAAGGCTGAAGTGAAGATGATGTCCACACAGCTTTCCCTCCTTGACGCAATGTGACCTCACAGGAAGGCCCGAGGGACTGTAACCCACACAGGCCAATAGCCAATGCCGAGGAAAGCGAGCTCCGGGCCCTTACAAGTGCCTCTGACCCAGAGACTGCCTGGGATTCTCTTCCTTGGGATCAGGTTTTCTAGAAGGTGCTTTTCAAAGGCTCTGTGAAGGGCCAGACTCTTGTCTTGTGTTTCCAACCTATTGCCGACAGATATAGATATATATAAATATATATATATATAATATATATCTATATCTGCATCACCGAACTTGGATGTTGCAGTAAAGTCAAATTGCCGGAAAGTTTTCTTTTTTTTTGTTTTTAAGATTTTATTTGTTTATTTGAGAAAGAGAGAGAGCACAAGCAGGGCGAGCAGCAGAGGGAGAGGGAGAAGCAGACTCCCCACTAAGCAGGGAGCCCCATGTGGGGCTCGATCCCAGGACCCTAGAATCATGACCTGAACCAAAGACAGACGCTTAACCAACTGAGCCACCAGGCACCCTGCTGGAAAGTTTTCTAAAGGCTTCCTCGTGTGGGTGAGAGCCACGGTCCAGCCAGTGATAGCTCTGTTCTAGACCACAGGGAGAAGAGATGCGGCCAAGATGGCCCCTTCTGAGAGGAGGGGCCCGTTGACGTTGGAGGTAGATGGCAACCATCATATCCTTTCTCGGGGAGGAGACACAGAAGGAACAGCTGGGGCCCCTGAAGATAAAGCTTCCCAGCTGGCCATTGACCTTGGGCCCCTGTGTCTGAGGCCTTGAGGAAAGCCGGCCCTCAGATGGGCAGGGCAGCTGTAGAAACCTTAGCACTCTTCTTTTAAGGTGACGTGTACCTTTTTAAAAGGTGATTACATACAGTTAAGACTATAGTGGAAAGACTTTGGAGGAAGCAAAGAAGGGTGATTTTTTTTTTTTTTTTAAGTTCCTACTTCCCCACCCAAAATGGTTCCAGCCCCACCTCACAGAATATTTACTGTTCTAAAGTCAGGATCTGACAGGGCCTTTGACACGGGACATCCTAAAAGATGTCACTTCACCACTGCCCCTGTGCTCCTCCAGCCCATGGCATAGCTGATCTCTCTCTTCCCTGCTGTGAACTCATTAGCCTGGAGCCACTTCCTCCACAGTCTGTCAGCATTCACCTCGCTGCCTGGGAGCTTGTTAGAAAATGCACAGTCTCAGGCTCCCCCCCACCCCCAACCTATTACCTCAGATTCCACAGAGTCCACATGTTAACAACACCCTCAAGTGGTTTCCATCCACATAATGCTCCCAGAAGCTATAACGATGACACATCACGTGCATTTAGCTCTACCCTCTGGCGTGTGGGAGATGGTGTGCTCAAGTAGGACAGCAAGTTGAAGGACAGGAAATCAATAAGGTAAAGCAGAGGGCTAGCAACTCAGGAAGCTGTGCCCCCCCCCCATAGACCTGAAGGGGCACAGAGAGGAAGTCACCAGCATCCCGGAAGAGCCCTCCTGCAGGAGCGAGTGTAATTTACAAAGGCTGTGAGTTTCAGTAACCCTGGGGAAATAAATACATAGCCTCTCCCTCTTTCCTACTCTCTTTGCTCTGTGATGGGTTGAATTGTGTGTCCCCCTCTCCCCCAAAAGATATGTGGAAGTCCTCACCCCCAGTATCTCAGAAGATGATCTTACTTGGAAACAGGATCATGGCAGATGTAATTAGTTGAGATAAAGTCATACTGGAGTCGGGTGGGCCCTTAGTCCATTATGACTCGTGTCGTTATAAAAACAGAGAAGTATGGAGGCAGGCAGGAAGAGAAGACAGCCATGTGATGACAGGGCAGAGACGGAGTGATCTATCTTCAAGGGTTGCTGGCAAACACTGGAAGGGGGACGAGGCAAACAAGGGTTCTTCCCTACAGGTTTCAGAGGGAACCTTGAATTCTGATTTTGGGCTTCCAGCCTCCAGAACTGAGAGACAATAAATTTCTCTTGCTTTAAGCCACTTGCTTTGGGGTACTGAAGCAAGGCACCCTCTAGGAAAACTAATACAGTTTCCCATTTGTCAAACCCATTGGAGGCAAGAGGCTAAGGAAACCTGGTTAAAGCCATTACTAAGAGGGTGGGGAAAAATAGAGAATGGATCTGGAGAAATAGAGTATCCAAAAGACAGGGGCTATCAGTATACATTGTTAGAAAGGTATTAGGTTAAAAGAAAAAAAACAGAACAAAATTCTCTTTTGCAAGAGTCCTGTGGGTACTGGTCGTTCCCTTCTCTGGCTGCGTGAAAGAAACCCATCTGCATATGTGAGCATGAGGCCAGCATACAGAGGGGACAGAGTGTTGAGAATGAGACCCTTGGTGATAAATAATGATTTCACTTAAGCCCTTGATCCAGCAATACCTGAAGCCTCTCCCCTCTTTCACTTGTGCTACTGTCTCCAAAGACCTAAATGCCAGAGAATGGTACTATATTTTACTTAATTCCATGGCTCTAATAAATGTAGGCATCCATATCGAGCCCTGGCTAATCTCGATATCTTTCCTGAGGGAAAGAAATTGACACCTTCCAGACAGGAAACCTATTAGGAGCCAATACATATGAAAGGAAGCTTTTCATAACCAAATATTTAGTTTCTTACAAATCTTTCTAATGAAAAATCAGAAACAACCTAGATGCCCAACAAAAGGAGATTGGTCAAATAAGTTTTCTACATCCATTCAATAAAATTCTCTTCAGGCAAAAATTATGACATGGAATGTTAGTTTTTTAAATGTCATCTGCAGAACCCCAGGGTTTCCTCAGAACCCATCATGGACGGAAGGGTGTGAGAGCACACCAGACTACTAATATCACAATCCTGATTTAACCAGAGCCTTTTACTTCCATCTGTTTTTATCTATCTGGCTTCCAGGTAGTATTTCCATTGAATAAAGCATTCTAGGCAACACCCATAAGTATGTCTGTTGGGTTGAGGATACCCATCATTGACCTTTTATCCACATGGGTAGCATGAAAGAGTAACAAGGCAGAAGAGTTAGGGTTGGATGACGAGCAGATCTGAGAATGACTGTGGCAAACTGGTGACTTGGAGCTCACATAAAACTGATCCACTGGACTAAGAGGCCAAGTGCAGAGAGGAAAGACCCCAGACCGGGAACAGGGAGAGTTGGGTTCTTGGCCCCACTGTGTCACCAGCAGGTGATGTGCTTGGGTAGACCCAAGACTCTGGGCTAGAGTTTCCTTCTCTTTAAAGGGCAGGGGCTCTGCCTAGATGGTCTCTTGAGATCATCATGGACACAGCAGTGTTCTTCCATACTACAAAAAACCTTATGTGACGTCAAAAAGAAATTTCCCCAAATACCCATACTCATCCAGTCTGCATATCTATTCCTAACTTTGGCTTCTCTTATGTATTTGCAGCTCCTTCCTGAGACAGGAACCAGATATGTGGGTAGAAATAGACTGTGACAGGAACAATATTTTATTTAATCATCTCAACAGTCTTATGAACTAGGTTTGATCATTCCATATTCATTTCATAGAGGAGGAAGTTGAAACTCAGAGAGGGAAAGCAATTTGCCTAAGGTCTCGCAGACAGTACACGTTCAGAAGCAGGATTTAAAGTCCTAAGGAGCTTTTGGTTTTAGTGACTAGGTATTACAGACCCAAAGGCCTACAGAGACATCTTTTCAGACCTCATATTTAACAGATATGAAGATTTAAATAGCTATAGGTGGAGATGATATAGAATAATGTATATATACTTATATGTATTTTTATGTATTTATAAAACATATATAAAGCATAAATGTACATATAATTTAAATCTTTAAAAATATATTTAAGGGCGCCTGGGTGGCTCAGTTGGTTAAGCATGATCCTGGAGTCCCTGGATCGAGTCCCGCGTCGGGCTCCCTGCTCGGCAGGGAGTCTGCTTTGCCCTCTGACCCTATCCCCTCTCATGTGTTCTCTCTCTCTCATTCTCTCTCTCTCAAATAAATAAATAAAATCTTAAAAATATATATATATTTAAAATATCTGTACATCTATATATGCTTCATAAACATATTTTCATATCATATATATAGAAAGATTTATCTATCTATGTATCATATATACCTGTATCTCCAGAGATATGTTTATAGATATATCTATATACACCCATATCATCTATATATAGAGAGAGACAGAGAGAGAAAGCAATCTATCTAGAGAGAAAGAGTGATCTACATCTAGAGAGATTATCTATCTATCTATCTATCATCTCTCATCTATCTATTAGAGAATAGACAGTTTTTATCCATTTTCACAGGACGGTAGAGCTGGGAAAGGGAGTAAACTATAAACTCAAGCTTATTCATTTCATTTCTGAGTCAAGCTCAAAAAGGAGATGATGTAACCAAAGTCACACTGTTAGTTGACATCCCATCCAATCCCCACCTAAAACCCCAAAATTTTAAATAAAAAATATTAACACTTCAATTGTCTACCTCACGCTATACCCCAACATGCACTTGCTATACTTTGTGAGGTCTCAAAAAGGTTGAAATAAACCAAAAAAAAAAAAAAAAAAGCCTGCCTCTGAACTTCTGCTCACCTAATGAGTTCATCGGATTTACCAGATGTACAAAAGTGAAACAAATCTGACGCACAATCAGTTAATCTTCCATCTTTCTTGGCGGGAGCTTCTGAAACAGCGGGAGGATAGTCCCCCAGCCTGCAGTGGTGTTACGGATCACAACGGAAGCATATTGTCATCAGATTAATTTTCCAACGCTCCTACCCCAACCACAAAATCCTGAGAGAACGAGTGTCAAATACACTTAATAATTGCATAATTATGACATCTGTTACTCTCCAGCACCTCTTAGTGGAAAATTAACTGAAGAAATAGCAGGTTCAAAGATGTGTTAACACTCTGATAGCAGATTTAATTGAAATATGACGGGGGAGGATAATGGAGATTAAATTAAGCTCTCAGATAATCATCTGACACAAAGATAATTGAGCCAGCCTCTGCCACGTTGATGAACGCTTCGGAGATGCTGTGCAGGGTGGCATTTCGAGTATCTTATCCTTCAGGCAAAATGGAATTCTTCTCCCTCCCCCCCCTTCTTCTCTCTGTCTTGTCATTCAGCATTTGTATCCTCCAAATCGATAATGTGAACAGCAGCATAATTGGAAATAAAAGATGATCTGAAATCCACAGGAAATTAGGTTGAGGTGTGTGGAGGAAATACAGTTGCATCCTGGACACAGAGGGAGTTTTTATGAGTCCGCCGTGAGAGGAGTGTGCCCCGGCCCCGCGGTCTCCCTGGGAGGGTTTTTTCCAATGCCTCTGTCCTTCGTGGAGAGAATTGCCCATGGGTGAGACAGGGAGGAGGCCATAAAGACCCCTAGAATGGATGAGACAGCAATCGCTTGTGCTTTTTCTCCTTGCCCGGGGAACATTCTCCATGCTTCATAGGGCAAGCTCAGGATGTCGTGTGTGATGAGGGACTGCCCCCCATGCTGGAGGGCGTGGGGTAACCGTAGAGGGCAGCAAGCTCAGGGTGGTTAGTAGTGAATTTCCTGCAGTGGGGTGGGGGAGGCTGGGTGGTGAGCTGCTGAAAGCTGGAAGTGGGAAACAGACTTCCGGTTGCTGTCATTGAAAGGGTCAGCCTCTGACAGTCCTAGAGAGTAGGTCCTCCATATGTCGCCTTCCTCTAACTCAGACAACACACGCTCTCGAAGGACTGTGAGTGTTAAGCCATGTATAGAAAATGAGATGGCCCCCAACTCTACCAGTGCCCCAACTACTCAGAGTTTCAGGATTACGATTTTATACCTGTGTGATTTATCTGCTTTACCAATGTGGATCCAAGATAACGTGGTCACATCCCCTTTAAGAGCCCATTTAAGTACCTCCATCACATGTCCCTCTTATTCACCTCTTCTCCGGCATCACCCCACCCATGAACACCCCAGGAATGCCCTAGTCCTGGCCACTCCCAATGCAGTGACATAACTCAGAGCCACCCCCTTGAGGCTGGTGGATGCCATTGACACCAGTCCCCTTGGAAGTGGACTGCCCAGCAGACAACCACCGGGGCAAAATGGGGCCCTAAACCTAACGTAGGGTGGGGATATCTTCCCCTCACTGGTGCAGCCAAGGCTGCCCCACACGGTGCCTGCCAGGACTGGAATGAGGGGGTCTGGACAGAGCATCTCCCTCCAAGTGCTCCCACATCCTGTAGTTCAGGTCCTGGCCTTGACAGGAAGTCCTTCAATGGACAGTGGAGCCTGACAACCAAGGCATTTCCTCCAAACTTGGTGGGAATATCCCCTCTCCAAGTAGGTGTCTTCACCCACACAGTGCCCAGGGCAGCTGGGGGAGGGTCTGGGGTCTAGGGCCTCACAGATGGCAAAGCCCCCCTTTCACTATCCAGCCTTCTCTTTCAAATCTCCCTGAGTTTTATTTTATGAGCCTCATTGTTCCCTCCTATTATTAGTCTCGGGCAGGACCTCAGATTCTGAAAGATTACTGTAATGCTTAAAGCTGGGGAGATCGATAGGGTTCTCTGTTCTCATCTCGTCCCTGCCAGAAGAGTTCCATAAGTAAATGTTCCCAACTGCTGGATTTCAGCAGTAAATTTCATCTCATGCAACCCCCAGCTAATCTATGACGGCAAAGTTTGGAAGATGGCTTTGTCCCATCTGCTCTATAATTTCTGTCCTAAATTGTTAATTTATTGAAGCATCAAAGAGCAAGGCATCTCATGAGAAGGCAACTGAAGGGATTGTTTTAATCACCCTCCTGCAGCCAGGTAATATGGCACCAGAAATTCCTTCCAAAGAGAAGATTCTTGACCCTTCTCTGACCTCCCTTTTTATCTGCAAGATGGGTGTGTGGGGCCCATAAATCAATGGAACCCACCTCCCTCTGCCCGGTCTGATGCTGTCACTGACACTGTTTGTTACAAAGAAGAGACTCTGCCCGGGGAAAATAGTAGAAAACCTTAATGTGTTCACAAGGGTGACATGCTACACCTCTTAAGAATTTCTACAGTTCCTTTGAAGAGTTGATTGTTTTTTTGAGTTGTGTCTCATTTTGTCTTCTTGGGCAAATTGTACAATCAATGCTCTATTTTGCTGAGCATATAAATCCCTTTTACATATTTCAAAATAATATCTAATTAAAATGTCAGAGTTATAGCTCATGTGGCTGGAGTGGACAAGTCCCCACCCCCCTCCCTCAGCCTCTCAAAGTAACATTTAAAATATGTCCTATAATTAAGAGTAATTATAAATTCCAATTAAAAAGAAACCCACACAATTCTGAAGATATTTTTCTTTGATGTTCCTTGCTTTAATTGATGTGCTTGTTGCACCAGATTGTCCCAGCTTCCTCAGCCATGTTTCCCGACAGAAAAGGTTCCCCAAATTGCAGGGACAAAAGCAGACCAAGTCTCAGAAAAGTAGTAAAGTTCATTAAAAAGGGTTATTGCATCTATAACTTCTAGACTTGGTGTTCATTGATTAGAGATTAAGCATCATCCTTTGTACTACTCAGATTGGGATTTTTAATTAGGATGTCATTATTACACAGATATACTGAATGCCAAATTGATTTTTGAGACCTTTTGAAATAATAGCATTGCTTCTGCAAAATGAAAATCATAATAGATTATTGACTTCTTCAGGGGTTTTGATCCAAGGGCACCTCCCCAATGTCAACATTTTCAATATTTTTAGTTTCATTTAAAGAGACCCTCATAATGAGGCTTATATTAAAAGTTTGCACATATTGACTGTGATATTAATGCTGGTGGCATCACATTGATTACCCTTGAATGATAACAGCAGCAACATTGCTTGTTGCTGAATTGTTTACATACCATCTAGCCTTTGTCTATTGTTTGTGTTTAATTTAGAAAGTGTTTATACACACAATAAGTAGCATCCTTGATTCACGGGATCAGAGGTTCACCAACTTTCTCAATTCCTCCTACCCTTCGTGTCTCACTCACGTTTTCAGGGTGCTCCTGTTCAAAAGAAATGTCTAACAGTTCCATCTATACAATCGTCAGTTCCAAACAACTTCCTAAGTATTTATGTCCTAACAACTTCATAGGCATGGGAAAAAATACCCAGAAACTGAAAGAAAAAATACGTTCCCTTTCTTCTCGAATACCCACGACTACTTACTAATGGGATGTCTGCGTCTGTTAGTCCTGGAATCAGATTGGACCCCACACCTCCCTCTTCTGTTCCACATCGATCTTGCTTTTCAACACAGCAACTGCCGAAAGCCCCAATTCACAAAGATAGGAAGCCATCCAAAGAAATGTCGTGCGATCTAATGTTGAAACTAGGAACTCCTTCCAGCTCCTGGTTCACGCAGTGTCCTACAAATGGGACTGTGTTTTCCTCCAAAATTTAAAATATCGGACAGCACCCCTGTGAATTCACCGTGGTGCCTGGGTGCCCCGCCACACAGTTTGGGAACCATGGCACTAGATCTGACGTTTCCGGATGCTATGGGATCTATGTCACCCATCTGTAGATTCTCAGTGCCCAGCACAGTAACACAACAGACACTGGTTAAAGAACAGTGCTTTGGTTAGCACTTTTTTCTTATTTAGATCATTTTAATTCAATGCAAGACAATTCGAGAGCATACACCCGGTACACGTATCTGGTTGCTGCCAACACATGATGATGTGTTCTCTCGCACATCCTCAGGGGGCTTTTATAGCGAAAATTGGTAGAAAGTGATCTCTACTTGAGATATCTCATAGATACTTCTCTATGAACAAAGGACATATCTCTGAGGCTCCCAGACTTTCTCTCTTCGTAGGGAAATTACCTAAAGAAAGAGATCCCATAAACTGCCGACTCCCGGGGCATTAAAACATACACAGAGAAGTGAGTGCTTGGACTATTCTTTGGACCACCTGATCTTATCCCAGTGGGAATGGAGATACCCATGTCCAAAATGGAGGCTTCTTACCCACCCTTCACCTCCCTCTGAGCATGGTGGGTTTTGTCTGTAGGTCCCATTGAAACCATCCATTGAATGAACCTGAAGCACCATCTCCCACACAATGAGATACTAGCTGAACAAGAATGCAATTCTGATAAAACATGGATGAACCTTTCGAGCATGATGCTAAATGAAAGAGGCCAAATGCAAAAGACCACATATTGTATGATTTGATTTATACGACCTATTTAGAATAGGTAAATTCATAGAGACAAAAACAGAATCGGGGTTACAAGGGTCTGAGAGGAGGGCGCAATGGGGAGTTATTGTGTAATGGGTACAGAGTTTCTGTTTGGGGTGATAAAAATGTTCTGGAAATGGATGGCTGTGATGGTTTGCAACTTTGTAAATTATTACCACTGAATTGTACACTCAAAAATGGTGAAGATTGTAAATTTTCTGTGATGTATATTTTAATGCACTCACCCACGCAGCCTGGAGAATGTGATTTGCTTAAGAAGATGACACCAATAAATAAAGGTTAGAAATGCAAGAAGTCCACAGACACGGTGTCTCTTAAGCCATAAAATGCCCAATTTAGAACAAGGGTTGGCAAACTTTTTTCGTAAAGGGCCAGATAGTAAATATTTTTGACTTTATAGACCATACAGTCTCTATTGCAACCACTCAACTCTGCCCTTGAATTGCGAAAGTAGCTATAGACAATATGTAAATGAATGAGCATGGCTGGTTTCCAGCAAACCTTTATTTGTGGACACTGATTTTGAATTTTATCTGATTTTCACATATCAAAATGATTGTTCTTATTTTGACTTCTTTTCAACAAAATTTTTTTTTAAAGATTTTATTTATTTATTTGAGAGAGAGCACGAGAGAGAGCAGACAGCAGAGAGCACAAGTGGGGAGGAGTGAGGGGATAAGGGGAGAGGAGCAGAGGGAGAAAGAGAAGCAGACTCCCCGATGAGCAGGGAGCCCGACTCGGTGTTTGATCCCAAGACCCTGAGATCATGACCTGAGCCCAAGGCGGATGCTTAACCGACTGAGCCACCCAGATGCCCCTTTTTTCAACCATTTAAAAATGTAAAAACCATTCTTAGCTTTTGAGTCTTACCAGGCAGAGGTTCCAGATGTGGCCCCCAAACTGGCCCCAGAGCCAGAACCCCAAATCATTGAGACAAACCCTTACTAATAATATGTGAAATCCCTCCCGGGTTTAGAGGTGGTGTTCAATGGAAGGTAGGAAATGTCCCCCTTGGAAAATGTGTTAGTTCATGGCTTAGCCAGAATGAGGCATTCTGTGACTGAGTCAGACCTGGAGCCGGCTCTCATTTCCCCTTCCTGAAATTTTGTCCCGCTACTCAATGAGACCAGCCCAATGCCCCATAGAACAAGGTGGGGAGAAAATCCACTGGATTCACTTCAGAATGTGAAGAATGCCTTTTCACATCTTTTCCAGGGTTATTCTCACTAAAGCAAAGGCTTTCATAAAGAGACAAGGGTAAGCAAAATTAAATAAATAAAATAAATAAATACATAAATAAATAAATAAATAAATAATAAAATTGTGGCGGGATTTATGAAAGGCATTTGCTGGGGAAGATGACAAGGAGACTTTCCAACGTTGCCAAAATAAAGTGCTAGTCATATATAGGATCAGTAATGGCAGACTTTCTAGAAGGGTATTTTAGGGGAAAAGGCAAGGGAGCTTCCCAACACTACTAAAAAAATACGATTCTGACGGCTCCCTCATTGCACATATCCCAGATTTGTTGGATGAGCAGAATTAAACTCAACAAATTTGAGTGAGGACCTAATTTAAGCTGACCTTTGGGCACTGGGAATACAAAGTTCTTTTTTGTTTCTGTTTTATGTGTGTGTGTTTGTTTGGGAGGAGGAGTTTGGAGAGGGGTAGCAGTTCTTACCACTAGAATACCCGAGTTTCTAGTGGTAAGAACTTCATTCTTATCATGGCTGTTTCTGTGCCTTGAAATCCTTCAGCAAGAGGAATTTCCTCTCATGCTGGCTTCTGCTGTTGGGAAATGGGGTCTCCTGTCGGGGCTCCAACATTGTGCGCTGGGCAGAGGACAGATGGGTGCGGTAGGCGGCGCTCTGTCTATGTACTTGCCTAAAGCCCTCTTTCCAATGGTCCAGAGTATTCTCCAGAAAGTGAGGGCTGCTGAGGGGAGGAACATTGCAAGCCTACACGTCAGACTGCTGACTTGCATTTTGGCTTCTTCCTCTGGTTTTTTAACATCTCTTTGATTCTTAGATGGCTCCACCCATCGCTGCACTGGAAGTTTCTATATTAACCCATGGTACCATTTTGTCAACACAGTGAACAGTAATCGGCTCTAAATAATTTAAATATTTGGTTACAATGAAGATGGCCACAGCCTGCATGTCTATCTGAGCTCATTAGTTCTAACTTTATTTCCCATAAAATAGGAGGCCATTTGAGTAAAATGATAGTTGGAAAACATTTTTAAACAGAACCAGCAAATAAACATGGTCTTTATGAGTTGTAACTTAATCCCCAGCTGATGTCATGTTTCATGTTTCAACTGCCAGAAAATGCCTGACATCTATATATCAGGCAGATTTATGGAGACTTCAGGGAAAGAGCTAAGAGGATTCCTTAAATAAGGAGAGTGTGTTGGTCTGGGGGTAATTTGGAGCCTCTGTTATCCATAGATTGAAATGTGCACATTTGGGTAAATTATAGGAATATGCCTTTTCGCTTGATCTTTTTTTTATGTTTAAAAATGCTTCAGATCAGGGCGATGAGTACATGAGAGGCAGGAGGGAGAGGGAGAGAGAGCGAGAGCTCAAAATATGGTTCTCTTTTGTCCCTATTTGGTATTGATGCTGCTCCGGCAATACTAGAGAGAAGAGAAAAGATCCTGCATTGCAGACCTCAGAATCATAAACCACACACAGGACCTCCCCACTCCCATGCTTCTCTTGCTGGCAGAATGGTTGTGTTGGCTTCAGGGGGTAACTGAGGATGCGGAGCCCTGGTGATTCCCTATCAAGACATTTCTGTTGGCTCTACTGCATTCCAGCAGTTACCCCACAAGGACTGAGCTTTCCAAACATAAACCTCTCTTCGTATCATGTAAGTTGGTAGCCAATTAACCAAGAAAAAATGATTTTGAATCAGTCCCAGCAAAAATGACTCAGTGTTAACATGTGTTGTCTATAGATTGACATTCAAGCCTCCCCATGGGGTCTACTCAGCCGGGTGGATGAGTAAGAGTAAGTTGTGCTAGCTGATACAGCAAATAGCCCCAAATGTCAGTGGCTTAACATGGTAAAGGTTCATTTGTTGGTTATACTGTAGTCCTATTGAGTGGTCAGAGAGTGGCCTTCTCCATGGTGACTCAGACGCTCAATATTCTTCCATCTTGTGACTTTCCCATCTGCAGAAACTTGGAGAACTCCACTGGATACTTAGCATTCACCTGGGAAATGGGAAAGATGGAGAGAGAGTCAGGAGAACTACATGAGAGGTTTAATGGAACCTGAGGCAGAGTCGGTCACATGGCTCCACTTAGCTGCAAAGGATGCTGGGAAAAGTAGACAACTGGTTTCCAGCCTCTATTTTGATCCAGAAGCCACAACACTGCACTGTGGCATGACGGTTGGGGTTTTCTCAGAGACCAGAAGACTTGAAATAAATAACAACAACAAAACTCATTTTCTTCCATTTATATTTCACGGTTGACAAGGGCCTAAATTTCACTCAGCCCTCACACTAGTCCTATGAGGGAGGCAGGGCAAATGTTGTTAGCCCCACTTTTAAATGGGGCTCTGAGTGAGACAGGGACTTGTCTGTGCCCCAAGTCATAAAACTAAGTGACAGTACTTGAATCAGAACCCAGGTATTCCAGTGTTAAACGGGCAGATTTTACTACTGTACAGAAATTGTAAGTGTTAATGGTACTTGGGAGGTGGGGTCAGGGTGGGGTCCTCAGAGAGCTGGGGGCTAGATAGAATCAGAAGACTAGTTCTGGTTCCATCTAAGTGTTGGCAAAGACTTACTCACAGGATATTTGAGGGATGGGACATAAAATTATTTCACTTTCCTATTTTGAGCCTGAACACCAGCCCAATCCAGAGATCCAATCCTTTTGTGCCCTTGTCTTTTTATTATTATTGTTGTTGTTGTTGTTGTTGTTGTTGTTGTTTAAGAAATGAAAGCACAACTTTTCATGGCATTATGTTAATATAAAAATTGTAACGGTTATGACAGCCAGAATGGCAATGTGAGGAAAACATGCTATGACCTCCCATCAGTGGCTCAGAATGAATGAAAAAAACAGTTTAAAGGTAATTGAAATATTCAAGAGGGTTAAGGTCAGAATCCTTGTGTGTGTTGATTTCCACAGCTGGTACAATCCTAATAAAATGTTTTCATCCTTCATGCCAAAGAAAGAGTAGAGCTCAAACCCCTTTGCTCTGGGTATGCAACTCCAAAGAAATGTTGCAAGGCTTCATAATCACGATTTCAAAGAGGTTTGTGGAAATGTTTCATTAATTCTTATAAAGAAATCTTTTTTTCTTAATTTTTTCATTAACTTCAGACATTTACTTGCAATTACATTTGTTCAGTGAATACAATGACAGAAATTAATAATTCATAGCTTTTGTCAGGGAAAATTAAAAAAAAGGACAGTTGTTCAATCAAATGCAACTTTAAATGCACAATCTTTATTTAAATAAGATTTTAAAAAATAAATAATGGGGACTGTTATTGTACTTCTTATAAACCTCCTCTCTTCCAAATTATATCTATGCTCTACCCAGTGACATGAAATCTTGGGTTGTTCAGAGCACATCAGGAAAATAACAGGTTCAGATCTGATGTTCTGAGACGGGGAAACTTGACTCAAGCTCAGTATTTATGGCACTGCCTGGATCTTCTGGGGCCTTGTGGTTAGTGACAGAGAATCACCCCACAAGAAAGCTGAACGGGGCCAAAAGCATTGCGCCTCCTGACAACCTCTCCTCTGACATTTGGGGAAATTAAAGTTCAGAAAGAGAGAGTGAACCTTTCAAGTTCATGCAGTAGTTAGCTGCACAAATGAACCTTGAGTGTAGGTCTCCTGACCCTTGGCCAAAACTCTCCCAATCTGCAATGCTGTCTTCAAGTTACCTTTCCACCAGGACCTGCCTCACAAGTCGCTACCTATGGATTTTGGTTTAAGGTGTCCTAGGCAGACCAAACCTTTCGTCCCAGCAGCATACCTGAAATTCTACCATTTACTTTGGATTATTAAGATTTTTTTAAAATCATGTTTCCCTTGTTAAAATGAAAATATTCATCACTAGATATCAACTTAAGTGGAAAGGAGTGATCCAGGCCAAAATTGGGCAGAAATAGGATGATAAGGGGAGCAGAGACAAATTCTTCAATTAAGTCTAAAGATAGCAGAGAGATGGCTACTTGATGTGTCTCCTCGCTGCTGGCCTACTCCCACCTATGAGCTGAAGAGCCTGGCTGACAAATCAACTCTACCTTTTAGTTGTTCCAACCAAAAAGATGACAATGGAGTTTGCCTTAAAAACAAAGAAAAATCAAACCCTGAGAAACTTCCTAGAAATTGCTAGCCCATCAATAAGAGGGTCCCTGGGAAAGGCAGTTCAGCATGATGGTTAAGAACAAAATGTCTCCAGGGGTGCCTGGGTGGCTCAGTCGTTAAGCGTCTGCCTTCAGCTCAGGTCGTGGTCCCAGGGTCCTGGGATCAAGCCCTGCATCAGGCTCCCTGCTGAGTGGGAAGCCTGCTTCTCCCTCTCCCACTCCCCCTGCTTGTGTTCCCTCTCTCGCTGTGTCTCTCTCTGTCAAATAAATAAATAAAATCTTTAAAAAAAAAAAAGAACTAAATGTCTCTAGGGGCTCCTGAGTGTCTCCGTCAGTTGAGCAACCGACTCGTGATTTCAGCTCAGGTCATGATCTCATGGGTCCACGCTCAGCAGGGAGTCTGCATGAGATTCTCTCCCTCTGCCTCTCCCACCACCCCCTCAAATAAATAAATCTTAAAAAAAAAAAGGAAAAAAAGAAGAATTAAATGTCTCTGGGTTGAAAACTTCACTGAACCAGCTATAAGTTCTATGCTTTAGGAAAATCACTACCAAGGTCTCTGAGTTGTATTTTCTTTATTTGTAAAATGGAGATGTATCAGTTAGCTACTGTGCTATAACAAACTGCCCCAAAACTCAGGGGCTTAAAACAGCAGTGATTTATTCTAATGAGTCTGAGGGTTGGTTCTGGAGGCTTTGCCTCTCATTGCACTCAGTGGGTTCATAGGGGTGGCTCTGCGCCTTGTATGTGTCTGCCGTCATCTTTCTGGGACCAGCAGGTTCACTGGGTCTTCCTACAGTGATGGCAGAAATGCCAGAGGGCAGGAGGAAACACAGGTGGCCTCTAAAGACCTGGACTCAGAACTGGCACTGATGCTTCCAGCTGTGTATCATTGGCCCAAGCAAGGACACGGCCAAGTCCAAAATCAAGGGATAAATTCTGCCCAGAATGAGGCTATGGCCAGAGCTGGAAGAAGCAAGGGATAAAGAATTGGTCCCCAAAATACAATTTACCATAGGGGCTAATGAAAGTACTTTCTCACTGCATTGTTCTGATAATTGGTTAAGAAAGTGTGTGTACAATGCTTCGGTCTGGCTGTGGCCTCTCAGAGAACGGCAGGGGACGTAGAGGTGAGTATGCTTTTGGTCCTCTCCTGGGTGAAGCAGCAATGATGGATTAAGGACTAAGGATTTCCCTCTTTGATGTGGGCAGTTGTTAAAGAAGGTGTCTCCTGGAAGTGAGGAAACACGTGGTCTTCCTGGATCCATCAATTTCCTGCTTCTCCATACAGTATTGACCCTCATCTCACACGGAAAAGAAGCAAATGGATTTGATTAGCAAATACTTTCATCTACATCCTAATTGAAGTCTCTGGGACTTCCTTGTTTTGGAAAAACCCATTTTAATGCACAACACATCAGGTAGCCCAAAGAATCCCTTCTCCCTGTCCCTCCTGCCCTGTCCCTCCCAAACTAGGGAGTTTATCCGCCACTGTCCCCTTAGCCCCATCTATCTGATCCTAGACTGTTATATCCAGGCTCCAGGCTGGGAGATTCTCCTCCTGTTTTTGATTCATGCTGTGAATCACTCAATTCCGAAGCTCTTAAAACAGAGGCAAAGAACAGCCCCCAGCAGTGCCCTGGTCCAGATGTCCTTGCACTGTGGACCTTCAACTCCTCGCCAGGACTCCTGAGATGCGAAGCCCATGCTCCCTGGTAGACCGTGGTGCCGCTGAACAAAATTGCAGCTGAGGGGGCAACCATTTGGCCATCTGAAAAGTCTGACCAGTTGGCACATTGTTGTCTCCAAATGAGCCGGCAGGAAACAGGGTTTCCTAAAACTTGGTTTTAAAGCACTTAGAACAGGAAATCATTCCCCATGCATGTTAGATCTCTCTAATGACTGACTAACTAGAAACAGGCTATCTTAATACTCTGCCCCAAGGCATTACAAATGGCTTTCTTTCCAGACTTCATTAGAATATTTACTGCAATTTGGATAGAAGACTTTTGACACTGCAGTCATAAAATTTACAGGGGACCATTTTTTTTCAGTCTGAGAAGAGACCTGGAAGAAGCGGGGAAACCCCTCAGCTCCCCCAGCCACCAATCTCATTCATTAGTGGTCTTCGTGTCTCGTGACCTCTAGTTAAGAAAATAAACATCCCTGCGGTAGTCCAACAAATTGCCTTCAGGAAAAAAAAAAAAAAGAGCTAGATCTCTCTTTTGTCAACTACTGCCTCTTTCATATATATGTGGCCAAAAAGAGCAAATTCACAATGTGTGCCAGTTCTTGGGTTGAGCGCTCTTTATGTGATTGTCAATGACTCTTCGAAACCACGTGGCCAGTGGGCACCATCACTGTCCCCATGTCACCTCTGAGAAAATGGAGGTCCACAGTTACCTAAAGTCACATGGCTAGTGGGTGGCAGAGCTGGGACTGGATCCGTGTGCTGTTGAAACCCAGCTCCTCCCTTACCTACTTCACTATTTGCACCTGTGCTGGAAGCGGACCCGGTCAGCACAGGCGAAGGAGATGTGGACACACGTTCACCTTATTTTAAGTTTGGTGCATCTAGCACCTTCATAAAAGCCATCAGCCGGGACTCGACCAAAATGGATTCTAAGTCTCCATCCAGAGAAAAATCAATGGGGGCAACGTGTCGCACTGTCTTCAGTAGTGCAGTACACAGCTGCACGTGTCATTGCTGGGTGGTGACAAGAGCCATGAGGGAGAATAAAGCAGGGGGGCTGCCTAGAGAGTGACATTAGCAGAGAGACCGACTTTGATGACTGGGAAGGGAAGGGTTCTAATGAGGGGGCTCAAATATAGGGACCTGAAAGGAGCCAGAGAGTGGGAAGCTGTGCAAATGTGTGTGGGAGTGATCTAGAGTGAGGGGACAGGAAGGACTAGAGCTCTGTGGTGGGTCTGATGCACAGCAAGTGGCCCTGGTTATCTCTCATGGTGTCCCTGTGGTCCAAGGTGGCAATGATCACGGGAGGTCTTCAAGGTCCCATACCTGTACTGCATCAGCACGCCTACAATCACGCCATGCCTTTGGTTTTTGTCCCAGGACGTATGGAGAGTGCTTCCCTGCTCTCAGTCATGCACTGTGGAATGTACAGTCTCTGTAACACCCACGGATTTACAGACAAGATAAAGCTGATCACTCCTAAAAACAGTGTGCTCCCTCTTAGCAAGGAATGAAGAGCACGTGACCTATCATGTTTCTCCCTTTTTGCCTTGATTCCTAGGAAGCTCGATGTTAAATTTAATATTCAATTAAAACAACAAAGTCAGCCTTCAAGGCTTTTGAGTATTTCGAATGCTTAATTGTATATCTGCTTTTCATTGCAAGCAGCCTCTAGTCCTTTTGGAAATGGTGTATAAGTAACACATGTATGTAAAATCATGCATGCCAAGAATATAGTAAGTTTGATGGACCTAAAAAATTTATATCAGCTCATTTGGATGCTTAATTCCATTTACATGGAGGCCAATCATGTGGCCAGATTGGATCAGAAAAGGAGAAAGAAACATTTCAACATTGTTATGCATCGATATGCTAATGTTCCCCCCGAATGAATGTATCAAAGAATCACATCTCCAAGGACCCACATCCTTCTGTAGCCTCCTCTCACGTGAACGTGGGACTTAGTCATGTGACTTGCTCTGTCCAATGAGACATCAGCAAACAAGCGGCAAGGAGAAGCCTGATAGTAGGGTATGGATATCGGGGCTTGCCCCCTTGAAATGTTGCACTCACCGTGGGTGACAGCCAGGTCCAGCCTCGTTGGAGATAATAGACTACATGGAGATCGAGAGGCCAACCATCAGAGCTTTCCTGATGGAGGCCAGCCCCACCATGACCCTCCAGCTTCATCGAGCTTCACGAGTGAGCCCAGGCAAACAGGCAGAGGAGCCATCGAAGCAACCCCAGAACCATGGGAATTAATAAATCTTCACCTCAAGCCTCTACATCTTAGAGTGGCTTGTTACACAGCAACAGGTAACTGATACAGATAGCCAAAGGCCTCTTTTAAGGACAAAATTCTAGAGAATTGCTACCAAATATGTGGGTCCAATAAGCACTTGGCAGGTGCCTGAGAACCCCAGGACCTCCCTGAAGGACTTACCTTGCCAGGAAGTAAAATGCATCAAGAAGAACACATATTTTGGAGAACCTACTGCATGTAAGGTGTCTCTCCTAGGCCAGGAGATGCATTGATAGAAACACATAGTCACTATCCTCAAAGAACTTGGTAGATCTTAAGGCCAAAATAATTTAGACAGTCTGGGATTGGCAGAGGAACAGGTGGAGATAGGGGGAAAAAAATAGAATAGAAAGTCCATAAAGAGCTCCTAATAAATATAAGCATGCAATATAACCCCCAAAGCAGCAAGCCCTATCAAAGGCATATAAAAAAATTTAAAAAGGATTTTTCCATGCATGGTGCTAGAATAATAAGTTAGCTACTAGGAAAAAAAACCCTGAAATTAAGACCTCACATCATTCTGAATAGGAAATAGAGTAACTCACAATCAATGTATTATGTTCATACTGATTTTCACAAATGTTGCAAAGAGGACTTTTTTTTTTTTTTTTTTTGAGGGAGCTGGTGTCCCAGCACATCATTGACAATGTGAAAGATTTATGTACTTGACTACACATATATTTAAAATTTGTTTATGAAAAATCTAGGAAATGAAGTCAAATAGGTAATATAGTTCATTAATGCAAAAGATATACATGCATATAGAAAAGTGTCAAAAAGAAAATATTTCACCGTATTTTTCTTTATACCCGTCTGTGCTTTTCAAATTTTCCACAATGAGCCATGTCTTGCTTATGTTGTCAAAAAAGAAAAACAAAACAACAATGAACTTTTTAAAATTTCACTTTACTAAAAAAAAAGTCAGAAAAAGTCCTTCCCCCTCTCAAATAGTAGAAATAGTTAATACTTACATGCCAGGCATTAGATTAAGGAATTGATGCTTGTCATCGAATCCTCTCCACGTTCCCAGTTTGCAGATAATAACATCAGAGCCTGGAAATGTGAAATGACTTGGTCAAGGTCATACAGCCCATGAATGGCCCAGTAAACTTCTACATTTGCTGGTTTCAGTATTAAATTGTGACAGATGCTACAAGTCACTTTGAATCACTGATTCCTGTAAAATCCTATAAAATTCATAGATCCATAGGTCTCTCCAGCTTTCTCATAGAGGCTAATTTATTTTTATTTTATTTAGTATTAGATGGAGCACAGGGGGGTCTGGGTGGCTCAGTCGGTTAAGCATCCGACTCTTAGTTTCGGCTCAGATCGTATTTTCAGGGTTGTGGGATCGAGCTGAGTATGGAGCCTGCTTAGGGCTCTCTCTCACTCTCTCTGTCCCCCTCCCTCTCTCCCTCTCTTTCTAAAATAAATAAATAGATCTTTAAAAAAAAAAAGAAGAATATGGAGCACGGTTCACACGGTCAGTCAGAACATGAAAGGTGCTAACTCTACAGATTCACAGGGAACAGGAAGACAACCAAAAGCTTAAGACTGTGAGCCCCTCAAAGACCAGGGGCTGCATCTCGTTTACAGTTACATTGCCTCTACCTAGCTTGTTGCTGGCCCATGGGAGGCTCTCAATACATGTTTCTTGGATTTTTTATAATTGCAAAACATTTTTTTTTAGTGTTATCAACTATAGTCATCACGTTACACTTTAGGTCTTCAGATCTATCCGTCTTATAGCTGAAAGTGTGCACCCTTTTCCTGACCTATCCCTATTTCCCCCACCTTCCCAACCCCTGGCAACCACTTTTCTACTCTTCCTATGATTTTTACTTTTTTTCTTTAGATTCCACGTATGAGTGATACCATGCAGTATTTGCCTTGCTCTGCCTGGCTTATTTCGCTTAGCAGAATGCCCTCCGGTTCCGCCAACGTCGTCGTCAGGGGCAGCGGGAAATGATTTGATACTGGAATCCAGTCTTTCCAATGGCACCTTGTATACAGTAAGCACTCAAAAAATGGAAACTATAATAAGTGAATTAAGGACAAAATACATCTTTCAAAGTTGTATGGGGATAGTATTTTTTTTTTTTTAATTTTGGAGCTTTATTTGAGTTAAAAATAAAATCCAGGCTCCAAAGCTCTGGCTAAAATGTTAACCTCTAATCTCATCTCAAATCCTAGAGCACGTCTGGGGCATTTATTATCTATGACTCAGTGAGATTTTGTAGGACATATGAAGGTAGCTAACTGATGTGTAAATGGCGATCTTTATTTGTGACTAATTTGTTGGAGTTAGTACACGATTGTTTGATACCCGAGCTTTCTTCCTCTCCTGGGTAGGGGATTTCAAATCTTAATTGAATTTGCTGTGGGTTATTTTGATCCAAAGTTTAGGGAGCACTGACTAGGTAACTCCAATTCCTGTTTGTCATTTTCTTCAGAAATATTTGATCTCTTCCACCCATGTCCTTTTGATACCAGATTCAATAAACACACCGAGCAAACAAGCAAAACCAAAAAAATCCAATAAATCCCTTCATTTCAGAGCCATGTTTTAAAAATCCAAAATCCATGCCTTCTGACCCAATGATTGATGATCCACTCCCATGGCTGCCCCTTATTGAGCAAGCCAAACAGGAATTCTAGAAGGAGGGGGTTACAAGGAAGCCCAAACCTTGGATACATCTCCATGGCAGAGCCAGAAACTCTCATTCCCAAACCCAGTATTTGTAGATAGATATTTATTTTTCAGAGGAAAGGCCCCCATAAAATTTGTTGTGCCCTTTACCATAATTTCCAGGCTTGCTTCTACAATCCAGCAAAGCTCTGTAGTCTCCTTTTCAAAGCCAGGAAGGATCACAATATTCTACTTGTCTTTTCTCTCTGGTTGACCTTTCAGTGGAGGAGAAAAGGTGCGTTAGTTACAGAGACCCAGTCCTTTTTGTCAGAGTCACGTATTTACCCCTTAGTATGACTTTAGCTAGGTCCCATTCATTTCTGCTGGGCACTGTATCCACTCTTCGTTTGGACTCCAGTTTGGGCACAACGAACAAACAAGATACCCTCTTGGGAATCCCATCCAACTCCTGGTTTTTATGAGCTTCTCGTTTCTGTTCTTTCAAGACTTATTTTACAGCAGACTCATGGGTCTCCAAATCATACATTTCCCTACCCTAAAATTTTAACCAAGATTCACAACCCAAGACAGCCCTGCTGGTGAGAGAAATAAACCAACTACATTTATTTCTTTCTTTCCATGATGAAAAGGCCACAGTGCCTCCCTTGTTCTCAAGCTTGGCTTTGAAAAGAAACCTGTTCCCTCTGCTGACAAAAAGGGAATTTCAAGGGGGTTTCACAAGTTATTTACTCTTGCAGGAAGTCTTGTTGCTGTTCATCTAACATATTCTATCCGAAAGCCATCCTTCCAGGCTTCCAAGCCCTCCTCCCGTAAAACGCTTGCCAGAATCCTCTAGCCTGCCCATCTCTCTGACTTCTCAGAGCACTGAACGGCCATTGTATTCATCTTGGTAACTGATAACATACTGTTTTATACTTATTTCTAATTTATTTCCCAAGTGAGTCTCTTCTGTGAATGCACGGTTGCCTGAGGAACTAAGTATTAAACTCCTCTGTTCTGCAGATACCCAGTGAATACTTATTCAATTGGATTTCTGTCGTGAATGTTTTCATACATTTTACATATTTTCAAGTAAGCATCAGAGATAAAGAGAGGTAGAAAGAGAAACCAGATATTTTTACAGCAATTAATTCAAGTGAAATGATCACACGAGATCTTTGATTTAAAGACTCGTGGAATCATTAGAATCGAAAGTGCCTCATCGTATATAAATCCTCATCCAATCTTGAATTCTTACTAACCTCTCCTAGGAAGTTATTGAAAGAAGCATTTTTCAATATGTTAAGTATAATCACCCCCAAAATTTAAACCAGCCCAAAAGAGAGAGAGAAAGAGAAGAAATGAGCTATTCTTCATGATCAATTATAGTATATGTTACGCATATGTATTTAAAACCTGCCCAGGACGCAGTAGGAACCGCATTTTCTGTTACTTGCTCCAAGTTAAATTCCAAGTAATTGGTCAGTGAGATTAAAAGCACTAGGATACAGTGAAATTTTAATGGCCTCACACCTGCCTTCCCGTAAAGCCGCAACCTATTCCTGCTCTGTAACCTTTAAAGCTCACCACCAGCAAGTTACTGATGTAGCCAATTAGACAACAAAGGGGTCAAGATTTCAGAAACCCTTTCAGTGGGATCAGCCATTCCGGTCCCACGACCCCGAGGAGCTACCTCCAGCCTGCTGAGCTTCTCGCTGAGAACATTTGCGGCTCTCTTCCAGGTTGGAGCTCCGTGGAATTCCTCCCACCTTCTGAAATTACTAGATACGTCATCACCAAGAAACGTGTCGCCAGACCATCAGGCAATCTCACCTTTTGTCCTCCCATTCTTATTTCGATCTGGTTACTTCTCCAGCGCAAGCATCTCCCCATCAAGATTCACATTGGCCACGATCAACACAGACCCCTGGCTCTGGCTCTAGAGCTCTAGGGCTTGAAAGAAACATGGGACTTAGGGTGACTTTCTCACCAACACACGTTGAGTTGATAACCATACAATAGTGATTAGATCTCTTGAACATCTTGATCCTCCTGGGTTTCTTGCTCTACTGCCATATTTTGGTCCATTTATTAAAACCTTACTTACCTAGGAATGATTAAGTCCCAAAGAAATCCAAGCACATAAGAGACATGAATTCTTCAATCATTCACTCAAGAGCCTCTAATTTTCTTGCGGAGCTGGACACTAAAGTTCGCTGATGGCAGGGAATGCCCTTGGCCGACATAGACAGCCATCTCATGTGGAGCTGGGAGGGGAGTTCTCTGTGGACAAGAGAGCATCTGCCCTTAGATCAGTGAGTGAAGGGAAGAGTTTCATGTGTGCTGAAACTGGCATGACCTACTTTTCTCATAGGAGCCATTTTTCTGGCAAATATGCCTGCCCAGCATTCATTTCCTTCGGGCTAATTTCATAACCACGGTCCACTTTTCACTGATTTCACTTAAATAAAGACACTAAAAAGTAAAAGAATAAGAACCTTGACATTTTGGTCAAGATTCCGGGTAAATCTTGAACCAAAAAGGTCACTGATGATTTTGAAATAGATCTGTTCAAGGCTTTTATTTGCTTTTAAATCAAAAGAATACAGGTAACAGACCTCCTAATTAGATTTTTGCTTTTTCAGTCACTAGGAAGACAAAAATTAAAGCTCATGAAATTTTGCCTCATATCAATTGGCTGGCTTAAATTAATGAGAAATATCTATGTAATATTTATGCCAGAAGTGACTCAAGCTTTCAAGACACCTTTAAGATGTGATAAATTGGAGTTTGGATTATTAATGTGCTCATTTGACAGCTTCAGTTTCCTTTTATTTTAAAGAAATGAAGTAATTAGTCTTGCTCTTATGTTTAGATTTATTCTCTAGTGTGGCCCCGTGGGGGTGCATTTTAAGCACTTACTCTAAAAATGCAACAAACTTAAAATGACATTACAGATTAGTAAAAATGGAAGGATACATCCAAACCCCATTCTACACAATCTTCTTCTGTTGAATAGAAAACCTAGATCCCTTCAAAATTTAGCCCTCAAAACTTTATATGGCTCAAAGCAAAACATCCAAAAATATGTTTACATATAAAAGAAATCAGCAGAGGGGAGTTTATACCGGTAAATTATCTTTTTGCTGATTGTTCTTGTTTGCTTGCGGAAAAAATGAAAACTCAGTATTGGTTGCAGTTAAGCTGACTTCAGGATTATATGCCCCAGAAGAATTTTGAAGATTAACATTAAAAAAAAAAAAAAGATCTTTTACACCCTTTTCAAAATTGCCTGGGAAAAGAAAATGAACACAGGTGATGTGCTGATCCAGTTTCACCGCTCCGTTGAGAACTATCGAAAATTATACTATACAGAAAAGTTTTCCATAAAAAGAATTTTGAACACATTTGAACATTCAATTGCTTATGAAAACAAGAGAGTATTTGGTGCTAGAACTGAATCCCTCCTAATCAGGATTATTTGAAGCATTTTCAGGGGGAAAACAAGAGACAGAAACCACACTGGGTTTAGACTCGCTAGCACCAGTGGGCACATCTCACTAGCCCTGGATAATTCTTCCACCCTGACATGAACCACCCTGCACACACACCAAGCCCCACCTCCCCTCTGCAGATTGTCAAAACCATGAGGGGCAGCATCTTTGAAGATGGAAAGCCTGGATTCCAAAATTAGCCAAGCTGAGTCTCCTTGGGGCAGGCTACTTTGCTAAGCTTCAGTGTTTCCACTTGCAAAACTCAAGTGACAACAGTGGATACCCACCCACCCCCTGTCCCGTGGACTGGTTTTAAGGACCGATTCAGGTAATTCACAAAAAATATTTAACGGAGGGCCTGGCACACCGGATGAACTCAATAAACAGTATTAACTATTTACAGCAGGAACACTACACGTGTTGGTGGGATTGGATCCCACGGTAGGCTGAGCGGGGCACGGCCAGCGCTAGCAAAATTGACCTACACTACATCTGATGAGGCCCCAGAACATTTTGCCTTTGGAGATTTTTTCAACTGAAAAGTGAGAGGTAAGTACTTGACTCCAGGCAGGGGAAAATGAGAGGAACAGAAGTGACAGGGGAACTGTCGCAGAGGAAGTCATTTGCAGAACATAGAGATGAGAGAGGAGGCTGAGTGGTAGCAGCAGAGTAGAAATTCTTTGCAACTAGAAAGTCTGAGGCTCATTTACCATTCTACCCATTATTGATTGTATGGCCTCTCATTTGGTGGGTCACCTCTGTGCCTAATTCCTTATTCATAGAAGTGTTATTCAAAGTCATTCTAGGGGTGCCTGGGTGGCCCAGTTGGTTAAGCATCCAACTCTTGATTTCCGCTGAGGTCACGATCTCAGGGTGGTGAGATTCAGCCCCAGTGAGCTCTGTGTTCAGTGGGGGGGAGTCTACTGGAGATTCTCTCTCTCCCTCTCCCTCTGCCCCTCCCCTCCCCTTTCTCTCTCTCAAAATAATACATCTTTTAAAATAAAATAAATAAATAAAAGCAAAACAAAAAAGTTATTCTTTGGGGCACCTGGGTGGCTCAGTCAGTTAAGCGTCCGACTCTTGATCTCAGCTCTCGTCTTGATCTCGGGGTCGTGAATTCAAGCCCCGCATTGGGCTCCATGCTGGGCATAAAACCCATCAATTGGACTTGATGTGAGTGAAAAGTAAATGCGAGTTATAAATATTAAGCCACTGAAATGGAGAGATAATAATAATCGGATAGGCCTCTAAGGTGTATCCAAACTTTTTCTCTAGCCATTTTTATCCCCCCTGAAATTCAGTATGTGATCCAGCCTTTACCCCATAAGAATATTTAAAATTTTGATTCTATTTTTTTTTTCTTAAAATGTAAACAAGGCCATTTGTTCTTTGCACTTAATTAATTCTGTTTATGGAGGTAATTTCAGCTTCAAGGAAATTCTAAATAAATTAACATCAAAGCAGCTGTATGAGGACACAAATATTTAGGACATTAAAGGACCACCCTCACTGAGAAATGGGACAATATGAGAAATCTATGTTCATCCAAACGTCTCTATCCCAACTAAAAACTCAACACAAGGGGTAGGAAAAAAAACAAAAAACAAAAACAAAAACAAAAAAAGCCTAACAAAATTGTAAATCAGTGTTCAATTTATACAATACTATCAAATACCTTTTTAGAGTGCTTTCAGAGATTGAAAATCATTTTATTATTTTTTCTCATCATGAAAGGAATCCAGCCCTTAAAAATATTCAGCAAAAACAGAAAGCTGTAATCATGGAACACTATATCTAAAACTAATGATGTAATGTATGGGGATTAACATAACAATAAAAAAATAAAAAAGAAGAACAAATTGGTAGGAAAAAAAACAAAAACAGAAAGCTGTAAAAACAAGAAAGAGTCCAAATTATCTATAATTTCACCACTCAGAGGCAAGTCTACCAGTAAAGACCATAGGAGACTTATTCCCATCAACCCTCACTGACCCTGGATCACCTCATCTCTATATTCTGCCAAAGTGGTAAGGGAAAAGTATCACATCCTCATGTTAATTTTTATTTCTTTGATTATCTGTGGGTATAGGTTATGTGTATTTCCTGTGGCTTATTGTATATATTTCTTTTGCACACTTTTTTTTTCTTTTGAAATGTCCATCTCCTATAGGTTTTTAAAAGTTCTACATAGAATATGAATTTGAATTTTCTAAATAGAAAATAAATTTGAATATTCTCTCTTCATATATATATACATATATATATATATATATATATATATATTCTAAATACATTTAAATAGTTCAACATTTTGAAATAGATTTAGATTATCTTTGATGGGATTTCTTTGAGCCTTGGAAGATATTAATAGTTGTAATTTGCATAAGGATTGGAAATGTCATGCAGCTGGGTAGTCTCCCACTGCAGGGACCCAGGCTCAGACACCACGCTCAACTCTGAACATACAAGATCTCATGTAATTGGTGATGTAAAATTGCTCACAATTGGCAAGGAAAATGACCACAGGTTTAAGTGTTTGTTAATTGACCAGCACTGTGGATATTTGATGCAGTTTATTTTTTATTCTTAATACTCTTAAATGATAGTCAAAAAATTTTTGAGTAATCTGGTGATAACTAAAGCTGTCATTGTGTCTTACTTGAAGATTTTCTGGTCTGGAACACAAGACAGGATAAAACTCAAAATAACAATCACTTCTTTATTTGTACCTATACTTTATAAGGCTCAGATTGCTTTGAGAGCTATTATCACATTTGATTTAATGCCAGTCTTGTAATAAGGACAGCATTAGGGAGCATTACTTTGTTTTCATAGGTGGGACGGATCAAAGTTTTGAGATATTGCTTGACTTCTCTAGAATCACAGTGAATAATAGAATTAATGATATTTAAGATTCATTAGGTCCCTATGATGCAATAAATCAGCTTTAGCATGCTTAATCTCATTGAATCATAGCAACCATATCTTACAGATGAGGAAAAATAAAGCTGAGAGAGAAAAATAAAGCCCAAAGTCACACAGCAAGTAGATGGTGGAGCTGTGACTTCGACTTGGGCAGATTCTAGAACCTGGTTTCTTAGGCAGCACTGATTAACTCCATTGGAAAAGTGGCAAATCAATAGTAGCTGAATGTTGGTGTGTTGGTGGGGTCCAGAGGCGACCGCCAAGAAAGAATTCTTGAGACGTCTTCGTGGCAAAAAAGGTGGTTTTATGAAAGCAAGGGGACAGGACCGGTGGGCAGACTGCATGCTGCTGCCTGCATTGTGAGGAGCAACTGATTATGTACCTTGGGGTTGGGGGAAGTAAAGCTAAGGGAAGTTCCAAAAGGACTTCCGTATGCTAACGAAGACTCAGGATCCTGGAAGAATATTGTACTCGGCCTGCCTCAAGTACTGCAGATTACAAGGACATTTGATTTTATCTACATTTCCTTCTGCCTTTGTTTCCCACATCAGTAGCTACAGAACCAGAACCAAAGCCTAGGACTCAACTCCAAACACAAACTTGGAATTTTGCTCTTTGCCAGTCTTCTCACAAAAGCATCTTGAAAGAGCTTCCCCTTGCAGTTCCAAGGCGAGGGTGGGGCTTGATTACAACAGCCAATCAATGAAAGAAGGGCGTGCCTTGCGGGTCAGACTCTTCCCAGTCATTGGCAACTGTAACTTTCCTTCAAATCTGTGATTATAGGATTATTGCAAACTCAACCTGTAAGTTGCTGATTTTGAAGCATGCATGTACAGAATTCTGGCAATATCTGACCCAAACAACCATTGTATGCCTTCAAAGTGTTCAAGAGCCCACTTCTTAATTTTTGTACAAGGAGATCTTCAAATATTATAGAGGTGGTTCTTAGCATAGAAGGTTTTGGGAAAAAGAGACTCTGAACATAAATGCGTAGATAAAAGCTGTCTGATCTTCTAAACTCTGTTGCCTAAAACATGCATTTGTGTTATAAAAATAAATGCAGACATTACAGAGAAACGTTGGCAGGGAACTCTCCCACATTTAATGAATCCTGAAAACACTGTCCCCACTCCAAACCAGCGATTGGTTTCTTGTCTCCCCACTCCCAAGTTTAGACACTGAAAGTGGTAGGGTTTTTTCTTTTCTTTTTTCTTCTTTCCTACTGGGAGAACAGCACACTCCCTGATTCTTCATGTAAACTCTTCTCCGATGGAGATGTACTCTAGATAATAGGGGAATCCTTTGCAGGGGTGGTAAAATGCCCCAGCCAGCCTCTCCTAGTCCCTTAATTTTGTTTAAAATTGGAGCTGGTGGGCACCTGGGTAAGGTGCAGTCTCTTAAGTGTCACACTGTTGACTTCAGCTCAGGTCATGATCTCAGGGTCGTAAGATGGAGCCCTGAGACGGACTCTGCGCTCAGCTCGGAGTCTGCTTGAGATTCTCCCTCCCTCTCCCTCTGCCCCTCCCTACCCCCTCATGTGCACACGCTCTCTCTCTCTCTCAAATAAATAAATCTTCGAAAATAAAATAAAATAATAAAATAAAATAAAATAAAATAGGGGCTGGAAGGCAACCTAGAAGTAATTGAAACCCAACAACACCTCTTTTTTCTAAACAGATGAGGAAACTATGGTCAGTGGAGGTTTAAAAACTTGCCAGAATCACACATCTCATTGCAGAGAAGCCATGGTTCCAACTCAGATCTGAATTTGTCTTTCCGTATTCTTCTCCCCAGTCTCCATAGCACGGTGACCCCCCAGCTTCTTGGCACTGTGTCCATGACACCAACGTCTGGAAAGGAGGGATGGGGGAGGTGGAGAGGTCAAGTCTGCTGAGCTCTAGCTAGACCAAGAGGTAGTGTGGCTGCTTGACGCTTCAGCGCACACACGGACACCAGGGGTACCCACTTCCACTTTATCGGCTCAAGAACAGACAAGTCTTGACTGGTGTAGAGGAAAGTCTCATGGTAACCCAAGCACACCTCCAAGGAAACAATAAAAGCCAGCTCAGGCAGGGCACCCCAGAGCCTCTGGGGTCCTGCATCCAAAAAAGAGCATAAAATGGGGCCGATTTCTAGGGGTGCAATTTCTAGGCATCTTTCTGAATAGCAACGTTAGGAGCAATCGGAACCCGGGTGGGGGAAGAGTCCATGCTTTTGTTGGTTTGGGTTTTTTTTCTCTTTTCGAGGGGTCAAAAGCCAACAATCTGACACTTTTTATGAAAGTGTCAGCCCAAAGGGGAAGTCTCCTTGGAGGATACGCTAGCTCACCCAGCATGTATCAGAAACTGAGATTCAACACCACGCTTTCTTTCTCTTCTTTCCAGCAGCCTCTGTTGCTCGTGGCAGATTTAATGGTGTGATTTACAGCACTGAGAGACCTTTGTCAGGGCCAGTAAAATGACAAACAATAAATATATGGAGCAGTATGTTAACAGCCCACCACACAATACCTTGTCAGTTACAGCTTGATAGCGATACATTTTAATTTTGTCTTTCATAAAAATCTTGGCATGTATGCCTCGTTTGAACACAGGCTTCCAAGTCAAGTGTGTCATCCAAGCATGCAGTTTATCACCCTCTATATTTTCTGTCCTTTTCATTTAATGTCATTCCTATGGCAACAGACATCGCCCTGGAAATCATTTTCAAAACAGCTTATTTGTTGAAAGGGACTGGGTGAGGCTAAAATATGTGTTTGGCTGGGAAGAATGTCAGAGTGTGAATATGGCTTAGTTACATTAATCATATTCTTTGAGGACTTTGTGTAATCAGATACTTGAAGGAGGCGTATTGTGGGGTGGATTTGACATCCCCACCCCACCCCCAGCTTTTTATGGTTTTGCATTTCATAAGGGTAAAAATAAGAAAAGCAAACTTGCAGTGCACTTTGCGTAACGCGGTATACACTTGTTTATAATGCAAGCCAGTCTGTGTGTTTGGGGGCTCGGGTAGATGGGTGGGTTATAACTCTAATGTTAATGCTGAGCTGCCATTACTCCGAAGCTGATTATACAAACCCATTTATTCAACACATCTTTATTGAGCATCTACTAGGTATCAAGCATTGTGCTGTGAAATCAGTAGTGAATAAAACGTCATCTCTGTTCCCATGGAGAGAGCATGGGTAGAGCTCAGATTCTGGTGGGGAAGACAGATGGCAAACAGGTTAAGAAACACATTGGCTAAGTAGAGTTCTCTAGAAACAGGGTCTGAGATGACGATCGTTCTGAGGTATCAAAGACTCAATAAGCAAGGCTCACATGGCAGAAGAGGGCAAAGCTGAGTCTAGCCTCAGCCTGATCCCAGGGGAGCTCTGAAGTGTGAATGACCCAAGAGCTCACCCACCTCAAGGTGCGGCTTTTAGACTCAGTAAGGAGTCAGCCATTGGTTGTAAGCTGCCTTGCGGGCTCAGTGGGGGCCATCCCAGCCTCCTAGGCATCCCAGGCTAGGTGAGTCCTGTTGGCCAAGAGCAATTCTAGGAAGAAGTGTGCAGCTGTGGGCTGTTAGCAGTGAAAATGCACAGCGGCTGGGGATTGGGCAGCCCAGCGGGCCAAGGGGATCTAGACAGGGCCCACAGCTTCTAGTACATGTACAAAAACCTACAGTCTGTTCAGTTAGTAGGAATGCTAGGAATAAAAGAAAAGAGGATGGTCAGTGGTAGAGGATAGGTCATGAAATGCTTCCCTGAAGAGAGGACATCTGAGCAGATACATGAATGACAAGCAGAAGCCAGCAGCATGAACATCTAAACACTCTCTTTTGGGGTAAATGACACAGCAAGGGCAAAAAACCTGTGAATTTTGGGCAGTGGGGGGCGCCTGGGTGACTCAATCGGTTAAGCATCTGCCTTCGGCCCAGGTCATGATCCCAGGGTCCTGGGATCGAGCCTGCTTCTCCCTCTTCCTCTGCCCCTCCCCCTGCTTGTGCGCTCTCTCCCTCAAATAAATAAATAAAATCTTTAAAATAAATAAATAAACAAACTTGTGAATTTTTTTAAGGGTGACAAGTTTAGGATAATGAGAAGCAGAAAGAAAGTTCAAGTAGATGAAGGGCCATGAGCAAAGGACGGTGTTGTGGTAGAGGATCAAGTCAAAGAGACAGGCAGGGGTCAGACCTATAGCGTGTAGCAGGCCATAACAAGGGGTTTGGATTTTATTCTAAGCTCAGAGGAGGGCCTACCTGCATTAGCCAACCAGCATTAGATATCCCAATCTAGAAATTAAACAAGTAGCCCACATTCAGCCCCTCCTAGCACTATGCTGGGTACTCTGAGCTCCAAAAGTACTGAGTACATACCGTGCACACGAAGATCTTTTGGTTGTCGATTCACAGAGCAGCCCGCAAGAGCTTCCTTAATCTGTGTCTCGGATGACCTGTAGCTCTGATGAAAATCTGGAGCCTTTTCACCATGCATTATCCCTATACTTAGGATTTCAGGAACACATTGTCCCCAAATTAGAACCTAGTGCATTTCCCACAGAAGCAACATTCCATGTGGTAGGTAGTGATAGAACACTGAGACTCATAGCGTGATATGTAGACCACCGGGGCACGGGCATTCTGCTTAGAAATGCAGACCCACAGGCCCTACCCCAGAATTACTGAACCCGAATCTGCATTTTAACAAGCCCCCCACTCCAGGTGATTTGTATGCACATTAAAGTTTGGTAGACTGTGGTACAATGTTGTTTCTATAGGAAAATGTGTCCTGAAGTCCAATAACTCACCTATTAACAAACACTTGGAAAGTACAATCAGTGTGTGATCTGGCTTCTGGTTTTCTGAGAAAAAGGTTGAACTTGACGACATAACCAGAAAAGAGAAAAATGTATGAGTCTTTTTTTTTTTTTTACCATCATTAAGTGATTTATACTTTATTTATTAGGGGTTTTTTTTGCCACTTTCCAACTATCCAATTTGTTTGATTGAAGTATGGTTGACACTCAATGTTACATCAGTTTCAGGCGCCCAACACAGAGACTGGACACGTTTATACGTTATGCTGTGCTCCACCCCAAGTGTAGCTACCATCAGTCACCATACAACATTGTTACAGTACCATTGACTATATTCCCTGTGCTGAACCTTTCATCCCTGTGACTTACTCATCCCATTAAGTGGAAAACAATACTCCAACTCTCCTTCACCCATTCTGCCCATCTCCCAACTCCCTCCTGGGAGTTTGTTCTCTGTATTTATGGATCTGTTTCTGCTTTTTTTGGTTGGGTTGTTGTTTTGTTTTGTTTTTTGCTTGTTTTGCTTTTTAGATTCCACATAGAAGTGAAATCATACGATATTTGTCTTTCTCGGTCCAACTTATTTCACTTAGCATAATACCCTCCAGGTATCACCATGTTGTCGCAAATGGCAAGATCGCACTCTTTTTTATGGCTGAGTAATGCTTCATTGTGTATATATACACATCTTCTTTATCCATTTATCTATCACTAAACACTGGGGCTGCTTCCATATCTTGGCTATTGTAAATAACACTGCAGTAAACATAAGGGTGCATATATCTTTTTGAAATAGTGTTTTCATTTTCTCTGGGTAAATACCCAGTAGTGGAATTGCTGAATTTGTATATTTCTGTTTTTAACTTTTGAGGAGACTCCATACAGAGTGTTTCCCAGGGTGGCTGCACCAATTTACATTCCTATCAACAGTGTATGAGGGTTCCTTTTTCTCTACATGCTTGCCACTACTTGTGCTTTCTTATCTTTTGGTTCTAGCCATTCAGACAGTTATAAGGTGATTGTAATAGTCCTTTCCACAATCACTGTCATATGCATGGACACCAGGAAGCTTCGTGGAATCTCTGCACAATTCAAGAGAGACCCTGCATGCAAAGAGATGTGAAGAAGAAAAGAGTGAGGAATACAGTGTTGATAGATGGTTTCACAGGAAAGGAGACGTCAGCCTCAGTCTAAGTGTATCGTAAAATATTATTTCTAGGGGGCAAATCTTCCAGAATGATGGAAATCTGAAAATCTGCTCCTCCATAAAGGACACAGGCAAAATGATCAAAATCAACTTTTTCGGAACCCCCAAAATGAATGAAAGACTTGCAACAATCCAAGGAATATTTATTCAAGAAAATATTAATTCTACAAGATGGTAATAGGCATTACCCAAAGGAAGATTCGGTAGTCAAATGAGAAACACTGGGCTGGCTACGGTCAGTTTCTCTGCTGCAGGACTTTTCAGAGCCTTTGACATGCTCAATATGCATTATATGGTGTGCAGATTTCCCCAAAACCTAATTGACCATAGATCCCTTTTATTGTGAGCTATTTTGCAGTTTAAATCTTGAAAAATACACTTTGGGAGATACTAGGTAAGACTTTGAGGTGAGATCTGAGAAAAGAGCAGGAGTTTTAGACACAGGAAGAGGCAGAGGGTGTAAGAGAATCATGCATAAGACAGTCCTTGCCCTGGGAGCCCAGATATCTTTCTGGAAGGTGTTTAGAAAAGAAACTAGTTCCCAACTAAAGTGATGGGATTTTGGAGTCTTTAAGGGTTGGACAGAGTAATTCAGGTTAAAGAGGAATTTCTTAAATAAGTTACACAAAGCACAAGCCATAAAATAAAAGGATGATTAATCTGATGTCCTTAGAATTAAAATTTCTCTAAAACAACAACAACAGAATTATGTTAAACCAAGTGAAAGGACAAGCCACAGCCTACAAGAAGATATTTGCAATGCACATAACCAACAAGGATAAGTGTCTAGAAAGTATAAAGAGCAAAGGATATGAACCAGTGATAAACAGAGGAGAAAACCTAAATGATCTGTAAATATGTAAAAAGATGCTCAATCTCCTACAGAATCAGCAGGGAAGGACAAACCAAATTAAAACCATAATAAACTGGCCAAAAAAAAATCTAATCTTTGAAAAGACCAACTGCTAGTGGAGAGGTAAAGCATGAGCGAATTCTCCTATATAGGCTCCTGCTGATAGAGCAATAAACTGGGATAGCCATTTCAGATTTGGCAAAATTTAGACAACTTAAAGATGTGCCTACACCCTACAGAAACCCGTTTGTACGCACAATGGGACTAGTCCAAGAGTGTCTGTTCCAGCACTGTTTGTGAAGGGAACCGAAATGTCCATTAATAGAACCACAGATGAATATATTGCTGTATGTTCATATAATAAAATATTACACAGTAGTTAAAATAAATGAAGTAGGGCGATAGGTTTTCACACTGATAAATCCTAAGGGAAGGACACATGGAGTATGAAATCATTTATAATAGTTTCTTAAAATGTAAAACTGCTACATATTGCTTATGGGTTCCTTTGCCGGTGCTAACACTATAAAAAGTTGCATGGAAAGGATACATACAAATTCATCATGATGATGACCCCTAGGAAGAGAGACAGGGGAAGGGGGTTGTGGAGGGACCCAGGGACTTCAGCTGCATCTATAACATTTGGTTTTCCAACAAAAGCAATATGAAGCAAATACAGAAAAATGTTGAAACTTGACTAAGATGTGCGTGAGTAAGTAGGTGTTTGCAATATTATTCTGTCTCTATTTTTATATATAGTATTTGTTATGGATTGAATAATATCTCTCCAAAATTCAAACGTTGAAGTTCTAACCCCTCCATACCTCAGAATGTGACCTTATGAAAATAGAGCAACTGAAGGTACAGTTAAGATGAGGTCATCCTGGGGTAGGACAGCCCCCTTACCCAATATGACTGGTGTCATGATAAAAAGGGGAATATTGAACACAGATACAAATACAAGGAGAATGGTATGTGACCATGAAAGCAGAGATTGGAGTGATGTTTCTACAAGCCCCAAATTCCAAAGTTTGCCGGCAAATCAACAGAAGCTAGAGGAGAGACGTGAAGCAGATTCCCCCTCAACCCTCAGAAGGAACCAACCCGGGTGACACCTTGATCCCAGACCTCTCACCTCCAGCCCTGTGGGACAATAAATGTCTGTTGTTTCAGCCATCCATTGGTATTTCTTTGTTACAGCAGCCTCAGCAAACTCATAGATTTTAAAATATGAGACAACTCTGAACAAAGGGGCACTCTTGAATATGAAATCTCTTCGAGTTCATGAACAGAGAGCAGAAATGACAGAAGTCATCTTTGATGTTCCTCGGCCTGCAGACGCCTCGCTCCAGTTTCTGCCTTCAACTTCACACAGTGTTCCCTTTCCAGATCACTGCCCTCTTTTCTTCTTACAAGGACATAAGTCATATAGGATGAAGGCCCGCTTATCCAGTATGACCTCATCTTAACTAATTAGATCTACAAAGACCCTGTCTCCAAATAAGATTCCACCGCAGACTCCTCCCCCAGCTACTGCCAAAGTTGCATCAGAGGCAGAGAGAAAAAGGGAGAAATACCCCTGCTTCTCCCTTCTTCCTGCCCTTCAGTCTCCCACCAATGCCTGCTACCTGCCAAAACAGCTGGAAAACAGCTGACAAAGGAGACTGGGAAACTTATCCAACAAAAGTCAGCCCCTACCCCCATGTCCAGAGCACAAGGCCCAAGGTTGGATAATGTCCAATTGCAATTGTTCGAAACCTGTCAAGGCCTGCCTAGAACTCATCACCCCAGCTGGAACAAGAGGTGGAACTGAGAGGGTTTTGAAGTGGTGACCAAGAAATACCCAAACAGAAAGAAGAATGGGACAAACAAGGTCTCTCTCCATGGCCACTTTGGTCTAGGAGATGAGCGATCTATTAAATACAATTTTAATTCTAAACTTCAGTAAGTGTGATGAAAGGTAGAGTGAGTGATGGAGGATAGCCATGGACCCCAACAGAAAGTGGTGATTCAGGCAAGGCCACCTTGAATAAGTGACTTTTAAATTCAGCATGAAGTAGATATTTGATCTACTCCGTACTCCTCATTTTGTGGGATTGACCACTCACTTTGTAGGATCCTGTTGTGTTGTCCAGTAGAAGATTTATAACTTAGACAATAGAGTTTAAAGAGAGTGATAAGGGAGAAATGCATGGAAGAATGAGCAACCCAGTTGGAAAGACCCAATAATATTATGGAGCCGTGAAAGCCACTTAAAAAAAAAAAAAAAAAGAGGGGCGGAGCAAGATGGCGGAGGAGTAGGAGACCTGGATTTCGTCTCCTCTCAGGAATTCAGCTGGATAGGGATCAAACCATTCTGAACACCTACAAACTCAACAGGAGATCAAAGAAAAGAAGAGCAACAACTCTCTGAACAGAAAAGCGCCCACTTTTTGGAAGGTAGGACGTGCGGAGAAGTGAATCCGAGGCGATATTCGGGAGGATAGACGGCGGGGGAGGGGCCTCCGACGGCCGCTTCTGGCAAGTGATAGAGCCACGGAGCACAAAATCGGAACTTTTAAAAGTCTGCTCCGCTGAGGGACGTCACTCTGGTGGCGAAGTGGGGGGTGGAACCCTCGCGGGACAGTGTGGTCTCAGGACCCTCGGGGTCACAGAAAGACCGGGGGTGCCTGAGTGCGGCAGAGCTCCCAAGTATCAGAGCAGGGAAGCCGGCTGCAGAGACGGAGCCCAGGCACGGGCTCTCAGCTCGGGGTTGCCATAAACCGTGATCCGCGGCACAGTCGGGCCACTGCTCCTCCAGCAGGGACCCAACAAGCGGCAGATCCGGGGAGACTCACCTTCTTCCCCCGGGAGGAGAGGTGCGGGAGCGCACCGCGGGGATCTGCTGGGTTTGGAGACTCCACCTGGGGTCGGATGCCAGATAGAAAGGCGCGGTCACAGGCCGGGTGAGCGCGGAGTGCGGCCGGAGACCGGGGAGACGGAAGTGACTGACTGCTTTTCTCTGGGGGCTCGCTGAGGAGCGGGACCCCGAGTTCTCGGCTCCGCCGGGGCGGAGACTGGGAGGCCGCCATTTTCACTCTCCGCCTCCAAACCTGTACGGAGAGCTTGCAGGGAACAAAAGCTCCGGAGAGCAAACCCGAGCAGATTACTTAGCCCAGACCGGCAAGGGCGGGGCAATTTTGCCTCCGGCAAAGACATTTGGGAACCACGGCAACAGGCCCCTCCCCCAGAAGATCAGCGAGAACAGCCAGCCAAGACCAAGTTTACCGATCAATGAGAACGGCAGAACTCCAGCGCTAGGGGAACACTGCACATAGAATTCATGGCTTTTTTACCATGATTCTTTAGTCTTTCAAAGTTAATTATTTTTTTTAACTGTCTTTTTTTCTTTTTTCCTTTTTTCTTTTTTTTTGAATTTTTCTTTTTCCCTTTTTCAACCAACATCTTATCAATCCCTTTTTTTAAAAAAAAAATTTTTATTTTTCATTTTTAAAGTCATATTCTACCCCTTCATAGTAGTTACCCGTATTTTTGGCATATATATATAAGTTGTTCTCTCTTTAAAATCTTGAGATAGTTTCTTCTAACAGATCAAAATATACTCTAAATCTCTAGTGTATGGTTTTTTTCTACTCCCCTGCCTGATCACATTCTCTCCCTTTTTTCTTTCTTTCTTTTTTTTTTAATCCTCTTCTTTCTTTTTTCAAACAACTTATCAAATCCTTTTTTAAAATTTTTTATAATTTCCATCTTTACAGTCATATTCCATCCCTTCATCATATCAACCCTTATTTTTGTACATATATAAGTTTTTCTTTCTTTAAAATTTTGGGAGGGACTTTCTTTTAACAGACCAAAATACACCCAAAATCTAGTGTGTGGCACTGATCTATAATCCAGCCTGATCATATTTGATCACATTCTGTTTTTGTTTTGTTTTGTTTTGTTCTGCTTTTGTTTGTTTTTATCTTTATCTTTTTCTTTTTTCTTTTTTTCTTTCCTTTTCTTTTTTCTCTCTTTCCCTTTCTTTTCCCACTGCTTCAGGTCTTTTCTGATTTGTTTAGAGTATATTTTCTGGGGACGTTGTTACCCTGCTAGCATTTTGTTCTCTCATTAATCTATTCTCCTCTGCACAAAATGACAAGACGGAAAAAATCACCTCAACAAAAAGAACAAGAGGTAGTACCGACTGCCAGGGACCTACTCAATACGGACATTAGTACGATGTCAGATCTAGAGTTCAGAATCATCACTTTAAAGATACTAGCTGGGCTTGAAAAAAACATGGAAGTTATTAGAGAAACCCTTTCTGGAGAAGTAAAAGAACTAAAATCGAACCAAGTAGAAATCAAAAAGGCTATTAATGAGGTGCAATCAAATATGGGGGCACTAACTGCTAGGATAAATGAGGCAGAAGAAAGAATCAGTGAGATAGAAGACCAAATGATGGAAAATAAAGAAGCTGAGAAAAAGAGAGATAAACAACTACTGGATCACGAGGGCAGAATTCGAGAAATAAACGATACCATAAGACGAAACAACATTAGAATAATTGGGATCCCAGAAGAAGAAGAAAGAGAGAGAGGTGCAGAAGGTATAATGGAGCAAATTATAGCAGAGAACTTCCCTAATTTGGGGAAGGAAACAGGCATCAAAATCCAGGAGGCACAGAGAACCCCTCTCAAAATCAATAAAAATAGGTCAACACCCCGACATCTAATAGTAAAACTTATGAGTCTCAGAGACAAAGAGAAAATCCTGAAAGCAGCTCGGGAGAAGAGATCTGTAACCTACAATGGTAGAAACATTAGATTGGCAACAGACTTATCCACAGAGACCTGGCAGGCCAGAAAGGACTGGCAGGACATATTCAGAGCACTAAATGAGAAAAATATGCAGCCAAGAATACTATATCCAGCTAGGCTGTCATTGAAAATTGAAGGAGAGATAAAAAGCTTCCAGGACAAACAAAAACTAAAGGAATTTGCAAACACGAAACCAGCCCTACAACAAATATTAAAAGGGGTCCTCTAAGCAAAGAGAGAGCCTAAAAGCAACATAGACCAGAAAGGAACACAAACAATATACAGTAACAGTCACTTTACAGGCAATACAATGGCACTGAACTCCTATCTTTCAATAGTTACCCTGAATGTAAATGGGCTAAATGCCCCAATCAAAAGACACAGGCTATCAGATTGGATTAAAAAACAAGACCCATCGATATGCTGTCTGCAAGAGACTCATTTTAGACCCAAAGACACCCCCAGATTGAAAGTGAGGGGGTGGAAAACCATTTACCATGCTAATGGACACCAAAAGAAAGCTGGGGTGGCAATCCTTATATCAGACAAATTAGATTTTAAACCAAAGACTGTAATAAGAGATGAGGAAGGACACTATATCATACTTAAAGGGTCTATCCAACAAGAAGATCTAACAATTGTAAATATCTATGCCCCTAACATGGGAGCAGCCAATTATATAAGGCAATTAATAACAAAAGCTAAGAAACACATCGACAACAATACAATAATAGTGGGGGACTTTAACACCCCCCTCACTGAAATGGACAGATCATCTAAGCAAAAGATCAACAAGGAAATAAAGACTTTAAATGACACACTGGACCAAATGGACTTCACAGACATATTCAGAACATTCCATCCCAAAGCAGCAGAATACACATTCTTCTCTAGTGCCCATGGAACATTCTCCAGAATAGATCACATCCTAGGTCATAAATCAGGTCTCAACCGGTACCAGAAGATTGGGATCATCCCCTGCCTATTTTCAGACCACAATGCTTTGAAACTAGAACTCAATCACAAGAGGAAAGTCAGAAAGAACTCAAATACATGGAGGCTAAAGAGCATCCTACTGAAGAATGAATGGGTCAACCAGGAAATTAAAGAAGAATTAAAAAAATTCATGGAAACCAATGAAAATGAAAACACAACTATTCAAAATCTTTGGGATACAGCAAAGGCAGTCCTAAGAGGAAAGTATATAGCAATACAAGCCTTTCTCAAGAAACAAGAAAGGTCTCAAGTACACAACCTAACCCTACACCTAAAGGAGCTGGAGAAAGAACAGCAAATAAAGCCTAAACCCAGCAGGAGAAGAGAAATAATAAAGATCAGAGCAGAAATCAATGAAATAGAAACCAAAAGAACAGTAGAACAGATCAACGAAACTAGGAGCTGGTTCTTTGAAAGAATTAACAAGATTGATAAGCCCCTGGCCAGACTTATCAAAAAGAAAAGAGAAATGACCCAAATCAACAAAATCATGAATGAAAGAGGAGAAATCACAACCAACACCAAGGAAATACAAACAATTATAAGAACATATTATGAGCAACTCTATGCCAACAAATTAGATAACCTGGAAGTAATGGATGATTTCCTAGAGATGTATCAACTACCAAAACTGAACCAGGAAGAAATAGAACACCTGAACAGACCTATAACCACTAAGGAAATAGAAGCAGTCATCAAAAATCTCCCAAAACACAAAAGCCCAGGGCCAGATGGCTTCCCAGGGGAATTCTACCAAACATTTCAAGAAGAATTAATACCTATCCTTCTGAAACTGTTCCAAAAAATAGAAATGGAAGGAAAACTTCCAAACTCATTTTATGAGGCCAGCATTACCTTGATCCCAAAACCAGACAAAGACCCCATCAAAAAGGAGAATTACAGACCAATATCCCTGATGAACATGGATGCAAAAATTCTCACCAAAATACTAGCCAATAGGATCCAACAGTACATTAAAAGGATTATTCACCACGACCAAGTCGGATTTATCCCTGGGCTGCAAGGTTGGTTCAACATCCGCAAATCAATCAACGTGATACAATACATTAACAAAAGAAAAAACAAGAATCACATGATCCTCTCAATAGATGCAGAAAAAGCATTTGACAAAGTACAGCATCCTTTCTTGATCAAAACTCTTCAGAGTATAGGGATAGAGGGTACATACCTCAATATCATAAAAGCCATCTATGAAAAACCTACAGCGAATATCATTCTCAATGGGGAAAAACTGAGAGCTTTCCCCCTAAGGTCAGGAACACGGCAGGGATGTCCACTATCACCACTGCTATTCAACATAGTATTGGAAGTCCTAGCCACAGCAATCAGACAACAAAAAGAAATCAAAGGCATCCAAATTGGCAAAGAAGAAGTCAAACTCTCACTCTTTGCAGATGATATGATACTTTATGTGGAAAATCCCAAAGACTCCACCCCAAAACTGCTAGAACTCATACAGGAATTCAGTCAAGTGGCAGGATATAAAATCAATGCACAGAAGTCAGTGGCATTCCTATACACCAACAACAAGTCAGAAGAAAGAGAAATTAAGGAGTCGATCCCATTTACAATTGCACCCAAAACCATAAGATACCTAGGAATAAATCTAACCAAAGAGGCAAAGGATCTGTACTCAGAAAACTATAAAATACTCATGAAAGAAATTGAGGAAGACACAAAGAAATGGAAAAACGTTCCATGCTCATGGATTGGAAGAACAAATATTGTGAAGATGTCAATCCTACCTAGAGCAATCTACACATTCAATGCAATCCCCATCAAAATACCATCCACTTTCTTCAAAGAAATGGAACAAATAATCCTAAAATTTGTATGGAACCAGAAAAGACCCCGCATAGCCAGAGGAATGTTGAAAAAGAAAAGCAAAGCTGGCGGCATCACAATTCCAGACTTCCAGCTCTACTACAAAGCTGTCATCATCAAGACAGTATGGTACTGGCACAAAAACAGGCACATAGATCAATGGAACAGAATAGAGAGCCCAGAAATGGACCCTCAACTCTATGGTCAACTAATCTTTGACAAAGCAGGAAAGAATGTCCAATGGAAAAAAGACAGTCTCTTCAACAAATGGTGTTGGGAAAATTGGACAGCCACATGCAGAAGAATGAAACTGGACCATTTCCTTACACCACACACAAAAATAGACTCCAAATGGTTGAAAGACCTCAATGTGAGACAGGAGTCCATCAAAATCCTAAAGGAGAACACAGGCAGCAACCTCTTCGACCTCAGCCGCAGCAACTTCTTCCTAGAAACATCGCCAAAGGCAAGGGAAGCAAGGGCAAAAATGAACTATTGGGACTTCATCAAGATAAAAAGCTTTTGCAAAGCAAAGGAAACAGTCAACAAAACCAAAAGACAACTGACAGAATGGGAGAAGATATTTGCAAATGACATATCAGATAAAGGGCTAGTATCCAAAATCTATAAAGAACTCATCAAACTCAACACCAAAAGAACAAAGAATCCAATCAAGAAATGGGCAGAAGACATGAACAGACATTTCTCCAAAGAAGACATCCAAATGGCCAACAGACACATGAAAAAGTGTTCAATATCGCTCGTCATCAGGGAAATCCAAATCAAAACCTCAATGAGATACCACCTCACACCAGTCAGAATGGCTAAAATTAACAAGTCAGGAAATGACAGATGTTGGCAGGGATGCGGAGAAAGGGGAACCCTCCTACACTGTTGGTGGGAATGCAAGCTGGTGCAGCCACTCTGGAAAACAGTATGGAGGTTCCTCAAAAAGTTGAAAATAGAGCTACCATATGATCCAGCAATTGCACTACTGGGTATTTACCCCAAAGATACAAAAGTAGGGACCCGAAAGGCTACGTGCACCCCGATGTTTATAGCAGCAATGTCCACAATAGCCAAACTGTGGAAAGAGCCAAGATGTCCATCAACAGATGAATGGATAAAGAAGATGTGGTATATATATACAATGGAATATTATGCAGCCATCAAAAGGAATAAGATCTTGCCATTTGCAACGACGTGGATGGAACTGGAGGGTATTATGCTGAGCGAAATAAGTCAAACAGAGAAAGACATGTATCATATGACCTCACTGATATGAGGAATTCTTAATCTCAGGAAACAAACTGAGGGTTGCTGGAGTGGGGGGTGGGGTGGGAGGGATGGGGTGACTGGGTGATGGACACTGGGGAGGGTATGTGTTCTGGTAAGCGCTGTGAATTGTGCAGGACTGTTGAATCTCAGATCTGTACCTCTGAAACAAATAATGCAATATATGTTAAGAAAGAAAAAAAGAAGAAGAAGAATGTAGCAGGAGGGGAAGAATGAAGGGGGGGAAATCGGAGGGGGAGAAGAACCATGAGAGACGATGGACTCTGAAAAACAAACTGAGGGTTCTAGAGGGGAGGGGGTTGGGAGGATGGGTTAGCCTGGTGATGGGTATTGAGGAGGGCACGTTCTGCATGGAGCACTGGGTGTTATGCACAAACAATGAATCATGGAACACTATATCTAAAACTAATGATGTAATGTATGGGGATTAACATAACAATAATAAAAAATTAAAAAAAAAAATAAAAAAAAAAAAAAAAGGAGACCCAAACATGGAATATGCCCACCGTTAAGGCATAGGAGAAAGAATTCGGACTCTGGAGCCCCACAGATGTGGGCTGGGTCTGGCACCTACCACTATGAGATGTGGATTCTCAGGCATTTCACGGAAACTCCCTCAAAATCCATTTTCTCATCTCGGGGCGGGAGGGTTGGTGATGATACCTAAGTCTCTGTTGTAAGGTTTGACAATGATATTCGTAAATTAGGTAGCACTTAGTAGGTATCCAAATAATAATAAATTAATCCTAGACATTAAGAACAATTATAGTAACACCCAAGGTTTCATAGAGACTCAAAAAAGTAGGGGGAAAGAAAAGAGGGACAAAAGGAAACACGGTAGACTGGGAGAAAATGGGACAAAAGAAAGAAGAGATGACCTGAGAGAGCACAAGAGGCAAGACCAGACAATCAAATCTTAAGGCTGGATGATTTCTAAGTCTCCATGCAGAAAGCTGTTCACAGCCAGAAGCAACGCCCGGTGCCACCACCCCTACAGGAGAAGTGCCAGCCACATGAGGTCAACCCCTGTGATCTCATAAAGAATCCGATATTCTTACTCAGGGGTTGGAGCACCTATAACTCCCATGCAACCAGTGCCCAGACAATCTGATGCTCAGTGTGCAAAGACGGAACGCAGCTGGACCACTCCTAAGTGAATCCTTTCAGTCCCCCTACCTCAGTCAAGCACCAACAGTGCACTCAACTCTTGGTCACCGTGGGGCTCAGCCTCCCGGGGTAGCCATGCAGCTCTTTGCCTTCCATTTATAGGGGAGCTACAGAGGGACATCAGCCAGGAGCAATAGGGAGAGTGGCCCACACTAGGATATGGACACCAAGTTTCCATTTCTGCCCGGCACCTGATGAAAGTACTTGCTTTTGAACCATAGCACCCCAACAGATGGCAAGCAACACATGAAAGGAATTCCAGCAACTTTCCAAAGTTAGCTGAAGTGTGGCCGCATTGTTGGCACTCCCGGGCACGAAGACAGGGAGAAACATGCATCAGAGGGAATTTCTTTCTTAAAAGGGAAGTGGATCTGACTTGAGATAATTCAGAAGACGGATAATTCTGGGGAAGCCTGGTTGTTGGTTCCTTGCCATCATCCTATCCTCGGTGGCCTTATTGAAAATTCCTTCCCCCCAAACAGCCCTCAGGGTGCACCATGCCCACATCAGGGTGGGGCAACTTTCTATGAAGAAAATCGAGGTTGCAATGTTTGGCATATTAATTCAGAGCATATGGTCAAAAATATTGTTTGCTATGGCTCGTGGGCTTATGATATTTAATTTAAAATAGATTTTCCTAAATAAAAAAGAGACTTTATACAGATGGCCATTAAAAGCAAACCGTTTTTGCTGAGCGGCATTGTTAAAATACAATGTTTTTAAAGCATTTTATAGAACCTTGGCCCTTTGGCAAGTAGGAGGTGTTCGGGAAAGATGGAGGCTTGGCACAATGACAAGATGGCCCGGACGCCATTGTCACAAGCCCTATCCCGTGGGCCATTCTCCTCTCCGTCGGCACCATTTTCTTTTGCATAGAAAGTTGCCTCCTGCGATCCTGAAGTTTTATGCAGAGCCGAGAAAGTACCACTCCCGAGATCAAGGAGCTGTGGTGATGGCCGTGAATGCTTTATGATGTCATTTCTCATTAAATGCGAGCAGATTGTTTCCACAGCAAGCATCTAGTGAGGACAAGGCCAGGTGTTTTCCTATTTTCCATGTCTCCTTTCGTGTTAACGGGAGTATTGTGGGCTTTTCCTTTTTTTCTCTTGTTTCGTTTTCCTTTGACAATGAGGCGAGGTCGGGGACTGTCCCAGAAAAAGCGTCCTGGAGCTGGATGTCCCCGGAAAATGTGGCTGGTCTATGCAGACAGCGTGAGGAGCCCTTGTGCTTCTTTTGCTGATCAAGGCTCTGTCGGAGCCGATACAAAATGAAAAGACCTTCTCATTCCTCTCCCCGAGGACCCTGCCACGAATTAGGTCAATCCAGCTTGCTCGCTTCCACTGGTTCATGTTCAACTTCAGTGGAAGGCTGCAGACCCAGCGGGCTGAACTCACTTAAGCGGCTTAACCACGAAAACACAACAGAAAAGGACGAGGAGCAGAATCGGTGGTGTTAACTTACAGGCTCCTGCTCCCGAGTGAGAACAGGAACGGCCCCTGCTTCCATGTTCCATCCTCCCCTTGAAACCAGCAACAGACAATATTCTGCGCTGGAATCTGATCGGGAGAGAGC